>NW_026294573.1:78956149-79586149 GCF_007827085.1 Peromyscus californicus insignis
TTCATACCTTGGGGGTGATGGGATGGTTTAGAAATCACCTGGTTATAGACAGATACTCCTGAGGTAAGTAGGTGACTGACCCGGGAGACTTACACAATAGAGTCTGAGATACTGGGTTTTTATCCTATTTTTAGTAATCTTGTGGTCCAAACTGAGGACTCAGTGCTTATTAGAAAAGGCAGTTTCTAGGTACCCATTAAAGAACCAACCATGCCAACACAGCGTGATGAACACAATAGAAATGATTTTAAATTCTGCCCTACAGAAATTGTGATGCATACCCCTGTGTGGCTGTTAGCCACTGTGTCCTAATATGCTACAACATCATAAAAAATTAGTATAGACTCTACAGTGGGCCATTGTGTATACTTTCCTAGTTATTCTGGTTAATAATATTCCTTAAAACATAAGAGTTCAAGGGTGGTGAAAATACTGACACAAAAAGAAGAAAATCAACAGGAAGTATTAGAATTACAGAATTTTCATGCTACTAGATGGAAATTGGGGGCGATTTAAAATAACTATTTTCATTATACAGGGGATGATATGTTATGATTATGTGTACCAAATGGCTTGTGTAACCATGGAAATAGCCCCTGCTCTGCAGATAACTAAAACTTTCCTGAGTTTCAAAGGTAGATGACACTAGACACATTAGTACCACCTACTAGAGTGCTGGAATGTTCAACCTTGGATGGTGGTGTTTTTGACAGGTTATTTATTTTAGCTTCCTTGACCCTATGAGATAATTACAAGCTTGTGTTAGAGCTTGGAGAGCTGAGGTTTAAAATGATTTAACTGACTTGCTCAAAGTTTCATTGATTGGCAGAAGGCATGCTCTATTCAAGGCCATTTTAAATGTGATTAATTTAAATTCATAAGTTTTTTTTAGCAATGGCATTTTCATTTGCTAGTAAGTGTCATATTAATTTGTTCATATTGAGAACTTGCACTAAGAGTTAAAAACCAAATAAAACTTTCCTTAGGAGTTATCCTAAATGTTTCTGAATACACTGTACAGTTTTAATATTCCAAATATTAAATAGACTCACTATTTGGGTCTCTGGAGGCCCTACTGTACTAGCCTCCATGTATTTGTTTTTTACTTTAGTTCTGAAAGTAAACAAAATTGGATAAGAGAGTGATTTTTGTACTTATTCCCTCCAAGTAGGCTGTGGTGGTGATCAGCCTGGATGGCTGTCAGTTATACTTCCCTATGCATGAGAGGCAGACACATAATGTTTATTAACAAACAGCCAGTTTATTGTACTCAATTTTCAAGTGAGATTGAAGGTAACCAATCTTTATGAGCAGTGAACTTTTATTAGTATCTACATTAAGAAATAGATACGGGCTATAATTCACAGGATTATAATCTCTTTACTGCCAGGTTTGCAATTCATTTATCTGGAGAACCTCATGTGCCTTTGATTATTCATTGGATTGTGGGGTGGGCTAGCTTCACAAGTGTTCATTAATCCCTCTGTGCCTAAGGGTACTCAGCATGGTGTCTGCACTGCAATTGTTTTCTAGCTGAAGATTTTAACCAAAGAAAAGGCTTGTGGGTTGGGAACCACTTCCCTACAAATGATAGAGGCAGCACATCACTTTGGATTCAGATATAGATCCCTGATGTTTTATCCCTAACCCTCTCTATGCCCCTTCCCTGCAGAGCTGCTTCCCTGCAGCTGCTTTCTCTTCTCATATATCTGTGTTTCTGTACAATAAGGAGCTAAACATTTGGAGCTAAAGATCAGGGTACAAATGTTTCCATAAAAGATGAGGCAGTTGCACAGATGTGGACATTTCTGTTGACGAAAAAATATACCTCCTTTTACCCTCAGCAAGCCTGGAAATAAATTTGGAATGATATTTTCTGTCTGTAGTGGCTGCTACTTGCCTTCTTGCACTTCATACCTCTCCCCCAGATGGCAAGTTCTCAGACCTTGTTGAACATTATAGTCATCTGGGGAGCTTTAAAACACTTGCTCCCTGGTCCTAACCCTGAAGGAGGCTGCATATATTTAAAGATTCCTTCATTTTACTGGGCACGTATGTTTGATGGCCAGAGTCCATAGACCAAAATCCCATTTCTTCCTGGAACTTCCTCCTGACATCCATTGGATCAACTATAATGGACAGAGCTGCCTTCTAAGTCAATTTCTAATCTCTAAGTCTCTTTTTCATATTCAGTACCATTGTCTGGAACTTTGCTTTCTGGTGAAACAATTAGAATCAGCCATTTCAAAACCTGCCCTTGCTAGAACGATTACCTTGGTTTAAAGACATCTGAGATTGCAGAACAAAACTTCCCTGGAGATTTCTTCCTGTGAAATCTGTGACTAAAAGCTGTGACTTCCTGAACTGAGAGTTCTACATATTATTCCTTAGTAATGATGAATGAAATTACCCTCAAGTCTCTTCTCCAGGGAATGCTATGTTCTCAATAAAGGCCAAAGGATTGTTCATGTCTACATAAGAAAATTTCTCAAACTTTCTCAACTTCTGAAAGCTCATTTATCTTTATAAAATTATATATGTACTTTGTATTTGCCTTTACCTTTCTCCCCTCACCTATTAAGATGGAATGTGGCAGGGTCCTGTGAAGTTCCCTTTGGGGAAAAGAGGTAAGTAGGCACAGAGTCAATGACACAGACTCTGAGAGGATGCTGGTTAATAAATAAGCTGCTTTGGTCTATGGCTAGGCAGCTTAGAGGCAGGCAGGAAATCCAAGGAGAGAGAAAGGAAGGAGAAAGGCAGAGTCTAGGGAAATGCCAGCACCACCAGGAGAATCAAGATGTAAAAGTACCAGTAAGCCACGGCCACGTGGCAACTTATAGATAAATAGAAATGGGTAAAGTTATAAGAGCTAGCTAGCAAGAAGCCTGCCATAGGCTATACAGTTTGTAAATAATATAAGCCTCTATGTTTTTACTTGAGTCCAAGCAGCTGCAGGACCATAGGTGAGAGAGATTTGTCTGGACCTTGGGGGGCTGGGCAGGATGCAAGAAACTAATGGCTGCAGGTAGGTATCCTTGGCTAGTTAGCTACATTGAGGCCCATATTAACTGTAAACACCATGGTGGGCATACACAGAAACATAGGTGGAATAGGCTGGGAGATAGCTGCTGGCTCAGCAGGCAGACATCAAGGGAAATCATTCCATGGATACTGCAGTGGTGGGGGTAGCTGCTTGAGGCATGTGGGGAGCTGAGAGAGGGGCTGCCAGTATAGGGTTAATGCTGGTGTAATAATTTCCTCTCTCTTTCCATACTTTCCCTTTACCTTATACCTATTTTCATCCATCTCCTTATCAGCAGAGACAGAGGAAATATCAGTCATGGATAGAATGGAGGTGATAGATAAGTTGGTGTTACAATGTTCCTGGCAGTGCTTATTGTGGGCCTTAATGACCTCCTCAGTAGAGGAGGACCTTAGGCTACCAATTATAGCCAATAAAATGGGCATACACATGCACCACATGAATATGATACTCATGGAGGCAAGAAGAGGAGGTTCCTATCCCCTGGAGCTGAAGTTACAGGAGGTTGTGAGAAGCAAACACTCTTAACTGCTGAACCATATTTCCAGGCATCACAATCTACAAGCATATGCATACACACACACACACACACACACACACACACACACACACACACCTAAAAATAGTCATACTGTGGCTCCATTTCTTGAGGGTCCAGGCCTTATATGAAAATGCCAGGTGAGGCTGAACAAAAGTATGTGCCACCATATTATACAGGCAGACTCACAAACAAGAAAAAGCAGCAAGGAGAAGAAAGGGGGGACCCAATGCGTATCTGCTGAAAGGACAAAAAGCACACAACATTGAGGGATCTACTCATCAAAATACACTGTTTAAGGGAACACTCAACCAGTGCCACCCATGAGCAAAGGGAGATAAGCAGAACCCTGTTTAGGTGCCAGATGTGGCAGAGTCCTGTGGGGTTCCCTTTGAGGGAGGGGTGAGTAGGCACAGAGTCAATGACACATACTCTGGGAGGATGCTGAAACAACAAGCTCAGTTTATTCAGGAAGAGACAAGCCTTAAACACCCTCTACCTCACTTTGGGAAAAGGTCTGATGAATATGCATCTGCTTGTGTGACATGGCTGCCTCTCATTAGTCTAGGTCATCTTAGATGGTGTCTCAGCTGCTGTTGCTAGGGCCCTTCGGCAGACCCAGGTTGGCTCTCAGGAAGTATCTTATGTACATGCTCTCATTACTGGTTTGGGCTGGTTGGCACTCAGGCCTGTTAGGGCTGAGTCATCCCACAATAGAAGACAAGTACCACATTCTAATCATCACTAATGACCTGCTTACAAAATTTACATATATAAATAAATACTGTCTTTTTTCTATTAATTTGTCTCTTATTTATTTAATTTGAAGACTTTGAATTAAACCAATGAGAAAAGAAGTTTTCCCTCTCCCACACTGGGACATTCTAGTACTTATCTTTTCTTCTGATCTTTCTGTTCCTATTTCTTGATTACTATCTATGAGGGTCTAAAAAGTGTTCCCCTTAAGCTCAGCTATCTGAATGCTTTCCCTGATTGATGGTGCTGTTTGGAGAGGTGGTAGAACATTTAGGAGTAGAGATTTACTACAGGAAGTGTGTCACTGGGGCAAGGCTTTGAGAGCTTGTAGCCTCACTCACTTCCAGTTCACTAACTCCTTTCTGTGTATGGATAGCGATGCCATCTCTCAGCCTCCTGCTCCAGCTACATATTACCATGCCTCACCCACCATTATAGTCTCTTCCTCTGCAACTGTAAGCCCAAATAAAGCTCTAGAAAGTGTCACATGAAGTGTCACATGTTGACTTGGTTATGGAGTTTTTCCAACAAAAAGTAACTAATACAGAAGTTGGTACAAGAGAATGGGCAGTTGTTATAAAGAACTGAATTGTGTGGTTTTTGGAGAAATGTGTAAGACTTTGAACTAGAAAAGTAGTTGAATGCTGTAGGCAAAGCCTAATGGGCAGTTCTGGTAGGGGATGGAAGAGCAGTAGTACTGAAAACAATATGGACAAAGGAGGACTAGCTTAAGGTGTCTCAGAGGGAAACAACGTCTTTACTAGTAATATGTTAAAGGACATCAAATTGATATTTTGTCATAACATCTGGTTGTTTTCTGCCCATGTCCTGAGAATTCATGGAAGGCTGGTTTAATGGTAATGGGACTATTTCTTGATGGAATAAATTTCAAGAAAGCATAATGTTGAGTCTATGGAATGGTTATTACTAATAACTCTTACATGGGTCTCCATGAAAAAGAGCAAGTGAGTAAGAAAAAAAAACACAAAATGTACAGCTTGGAAGAAAAAAGAGCATCAGGAAGCTTAATGTAACAGCAAAGGCATGTGCTGAAAGAGTACTGTAGTTGTTAAGGAGATTAGTGCTATTCAGATAAGATCTCCCACTTTGCACTTGAGCAATGGGAAAGGCACCTTTAATGGCAAGACCTCATCCTGTTAAATTTACATTTTTGAAAGAAAAGGGTCTTGAAACCAATAGTATACAAAAGCCTTTTCAAATGTGGCCCAACAGGTTGAATGTCCATCTTGAGCTTCCAGCCAAACTGGGCACTGTCATCTATGTGGTATTTGAATGAAAAAAAATTTTTTTAAAAAAGGGCATAGCTTGCCAGGTGGTGGTGGCGCACGCCTTTAATCCCAGCACTCGGGAGGCAGAGGTAGGCAGATCCCTGTGAGTTTGAGGCCAGGCTACCAAGCGAGTTCCAGGAAAGGCGCAAAGCTACACAGAGAAATCCTGTCTTGAAAAACCAAAAAAAAAAAAAAAAAAAAAAAAGGGCATAGCTGATCCTAGATATGGTGGATGAGAAAGTTTATTGTAGAAAACAGGATGACATAGCCAGAAACAGAGACATCTGGAAGATTCCAGTGAGGACATGACCCTGAGCTATGTGAGGAGAAGGGGGAGCAAAACAGAGAGGGGAGAGGTGGGAACCAGGTGTAGCAGCTAGAAAAGCAAAAGGTAAAAAGAGGTTGGTAACAAAAATGCCTGGATTATACAGAGAAGAGCCTCTGGGAGAAGGGTAGGTATGCCAGCCATACCCTGTAACAGATAGAGACTGAGGGCTGCTGGGAGAACCTGGCAGCCAGGTCCACTTTGATATGGTAAATAGACACCTAAGCCATTTGTCTTCAGAGTTTAAGACTTAACAATATTGACTATGGAGTCATGAAAGATTTGAGAAAGAGGGGCTTGTAGATTTTTTTCCTCTGAAGTTACAGAGAGCACATGAATCCAGGCAATATGTGGTAGGGGAGTTCTTCTCTGAAGGCACTGAGAAACCATTATGTGAAACAATTAAGATGAATCCTGGATTTCAGGGAAGATCACAACTTCATAAACATGGCTGACCACAAAACATCGGCCAAGAAGGCATGCATACAGGGAATGGAACTAGCCCAAGAGAAAGCTCTCTTGCAGGCAGTAGAGCTGGAACAATGGGCCTTTTAGAGTGTACTAGAAAGTTTTATGTAAACGTGACATAAGCTAAAATCATTTGAGAGGAGGGAATCTCATTTGAGAAAATGCCTCCATAAGATTTGGCTGTAGGCAAATCTGAAGGGCATTTTCTTAATTAGTGATTGACGGGGGAGGGTCTTGCCCATTGTGGATGGTGCCATCTCTGGGCTAATAGTTCTGGTGTCTATAAAATAGCAGGCTGAACAAACCATGAGGAACAAGCCAGTAAGCAGGATTCTTCCATGGCCTCTGCATCTGTTTCTGCCTCCAGTTTCCTGCCGTGCTTGAGTTCCTGTCCTGACTATCTGGAATAATGAACAGTGATTTGAATCTGTAAGTCAAAATAAACCCTTTCTTCCCCAGTTTGCTTTTGGTCACGGTCTTCTGTCACAGCAATAGAAACTCTATCTAATAAGATGTATAGCAATTGAAATTCAAGTCCTAGCCACAGGATGTGGAGCTACAGGATTTTTATTTGTCCTTCTGGGTTTTGATATCGCTTTGGTTCAATATTTCCTCACTATAACCACCAATCCTTCATTTTGGAATGATAATATATATTCTGTGCCATTATGTGTTCCAAGTATATAACATGATATTTTTGATGTTTACATGGGGTCACAGTTAAGAGATTGCTTTGAGTCTCAGAACAGATTTTGGGCTTTTGAATATTATTGACACTGTTGAATACTATGAGGACTTCTGAAGATGGACAAATATATTTTGTTTTATAATATGGTGATGGGTCTATGTGTGTGAGTTGGGGAGGGTATGTGGAAGAATGGAATATGATGGTTTGAATGAAAATATCCCCCGCAGGCTTTGGTATCTGAACACTTGCTCCCCAGTTGATGGCACAAACATGATACCATATTTTGGTAGATGTTGGAACCTTTAGGAGCCTTGAAGGATTCAACATTGGGGAAGCCTTCAAATGTTGACAGCCCTGTTCTATCTACATTCCATTTGATTTCTTCTTCTTCTTCTTTCTTCTTCTCCTCGGTCTCTTCCTCCTCCTCCTCCTCCTCCTCCCTTTTTTGTTGAATATAGGTGATCTCTCAGCTTCCTTTCACTATACTCCTACCCCATGCCTGCCATTTGCCCCCATACCTCCCTGCTAAAATGGAATCTTATCCTTCTGTAACTATAAGTCAAAGCAAATGTTTTTATCTGTTGTTGCTTTGAGTCATGGCCTTTTATCACAGCAATAGAGAAGTAACTCTTATACAGCCATAGGAAAATCTTTCTAGAGCACATTTTTAGGATGTTATCCATTTTTTTTCTAAAATTCTTCAATTATATATCAGAATTTCCAGTAATAGTTGTATAACTCTTTACTTTCTGAATGTTATCTGCTTTCCTAGCTTCATGTTCTATCTTCTCATCTCCATTTACACTGCAAACAGAATGACTGGTTTTCCCATGTTTTCTTTTCTTTTCTTCTATGATTGTTTCATGTCTCCATCTCAATAACTCTGTACCTGAAACCTGCCATCATTCCCCAAGCTGAAGTGAGGACCTTCCTGATCTCTGATATTTTCATAAATTGTACTTTGCTCTATCATGCGACTTACCAGACCTAGTGGCCATGAAGTCTGAAACCAAGCAGTGAGTATGCAGCTTGTTCATGTAAATAGCTGAGGTGCCTCATACTGTGCCAGATACATGTATCAGTGTTTTACGAATCTGCATCAAAAGTACAGAGGTATAGAGGAATAGTTGGAAGTGTTAATTTGTCAGCATGAAGGTTGTTTCAACTGACTTGACATAGAGTATCACATAAATGATGCATGCCTCTGCCTAGGTTCTTGAATATAGAGATGAACATGTGTTTCTCTGATTCTGTAGCAGGACAGTAGATGTCACATACTCTTTTTCTCTCATGGATGGGGCAAATGTTCTTCTTGACATGCTATGGGATGTTTGGACCACATCTGTGTAAAGCATAGAATCTATAAATGATAAGACTTCATTCTCAGGCACTAGGTTTAGCATTTGCCAAAAGAATTCTGACTCAAAGTCTTATTTTCCAGTAAGATTTACTTATTTATTAAAACATTTCATTTGTTTTTTTCTTTTTAATACCATAATTCTAAAAATTGTCTGAACTACTTAGGAAGTCCTGCTTGGTGAAGGAACTATTATTTTTTAAAAAATGGAGTCATTTGTCCAGATATTTATTTATTTAACAACTTCATACATTCATATGATGAGATATTGTAATTTCTGAGCCTCATCCCTCTCCTGATAGAATATATCTTAAGTCCACCTCCAAATTTCATGTCTTTTTGTAAATGGCCCACTGAGTTTTATAGTATAAGTTAATTGCCTGGGAATAGATGGGATTTTTTTTTAGTGGATCAAAGGAGAGGAGTCTTTCATCCAAAAATATTAGAATGAAGGAACTAAACAGCTTCCTTGTTTTTCTAGGGCTAGGGGGAAATTTTATTTGGATCTTAATGTGGAGGAACAGAAAAATTTTCATTCCTCTGGAAGAAAGTAAGACACTATGAGCCTCGTGTGCATATTAAGAACATACAGAAAACCTTTAGACAAAAATCCCATTATTTATGTAGTTCCTATCATCCAATAATGATGATAAAGTTGTTTACACAGCTTTGCACAGAATAGGGAAGTACTATGTCTGCCAATGATGGAAAGGACTGGCTGGGTAAAAATATTGTTTTCTTCTTGGTTGTGATGCCTTCTAATATAACTTTCTCTTTGCCACAGACTACCCCTTTACTGTCTGTGTCCTATATTTATTTGTGAAATTCCACAGTGCTGGGTTTGCTTCCTCTCCTGCCAGCCAGGTAGACCAACGTGATTCTGATCCTCCACTAGCATTCCTGAGGCTGTGATTCTGAGATTCTTCGAAGCTCAGGTCACTAGTGTGAAGATGTTGTGCATTCACATGGAAAGTAGTTAGCATGGACAAGACTCATGCTTCTAACCAATAAAGCAGAACATGCCAAAAAGAAAGACAGTGACAAAGGCATCAAGTGTTTTCCCTCATGTGAGGACTGAGGCAATCAGGGTGTTCGCACAGGTGAGCTATAACATTGATAGGGTGGGTTTTCATGAGACACGAAGGGTCTGCCTTGAGTACTATATGCTAAGGCAAAAGCTATGGCTTTTTCACGAGTAAGCAGCTTTTGAGCTTCTTTATTGCCAATAATTCCTTTTTATAATCATTCTCCCCTAATCTGTATATTATGTTGCTCATTATGTTAGATCAGAAACAGTAGCTACAACAACAAAAACCCTTCCTGAGTACACTGAAACTCTTGTTAGGTCTGTTTATAGGATGATTGAGATAATCTAGGGTTATTGAATAGCCAAAACAATGTGTTTTTCCCAAAAAGATGGCTAAAGCTATATTTTAGCACCTAGCTTAGAAAAATACATCTTGAGAATTTTGAGGAAAAATTGTAGGGTAAAAGGTCCAACCAAAGAAATACACCTTGGCATTGAAACCAGAGCGAAAGAAACACACCCTGACCCTGATCAACTCAACCAATTCCTGATCAGGAAAACCAACAAATCCCTGAGCACAAAACCAACTTATCCCTGAGCATGAAACCAGCCAATCTGACCAATTACTACTCTGAAAATCTTCACCCTAGAAAATCTCTGCTCATAAGAAGCTATATACAAGCCCTGTACCTGTTCAATTGGGAGCTACCATTTCTCCCCTTGGCAGATACAGCCACTCTCCTGGATTCCTCTCTCCCAATAAATCTCTTGAATGAAGTTTGGGTGACCACCTACTTTCCACAGTGTGAAGCAGATCGGAGTAGTAACAACTTCCCCTGGAACAGGAGCAGAACTGCTATATTCCTACAGGAAACCATCCCCTACCAGAACAGAGCTGTTACACTTACAAAAATAAATGAATGTTTCAATATAGATAAAATTTTACAAATATGTGGGTTAAAATAACTAATAAAGGACAATTCCTCTTGTTGAAAAGGAGAGAGAATTGGGACACTGAGTAAGCAGTGCAAGTTGCTTTAATGAACCTAAGAAGCTCAGACCATGCACTAGATGGTCAAGGTGGCACACTGACTCATCTGTATTCTGTGAAGCAAAACAGATATTCTGGTAAGCACACAGGCCTGTCATAATTGAGGCACAACTGCTGTCACAGATAGAAAACTGTTGAGATTTCAATCTCAAGTCATTGATTGATTTGCTCAATATATACCTCTTCTGTAGGTAGCTTCCACCTTGGCTTCATCCTGGACAAGCAAGAAGATTAGCACTTTATTTGAGGAAGGCCAATGATGTTCCCATTTCCCAAGGGCTACTTCTTCATCATCAGTCATAGTTAAGTCAGCCAGACAAAGTTCCTTCAGCCCAAAGACCTGAAATCATAGATTAAGAGCTGAGTTCCAACTCATGCATCATTTATAGAGGTTATAATAAGTTCACGCTTTGGTTTTCTGAGATGTCAGCATATTAAAAAAGAGATTTCTTTATCCCCTCTTCTAGTAGTAAATATTAGAAGATGAGAAACTCATTTGGTAAATCAAATGCTTTTGGTCCAGTATTAAAATGTGAAATATTCAGAAACTGTAAACATTGCCCCTAATACTACAGTTCTCCCCTTGACACATATGCCTTTCATTTCTCTTCCAGGAGGCTGAAACATCAGCACAGTAAGTACCAGATTCTGTAGAGAAGAATGACCATACTTATAAATTTATTTTGTTTGCATTTATTCAGCAAGATTACTAAGACATAATTTATTGGATAATTCTTTTTTTTTCTTTTAGCTTTCCCTGTACCCTTTATTATTTTTTTCTTTTATTTTATTTTAAAATACAATTCAGTTCTACATATCAGCCACGGATTCCCTTGTTCGCCCCCTCCCGCCCCCCTCACCTTCCCCCCAGCCCACCCCCCATTCCCACCTCCTCCAGGGCAAAGCCTCCCCCGAGGACTGAGATCAACCTGGTAGACTCAGTCCAGGCAGGTCCAGTCCCCTCCTCCTAGACCGAGCCAAGTGACTCTGCATAAGCCCCAGGTTTCAAACAGCCAACTCATGCAATGAGCACAGGACCCGGTCCCACTGCCTGAATGCCTCCCAAACAGATCAAGCCAATCAACTGTCTCATCCATTCAGAGGGCCTGATCCAGTTGGGAGCCCCTCAGCCATTGATTCATAGTTCATGTGTTTCCATTCGTTTGGCTATTTGTCCCTGTGCTTTATCCAACCTTGGTCTCAACAATTCTCGCTCATATAAACCCTCCTGTTTCTCGCTAATTGGACTCCCGGAGCTCCACTGGGGGCCTAGCCGTGGATCTCTGCATCCAGATACCTCAGTAGTTGGATGGGGTTTCTAGCATGACAATTAGGGTTTTTGGCCATCCCATCACCAGAGTAGGTCAGTTCGGGCTGTCTCTCGGCCATTGCCAGCAGTCTATTGTGGGGGTATCTTTGTGGATTTCTGTGGGCCTCTCTAGAACTTTGCTTCTTCCTGTTCTCATGTGGTCTTCATTTACAATGGTCCCTCAACATAAATCCAGCTACTCTGAACCTGCTAGAAGAGAAAGTAGGAAGTAGTCTTGAAGGCATTGGCATAGGAGATCACTTCCTAAATATAACACCAGTAGCACAGACACTGAGAGAAACGATCAATCTATGGGACCTCTTGAAACTGAGAAGCTTTAGTAGAGCAAAGGCTATGGTCAACAAGGCAAAGCGACAGCCTACAGAATGGGAAAAGGTCTTCACCAACCCCACATCTGACAGAGGACTGATATCCAGAATATATAAGGAACTCAAGAAATTAGACATCGAGCCGGGCGGTGGTGGCGCACGCCTTTAATCCCAGCACTCGGGAGGCAGAGCCAGGCGGATCTCTGTGAGCTCGAGGCCAGCCTGGACTACCAAGTGAGTTTCAGGACAGGCGCAAAGCTACACAGAGAAACCCTGTCTCGAAAAACCAAAAAAAAAAAAAAAAAAAAAGGAATTAGACATCAAAATGCCCAACAGTCCAATTAAGAAATGGGCTATAGAACTAAACAGAGAATTCTCAACAGAGGAAACTCAAATGGCCGAAAGACATTTAAGAAATTGCTCAACATCCCTAATTATCAGGGAAATGCAAATCAAAACAACTCTGAGATACCACCTTATGCCTGTCAGAATGGCTAAGATCAAAAACACTGAAGATACCTTATGCTGGAGAGGATGTGGAGCTAGGGGAACTCTCCTCCACTGCTGGTGGGAATGCAAGCTTGTTCAACCACTTTAGAAATCAATATGGCCCTTTCTTAGAAAATTGGGAATCCATCTCCCCCAAGATCCAGCTATACCACTCTTGGGCATATACCCAAGGAATGCTCAATCATACCACAAGAGCACTTGTTCAGCTATGTTTGTATCAGCACTGTTTGTAATAGCCAGAACATGGAAACAACCTAGATGCCCTTCAACTGAAGAATGGATAAACAAAATGTGGTACATATACACAATGGAATACTACTCAGCAGAGAAAAACAATGACATCATCAGTTTTGCAGGCAAATGGATGGATCTAGAAAAAATCATCCTGAGTGAGGTAACCCAGACTCAGAAAGACAAACATGGTATGTACTCACTCATAGCAGGATACTAGATGTGGAACAAGGATGACTGGACTGCTACTCACATCACCAGGGAGGCTACCTGGAAAGCAGGACCCCAAGAAAGACATGGGGATCGCCCAATGACAGAGAAATGGATGAGATCTACATGAACAGCCTGGACATAAGTGGGGGAAATGAAGGGTGAGGGTGGAGCGAAAGAGAGCTTGGGGGAGTGGGAAATCCCAGCTGGATGAAGAACAGAGAGGGAGAACAAGGAATAGGAGACCATGGTAAATTTATTGGATAATTCTAAGAGAAATCTTAGACTTGTTTTTACTTCATGGGATACGCCAATTGTGAGATAAGCATAAACTGTTAATGAACTGAGTAAACATATATTGCATGCTTAGCCTATGCCAAACAATGCCTTGAGTGTGGAATGCTAATGGGGTTGCCTTAAAAAAAAAAAAAAAGACAGTGCTGAGGATATGGTGGAGTTGGTAAAGTGCTTGCTGGGAAATCATGAGTACCTGAATTTTATCTTCAGAAGCTGTGGAGCAAAATGAGGTTGGGCATAGGGTATTGCATGCATGTAAACACAGTGCTAAGGCAGCAGAATAGGAAGATCTCTGCAGTTCCCTGGCCAGCCAACCCAGACTGGTTAGCAAGTTCTGGGTCATTGGAGATGCTGTCTCAATACAAAGGTGGACAGTGTGTGAAGAATGACTCCTAAAGATTGTGTCTGCACAGATATGAACATGTACATGCACACTCAAACACATACTCATACAGACATACTCACATACACACTTTTATTCACTCATACATACACACTCACACATAGATTCATATACACACACACACAGCATGTATTCAGAAAGAAAGGGTAAAATCTCAGGAAACAGGTCTCCTCTAGGTCATAATGGAATGAACAATAATTTGATATTATGTGTGATAAGAGAGGAATGTTGTTAATTTTTTTTAACATCCAACGGTTTTAGAAGTTTATTTTTCATAGTGTTTAATGACAATCACATGAGGACTCTCAGGCTAGAATAAACTGAAATAGCTATACCCTTTGTATTGTTTTTTAATATAGTGAATTTGTCTATTACTGAAAATGGGAATTTTTCATGATTATGATATTGTTTTAATTTTTTTGTCATTTTAGAAGGAAACCATAATCAACTTTTTGTGTTGAGAGGGGTTTTATTTGTTTTGAATGCCAGCATAATTACTTTTGAAAAGTTTCATCATACCTAGAGCCAAGATTTCTTCCCTGATTTATTTGAAGATGCTTTGAAAGGGACACCCTGTGCCTGATGTAGGAACTATAATCATCTGGAAGCTACTGATGGTCTGGTTTCATGTGGGTAAGGCTTTTTTCTTTTCTTCTGAGAAGATACACAAAGGCTGAACTTTGGATTCACTAATCAATCCTAGGAAATCTCAAATTAAACCTCTGAGTATTGGAAGGATGAATATTATGGTGTGGCTGAAATCTGAGGAAAGGAAAAGAATCTCTTTGTATATGGAAGCAGGAGATTTGAACCCAGGGTTTAGTTGGCGAAATGGCCAGTGGCCCTCACTGTCAAAGTAAAAATGTATATTTACTATACTTACTGTATAGGAAAACGGGGTCATTCCTACAAAATACTTGTAAAATTTGTACATTTCTATCACTAAAATGTGGCTCTCATCAGTATTTTGGCAAAATACTTTTTATGTAACTTGCCATTTAAACGAGAAGCCAAGTCATCACCAAATATTTGGCAGTCACTGGTGTTTCAGTAGAAGACTGAAACAAATATTTCTAACACGAAGACAAATGTTTTAGAATAATTAATGATTTTACAGATATGATAGATTTAATGCCTAGAAACTGCATTTAAATTATAATTTAGTTAAAGATACATTTTGATTACATTTCCAATGGCTGTGATAAAGTACCATGACAAAAGCAACTACAGAGAGAAGTACTTTGTTTTGGTAGTTCAACGACACATCTCATCAGGTTAGGTAAGTCATGACAGTAGGAGCCTGAAGTAGCTCATGTCCACAGTGAGGAAATACACAGGGATAAATGTCTGTGCTCATCTAGCTTCTTTCTTTTGATGTAGCCCTGGACTCAAACTAGGGAAGGGGTGCCTCCTTTTTTGGGTAGATCTTCCCTTCTCAATTAACCTAATAACCCCTCATAGGCATGCCCAGAGGCTAGCCTAATCTAAATAATCCCTCATAACTATAATTGGAGACTGTTTTCTAAGTTTTTCCAGAGCTTGACAAGTTGGCAAACAACATTAATCATCACAAGGCATATTTAAACTCATGTAAAACATATTTATTGAGAAATATGTTTCTTCTTAGCACATTTCATAAAATAGTGAATTGAAAATCTATCGAACTCTTTATGTCTATAGACCATTCTATTGTTCTAATCCTTGGATTAGAAATTCTCTTGGATTCTGTACATTTTAGACAGAGGAGTTATAAAGTTCTACCAAATACCATTGAAAACTTCATTTCACATGCATTCACCCATTCAAATAACAGTAAAAGTAGACATTTTTCCTGCAATAGTACTGCATTGAGATTTATACAATATAATTCTTTAATTCCAATTTTGTAATTTGTATTTTAAAATAATATGCCTATGCTGTTAATGCAATACCTACTAATACCTGTAGTTATGTTATATATCAAAAGCTAATTGATAAATTAATCAATTTCAGACATCATTTATTGTTTGTTATGCTATATGTCCAATCCATCATATTTCAGTGGAATTTTGTGTTCCCCTAAGAATAGGTAGAATCTATTTCTCTATTCTTTGAATGTTGATTTGGTCATATGACTTCTTTTTGCCAAAGTGTCACAAGAAAATATGATACAAGTAGAGCAGAATGATGTTTGCTTTGTCACTAGGTTTGGAAACCCCATAGCTACCCCCTGTACACAAGCCCAAATTATCTTGTTATTGGTGTGGAGGTTGATGACAACTCTTAGAAGCCATTTGACTTTTGGTTCCAGTGTGGGATCCAGAGACAAAATTCAGGTTGTCTGTCTTGCACAGTAATTGCCTTATCTGGTGTGCCATCTCCCTGGCTTCAGAATTCTGTAAATCCTTTAACAACACATTGAATTCTTTTATTAATGATCAAAGAAGTTATACTATAAGTTTTTTATCAATCAAAGCTGTATAATACTGGCATAAATATGTATGTATATATGTATGTATGTATGTATGTATAGATAGCTGATAGATGATAGATAGATGATAGATAGATAGATAGATAGATAGATAGATAGATGATAGATAGATAAGTAGACAGATGATAGATAATGCCAGTGACAGAATTGAAAGTCAAGAAATAAATCAATGTGTCAATTGATGTTTGACAAATCTATCAAGAACAGAAAATCAATAGGGCAAAATACAGTTAAATAAACATAGCTGAAAAATCTGATATTTTCCTGCCTATGAATAAAACTACTTCATATTATATAAATAATCAGTTTAAAATAGATTAAAGGCTTAAATGCAATACCTGAAACTAAATTATTAGAAAAATATGTAAGGAAAATTTGCTTATTGAAATTGGTCTAGATAATCTTGGTTTGAGATAAAGCCCTAAATACATAAACAATAACAACAAAAATGGATACATGAGGTTGTCTCAATTACAAGCTTTTGAGAGCACAACAAAGGAGACCCCAATAGAAGAGAGACTATATAGAATAGGATAAAATGTTTGCAACCTACCCTAGTGTTAAAGGATTATATACAAAAAAGAAAATTAATTAAAAATGGACAAAAAACCCAAATAGACATTTAAAAAGGGCATTTGACCAGCAGATATATGATAAAATGCTCAAAATCACTAATCATCAGAGAAGTGCAAATCAAAGCCAAAATAAGATAGTATTAGGGAAACTATTTAAGAAATACAGAATGATAGTTACTGGTAAAGAGGTTGGGAGGATAATTTGTATTTTTTAAAATTGTGTGTTTTTAGTGGAGTGTAGATTAGTGTAACTATTATAGAAAAGTGTGGAGAGTTATAAAAACAGTTTAAAACAAAACTACTTCATTACCTGAAACACTTCACTCCAGGAAAAATATGAAATCAATATATGAAGGAGATATGGGTATCTCTATACTGACTGTAGAATGACTCACAATAGTAAAGATAGGGACCTAGTCCAAGTGTGGTGGTTTGAAAGAAAATTGCCCCCCATAGGGGGAATGACACTATTAGGAGGTATGGCTTTGTTGCAGTAGGTGTGGCCTTGTTGGAGGACATGTGTCACTGTGTAGGTAGGTTTTGAAGTCTCCTATGCGTAAGCTACACCCAGTGACACAGTTCACTTTACGTTGCCTGTAGATAAAGATGTAGAACTCTCAGCTCCTTCCCCAGCACCATGCCTGCCTACATGCTACCACATTTTCTGTCATGATGATAATAGACTAAACCTTGACAACTGTAAGCCATCAAAATCAAATAATTTCCTTTATAAAAGTTGCTGTGGTTATGGTGTCTATTCACAGAAATTGAAACCCTAAGATACCAGGCTTCCTTCAACAGACATGTAGATGAAGAAAACATGGCATATATAGGAACACTATTTAGCCTCAACAAAGTAAATAATCCTGTCATTTGTAACAATATAGATGAATTCAAAGCAAGTGAAATAAACCAAACACTGAAAAACACAATTCCATTATCCCACTTAAATGTGGGGAACCAGATGGCTACCACAGAGCAGAAGGGAAGAGGGAGTGTGAGAAGTTAGTCAAACAGTATGAGTTTTATGAATAAATTCTAAGGATCCACCTTGCATCATGCAGACTCTCAGTACATATGTATTACAACCTTGAAGTCAGCTGAGAGAGAACTTAAATGTTCTTTTCATGAAAAACAATAAGCAGTTAGGGCATAAAATTGTCAATTAACTTGATTTAATAATTGTATGATGTGTGCATGTATCAAATCACATTGCTCCTTATGCACCTATGATTCTTTGACATGTCAAGGGAAGCTCAGTAAAGATGGAAACATGTTTAAAAACTAATAGATTACTGGTTCTCTTGGTTAGGGTTTCTATTGCTGTGGTGAAACACCATGACAAAAGCAATCTGGGTGGGAAAGGGCTTTCTTCACTTATACTTCCATGTAGTAGTGCACCATCAAAAGCAGTCAGAGAAGGAACTCAAACTGAGCAGGTATCAGGAGGCAGGAGCTGATATAAAGTCCATACTACAGTATTGATTACTGACTTTCTCTCCATGGCTTGTTCTGTATGCTTTCCTATGGCACCCAAAGCCACCAGCATGGGAGTAGAATCACTCAAAATGATCTGGGCCGTCCTACATTCATAACCAACTAGGAAAACGTCCTACAAGCTTGTGTCTACTGTAGATCATATGGAAGCATTTTCTCAATAGGTTCCCTCCTCTCAGAAGACTGATTTTGTTTCTTTTGTGACCTTCTTCTACAACTCTGTCTTGCTTTCATCTTGTCTGTTGTGCAATCTGGCCAAACAACTGTGCCATCCCACTTAATGTCTTCATCGGCTATCTCAAATAAGTTCTTCTAAGTACTTGATAGGTTACTTTGCACTAGTCACTTAGAATGTCAGCCACCATTCTGTGGCTGTAATCAGTACCTGAGACTGTCAACTTATGAAGGCTCATGCTTGAGTTTCTTTGTCAATTTAGGGCTTGTGGTAAGGTGTTACATCATGGCAGAAACCGTGCAATTGGAAGTGGGGTGGGTAAAAGTGGTAGAACTCCCACTGTTCTTTCAGGAGAAAAGCCACATCTGAGCCCAGGCTGCCTCACTAGGCCTTTTCTCAAGATGTCCCCATGTTCCAATAGTATTTTGAAAACTAAGCCTAGCATCTGGGCCTTTGGTGGCATTCAAGATTCAAACCATTGCATCTCACTTTTCTGATTCTTGGTTTTATCACCAGCTAAACAGAAGAACATTTTGTCATGCTTTAAACTATAACTTTTCTTTGTAAATAGTGATATCATAATGTCTGAGTTCATAATCTGTGATGTGTGAAATTCAATAAAAATTTATTTGGGGTGGAGAATTAAAACCTGGAATGGGAAAGAGAGGCTATTGTATTAAATGGAAGTATGACCTCTCCTTTGTAATCTCTTGGGAACCAGACTTTTGGACTGTGTGATACCATGGAGTACTGGAGAGATTAAATTGATTCTAGAGATTTCAGTTTCAGTAGTCTATCTCTCACTAATTAATGCCTTTCAATGAACTGTTTGGCCTCTTTAAATTTAGGTTTGTTCATTTCTAAAGTGGGGTTATGAAGGAGAGTGGCCCATATTCCTCCATTAACAAAAATTCCTCCTTCAATTTCTTTTTCTCCCCACTCCTTCCTCCTCTTTCCTTCTCCTGTTCTCTTTCTCTCCTTCTTCTTCTAATTCTTTTCCTCTTCCTCCCTCTTCCCTTTCCTTGTCTTTTTCTTCTTCTACTCCCCTGTTTCCTCCCATCCTACCATTCCTCTTCCCCTTTCCTCCTCCTCCTCTTTTTCCTGCTTCTCCTCTCTTCCCTTGCTCTGTCTCTCCCTCCCAATTTTTGTACTGCTAGGTGTCTAGCCCAGGGCCTTAAATAGATACTAGCCAAGTCATTTGCCACTGAGCTATATCAATGTAGCTCTAGAATTAAAACCATGGATTATGAAATCTGTTATTTTTTTTCTCCTACCAGAGGTAGCTAGCCCACCAGGGGCCAGTATTCCATAAATATCCGCAACTTGGTAAAACTTATATGCTAATCTTTTAGTTCCTCCACCTGGCAAGGCTTTGTTTTGTCAAAGGCTTCACTGCATTTCCTGAATTGCTCACATGGAGTAGCCAACTCTTTCCCACTCTCTTATTTTCTTTGCACCAGTTATTTTCTTTTTTTTCTTTCATTTTTCTTTATTAAGAAATTTTCTACTCACTCCACTTACTATCCACAGATCCCCCCTCCTCCCACCTCCAGCCCTCTTTCCCAAGCCACCCCGCATCCCCACTTCCCCCAAATTGAGGTCTCCCATGGGGTGTCAGCAGAGCCCAGTACACTGAACCTAGGCAGGTCCAAGCTCCTTCCCACTGCACCAAGACTGTGCAAGGTGTCACACCACAGGCACCGGGTTCCAGAAGCCTGCCCATAGACCAGGGACAGATCCTGATCCCCCTGCCTGGGTGCCCCCAAACAGTTTGAGCCAAACAACTGTCTTCTCTATCCAGAGGGCCTATTCCAGTCCCATGGGGGCTCCACATTCACCAGTCCACAGTTCATGGGCTTCCACTAGAGGACGTGCAGAGATGACCTGCCATACCAGTTCTTTTCAAACTGACTAGTCACAAAATATTGTGAGGTCAGACTTTAAGTGCCGTGAATATCACTCTGTATAAATAAAAAGCTGATTGGCCAGTAGCCAGGCAGGAAGTATAGGTGGGACAAACAGAGAAGAGAATGCTGGGAAGTGAAAGGCTGAGTCAGAGAGATGCTGCTAGCTGCCGCCATGACAAGCAACATGTAAAGATACTGGTAAGCCACAAGCCATGTGGCAACTTATAGATTAATAGAAATGGGTTGATCTAAAATATAAGAGCAGTTAACAAGAAGTCTGCCATGGCCATATAGTTTGTAAGTAGTATAAGTCTGTGTGTGTTTACTTGGTTGGGTCTGAGCAGCTGTGGGACTGGCGAGTGACAGAGATTTGTCCTGACCATGGGCCAGGAAGGACTGGAGAAAATTATAGCTACATTCAAGCAATGGGGTGAGACAGTTACCACCTGTCTTAAAATAAAAACCAAGCAACATTCCTGCCCTTCTGTGCTTACTAGCTCTCTTTGGGTTTGGGTTTACCCTCTTCACAAACATAAATTTCCATGTGGAGTTAGTTTTACTTTGTTCATGTGTTTCCTTCTGTGCCTTGGAGAATATTTATTTCCAACTGGTCAGTCACCCATAATACACAGGGAAGAGGTTTGTATTTAGCCTGGTCACATGACATAGAGCTCTGTAGTAGTCAGTAGATTGTTAAATGAATCTAAGACAACAATCTCAAATAAGAACAATGAAACTTATATATTTAATCTCTTCCTGAGTCCTTGGAATATTGCCCTCACAAACACTATGGTAGACTTACTATGTCATTCTCTGCCTGGTTGTCTCCTGTGTCTAGACACACATAGGTGACAGATAGCAAGCTGTCCAATGCACTGTGGTTTGGAGTCACCTGCCACATGTCTGCCCACTTCATCTCTCCAGTGCACTCACTGGATCAGAAAAGATTAACTTCCCGAAAATGAAAAGGACAGAGAGAAGATGAGCTGCTTATCAAATATGCACATTTCAGATGGAACTTCACACTCCCTAGAAAGATGTTAGATTGCTGTTAGCTCTCTGGAGCACTCCTGACAATGTGTTATCAGTCCATGTTTGCATGACAGAGGCAACCCAAGCAGGAAACATTAAGTCATATGACTTCTAAGATGGAATCAATCAAGTGAGTGGTACAGCTCCTGAAAACTAATTTCACCTTCACAAGGTCTGGTTATCTGTGCAGCTGACATGAGGTTTGTCAGCCCCATTTCAGTCTGACCAAGTTCAGTGCTGCAGCAAGAATTTTAATGAACCCACACTGTAATATGTATGAAAGATGACACTGAGATGAATTTATGAAAAGCCAAGTCCCTATGAAATATGAAAAATTGCTTGTAGGCTCCAACACCAACTTAGCTCATTTGAAATGTCCATTTCAAAGGTCTTCGTCTTTCTGTGATTTATTTTCACACTTGTGCACAGATTTTTATCATATTTAATCACTTGAAAAATCAAAGAAGCTGTCCACAATCAAAAAGTTCAGTGAACGCCTAATTAGATGGGGGCAGAGCCAAGGCCAGTAACATTTTAAATCTTCATCTGTCTATACACAAACCAACTCTTCATATAAAGATGAAAGGATTTGAGAAGAATGGCTGTGTGTCAATTCTGTCCTTGGCATTCAGAAAAAGTTGCTACATCTTTGTCCTGATGATGGCATCTTCCCTGTGGTAGTTATATTTATGGATTTTCATTTTCTGTGCAGCAATAGAGGAGTTAGCCTTCTAATGTGGCCATAGGGATCCAATCTAGGGCCTTGGAAGTACTAAGCAAGCATCCTACCACTGGAGATATATCAGCCATTAATTATTGAGACATGTAACTCAGACTGGCCTTGAACTCAATGGAGCTCAGACTGGCCTCAATTTCATGATCCTCCTGCCTCTGCCCCTGAAGTGCTGTTATTGTAATGTGCCCTGACACACTGGAATAGAAATTTTTAAAATGTGTCAGTAGATAAGTGCTAAAATCATATACAGCCTTTTCAAGATCTTGGCTTTATGTGGCATCAAAATCCATTCTTGAGAGTATGAACCTATTTTCTGAGCCACGTTCATAGTGTGGATGCACATTTTATGTGCCCATTCTGGGTCTAGATATCATAGAATACTTAGATATTTCACATGCTACTATAACTGCTCTCTTGTTTTCGGAGGTTCCAGAACTTTGTTTCTTGTAGTTGGATTTTGTTTGTTCTTTTTTTTTTTTAAACTTTGCTTTGACACACAGTCTTAATCTATAGCTGAGGCTGACCTGAAACTTACTGGTAGCTCAGACAGACTTTGAACTTGAGGCAATCCTTCTATCAAAACTTCTCAAATGCTTGGATTACAGTTAGCCACTCTACTAAGACAAGACCATATATCATCATACTCATTAGCCTACTTTGTACTTGAAGCTCCTTTCTCAAGAAGATATTGCAATCTCCAGATCATTTTCCCACCTGAAGCTGTTTAGATCATTAATCCTTCACTAATTGGAGTAGGTAATCTGAATTGTATCTTTCTGGATTGTCTGGGAGTTTATTGCTGTCACTGCCTCTAGTTGTTAGCTACATGGTCATAGACTTTTGAATACCTAGCAATATTTTATTATATTTTAGACATTATGTATAAAATAGGCCATCAATGTACATGCTATATACAGTCTTTTACCAGAATGCCTTTTCTAACATATATAGTTTAAGCTCATCACCTCAATTAGACTGTGCAATGGGCTGCAGATTGATCAGACTCAGTTTACTTCTTGTTCTCATTTAATTTTAGTGTTTGAACCTTTAGAGAATTTTATCAATATCTAGTAGGCTTTGTCTTTAAGGCATTGAATGCTCAGAACTGCCCTAAGGGGATTTCTGTTGGTCTGGAGACATAACCTAGTCATAGAGTACTTGGCTAGTTTGTGCAATTCCCAACACAAACTAACACTAAAAAACAACATGAAAAAAAAGAGAAATTCAATACAGACCATAAACTCCTGTCCTCATATATTTTTTGAGAAACTAGTCATATGTGCCAGCTGCTGCCACCCTGAGTTCTCTCATCCTGTTACGTCAGATCTTGGCTAATACCAGTCTGTCTTTTGTTTTTTTCTGTCTTCCTGAAATAACTTCTGGCCCAGGTCAAATTTGCAAGGAGAATTCAGCTATCATTTTTTCCCAAAGTTTCATGTGTTGGAAGCTTGGTATTGAATATGACAGTGCAGGAGGCCATAGAAAGTAAAAGGGGAGGTGTTTATCTTTAGGGCATGTCAGGGGCATGCCTTTAGCAGGCATTTTGAACCCCAGTTTCTCTCTGGCTTTCTTATGCAGCATTTCTGTCCTGAATGCTTTTCTGCAATGGACCATGAGACCCCCAGTAAATCTGAACTTCTATTGGTGCTTTGCCCTAGACTCTCCATAAATCAGGAGATAAATAGGCCTCTTCCAGAGGCAGAAGATGACTACCAAAAAAATGTCTTTGAGGTATGTGAGGATAGCTGCACATATAAACACACAGTGATTGTGACAGCATGTGCATGAGCCATATAAACTCAAGCCAGACAAAATCCCAACATAGAATGGGAAGGTGGACACAAAGCCCCACCCCCAGTCAAGGAGCTATTGGAAATTGAAGGCTAATGGGGGAAGAAGCAACTGTTTTAAGAGTGTTGTTCCTAGTAAGTCAACCATGATCCAGTGAACGTCACACATCCAAGATTGATATACAAGCATCATAAATTGGACTTGGTAGGTGTAAAGAGAAAAAAAAACTTGGGTACATAGGTAAAGGGAAAGGACCCAGGAGAAACTGAGAGTAGGGTAACTGTGATCAGAACACATTGTATGAAATTCTCAAAGAACTAATACAAAATTAAAAGAAATAAAGTCTCTTTCAGGTATTTTATTAAGGTAATGAAAAATGAACTGATTTACTAGAACTTTGAGAAAATCTCATAATCCCTTCATGGTGTTTTTTCCAATTACAAATTGTTTTAACATTATCAAATAGTTATTGACTCACTTCTTAAGAGCTAAGTGGGTATTTTGCTCCATGCTGTACTCTTTAATCACTTAACTCCTATTTAATCCTCACAACTACTACTCTGTATTTAAGGATCATTATACTTTTTTTCTGAGCCTCAAATAGTAGGGAATAGAAGAAGAATTTGAAATGAAAATTTTAGATTCTTCAGGATTTGCTCCTCCTAGATTTTGAAGAAGCACTATTACATCCTACAACATTAGCCTGATATTTTGCTGTTTATTGTAAATATTTATTGGGGTTGCTTATACCTGCTTTTTAATTGCCTACTGCTTCTCTTCATCCTGACTTCTATCTATCTGTCTACAGAAGTCATTTCAACAAGGTACACCCTCTCTCTCAACTTCTTCATGTTGTATTGTTTTTAAACTTTTTGTTTGTCAGGTTTTTTGTTTTTTTGAAACAGGATTTTTCTGTGTAGCTCTGCCTGTCCTGGAACTGGCTCTGTAGACCAGGCTGGCCTCAAATTCAGTGATCAGCCAGTTTCTGCCTCCTGAGTGCCAGGATTAAAGGCATGCAACAACATGCCTGGCGTGTTTTTAACTTTTTAATTCAAGCACGATGTACTAATGCAGAGTTATATCAAATACATAATTATAAATTCACTGAGTTGTCATAAAAGCAAATGTCCATGCAAGGAATCATCTAAGAAGCTGAGCATTTCCATCTCCTGAGATGCTACCGGCAGGAGTCTTCCCAAACTTCCCCTCTTCCCCAAAGGTTTTCTTTGCTGTAACTCCTGGTGTAATAGATTAGTTTTTTCTGTTTGTGATACTCATGGGAAACAGAATTAGGGTCTATGAACTTTTTATTTTCTGACTTCTTTTGTTTACTAACTAGAGGGCCATTTATGTTGTTAAAGATATGTAGTCTATTTTCTGAATTATTTGGTGTTTGATTATAGAAATATGCATAAATTAAGAACTTTATTAGGGCCTAATTAATGTATTATAAACTGTGTATGTTGTTTGTTTATGTGTGTATGTGATGTATTGGTTTGTTCATTGGGTATTACACAATTATGCATGTGTTGTGTATGTGTGTGTAGGCCAGAGGTTGATACTGAATATCTTTAATTGCTCTGTACTTAATTTGGAAAAGGTTATTTATTAATTTATTTTATTCATTTTACATGTATATAATGTACTTTGATTATATTCATCCCATAACTGTCCTATCTTCCATTCCCACTGATTCTCCTGTCCAATGTTATTTCTTTCTTCTTCTTTCAGCTTTATTATCTTTTGCTTATTTGTATTCTTTTTGTGAGCCACTGATTTTAATTAGGATTGATTACATGAGTATAGAGAGGGATTATTCCAGAAGCATAAGTACCTAACCAATGGTTCCACCACTGAGGAAAATGTCTCTCCCTTTATAATCAGCCATTAACTACATTTATAACCCCAGGATTGGAATGGGTCCCTGTGATTTCTTCTACCATCCATGGCAACATACTGATAGGCCAAATATTGGTGCAGATTTTATGCTGATAAGCAAATCTACTGAGAGTTCAAGTATGCAACATGTCCAAAAGAAAACATACTAGAGCACCTGCCTCCTTCCTCTGGCTTTTAATTCCTTTTACTCCCTCTTCCACAATGTTTTCTGAGTCTTGGAGAGTGACACAGATGTGTCATTTGGGGCTTAACAGTCAACAGCTAGTTACACTCACCATTTTAACCAGTTATGGGTCTTCAGAGTGACCTTTACTGATGCCCCATTTCCCTTTATCTGCCATGTGATGGCCCAGGTTCAAACCTGACAATAAAAGGACCCTTATGTGCTTACATCGGAAACTGGCTCCTTTGTGGTTTCTGGGGGTTTCTCCAAATGGGTACAACAAACCCACAACTTGGGCATCTCTAATATCTTGGGGTCTCCAAGGCAATCCAAGCTTCACCTGCACAGCTTCATACAAAGGCCTTCTTGGGCCCTTTTTGCAAGGATACCATTGTCACACATCTGGTCTCAGCGGCTTTTCTTAGTAGCAGAGAGAAATTCTATTACCCCTTTCTTGTATCCATAATTCTAAAGCCAGAACCACATGGCTGAAGCTGCCAAGTTCTTATGATTACTGGAGTTGAAACATGCCCCCTTTTTTTCATATATATTTTCATCAGCTTTCTGTTTTTGATGGTATCCTTTACTTCCTGAGCTTGGCTGTCCTGGAGCTTGTGCTGTAGACCAGGCTGGCCATGAACTCAGAGATCTGTCTGCCTCTCCTTCCTGAGTGCTGGGATTAAGGCTGTTGTCATCAAGCCTGGCCCTAAGCTTTTCTTTAATTCCTTTTGGCATGCTAGAAACTTAGCTGGGTGGGGCTTTGCCCTTTATTGCATGTAGCATCAAGCTTTCTTTTCTGTTGTTTAACTCTTTGAGCTGGGGACTTAGCTCCATTACACTTCCTGTTGTCCCCTTTTTCCTCAAACTGTACATTTTGTATTTTTCCTTGCTCATCTTTCTTCTTTTCATTACAGATCTGCATAAAACTATCCAATAATAACCACATGACAGGGTTAATTCTAGGCTGTCTTGCAATTTACTCTGCAAATACCATTATTCTAAAACTCTTCAATTTAGCCTCAGGTAGACTTTTCAGACAAGGACAAAAGGCAGCCACATCTTTGCCAAAATATCACAAGAATGTCTCTAAGCCACATACTAATATTTTTCCCTCTGAAAATTTTTTGATCCGGGGCTCCACAGTTCAAATCACCCTCAACACCACTGTCTTCCATGTGCCTACTAAGATGGCCAATTAAACCCTGCATAAAGTATCCAATAACTTTCTAGTCCAAAGTTCCAAAGTATTCCAGATTCCTCTAAACAAAAGCATGATCAGGTTTACCACAGCAATACTCCAGTCTTTGGTACTAACTTCTGTCTTATTCAGTGTTCTATTGCTATGAAGAGATACCATTGATCATGGCAACTCTTATAAAATAAAGCATTTAATTGAGGCTTATTACAGTTTCATGGAAAGAAGCATGCCAGCAGACATGGCATTGGAGAGGTATCTGAGATTTCTACATCTGGATTGACAAGCAGAGGGAAGAGAGACACTGGGCCTGGCTTGGGCTTTTGAAACCCCAAAGCCCACACTCAGTGGCACACTTTCTCCAACAAGGTCACACCTCCTAATCCCTATCAAGTAGTTCACTCCCTAATGAGTAAGCATTAAAATCTATGAAGTTATGGGGGAGGGGTCATTCTCATTCAAACCACCAAACTTGCTTTGTATCCTAATATCTGATCTACTTTAGACAAAGTCCCATGGGTTGTTGAGAAAAAAACATCTCTAAAGTTTGGGTGGAATTTTCTGTAGATGTATGCTAAGTCTATTTGATCTATGATTGCTTTTAATTCATATATTTCTCTGTTTGTATTTTGTCAGGAAGAACTATCAGCTGAGGGGAATGTAGTATTGAAATGACGCACTACTATTGTATTAGGGTTAACCTGTGACTCTACATTTAACAGTATTTGTTTGATGACATTGGGTGCACATGTTTGTTGGGATGTACGTGTTTAGAATTAGAAGAGCTTCTTGATTAATTGTTTCCTTAAACATTACAAGGTGCCCTCACTTACCTTTTCTCAGTGGTTATCATATAGAGGTCTGTCTTATCAGACATCAAAACAGTGACGACTGTTTCCTAAGTCCATTTGTTTGGAATACCCCTTTTTTTATCTTTTCCCTTTTGATAGTGTCTGTCATTTGTGGACTACTATGTTTATTTTGATTGGAGTTGAGAACAATAATATTCCAAGTTAGTATAGAAAGATATGCTTCAATTCTTGTCATTTTGTTGCCTTTTTAGTGTTTATTTTTCCCATCTTTCTTTGTTATTATTCTAGCTTAATTTATTC
Source organism: Peromyscus californicus insignis (assembly GCF_007827085.1). NCBI lineage: Eukaryota > Metazoa > Chordata > Mammalia > Rodentia > Cricetidae > Peromyscus > Peromyscus californicus. The sequence continues at coordinate 78,984,533 of NW_026294573.1, forward strand.
TTTCCTGTGTCCTTATATATGATGTTCTTTTCAATTCAGAAGATTACTTCAAGTATCTTCTGTAGAGCTAGTTTAGTGGTCATAAGTTACTTTAGTCTAATTATCATGGTAAGTCTTTCCTTAGTCTGCTGTTACAAAGCCGGCCTTCATGTGTGACTTGTTTCTCTCTTGCCACTTTAAATATACTTTATTTGTTCTGTATATTTAGTGTTTTAATTGTAACATGATGAGAGGGAAGTTCTTTTCTGGTCTTGTCTTTTTGATAAATGCTTCTTATATCTAGATTGATATCTCTTTCCTAACTCTTGGAATTTTCTCTGGTGATTCTTTTGAAAACATTTTCTATGTCTTTAAAAGGGGAACATTCTCCTTTGCTGATTATTGCCTTTTCTGTCATATCTATGTTGGAGTTTCCACTGCAACTTCTTGTTCTTACCTCTTCGTACTTGTTTGGTTATACCAGTTCATAGACCTTGTCTTTAATCACAGATATGCTCTCCTTTCTTAATCCATTATATCAGTGACATTTTCCCCAGTTTTTTATTTGACTTATTACTTATTATGTTTTTAGTTCCAGCACTTCAGATTGATCTTTCCTCAATATTTCTCTTTGTTGAATTGCTCTTCTTATCTTTTATCCTCTTCCTTATTTCATTATTCTGTTTATGTTTTTGTTTGGGAACTTATTTCTTCTTTGATAACTTTGAATATATTTATAATCAGTCTTTTAGTTCTATGTCATCTAACTCTTTCCCAATAGGATTAGTAAATTTTGGAGTTATTCTGCCTTGCTTTGTGTGGTTCTGTTGGTTATTATATTAAGATTTGATATATTCTGTGCTTCCACATTGCTCACTTTTGTTGTTTCTTTTTATCAGCTACACTATTTCAGTTGAAGTTTTTGACATGTTGAATTAAAACTTGGATATGGTAGAGTTAAGTGCACAATTCAGAAAATATTTTCTCTATCCAAGAGCTTAAGTTTCCTTTTGTGTAACATTAGTTGAAGATGTGTTACATGTGTTTATGCTGTGGAACATTTGTTTACAAGCCAAGCTAAGACTAGGCATTCATGAAGTGAATAAGAATAATTCTTCATGTAGTCAGAAGAAGTCCTGTGTTCTGCCTGGCCTGAGGTTTTATTTATCAACCAGTGAGAGCAACACATATCCAAAGCATACAGAACAACATCCTACAGCACTTCCCCTTTCCTGTGTAATCAAAAAGAAAGGTTTTTAACTTTAACATAGTAAAATTACATATAACAGAACATTTATGCAAGAATTATAGTTATAATATCTAGTTTATTTGTATTTGGCAAAATTAAAGAAAATATTCTATCTATCCTATATTTGTGAGTCTAAAGTTTCATATCTAATTCATCTTTTATCATAACCAAGGAAAATTATAATTATAACTATCTAGTCTTCAACTACATCAAAGACCCCAGAAGGATATAATGTTACCTAAGCAAACAGGAAGAACATTGTAAGCAACTTCCAAAAATCTAGAATGACAGAGACAACTGGCTGCCTTGACAGTTACCCAAAGTTTCTCTGCAATGTTGGGGCATCATATTCATCCTATAGGCCTAGAGTCTCTCAGTCGCTTCTCTGTTTGTCCTGTAGAATGTCTGGCAGTCTTCTCTGCAAAGCAGGAACTTGAAGAACCATCTTGTCTTACAAAGTTCAGTGGTCACCTTCCTATGGGTCCTGCATGTTTAGGTTATACAACATACTGTCAAGCAGTCAATACAAGGGCTCCCCGCCCCCCAGTGGCTAACTTTTGTCACAAAAAAGCAAACTCCATAATGAGTTTCATCAATGCACATTATCTTCTCTGAAGTAGACTGGTGATGCCAGGAGCAGACATGTCTCAATGTCCATAAAGTCCAAGTTCTTAAAACATTTTAAATGCCATATTCTATAGGTCTTTGAAATATTTGAAGATTACCTACCTAATTGAAATATATCTATCTATGTATACCTAGAAAACTTAACTGACTATAAGCTTGATTATCATAGATGATTAATTATTAATCTGTATTTCTCAACTGTACACTATAATTTCAAATGAGTTGCACAAACAAAATACTTTAAACAAGAGTAGAAATACACACACAGTATAACAAAATTAACTTTAAATTTGCAATAAACTAAAATCTACAGCAATGTAAAACATTTTAAACAAGTTATTGCTCTTTAAAAGTAGACTCAATAATCTACCCTTTTATCCTAGCCTATTTGTATATTATATCTCCCTTTTTTCTTTTAGAAAGAGATTGACTATGACCAATAACAACTTGTAATCAACAACCTGAACAAAGACAAACATCTTTAGTCCATTCTTTGAGAATGTGGGCACAGTTTTCTAGGTTACTTCCTGCTGATTGTGGGTGCTGGTAGTCTTATGAGGATCCTGAGAAAATTTGAGATAATTGTCAATTCCTGGGAAGACCAGCTGTAACCTTTGTTGATAGGTACCATCTGTTAAGGTTCAGGAGGTCTGGCTTGATCAAATTTGATCCATCATAGCCTGGAACAAATTGATAGCCTCTTGCTTCCTGTAGAAACAAAAGCAGAGTCTCATTTCCAAAGCAACATATCCTTGGACATAAATTTTGAAGTTAAGATTCCTTTAAAATATACATATTCGTTTAACTGAGTAGCCTTTACAATCAAATGTCTCTCTGCATTTAAAAATCTCAAAGACAATATAATCCAGATTCTCTGTGTAATATCCATCTTTTCATGGCTTGTTTTTATGTTACTTTTACTGTCTCTTTAAAGACTTTTAAAAAACTATTTCTTTATATAACTGTCCATATTCATTTTCCTCTCTCTTCCAAGCCTACATACATTTTTACACACATTGTAAACTATTTAGGATTTATGCCACCTGAATCTGTCATATTGTGAATCTACTGCTTTAAACCGCAGCAGTACTAGTACTTCAGTGCTAGTATTGAAGCAGCCACCTCAGCTGCTGACTCTGCCCACCTCAGCTTTTCAACATGGCAGTGGTACATTTACTGCCAGCTCTGCTAGTCAGGCATACCACCAACTCTTGGAAGCAGTGGGTCTATGCATCCACTAAAGCAGTATGTAGCCCAGAAGCCATTTTTTTTTCTGTACTAGGCAAAGCTAAATCCACCATGCATCATACTGCATGGCTTGAAGATGACTTTGTGTACTGTGGTGGAATCCGCCATGCTGCAAGTCAAGCTCACACGCTGCTGAGAATGCGCCATACTGTAGCTCACAGCTTGCCTGAGAGACACAACTAGGAAGCTGTTTTTTGGCTCAATTTTTGTGTGTTCAGAAGCCTTTTTTAAACTCTTTTATGCCCCATGTTGGATGCCATTTGTAGTCGGAAGATTTCCTGTGTCCTGCCTGGCCTGCATTCAGGACAAATCTCTCACCCACAGTTCCACATACTTTTATACAGAGGCTTAATATTATTTTATAACTGCTTGTCCATTAGCTTAGGCTTATTATTGACTAGCTTTTACACTTAAATTAACCAATAATTCTTTTTTTTTTATTTTGCAATACAATTCAGTTCTACATAACAGCCACGGATTCCCTTGTTCTCCCCCCTCCCGTCCCCCTCACCTTCCCCTCAGTGCCCCCCATTCCCATCTCCTCCAGGGCAAAGCCTTCCCCACAGACTGAGATCAACCTGGTAGACTCAGTCCAGGTAGGTCCAGTCCCCTCCTCCCAGGCCGAGCCAAGCAATCCTGCATAGGCCCCAGGTTTCAAACAGCCAACTCATGCAATGAGCACAGGACCCGGTCCCACTGCCTGAATGCCTCCCAAACAGATCAAGCCAATCAACTGTCTCACCCATTCAGAGGGCCTGATACAGTGGGGACCCCTCAGCCATTGGTTCATAGTTCATGTGTTTCCATTCATTTGGCTATTTGTCTCTGTGCTTTATCCAACCTTGGTCTCAACAATTCTCGCTCATATAAACCCTCCTCATTCTCGCTAATTGGACTCCCAGAGATCCACCCAGGGCCTAGTCATGGATCTCTGCATCCAGATCCCTCAGTAGTTGGGTGAGGTTTCTAGCATGACAATTAGGGTGTTTGGCCATCCCATCACCAGAGTAGGTCAGTTCGGGCTGTCTCTCGACCATTGCCAGCAGTCTGTTGTGTGGGTATCTTTGTGGATTTCTGTGGGCCTCTCTAGCACTTTGCTTCTTCCTATTCTCATGTGGTCTTCATTTACCATGGTCTCCTATTCCTTGTTCTCCCTCTCTGTTGCTGATCCAGCTGGGATCTCCCGCTCCCCCAAGCTCTCTTTCCCTCGACCCTCGCCTTTCACTACCCCGACTCATGTCCAGGTGTTCATGTAGATCTCATTCCATTTCTCTGTCATTGGGCAATCCCTGTGTCTTTCTTGGGGTCCTGTTTTCCAGGTAGCCTCCCTGGTGATGTGAGTAGCAGACAAGTCATCCTTGTTCCACATCTAGTATCCTGCTATGAGTGAGTACATACCATGTTTGTCTTTCTGAGTCTGGGTTACCTCACTTAGGAAGATTTTTCTAGATCCATCCATTTGTCTACAAACCTCATGATGTCATTGTTTTTCTCTGCTGAGTAGTATTCCATTGTGTATATGTACCACATTTTGCTTATCCATTCTTCAGTTGAAGGGCATCTAGGTTGTTTCCATGTTCTGGCTATTACAAACAATGCTGATATGAACATAGCTGAACAAGTGCTCTTATGGTGTGGTTGAGCATTCCTTGGGTATATGCCCAAGAGTGGTATAGCTGGATCTTGGGGGAGATGGATTCCCAATTTTCTAAGAAAGCGCCATATTGATTTCCAAAGTGGTTGTACAAGCTTGCATTCCCACCAGCAGTGGAGGAGAGTTCCCCTAGCTCCACATCCTCTCCAGCATAAGGTGCCTTCAGTGTTTTTGATCTTAGCCATTCTGACAGGTGTAAGGTTAACCAATAATTCTTATCTATGTTTATCTATGTGGCTTGGCACCTTTTCTCAGTTCTGCCTTGTCATCTTGCTTTCTCTGTGTCTGACTGGTGACTCTTGACTCAGCCCTTCCTCTTCCCAGAATTCTCCTTGTCTGCTTGTCCCACCTATACTTCCTGCCTGGCTACCGGCCAATCAGCATTTTATTTATTAACCCATCAGAGCAACACATATTCACAACATAGAAGAACGACATCCCACAGCATCTCCATATATTTATTTGGGAGCTGGGTGGTGGGCCCCCAAAGAGTTAAAAAGAAAAAAAAACTACAGGTACCTGAACAAAAGTTATGTTATTTCCTGAGTAGAACATTAACTGAAAATAACCACAGGTTCTGGATATTGCCACTATGAAATTGTTATGCCAACCATTAACACCAGTGGCCCCTCTAACTTCAATAACTGTTGGAGGAAAATCTCCAAGGATAGTATGAAGTACATGTGGCTTTAGTTAAAAATTTTACAATTGAGTAATTAGTATTCAAATATCTACCAAATTATCTCTTAAAAGAAAAATAAAAGGTGGATAAACTAGTTGTGAAGGAAAATTTGGGGTGGTATTAGAATCCTCAGATTTTAGAAATCATTAAAAATACAAATGATTATAATTAGGAAGGGAAAAGATAAGAACAAGAGAAGAATACTTAGGAATAAACAGGGAAATGTAAGGGATATGACATATGATATAGTATGGAATTCCTTGTAGCAGACTGAGCAAAAAAAACATAGACAGGAATCCAAAAATCTAGCTGAGCTATATATAGACAAGAAAATAATCATTAAACATATATGAAAGAATAGAAGTTAAGTAATAGAAAATAAGGAATAAAAGAAAACTTAAGGACTGATTGCTAGTTATTTGGCAGCGCTCTTACCCTGCGAGGAAATGTCATGAAACACGACAGAATCCACTAACAAGAATTTCATTAAGATAAGAGAGAGAGACAGATGTGACAGGCCTGTGGGAAAGACACGTGCATAAGGAGAGAAGCCGGGAATATGGTGCTGGCTTATAAAGGCTGGGCTGCGCCTGCAAACACAGGCTCATGTGGCTACTCCACACATGCATGTAGATCACATGGTTGCACTGCACGCTTTATGCAACCATGCAAAGCCACAGGGGTCCTGGTCACACGAGACGTTTTGACCTGGAAATGGCTATTTTGACCCGGAAATGGCTAGGCAGAAGTGTCTAGGTCCTCTGGGCATGTTGTGAATCTATCACTGATTGCTTGTACATATGTGCTAAGTTGAAAGTCCTCAGTTCCCTCTGACTCCAGTAGGTGATATATGGTGCTGTAGGGAAAGGAGAAGATTTAGCCACTGGTCTCTGTAGTCTCAGTGTCCTCTGTGACTCTGACATGTGGAGAATAGAAGGTTGTACCACTTTTTGTGGTGCTTCCCTCATATCCCTGTACTCCATTATGGCACTTCTCGTTCTTGAGGTTCAGTGTTTGTCTTATTTTTGTTTTTGACAGGGTTTTGATGTGACCTGTTGACTTCCTGTTTTTCCTTCCACAACTTTGTAAGTGCTGGGATTATAGAGGTGTGCCACTCTAGATAGCCACATGTATTTTAAGTAGATATTGTCATTAAGCTTCAACATATGTATGTATTCATAAAATTATCATCACATTTAAGATAAAGAACTTTTTTTTTTAATCTTTGAAATCTAGTGTGACTATCCAGCTCTCCTATCCTGCCCTGTGTCCCATCTCCAATTAATTTCTTATCTACTTTCTTTCACTATTATATGCACAGTCAAAGTAAAACAAATAACAAAATAAACAACAACAACAAAGAACACATGGCATCACACAGTAGGCTCATTTCGGATCTGATTTGTATTTTAGTATACTTATTTTAAGACTCATTTAACAGAGACAATGTTGTTTTTATTTTTGTGTAATATTCCAGTCTGTGGTTATAGCTGATTTATTTAATCCGTTTATTCAGGACTTATGTATACTTAGGGAAATTGGTTGGCTTTTATTAGAAAAAGCTAATGCAAGGATTTATGTATAATTCTTTGGAAGGACATAAAATTCATTTTATTTAAGACATGGTAGTCAGGGGTCTCTAAAGAAACAGAACTGACAGGATGAATATATGTATAAATATATAATGTTGTATATCAAATTTATCTATTACATTATATATTTGATTATGTACTAAAAGAAATTATTTAAGTAACTTATTTCAGCTGAATCATCCTGAGAGTCTGAGAGCCCCCTAGTTACTCAGTCCTTGAGGCTGAATCCATTAGCACTTAGAGTCCTCCCACGGTGGCTGTCTCACACTGGAGAAGCTGAGAGCCTGGTAGTTATTCAATTCATGAGACTGGGGGCTTCAGCAGGCCCAGTCTGGTGTCAAAAGCCTGGAGACTTCCTGGAGAGTCACTGGCCCTCGGTCAATGATGGAAGCTTAGCAATGGTAGTTCTGACAGCAGTGAAGAAATCAGCAGCAGCAGCAGCCACAGGATACCCTAACCGGGCAGTGAGATGGAAGCCAAATGAGCAAAAAGCAAACAATCTCCTCCTATTATAGCGCTGTTTATCTGAGCTGCTACCTGAAGGTCCTGCTCATATTTAAGGTAGGTCTCCCCTCATAATTAAGGCAATTAAGACAATTTATCCAGTGAGGCACACTCTTCAGGTGATTCTAATTTGTGGTCATTAATCTTAACACAGTCATTGAAGAAATACCTATGAGAAGGCAGGATATATATTAAGGGCATATTTAATTATTTAAGAAGCAGCACACTTGGTCCCAATGTAGAGCAAGTTATTCTTGTGAAATATTAGTTATTGCAATGGCTGTATACAATTTGCTCTTTATCTAGTTTTTATAACTTCTTGATAGCTAGATTCCAAAATTCCTGTGGATTGTGGTGCAAAAACAATTGTCCTTCTAGAAATAAAGTGTGAAGTCTTCCTTATGACTTTTAGGTTCAGACAGGTTTATGAAACAAAACATGGTATCTGCTAAATATAAAAAAGAAATTGATGCATTGGAATATATTGGGACTAAGAAAAGTTGTCCATATAAAGCTCTTAAGCAAAATTTAAGGGCACTAAAACCAAGCAATATAGTTAATTAAAAGGCCTCATTGGAAGAGAAATATTTGGGGAGGTTTAGAACTATTCTGTATAATGCTAGTAGAGGTACAGTGGGGTATGCAAGAGTCAAATTCATCAAGATATATCCTCTAGCTAGATCTAGGTTTGTGTATATTCTTCAATAAAATTGATTAAAGAGGAAAGTCAATAATGTCTGCACTGAGGGAATGGAGTTTTTCAACTGTTTTATTTAAAGCCTTTCTAAGGAATGAAGGTTTTCATTCCTGCAATTTCAATGGCCTGGAACATTGTTCACCTGTTTATTTCTTGAAATTTCTTTGGTTTCATTTATGCTGATCTTCAAACCTTATCACCTTTCTAATATGTTTTCAGATGGTCACTGGCTTCTAAACTGAACTAAGCCTTTCTGCATGCTTGGGACTTGGTGTTATCCATGACTTGAAGGCAGAAAGTAGCCTTTGCTTCTGGATCTCAGTCCTGAGCTCCTGCTTCTGATATGACTGGTTGGGCTTGCTGTGATTGTGTGAAGGTTTTGGTTGCTCATTTTAAATTTTAACAACTATAGTTCTTTTCACCCTCTATATTCAAAATATGGTCTTATATTTTCTTAGGCAAACATAGGGGAGAAGTCATACTTCTGTTGCTTTCCAGATTTTGGGTGATTTATATGCTGCCCTATCTAGGTCAGGGATACTTCATTATAAGCACAGGTGATGAAAAAATGCCTTCCTACTTGGACTTCTGTGCAAAAGGAAATGAAGTAATTCATCCAGATTGTTTAGCCCAGTGTCTTACCTGAGACACATGCTAAAGAAAGCTGAGTGGCTTGGTCTTCATTCTCTTCATGCCCCTTGCTTCCCATGGTTCTCCTCTCATCTGGTGTGTGTTGTTCCTTAACTGATATTTAAGTCTTGAATGAAAAACATACAGAAAATATACCTACAGTTTAAAAACAGGTATTATTTTTCTATCAAGCAGAAATAGAAGAACACACAATTACTTACAAGTTTAACATAATCATTGATAGAGTTTTGAAAAATGTCTTTAATGTATTTCTGGTGTTCTTGAAAATATCAACCACACTTTTCTAACAATGCATGGTCCTACCTAGCAATGAGCAATTAGAAAATTAAATCAAGAGAACAATTCTATTTACAATCACAATAAAAGAATGCAAGACAGATGTGGAGGTTTGAATGACAATGGACTCCATAGGCTCATATATATGAATACTTCATCCCCAGTTGATACAATTGTTTGGGTGGGTGTGAGCTTAGGAATTTTAAAAGACTCATGTGATTGATTACCAGTGTCTCTCCATCTTGTGGTTGTAGAACAAGATGTGAGTTCTCTGCTGTGAGAACCCATCATAGGTTCTCATTCTCTGAAACCATAAACCAAATCAAACACTTTCTTCTAGAAGTTACTTTGTTCATAGTGTTTTATCACAGCAATAGAAAATAACTAAGACAGAAGTTGGTACACATAAGTAGGCTGTTGCTCTGACAGACCTGATTATGTGTTTCTTTGAAGGAATATGGAAGACTTTGTGACTTTGGACTAGGAAAATAGTTAACTCCTTAAGCACTGCTTAATAGGCCATTTTAGTAGGATCTTAGAAGACAGTGCTAAGAACTATGCAAATTATAGAGGTCCAGCAAGATGTTTAAGAGGGGATTAATATTAGCAACTGAGCTACTGATAATTCTTGTGATATTTTCAAATAGAGTGGCTGTTTTCTACCTTTGTCCTAATAATATGCCTGAGGCTAAATTGAAAATTAATGAACTAATTTCTTTAGTGGAAATTTCAAGACATTCTAATATAGCCTCTTTAATGTGGTTATTAATAATCATTTTATGCAGGTTTACAATGAAAAAGAAAGCAAGGTAAAAGAAATTTAAAAATGTACAGTTTGAGGAGAAAAGCAGCAGGAAATTTAATGTCAGATTCAAGGTTTATACTGAAAAAGATAAGGAGATCAAGGCAAGGCCTGACCTGCATTGAAATAAAGACAGGGCTGTCCTCAGGAAAAATCTCTGCACCCCCTAAACTTCAAATTAGTAAAAAGAAAAGGCCTAATGAACGTTCTGTTCCAGAAAATAGCAAGGAAAAACTCTTGCAAATATAGGAGGCTAAGCTTTCTACCTTAAGCACTCATGTAAAGTTGGAAATGTCACCCACTGGTTACTGGCTTTAGAGTTATGAAGGATACAAGGTTAAAGAGGTGTGGAATCTTCCTTCATGGTGAAGGAGTAATGTGGAGGCCAGGTCTGGGGCAGGGAAGTCCCTAAAAGGAGGCCTTTATTGACTCTTATGTGAAGCTGTGAAAGGGAAGCCTGAATTGCATTGGAGATCCAAAGATGTTGGAGATTTCAGAGTCATGAGGTATCTGCCAAAAACAGATGCATACAAAGAATAGAACTAACCTAAGAGAGAAGTGTGTGACTGGTAGCTAGGACTGAATAGTAGAGCTGTCTAAGTTCCTTAACGTCAGACAAGGAGCTACAAGATTTGGCATTTTCCGTGCTGGATTTCAGTCTTTCTTTGTTCAGTATTTCCCCAGTATGCCCCTATTCCTTTCTTTTGACGTGGCAATGTATATTCTGTGCCATTGTACATTGGACATATCTAATTTGTTTTTTGATTTTACAGGGGTTACAATGAAGACGTGGCCCTGAGTCCCTGAAGAGACTGGGCTTTTAAACAATGTTGAGACTAAAAATCTATGGAAACTTTTGATGTTGGACCTACTGCATTTTGCATTGTTATGACCACAAGCCTATGGTAACCAAGGAGCAGAATGTGTTGATTTGAAAGAGAATGGCTCCTATAGGCTTATATGTTTTAATACTTCATCCCTAGTTGGTAGAACTTTTTTCTGAATGATTAGGAGGTGTGGCATTGTGGGGGAGTTGTGTCACTGGGTGTAGGCTTTGAAATTTCAAAAGACTGACACCATTCTCAGTCTCTTTCTCTCTGCCTTGTTGTTGTGGATTAAAATAGGACCCCTCCTCTGTACCTTCACTCTGCCATCATGGACTCTAACCCCCTAAAATCTTAAGCCAAATTGAACATTTTCTATAAGTTGCCTTAGTCATGGTAAAAAGTGTATGAAATCAAAATGAATCATGATAAAAAAGCAGTAGAAAAGTGATTAAGACATCAGGAGCAGATTAAAATATGTAAGACTTGAACACTACAATGTAAACAAATTACTAAATAAAGATCTAATAAATATAAAAAAATTCACATATTCATATGGTTAAGACAGCAATACACTTCAAATTGTACTATGGCGTTAACACACCTTTGAATTTCAGATATAATTTTTGCAAAATTATTTTTTGTAATTTTTTTGTATTTAATTGTAAAATTCATTTAGAAAAGCAAAGGACTCAGAATTGCCAAAATTACTTGAAATAGAACAAAGTTGGAGGATTCACATTTCCCTATTTCAAAGCTTACTTACAAAGCTAGTATAATCAAGGCAGTGTGGCATTAACATACGGATATACATATTCATCAATGGAACAGAACTGAAAGCCAAAAATATGCTCAATTGTTTTTTGATACAGGTGCCAAGGAAATCCACTACAAAAAAAGTTGTCTTTCACAAGTGTGCTGGGACAAGTGGGCATCTCAGGTTAAGACTGAAACTAGACCCTACTTTATAGCATTTACATTGATCATAGACAAATGAAAGAATTAAAATTATAATGTTGTTAGAATAAAATGTGGGTTTATATCTTTGTGATCTTAGATAAGGCAATGATTTTTTTTTTTTTTTTTTTTTTTTTTGGTTTTTCGAGACAGGGTTTCTCTGTGTAGCTTTGCGCCTTTCCTGGAACTCACTTGGTAGTCCAGGCTGGCCTCGAACTCACAGAGATCCGCCTGGCTCTGCCTCCCGAGTGCTGGGATTAAAGGCGTGCGCCACCACCGCCCGGCGGCAATGATTTCTTAATTCTGACATCAAGAATTCAAGTAGCATAAAAAACAGACAATGTGGACATCATCAAAATGAAAACATTTTGTGCTTCAAATTCTACCACAGGGCCATTAAAATGACTCAGTAAGTGAAGGCACTTGCTCCCAAGTCTGACTACATGTGTTTGATTCTAGTGATCCACATAGTAGAAGGAGAAAACTGACTCCTCCAAGGTGTCCTCTGACCTTCACATCTGCAGTGGCCCACACACACCTAAAGATATACAATAAATAAATAATATTTATATGTATTTTTATATTTAAAACCACCATCAAGAAAATGAAAATGAGTTGAGAATGATGGTTTATACCTATAATCCCAGCACCTAGGAGAATAAGGCAGAAGGATCACAAATTTGAAGCCAGCTGGAGTAACATAGCAAGACACTGTCTCAAAAAGTACTAATGATGGAGGATCTACTCTAATGATAGAGCACTGACTTAGCATGGGTAAGGGTCTGGGTTCAGTTCCCTGTAAAGCAACAAAGACTCAGGTGATTTGACTGTGAAATAAAACAATAGCACACATTATATATAAAAAGAATCACACATTTCTGTTCCTTTTCTTTGTCTGCAAATTATAGTAACTGAGGAGCACAATTCATACCCAGGTCTAGTGGTTGATCCAGCAAATCAAATCCTTGACTTCTTTTTAATGTTCATATTCAGACCCTTTCATTGCAAAACTGGTCCTACCAGTATATGGGGAATCTTGGAGAAACATTTGGGTTATAGTAATTGCTTTTCTTTGCAAAAAGTCCTTAAATGCTCATATTGAATCTTGTATCTAAAGCTTTCTCAAAGAAAGTGGGAAAAATAATGTAGCATGAGGACCTCTATGGTGGGATAGAAAACACAGAAGTGTGAAGTTCCTGAGGTCTTCTTACCGTCTATGTTATCTTTCTACTCCATAACAGTCAATTGCACAAATTAGAAGCTTAAAGTAGTAAAATGTATTTCTAGTAGGTCAATTATATGGTGTTTAGAGGCCAATTCTCTGGGTTACTAGTTCCTATCTGGGCTTCAAGTCTCCTTCCACATTCTGTGATTACAGACAGAACATAGTTCTTTACTGTTAAAAGTGTGTGGGTACTTGTTACCCATCTAGCTGTGGACCAAAGATGGCTCTTAGCTTCTGGAGGAAGTCTTCCATTGTTCCTCATATAGTGCCCAAAGTCAATTTACATTATGGAACTTGGCAATGTTCTAGGTCATGGAATCACTTACCGCAAGGAAGCAGAGAAGCTTTGAGTGAATGTGTAAGGAGCAGGTGAAGTCCTGTATGAATGTGTACTGTTGTGATAAACACAGCCATGTCAACAACCATAATGCCTTAGACCTGCAGGAGTGGCAAAACCTCCCCCAGGTGAATTCAGAGCAAAATTGGCAAATCCTTACCCTGGTCTAAGTACAAGTGTTTATAAACAAATGATTGACCACTGTATGTAGAAATTCTCAACTACAGCTTCCTTTTTCAGCATGAGAGTAGCCTGAGATTTTGCACTTACAAAGACCCTAACACTAGCCAATCCTGCTTCCTCATTCAGCTGTATACAATAAATCCTACTCCTCCATTTAGACGTATGAAATAAATATGCTAAGTTTCTGGGTTTCTGTTTTTGGTGTGCATCTTCATCAGATCTGACATCACGCTTGATCTGAGGTTTTTTGTACATGTGTCTGTGTGTCTGTCCTTTTTTTTTTTTTTTAATTCCCTCTCCATCCCAGTAAGGTCCATTTCTGAAACTGTGTAAGGTGGCAACTTACCACTGACCTTCTCTTTCAACAACAGGAACAAAGTTTCACATTTTAAAGAGTTTATGTGATTAGTTCAGGCCTATTCGGGGAACCACCTTATTTTTAGCATAACCAAGTCATCTGGTAAAATCTGTTCTAGTGGAGGTAACAAAGATTGGACGGGGTTTACACTGGACAGGGAACTCTTTCAACCATAGTCAAACTGCTGCTTTTGAAGTTATGGGCCTCCCTCCTGTTCCTACTGACCCCAGCCTCGATGTAGCAGTTAACTGTGTTGTGTTTGTAAAAAAAGCACGAAGAGGTTGAAAATAAGAAGGGGTGGGAGCTGAATTGAGATAAGAGGAAAGCACAATAGCCATGATCTAGTCACAGCTTAACCTAGATTTGGTTCTATTTGTGTCTGCGCCTAAGAAATCTGAATCTGACATTTCTGGGATAAAGATCACAAGAACCTCATTATCTTTTTTTAAAAAAATACATTATGAAGCAGGGCATAGTAGCTCACAGATTCAATCCTAGCACTTGGAAGGCAGAGGCATGCAGATTTCTACAAGTTCAGGGCCAGACTGATCTACATAGTGAGTTACAAGACAGCCAGAGCTATATAGTAAGACCCTGTCTCCAAACAAAACAAAACAAAAGAATTATGATATCATCTAATTTATCATGTATATGTTCTACATGTAATATTACATATTATATATACATTTATAGATTATGAATGTGTTCATTTTGACAGCCATTTTTTACCAAACTCTTTGTAACTTCATCACTGAGAAAATTTTTATTTGCTTTCTTCCTTTTTTGTGGGGTACAGAGCCTTGCAATCACTCCACCACTTAGCTACGTTTATAGCCCACGTTTTGCCTTTAATAATCTTTAAAAGTATATACCAATGGGAAGATTGACACCTGGATTGCATTCAGTCTATAATCTCTAAAAGTAATGCCCAGCTATGCATTATGGAATCTGCATACAAATACAAACACAATATAGATGAGAAGACAACCACAACTTCTCTGCTATATATCTGGTTGGCAGAAGAGGGTGACTACTTGAATGCAAGACACTTCAGTAAGTGCTGATGGTATCTGGGATTCTTTAGTCTCAGAATACTGAGGGAGGGGAACTGTTCCCTGAATTCAAAGACAGGAGTTGGCTGAGTACTATGTAGACACATGAATCAGTTGAGAAATAGAATCAGAATAGGGCTTTTTTCCCGAGAGAATTTTAAAACTATTTCTAGAAAATTAACAAATGTGAAAATAAATTATACTAATCTGTCCATTAATTTCTTAAATTCAGAGCCCATTAAAACATGCCTCAAATAAAGCTTGGAATGGCTGGTTCTACTCAATTAATTTTGAAATATTGGAAATCAATTAGTTACAGTAAATAGACCTGTTCTCATTATTTTAAGCAGCTTGCAGTTAGCTGCATAAAGAGATGAGTATACACATGACTTTGGCTGCAAAGACACACTGGCACTGACACACAGTGCAGTGCACTTCTCTCCCTCAGTCTTCATCTCCCTCACACCTACCAGAACCAAATTCTAGTAATGTTCTTACACTTTAACCAGTGACCTGTTTGTTACAGGACAGTTTCAATGCTGGCACTAGATTGTGCTTTTTTTTTTTTTTTCAAATATGTGCGATCAAGACAGAAGCTTTTCTGTGAACATTGGGTGCAGATCCTGGCAATTATAACACACTGCCAGTTCCTGTTTTCTTTCTTTTTTTTTTTTTCAGCCTGAATGTGAGATAGAATAAAACATGTCTGACCTTTTCTCAGTCCCTCTCACTAAGGGTCCTGCTTTGCCAATGTGCTCCTTCCTTACTACAGCCAGAAGGATGCATTCTCTCATTAAACACAGTTCGTTTGGTTGGTGCAATCTGCTTGCTCCTGTCTTTGATGTGCTGTTTGCTTCTATAATTTCCAAGGTATTCATTTGCTCACCAGAGGAAAAAAAGATTAGGAAAAAGCATAATCTGAATATTTTCTACACTATTACATTGACTCATTATGTCATTTCTACGAGGGACAATATTGTGACTCATGAAGAAAGAGGGAAAAAATGGAACATTTACTTCTTTGTTGGCTTGATAAGTACATTTTATGGTGACATGAGCTAATTGCATAGTTACCATGAAATAACGTGCTTTATTTTTCTGTAATAATGTAGTAACTGCATAGTAACTTCTTAGGAAACAATAGTAATTATATGGTAATGTGTTAATGATGCTGTTTATTTTTCTTAACAACTAATAATTGTGCGTATACTGCAAGATAATCAACCTTAGAGTAAATGCATGCAATTCCTTGATTTTCTGACCCTTGCTTCCTCTTTTCCATTTCAAGGTCCGTACACTACCCAATAGTCTATCCTTTTCACAGCCTCTTCTGCAAGCCTGTTAGGCTCTATAGTACATCCTTTAATACTAGGTCATGAGGCTTAGAAAGGTATCATAAATTGAACTGCTGTGATGGGCTTTATGTTAAGTAACCCAGACATCAAAACCCAGAAAGGCAAAAGCAAAGTCAGGGATGGCTTCAACTGCAGCTTTTGAAAAACTAACTGTGGAAGAAACAAGACCCTGTTGGGAAGTTTCATGTTGAGCTGAGCTGGGCTTAGTCTGAAAGAGGCACACACTTACTTCCCAGGGTGAAGTTCTGCAGAAGGTATCAGTAGAACATCCTCAGCTGAGTGATTCCTGAAATACTTACACCATATTAGAGAAAAGAGAGGAGGGAAGAAAGCACACCTCCATGTCTTAACAGTGGAGATGGCCATCTGACTTCTGAAAACATCAGTTCTCTGCAAAAAAGGAATGCAGCATACCAATAAAAATTCCTCTCTCTCTCTCTCTGTCTCTCTCTCTCTCTCTCATGTGTGTGTTTGAGTGTGTGTGTGTGTGTGTGTGTGTGTGTGTGTGTGTGTGTGTGTGTGTGCGTGTGTGTGAGTAGAGAGAGATTCATATAGCAGATATGGAGCTACAAGGAAACAAGACAGAAAGTAAGAGGGAGACATCATGAGGTAATGAAAGGGTAAGAACATGAAAAGCGTGGAAAAGGGGAGAGAAAACAGCAAAGAAACAGAGAAGGAAGGCAGTATAAGTTGCCTACGCATGTGTGTGTGTGTGTGTGTGTGTGTGTGTGTGTGTGTGTGTGTGTGTGTGTGCATGTATGTAATGTATGTATGAGTAGATGTGGAGCTAAGTTCTGAAGATTTTCTGTCTAAGACTCTTCTGATTTCTTTTATAGATTTATTTATTTATTATGAACACAGAAGAGGGCACCAGATCTCATTATAGATGGCTGTGAGCCACCATGTGGGTGCTGGGAATTGAACTCAGGACCTCTGGAAGAGCAGTCGGTGCTCTTAACCGCTGAGCCATCTCTCCAGCACCCCCCCCCCCCCCGACTCTTCTGATTTTTGATCAGTCTTGTTCTCCCTGTTCTTGGAGTTGTACATGGGTCAAAGACAACTCTTCATCACAAAACTGCACTGTGGCTCCTGCTTCCAGCTTAGCACCAGGAAGTGAATCACAGCCTCAGAACAGGACTGCTGTTTTTCTCTGAGGTATAATTTAGCTTCTCTATCAAATACCATTGCGGCAGTGACTTTTAACATTTTCATGATTTATGCTGTTAATGAGCAAAGAATGAGAGCAGGTCAAGGTGCTCTCTGTTAAAAGAGTGGAGTGAAATAAAATCCGGCACACAGCCCCTATAGAAGCATTTCAATTTGGAGACACCTCATCCAGAATGATCACCTTTAGCAACATGCTTCTGCTTAATGCAAAAGAAATGAAGCTTTTCTCTGGCTGGGAAACTGGGGAGAATTTTTGCCTATAACGGAGAACTAATTGAATGGAAAAGAAATGTCCCAAAGGCAGAAAAAGCCACACATCATGTGATTGAATAGAAATATATGAATTTTATTTCAAAGAAGACAGGAGAGACAAACACCTTCAGATATCTGGGTTCACTGAAGCTGTTGGAATTTTGGAGACACAGTCTCAGATCCCAGGCTAGCTTCACACTCACTGTGTAGCCGAGGATGACCTTGAACACCTACTACCTGTACCTTTCAAGGGCTAGAACAACAGGCATTTATCACCATCCTAGGCTCCATTCTGAATTTTCTAAACTTTGTACTTCATTTTTAAAATAATGCTGCCTGACTTCAGAGAGCACTTTCTAACATACTCAGAAAATGGTCAAGATCCCAAGTCCCTCAGACATACCACCCACTCACTCACCAGTGTAAGATATTTGAGACACATATACTAACCACATCCCTAGAATTCAGTTCATTGCCCCTGCACTTCTTTCTTTTGATATACTGATCCCTACTTAGAACTTATTTTCACTTTGAACTGATAATAAAGCAAAATTGACAGTTGATTCAGCTAGATTCAGAAATAGAGTAAGAATATGAGTGAAATTTGTCTATGGATCCACTCACTGTGAAAGAAATTCCTTCCACCTCGTGCCCTGTAAAGTGTGCTGTGCTTCACAGTGAGAGAACACAGTATTCATGGCTATATATGCTCACAGCAGCCACCAAGGGCTGGGGACTTATCTTCACTGAATGTTGAGTTATACATATACCCAACACCATAGAAAATGACAGTATTTGTAGATACGACATTCAAAGAGACAATTATATTAATTACTAACCCACTGTTATTGCAGGCAATAAGTGACTAGGGGAAACCTCAGAGGCAGTGAGTGTGCATGGGGACAGTTAGTGAAACTACCTACTCTTTGGCTGTATTTTTCTAACTATTGGGAATTATACTCGATTAGATTCTTATGTGATTTTTCATATTTATGCAGGCAGGTATATTTTAGTTTCTGTCTCAAATGTGACAACCACCGAGAATCTCTGCATCTTGTTTAATGTCTTGGGCTGATAGTAAACATATAGAACTTTAGAATGGAGGAAGTCCAGATACATCTATGTGATAAGTTAAAGTAGAAACTTGGAACCTGCCTTTATGTAGAAGTGGTAGGCGTGGTGTAGATATGATGAAGCTACTGCTTTCATGTCAGCTGTTAGAAAACTCTTGGTGTCCCCAAGAATCAGGGATCCCATTTTGTTAATCTGTGATATGACAAGTGCAAGTTTCCTCTTTCCCTATTGGTTATTGAATCTAGTGATTGCCAATGGGTAAGCAGTGAGCCTTGTTTCTTTTTGGTATGTCTAAATATCATACATCATCCCTTTAGGAACAGGTATGTTGATTCTAGGATATTGACCTCTTCTGTCTTTGGAAGCTCAAAAGACAATTTCTTTCCTTGTGGTTGCTGCTGTACTGCCAGATGGGCTCACTTCATCAGACACATATGCATCCAGTACTTCCTCCTACCATACTGACTGTATCTGAACTGTGATGTTTATTTTTTATAGAGGGTAAACATGTTTTTTTTTCCCCATAAAAGTCAATTTCCTTTGGAATTGCTTTTTCTACTCTACCAAGCACAGGCCTCTAAACCATCTGCCTGGATGGTTCTTTTTTTTTTTTAACAGTGTTGCAGTCCCAGAGTTTTGTTTTTCACTCATATTTCAAGTTTTTTTTTTTTTCATTTTTCAGTAATTTTGTTACTTGATACATTTGCTGGCACCCTGGCTAACTATGCCCATGCATTCCTTTACACCTTCTAAAACTGTAAATGCAATCCAACACATGGCTGTCTGAGGAGTCCAGGAAGTCAGATGCTGAAAATCAGAGGTGTGGTGCGTGAGAGGGGTGCATGTGGTAGATAACTTTACTTGATTAGCTAGATTTAAATAGTGTCAGATGAATTTGCCAGGTGAAAATAAAAATTGTCAGTTCAGTTTAATTTCATGGTGAATCAAACAAGGAAATTAGATTCTGCTACTCTGTCAGTTTGATATCCACAGAAGTGACAATTAAAGCTGATGAGAGAACTTATATTTACTCTGAAATTCTTGATTTTCTGAAAGGCATGCAACTTTTATTTACCCTCTCATTGCAGAAGAATGTGGGATTACAGTAGCATCAGGAGAGATGGCTAGAATGTTCCAGATTTGGGCTGAACAGCTGCAAAAGAGAAGCCAAGACTCACTTTCGTAGTGGCATAATCAGGTGGAGAGGTATGCTAGAAAGAGAAAGCCCCTGAGCCATTAGGCCGGAGGAGTTTAGAGCTGAAATGCAGATCACAGCACAGTGATCACACCTCTTGCTTCAAGCAGACATGATTACATTAGAGCAAGTCAAGCCTGGAAGGTGAGAAATGAAAGTGACTCTGCTTGGAGCTATGGCAGCCAGGCCATTCCAATTGACTTTAATAAGCTGAACCAAAGCCTTGGGCCATGTGAAAGACTCACATTTAAACACAGTGTACTTACAGAAAGTCTTCTCCAGTACTCTTGCAAGCAAAAGGAATTTCAATGCTAAATTAGGATTCAAAGGGTACAGAGAATTCAGCAAAACTGAAGCATGAAATGATCCAATGGGAAGTTGTTTCCTTGATTTGCAGCAGAAGTTCTGGGCAAAAGGTGGGTTTCAAAGACAAGAAGAAATCATTTCTCTCTGACTTTGATTCCAAAGAAAGTTTCAGGGATGACTGATTACCTTTGGATAGCAGAGTCTGCATTGGTAGCTGTAAATAGAACAATAGGCAGAAGAAGATTTAATTGAAAATGTAGGGTGGAGATGGTATTCTCAAGTTCATTACAATATGGACAGTTTCAAGGGATCCTATACTTAGGGAGTATACAGATAACAAGAGGGACCAAATATTCATATCTTCCTCCAAATATTTTCATAGACATGGACATTGGGAGATCGCTTTTCTCTGCTCTCCTCTCCTCTCTCCTTCCCTTTCCTCTCGCTGTCTCATTCTTCCCATTACATAAAAGGTAAAAAATTCCAACTCTAGTTAGATATGTATTTTATAATAAAACAAAATATGCGCACTAGTTTGTTGCTGTTTTTTTTTTGTTCTTTTGGTGGGCCCTCCATCCAGCTCCCAAATAAATCACACACTGAGGCTTATTCTTAATTATACATGCCCAGCCTTAGCTTGGCTTGTTTCTTGCCAGTTTTTGTTAAATTATCTCATTTACTTTTTGCCTCTAGGCTTTTTCCTTTTCTTACTTCTGTATAACTTACTTTCACTCTTACTTCATGGCTAGCTGTGTGACTGGGTGGCTGGCTCCCAGAATCCTCTTCTTGTTCTCCTAATTTCTTCTCCCCCTCCCCCATATTTTTCCTTCAATTTATTCTCTCTGCCTGCCAGCCCTGTCTGTACTTTCTCTTGCCTGGATATTGGCTATTCAGCTCCTTATTAGACCATCAGTGGTGTTTTAGACAGGCAAAGTAACACAGTTTCACAGAGTTAAACAAATGTAACATAAAAGAATACAACACATCTTTGCATCATTAAAACAAAAGTGCCACAGCATAAACAAATGGAACATACCTTAACATAATATTCTACGACACTAGTTCTTTATTTGTCTATCCTATATTAACCTCAATTTTTGTAATTTAGCTAGCATATACCAAGATGATAATAGTCATAGTCAAAATGTAAAAATTAAACATGAATGAATATGTTTAGATCCTAATATATATTTTGTAAACAGGAGAACTTCTTAGGAAGTTTATCAATTGAAAAAAAAACTGTTTGTTTGTTTGTTTGTTTTTGGGGACATGGTTTCTCAGTGTAGCTTTGGAGGCTACCCTGGAACTCATTCTATAGACCAGGCTGGCCTCCAACTCACAGAAATACAACTGCCTCTGCCTCCCAAGTGCTGGAATTAAAGGCATGTGCCACCACTGCCCCACCTGAAAAAAAATCATGACTCAGAAAAACTTTGTAGCTAAGTGGGTCATTACAATTACTGGTAATTTTTTAAAAAATTATTAGTTATTTTAGAATTTTGTGTGTTTTGATCACAAAACACTTTCTCCCCTAACTTCTCTACATATCCAACTTTGTATTGTCCTTTTTTCTCTTTTTTTTTCATCTATCAAGTTCAATTTTTAAAACCTATATATTCGTCGATGTGTGTTCCACTTCAGTGTGATCTATGTACCACAGGCTATGCTTTTAAAGAAGACCAGCTCTCCCAGCAGCTATCAGTGGCAAATAGTACATTAGCTGGCTGTGGGATTTCGTGTCTACCTCCCCTCTCCATGTTGGGGGCTGGTCTGTGTCTTAGTTACTTTTGTATTTCTGTAAAGACACACTGTGACCAAGACAATTTATAAAATTTTAATTGGGAACTTGCTTACAGTTTTAGAGAGTGAGTATATTACCATCATGGTAGGAAACTTGGCAGCATGCAGGCAGACATGGCACTGGAGCAGCAACTGAGAACTTACATTTTTGTCTGCAAGTTTGAGACAGATAGGTTGAGTCAATTGGAATGGCAAATGGCATGAGCTTTTAACACCTCATACCCACCCTTAATGACACATTTCTTCTAACAAGTACACACCTCCTAATCTTCAAATATATGAACTTGTGTGAACCATTTTTATTCCGAATACTACGGTCTGTGTGCTGGTTGATTTTTGTTAACTTGACACAAACTTAGACTTATCAGGGGAGAAAGAATCTTAACTGAGAAAAGAATTCCATAAAACTGGTCTGTTGGAAAGTCTGTGAGGTATTTTCTTAATTATTATCTGATGTGGGAGGGCCTAGTTCACTATGGGCAGTGCCAACCCTAGCCATTTGGTCCTGGGATGTATATTAAAGCAAGTTGAGCAAGCCATGAAGAGCAGATCAGTAAGCAACCTTCTTCCATGACCTCTATATCACTTCCTACCCCAAGGTTCCTGTCATGAGTTCTTGCCCTAGCTTCCCTGGGTACGGAGTATGAGCTGTAAGGATAAATAAACTTTTCAACTTAGAGCACTTTTTTTCTCTGTCATGGTTTTATTACAGTGATGGAAACTCTAGGAAAGTCCAGCTTAAGCTTACATAAGCGTTATGCATGTAGTCACTACTGCTTTGAATTCCTGTGTGCAGACATCCTGCTGTGTCAGAAAAAAAACTGTTTCCTGGTAGTCATGCACCATCTTCAGCCCTTCACTCATTCTTCCCCCTCTTTTACAATGATCCTTGAACCTTGGGAAGGGGTGGATGTTGTGCCATTTAGAACTAACAGTACAACCTCTCATTCTATGTACCTTGGTCTGTTGGGGGATCTCTGTGTTAATAACCATTCCAGCTCAAACATAAGTTTCTCAAATGAAGGTTGAGAGATGCATACATCTATGTTTATAACAGTAAGTCATTAGGAATCAGTCTAATACCATGTCCATTCAGCATAAGTTCCTGGTGATTTTGAGTTTCTTTAATTTAACATTACCAAAAGCAAATAAGACTGAAAATGGGGAGGGGGACCTTACACAATTTCTAGGTAATGATTCCAGCTACTTATAAAATAGTGCAATATCAGAATGTATCTTAATTGTTTAGAAATGTGATCATTCTTGGAATTCAAAGAGTGGAGAAAGGAAAATAAATTACTTTTGATATGTTTATTGTCATTTGTGTGTGCGTGTGCGTGTGCGTGTGCGTGTGCGTGTGCGTGTGCGTGTGCGTGTGCGTGTGCGTGTGTGTGTGTGTGTGTGTGTATGGTGTTTGAGTGTGTGCAAAGTGTGCCCCGTGAGACGTGTAAGGGAAAGTGCATGCATTCAGACACCAGAAAAGAATCTGATCCAAACTCGGGTCCTCATGCTTACAGAGCTTTTACCCACTCAGTCAGCTCCCATCCTCTGACCTTTCTTGGAGCAGAGTTAGAACTAGAATAGGGAGTAATGCACATTGACTCAGATGTATACAGTTCTCAATGATTTGAGTAACGCTTAACCCAGAATCCTAGTATAAATGGAACACCCTTCTAATAGGGTACTTGTTATATATAAACTCAAAAAGTACCTCTTTAAATACTTTGTCAACACTTTGAAAATGAGGTACAATAATGATAAACAACTTGAACTAGAAATGAGTTAACAGCAGTACACAGCTTGGCAGTCGTATATAAACCTTCACGTTTCCAAATCTTGTCTTTTATTGGGAGGCTAATTGATGCTTGAGTGTATCATCTGAATCTTACAAGCAGATAAATATTCATAAGTAGAAAATTCTGCAATGTCTGAGAAGCCTGGAAAAGGACTTCCTTACCGGTCTGACTCTTCCTTGTCTTCCTCGTCCACCACTATGCTGTATAAAGTATCAGTTTGTTTGTATCTATTTCTTTTCCTTCTGCTTCATTTCTTTTTTCTTTTTGCTAAAAGTGTTTTCATGGCAGAATCTTTACTAGATCATGGCTTGTCTTTCTATTTTATTGTTAAAACACACTGACAACTAAAATTTAATATAAATTTAGCTAATATTTTTGAAGAGTCCTTGAAGGAAAATACAAAAAGAAGATTGTGTGAGCTATGCCTTTAAATAATTACTTGCTGTGTAATGCCAAAGGGATTTTATCTTCAACACTGCTCTAGCCCCACCTTGGAGCCCTTTCTGAAGATCTATTTTGGTAAAAATGATATAAATATGATCTTTGCAGCTTATAAAATGTTTCAAACTATGATTCCATCTCTTCCTAAAAGAAATATACTTTACTGCTAGCATAATAATTGCCAATTGGAGCATTCCTTAGCTCAACCATAACACAGTGCCATGGTTCATTACATGCAGACCCTCTACTTGTCAAGCCAGAGGCTACATGCAGATATTCCAAATGACTTCATAAACACAGGAGCACCTACTGTTAAGCAGTGATTAATTCCCACAAGATCATATGCTGCCCTATAATTCTCCCATGATCGATAGCATGAATGTAGACTTCGGCCAGTTCAGCAAATGCCCAAAGGAAGCATCATGGACATCTCTCCTCACAGGCATTTGTGGACATTTTATTCACCTTGGGGAGACACCTACAGCTTGTAATGTAAAGATACTTTAGGGCTTGCCCATACAGTTGCTCAGGATGAATAAAGATTGTTTCTTTCCCCCTTAATACATTAGATTATTTTTATGGTGCTCACCGATCCTTATACCTAAGAAAGAGTGGGACAGCTGCCCTTTCTGTTTCTCTGGCATTGTTCCTGAGAGAAACAGCAGGTCTTTTTATCTTTTCAAATTCTCTATTCATTATACAAAAGTCTCTTCTAAGGACATACATCAGTAATCAGTTCCATCCCCAGCAGAGCACGAACAAGAAGGCATTTGGAAACCAGGGAGGTTACAACAGCTATCAACATTTCTCAGCAGTGTGTTTCAGTTTTAAATAAGAATTCTGCTGCCTCTGTGATGTCAGACAATGTATTTTGATTAAAACATTTCTTTATTGAATTTTTATGGGTCCATTATTGGAGTCCCTGGGTACATATAAATATTTTTTTTCAGGACAATGCAATCCAGTAGTGAGGTGGGACTGGGCCTAGAGTCATAAAATAGGGAATGTTAAACTTAGTGGCTAAGGAGTGCACAATGTCCTAAATACCAGCAGGCCAAACTCTCCCAGGGGCCAGCCACTCCTTGAGTGAGATTAGATACTTAGGGTACAAGGTGAATAGCTGAATGCACAGCTTATGCTGGACAGATATATTTCTTTTCATTGATTGATTGATTGATCGAAACTGTAGCCCTGGCTGGCCTGGAACTTGCTCTGTAGAGCCTCAACTTGAACTTAATACATCCTCTGCCTCTCTCTTGCAAATACTGGGATTACAGCTGTGTATTTTCTGCCCAGTGCTGGCCTGGCACTATAAATATTTAACATTTTAAGTGATTATATATATTCTTGATTATGTAGAAAATGTAGGCTGTGACCTGAATTAGATATAATGACGACAAGTATAGTTTGGATTCCTCAACACAGATGAAGAGATAGCCAGGGGGCATCTCCACAAGGCCAGTGAAACTAGGGAAAATAATGCATCCAAAAGCCTTTTTGTAAAGGTCAAAAGTGGGTAGCAAAGAGAAATGCTCCTGTTTATTTGAGGATGAAAACTGCAAAATAAGCTTGCAGGATCTTCTTTACAAAGGAAAAAAAAAGAGACTTAAAATGATTGCTTTCTAAGTTGAGCATTTTTGATTTTAGGCCTGGTTGTTCTTTCTCTCCTTTAAAG
Source organism: Peromyscus californicus insignis (assembly GCF_007827085.1). Lineage (NCBI taxonomy): Eukaryota > Metazoa > Chordata > Mammalia > Rodentia > Cricetidae > Peromyscus > Peromyscus californicus. The sequence goes on from NW_026294573.1 coordinate 79,010,491, forward strand.
TAGATTCTGACCATAGTGAGCAGGCACAGCAGAAGTGACTCACACATACCTGTTTTGCCATGCTGAGGTGGCCTTGTGCTTTTCCTCTAGGCTCTAAACTGGGGAAAGCTGATCAGTTAAGTGTGGTTGTAAATGAAAAATTACATCCAATTCATAGATTATTGTGGAGGAAATCATTACTTTCTTATTTTTGTTTTATTGAGATGTTTTACATCATTTTAAACATATGAAATGACATTGAAATCAAATAAGTCATAAGAATCTTGAGAGAATTTTCACTGTCTTGCTTTAGAATTGCTCTCTTTTCTGGTGTGTGTGTGTGTGTGTGTGTGTGTGTGTGTGTGTGTGTGTGTGTGTGTGTCTGTCTGTCTGTCTGTCTGTCTATCTTAGGATTTAGATGAGAAGAGATTAATCCTGAAAGAAGACTAAACAACAAATCCAAAGTAATGAGAAATCTGAATGATAAAATAAGCATTTTGCCTTAGTCATCTGCCATTCAGGAGAATACTCTTGGCTAACATTAACTCTTCAGGATTCTAAGTCAAGACTCTCATAAATCCTGAGGGATTAGATACCATCTCAAATCATAAAATACTGCTGTGAAATCATTGCAGTTTCTAAAGTGTCTGTTAAAGTTGATGTTGAAGTTTTGTTTTTCTCTCTTAAGAAAAAAACTGAAGTGTGAAACACACATCATGCCACATTCACCTCCCCCCTCATACAAAATCACACTGAGTGCTGGGATTAAAGGTGTGAGCCACCACCACCCGGCTAATATGTTCTTAATGTAAATCAAAACCTAAGTCAGAAAATGAGTTAGAAGTTTCATTTAGTTTTATATTGACTTATCAGAATATGTGCATTTTCAAATTTAAAAAGTCAATAAATTTTAAATTGATGTTTATTACAGTTTTAGCTATGTATAAAATGTTGAATGAAAGTGGAATGAGATATCGTCCTTGCTTTCACGTTGCTTAGGATGAGGAAAGAGGAGCTCAAATTTTGGCTGTCGCGTTTACATTGAGGTCAACCCATTTGTGATTGAAGAAAGAACAGGATGTGCATGAGGGGACAAGGGTCAGTGATCGCAAGACTGACAAATAATATGGAAATTTTAAAAAGGAAAACATTAATGAAGAGAAAGTAAAGCTGGTGATGGATGGGCAGGGTGCTGGTGGCACTTTAAATTCAGGGTCTGATGTGAGTTGATAAACATTGTCTATACATAAGTAATTATGATGTTAAGCTGCTTGTGAGTTTTATGAGTGCTTTTTGGTCTTACTTCCACTTTTCTCAAATCAGAGGGGCACATTTATTTGTATTAAATGATACTGGCATTGTTATACTTAAATAGTGAAACTGAAACTGGAAAAACTTGGCAGTTTAAAACATTGGAGACATATAATATCTACTATATTTAGTTAGTTAAGGTGTTTGATAAAAATGAATTAAGTGTCATTTGCAGGTCCTGTCACTCTGTGCTCCTGATAAGTTCTTGGAGATAGTAGAATTCTGACTCAGGATAGAATACAACAGGTATTGCTGGAAGCACACTTCAAGATAAATTCCCTTTTTTATTACATGCTATGCCCAAATTGTTTATAGGCTCTTTTCTTGAGTGAGATAAGCTTAGAATACCTTCTGTTATTTTAGTGCACAGTCTAGAGGAATAATTAACCATGTCCTTAACATTTGCCAGAGTCCAAACTTCTGGCTGCTTGGCTTTCCATAGCTATAAATGTCTACTTTCATCACATAGGACTTTCTGACATATTTTACATTATTTGGGTGCCTGATAAATAACAGATATATTATGGATATAAGATAGATAGATGATAGATAGATAACAAGATAGACAGATGACTGATATAGATGAATAAGCAGAGAGCAAAAAGACATTAAACAGGCAATATCCTATCTCCAACTCTAGTTCTGGATGCACATCCTTTGTACCAGTCAAAGATCAAGTCTGATGAATCCCCAGGACTAAATATCAAGTCTGATGAATCTCCTGGACTCAAGTCCACTGGCAACATACACAACCTCCAGGCCAAGTCTGGGTCACACATAAAGATGCTGTTCCAGCCTGTGAGTTTCTGGGCTTTGTATACCTACACCATCTCCAACCCTGAGGTCCAGCCTTAGTCACACAGCCTGTACCCTAGTGTAGACTTGTGAGTGTCCAAAGTACTGGCTCATCCACACCATCCTCACACTTACCAGACATAATAAGATCAAGCAGAACAATTTGTGTACCAGCCCAAGTAGGTATACCCATTTATCACATTAATAGGATCTTTTGTTTATCACAGAATAGGAATCTCCTTTGTCTTTTCAATCCTGAATCAACAGAGTACTTGAAGAATTTTCCTACTAGCTCCTTGAACCTACTCTGAGATCAAGCAAGCTTGGGCAACAACAAAACTGAACCAAACTTCCACTCAACAGAGATAGCCTAGAATCTCATATCAGAGACATGACCAACAAAAGATGTCCACATGACCAGGCTTCATAACAAAGACATAAGAAATATAAAAGACCAAAACAGTATGTGTCATCCTCACCCAAAGATAAAAGATAATACAAGAAATTCTTCACAACATGTTTTAGTTAAAAGGACTAAATACAGAAAATAAGTGGGTATTGAAATCTAAAAGAGAAAAGCCAAACATCACATATAAATAAAAGCCCATCATAATAATTGCTTATTTCTCAATAGAAACTTTGAAAGCAAGAAGAGCCTATAGCAATGTACTCCAATTTCGAAAGGACCACACTCCCAACCAGTTAAAAGAGAATGAAAAAATTTCCATGATACAAATAGGATAAAAGATTCATATCTACCAAACCAATCCTGGAGAGAATACCGGAAGAAAATATGCTTTCACAATAAAAATTCTAGTGATAGTAGGGCTCCAGGGAACATCATTATAAAAGAAGAAAAACTTGAAACAATCCTAATAAAATTAAGAACAAGACAGGGTTTTCCATTATCACCATTGCTTTTCAACATAGCACCTAAAACACTAGCCAGAGCGATAATGCTAGAAAAGAAAATTAAAAAGACACAAACTGGAAAATAAGTTATACTATTCCTATTTGCATATAAGATATTATACATAAGAAATGCCTCAAATCCCACCAGAAAAATGCTATATATGATCAACACCTTTTCAAACACTTTCATCAACAATAACCTAAAAACTTACCAAGTAATAAACCTAACCAGAAAGCTGGAAGTCCTGTACAATGAAAACTTTAAATCTCTCAAGTAAGGTACTGAGAAAGACGCTGGAAGTTGGAAAGCCTACCATGCTCATGAATTAGTAGAATTAATATTGCCGTGAAAATGATCATCCTACCAAGAGCAATATAGCCATCCAGTTCAATCCCAATAAAAACTCCCATGGCGTTCTTGACACAAATATGAAAAAGAAATCCTAAAGTTACTATAGAACTATAAAAGATCCTAGACAGACAAAGCAATCCTGAGAAGAAAGAACAATGCAAGAAGGATTACCACACCATATTTAAAGGTATATTGAAGAGATATAGTAATAAGAACAACATGATATTGGCACAAAATATATGCAAAAAAATAAAGAAATAAAACAGAAGGCCTAATTAAGCCAAATATGAGTATACATAATCACAGTAATCTAATATTTTACAAAGATGTCAAAATATACACTGACAAAAAGACAGTATTTTCCAAAATTGGTATTGGGAAAACTGGATATCCAAATGTAGACAAGAAAATTAGTTCCATTCCTACCACCTTATGATTATTTATCCAAATGAATCAAAGAAGTCAGTGTGGACTCTGTCATGCTGGAAGTACTAGACATAGGCAATACCTAGTTAAAATATAGATGCTGAAAAGGACTTTATGAAAAGGACTCCATTGATGAAGAAAAAAATTGCTGGGGGAGGGCTTTGAGAATTTATAGCTTTGATCAACTTCCAGATCATATTATCTGTTTCCTGCAGGTGGATGAAGATGTAAGCACCAAGCTTCCTTTACTGGCTGCTTGTTGCCATGCCATCTCTGTCATTATGGACTCAAACTTTCTGCACCCATAAGCCAAAAAACTCTCCTATAAGTTTCATTTTTGTCATGGTATTTTATTACAGGAACAGAAAAATAACTAAAACAAAAGCTTAAAAATAAAAGTAAAGCTCTGTAAACACACAACGTTATCAATCATTATGTAACATGTCACCACCAAATTTACTAACTCAGAATATGTTTCTTACTATTTCTTCTAACTGTGGGTTCACAAGAGTGGGGCAGTTGGAGTTTGGCTTTATTATTGATAATAGAAACTACATGCTCTTTACTATGGGAATTGAATGTGGTTTGAAGAGTATTCCAAAATACATGTGCATGAGAACCCATGTAGAAGTTGCAATATTTTTTATGATCCAATACATTTATGAAAAATGTAACTGCCATTGCACTTTATTAGGCTACATACACAGGCTTATACAGGATTAATGAGACATGTAATGGTCCAGAGTAACAGAACCAGCAGAAACAATAGGATATGTGAGACTCACAATGTTCAAAGCAACTTACTGAGTTCAAGTCCACTGATTGAAGCTAGTCACATCGGCAGATATTTTAGGACAAGCAGCTAGTTGCCATAGCCCAGTCAAGTTGGAAAAGTTTTTTTATGTTTTTATTTATTTTATGAATTTCATAAATAAAACATATGTTGATTATATTCTTTCACCTTCCCCACTCTTCTCAGGTCCTCCTCCACTTCCCTACCCATCCAGCTTCATGTTCTTTTTCTCTCTTAAAAAATAAACAAAATTTTAGAAAATCACAGAAAACATGGAATCCATCTTATATTGTCCAACTCTTCCTGAGTGTTGGGCCTACCCTAGATTATGTTTGATATACCCAGTGACATTCCTTTAAAGAAAACTGATTTTCTCTCTTGCAGCAGCTGTAATTGTGAATGGCTTGATAATGTCCATTTTCATTTCCCCATTTGATTTTGTCTGGCTTGAAGGCAAGTCTTGTGCATGCTGTCACAGTCTCTGTGAGTTCATATTTATTCTAATGTTGTTATATTAGAAGACACTGGTTCTTTGGAGTCATCTCCCACCTCTGACTCTTACAAGCTTTCTTTCTACTCTTCCATATAGATCTCTGAGCCTTAAGGTGGGAAGGCTTCATGAATACATCCCAATTAGGACTGAGTGCTTCAACATCTCTCAATCTCTGCACACTGTCCAGTTATGGGTCTCTGTGTTAATTCCTATTTACTATGAGAAGATGCTTCCTTGATAGTTTATGGGTATAGCTATATATCATTAGGAACTATTTTATTGCTATGTTTCTTTAGCATAAGGAAATGTGCGGAGGAATAACTAGTACTAATGGCTTTTTATAAGTCATATAGAAACCTTATACTGCAGAATCTTACTAAAATATATACATACATAAATGGGTTTAAATGTAATTGTTTAAATTACAATATAATAAGGGGGACAATTCCCCAACTAGACATCATATACTACCATCTACAACCCCTAGTACCAGTAATGGGTTATATCTTTTTTTGAGTGGTTTGGCAGAGGGTACTATGGACCCCACAAACATTAGAGGCTATTGACAATGCTATTGGTTACTTTCCACAACCTGGTGGTAAGACCCTGTTACCTAAGAAACCAAATATTTTTGTCACAAATCATGGAAAGATCAAACTGGTGATCAACTGGAAGCTTCACCTTTATTGACTACTGTTCATAGAATTCATAATAATTGAGTATACTATACTCATTACCAAAGGAGAAAAGTAACCATCAATCTCACTCAGCTATGAACCCTATGAACTACAATAGTGAACTGCCTGAAAGATATACCCTCTGGTTTAATAGTGGAACAAATGTTAACCAGCCACTTTTTAAAATTGGATTTAAAGCCCACTCACCACTGTTAATGAGACCAAGGGCCTGAGACTAGATAGGGCATGGGCCATAGGGAAAAATGTACTACTATTATTCGCCTAACTGAAACAGTTTATATGAAAGAAGAATATTAAATGATACCATATTCTTGTTTATAATCATTTGGAGTTACCAAGAAACATTCTTTAACAGAGTCCAATATTGCTAACTTTGTATCCTAAGAAACTGTGATTATTTCTATTAGAGCTAGCTGAATCAGATGCTTGCACCAGATGTTTAAAACAAACATGGCTCCCCCATCTATGTCTCTATCCTAGCTTCACACCTAACTCTTGACTTTTCTGAACTAATGTTCACTAAGGCTATACAGTTTACTACTAGAATATCTTCATCAAATTATGGCTGTTCTTTCCCTTTTGTAGTTTCATAATTTTATTTATTTGATCCTGTATTTTATTCTCTTTTCCTGTTATTTCTTCAATTACTTCAATGTATGATACCAAAGTACCATTTCATTCTTCTCCCTTCCATCTCTTCACCACATGGATTTTACTTAATTGGTGGATATCTCAATGTACATTATTTAAAATCTCTGTTTGACCATTTGTTCTTATACAGTATCCTAGACTTAACGTATATATTTAATTTTTTCACTTACAAATTTGTTATATTTGACTAATGTTCCATTTTCCTTTAAATGGCCAAACCTTACTTAATTTTCTCATTATGGCTATCTCCTGCCCCATAATTTTATAGATGATTGGTTCAATAATGATATACCATTTAGTCTTGCACAAATTTGCAGATTGTAAGACCCTTTTATTGATGATGAGGTTAGAAACTCCATAATTGAAATAAAATTGATATTATTTTAGCAAGCACCTTGAGTTAATTGCTTCATGAATTGTGTTCCTATAACCATACTCATATCTTTAGGACAAATGTTAGTCCCTGCCACCTTGCTACTGTGGGATGTTCTGTATGTTGTGAATCTATGTTGCTCTGATTGGTTGATAAATATAATGATGATTGGCCAGTAGCCAGGCAGGAAGTATAGGCAGGAGAAGCAGACAAGGAGAATTCTGGGAAGAGGAAGGCTGAGTCAGGAGATGCCAGCCCATTGTCCAGGGAGCAGCATGTAATGGCACACAGGTAAAGCCACGGAACATGTGGCAATGTATAGATTAGCAGAAATGGGCTGAGTTTAAGTGTAAAAGCTAGTCAGTAGTTAGTCTGAGCTAATGGCTGAGCAGTTTTAATTAATATAAGCCTCTCTGTGTTTACTTGGGTCAGAGCAGCTCGGACTGGGTGGGACACAGGAAAACTTTCAGCTATACCTTGCCTTTTATATACTTTAAGGCATCATCCTTTTTGAGTACCAATAACTCTTTTCAGTCTGGTGCACAAAAATTTACCAGGCTGTGATGAATTTTTTACAGACATTAAATTTTAGATTTGTAGTAGTAGAGTTCCAAAGGTTAGAGAACCAGAGTCAGGCTACTAGCCAGTAATTGTGTAAGGCAATGAGCCAGATGGTTGGAAGTTCTGTAAATTAGTCATGCCTAACTATTGGGGTGCAGAGGGGAGTGATAGGGAGTTTTATGTAAGTGTATTGAATCACAGTGACTATTGGCCTTCTTGAATTCATATGTAAGTAGTTCTGGTGCATTTGGGGTTCCCTATTGGTTATCATAGGCAGTAGTTAGGGAATAAATCTGTGTAGGACAAGACAAGAATCCAGTAGTTCCTTACCATCAGCCCATGTTAACAATGGAGTATAATGGCTTGTGTTTGTGTTTCATTTTTATTTCTCTAAACTCTTGCAACCTCATTTTCAGACAATTTTATGCCGAAATCACACAGGAAGTGATTGGGATATACTGCCCTCAATGTAAATAAGCTGATAAAAGATAATCTTGTAGTTTTATTTTTGTTGTTGTTGTTTTTGTTACTTTTTTGTTCTTTGCTCTTTTGGAGAGCCTGCCAACCAGCTCCCAAATAAATACACATGGATTCTTACTATGAATTCCCAGCCTTAGCTTGGCTTATTTCTAGCCAGCTTTTGTTATATTATCCCATCTGCCTTCTGTATACCTTTCTTTACTTCTTACTCCATGGCTGACTGTGTAGCCCCTGAAGTCCTCTTCGTTCCTTTCTTGTTCCTTGATCCCTCTCTTCCTACGTTTTATTCCAGCCCCACCTATCCTTTCTCCTGCCTACCTATTGGATGTTCAGCCCTTTATTAGACCAATCAGGTATTTTAGACAGGCAAAGTACCACAGCTTCACAGAGATAAACAAATGCAACATAAAAGAATGCAGCACATCTTTTCATCATTAAACAAATGTTCCACAGCATAAACAAAAATAACACACCTCAAAATAATATTCCACAACACAATCTAGCATACTGCTTTTTGTCAAGATGATATCTGTACCTGGCTCTTTTTAAAACCATATTTAAGTTTCAAAAATAGAAATCATACTTCTAATATGCACTATCTCCTTTACAACTAAAAATACGGTAACTTTTCACAAATTTTTAAGTGTCATTCCATGTACTTTATTTGATAGAGATTTACTCCTTCTCAGTGATAATTTTAATAAATAGCTTATTCTAAAACTTTTATTCAAGAAACAATCAAAATTGGGACCAAAGAAATGACTCAGTGGGTAAGAGCACTTGCTTTTGAACAGGACTCAGTTTTAGTTCTCAGAACCCACACAGTTACTCACAACCATCTATAAACCAGTTCCAGAGGATCTGATATCCTCCTCTAACCTCTATGAGCACTAGGCATGCACATGGTACAAATTCATACATGCAGGCAGAACACTAATACACATTAAAACAGTATAAATAAATATTTTTTAAAAATTATAATCAAAAGTAAAATTTTCTTATAAAGTAAAACTATTGCTTTACCATTGAAACTGAGGACACCTACAAATTTGGTATAAGATTACCCAATCACTTTTCAAAAAATTATATTATTAAATAACTTGATTAATAATGTGAGTTTAATGTTTAATTTTCTTCATTTTGTTACTAAACTAGAACTCTTTCTTTCACAGTCTTCCTTCTAATGTCTACTCAGTATTTAACTAGTAATTGTGGCATCAGTTAATATCCTTCTAGTCTGCAGATGCAAAGTTGGATTTGTGTTTTTCAGAGGTACAAATAGTTCCTTTGTCAAACATGATGTATCCTGAGACAAGTCTATGAAAGTAAAATTAATCATATTTGTACAATGTGCAGTTTGTATAACAGAAAATTATAAAGAAAGTCCATTCTACAAAGCTAAAAACATGAGCCTTACATAGGCATATTTCAAGAGAATGTTTGTGTAGATGTATTCAAAGAAAGCTTCTGTTCTTTTGCATAAAGTAGAATACTATTGTCTAGTGTTCTACTATTAGCATTTTCCCTTACCTTGTCCTTCACCTTAGAAGGAATATCTCTGTATGCCCTACACCACTGCATTCCAAATAATTTCATTGAGGTAGAAGGCTCTTGAATTTTGGTTGGATTTATTTCCCATCCTCTGTTGTGAATATGTGTTATAAAGTAATCTGAAGTGGTGGCTCCCTCCCACTCACTCCGTCCAATCAACACAATGTCATCAGTGTAGAGCACCAGTCTCCTGGGTCTTCCCATTGTAAAGGATTGGGTTTTACACCGTGTACTCACTCTAGCACTGCAATTTCCCCAAGCCTTAAAATCCCTTCACTACCACTAAGCCAATGGTTATCAGGTATCTCTAGCTCTTTTAAGTAGGAAATTTTTTAACAAATGCTTCAGCCAATCAAAGTTTTACACTCTCATTAACTGTGTGATTTTTCCATATTAAATCTAGAATCTCTACTCAGTATGCCCCTATAAATAAACTCAGCTTGATACAGTTATATGTTCTTTCCACCATTATCCCACACCATTAAAATCCATTCCCCCCATATTTCCCAGATTTCTGTTTGAATGAAATAGCAAACTCATTAAGCTATTTAATGGTGTAGCAATGTCCTCATGGGCAACACTTCCTATCTTTCCTATAGTAACCTGCTTAGCTTTAAGTCTAGATATAGGTCTACAAGTAACTATTGGTGAGCCCTCTGAGACATAAGTATTGTCATGCCTGGCATCTTCTTCAGATGAAGTCACTCCTGGTTTAGCAGACAATGAAAGATTAATTTCTTCAGGCAAGGGAAGAATAGACAATACTTCAGCAGTGGGGGTGGAAGTAAAAGTTTTCTGCTGAGGGTAGAGACACAATTTCCTTAAGTAAGATGAACATTTGATAACAAGAGCATTCAAAGTTAGTCTCAGTAGGGTCTTTCCATACATCTCCACCCCAAGTTACAGGATTCCATTCTGTACCAATTAATGCACTTACTTTAACCACCCTCCGAGGCTGGGAATTGAACTTTCATTGTAATTTAGCCAATCTTGTTATGAGACTTTCAGTTTGATTTTCTGCTACTTGAGCTCTCTAGCTGTCCAAGAAAAGATTGTCTTCCAGAGTACACCTGGAAACATTTAGACTGTTTATGTGTACCTTGAACCAGTAAATTTTATCAATGAGTTCCTTGTTGACCCTTCATCACTATATCCTGAAATGGTAGATACTAGTCATTTTTATCACTAAGCTTAGTCTTTTCCATTGACAATTTATCTAGAGTATCTAGGAGCAACCAACCACCCTCATTATTTTCTTTATGTTTATACAAATTGTGAATAGAGTCACTAAATCCGTTGCTTCTTACAATAGGTAAATAAGGATAATCCAATGCATTTGTCTCAATATGTTTGTTAAATAGTTCCCACTGTGGAGTTTTAGTGCTCTCCAAGCTTCTAGGAGAGGCTTCAGTAACTGTAGGTATCTGAAAACTGGGAAGCTTGTTCCAGATAAGTTAAAAAAATCATTTTTATAATTCTGTTGCTCTGGAATCACTACTGGTACCAAATTCTGTGTTAGTCGGGATACTCTAAAGGAACAGAACTGAGATATATATATATATATCAGTTCTTTACACACACCAGCTGAGCCATCTCCCCAGTCTCCTATTCTCTATTTCTACTAGTAATTTCCAGGTACTCCATTATTTGTTGAATGAACTGATAAAGTAGGATATCAACTAAGTGCTCATTCAGGTGTAGTTTAGTTTCACATAGTAGCTCTATATGACCCTGAACAGAGAAGTGGAGGAGAGGAGAGATGAGAGAAATAGCCAGCAGGTGGAGTGGTGTCAGGGCTCCAAGTCTGGGTGCTCAGAGAGGGAGTAGGATCATGGGGGTGGGGGCGGGGAAGGAGGGTGTCCACTGCTTCTTTGAACCCCATACATATATGCTGGTTTTATTAGAGAAGCCTACAGATTGTAGTCAACTATTCCAACAAAGGCTATCTCACAATTGATAGTCAAAGATTCCAGTAGTTGTTTAGTTTGCAAGGCTGAATGTCTCAGGTGGTCTTTGTTACATGCTGGAATTCTAAAAAAAAAGCAGTCTGCAACAACAGGGAAGGACAAACCTTGCCAGTGAAAGTGAGGGCAAGGGTAAGCAGGCAAAGTGCAAGTGCTTTCTTCTTCCATGTCTTTTATATACCAGAATGTGTGGCCCATATTTAAGGTGGGTCTTCCCACCTTAAGATCCCCAGATTTAGGGTCATATTTCAGTCAACTGAATTATCTGATCAACCAAAATCCCTCACAGATATACCAGCATCTTAGGTTTTGGTTAATTCCAACTGTAGTCAAGGCGACAACCAAGAATAGCCATCATACTGGGTAATACTGTTGACTAGGTTTCTCATCTGTTATTATACATAGTGCCTTCCAGCACCATGAACACTGCTCAGAGGGGGTAAAGCTTATAGTTAGGCACCAGTTTGACTTCTTCCTGCTCCGTTACATAATTCAATGTTGTCTTCAGCCAGCAATGGGGCCTTACCATCACATTGTGGAGATGAACATAACCTTGGAAATAGCCTGTGATGTTTAGAAAGTTCTATACAAGCCCTTTGGCCAATAAATCAAATCAACAATATATAACCCATTCCTGTCAAGAAGCTCTTACTTGGTGTCACATTTTTTTTTCAAAAGGCCTATAGTGTCAGTTTTACTTTCCCATATTCCCATATTCCCACATTTACCTTTCTTTCACATTCTCCTCCCTATTTAATACCCTACTTTCCCCTTTGTCTTTCCATGATACTATATTCTATTTCCCCTTCCCTAGTGGATTCTCTCCTCCCTACTCATCCCTTACTATGCAACTAACCTCTGTGGTTATTCAAATTGAAGCACACATATTGAAAGCTTAAAAGTTAACATCTAAAGCTTAATCCTAATTAGTCTGAACAATAAAAACCTGGAGTCAAATGTCAAGGGCAAAAGCTGAAAGATCAGAGATGCAGAGCAGTCAGCCACTAAAGACCTCTTACTTCTATGAACTCTCAGACTGAATGGGAGGGATCCTGTCTCTACAAATCCTTAGACTGAATGGATATGGGATCCTGTCTCTACTCATCTTATATTTCTGTCTCCACCTCCCTAGTGTTGGGATTAAAGGCTTGAGCCTCCCCAGTGCTGAGATTAAAGGTGTGTGCCACCACTGCCTGGCCTCTATCATTAACTAGTGGCTAGACTGGACAATTAACTAGCTCCACCCTCTGATCTCCAGACAAGCTTTATTTGTTAGAACACAAACAAAACATCACACAACAAACATCCATGTATAAGAGAAAACACAATATTTATCTTTGGGTCTATGTTACCTCACTCAGGATGATTTTTCTAACTCCATCTATTTACCTGCAAATTTGATTTTTCTTACCAACTGAAAAATATTCCATCCTGTAAATATTGCACATTTTCTTTGTCTATTCATCAGTTGATAGTCACCTAAGCTGTTTCCAATTTGTATCTATTATGAATAGAGCAGTAGTGAGCATGAATGTGCAAGTATCTCTGTAGTTGAATGTAGAGTCCTTTGTGTATATGTCCAAGTGTAGTATAGCTAGATCTTACAGAAGATCAGGCCTCTGTTTCCTGAGGAGTCTGCACACTGATTTCCATAGTGGCTGTACCAGTTTGGACTCACACCTACAATGATTAAATGTCCCCCTTTCCCTAGGCTAAGACAATTTAAGATAGAGAAAAGGTACATACTACCACCTTCCATGGGCTTCATATTCCAGCCCACAACTCCAGCTGCTTTACTGGATGCCAGGCCCATTTTGGGGACCCTAGGTAAAACACTGGCTACCTCCAACTGTCACCTCTAAAAGCCCATGCAAGAGCCACCTCCCCTGGGGTCCATATCATGATCCACAACTTCAGCAAAAGACCACTGCTGTACTAGAGGTCACACTAAGTTAGGAATCGCAGCGGCTAAGTGGGTACCCAGAACCTCAGAGGCAATGTTGGCACCCCAAACCCCAGACGTCATGTAAGCTGCAGAAACTTCAGTGGAGACACCCTATTGGACCTAATTATTCACTGGTTATCAGAGCCCTAGGGCACTCAGGACGGAAAACCAGAGAAGAAACAGAAATCAAGAAAACAAAATCATCCTAAAAAAAATCCATCTAACATTGATAAACTCAGAAGTCAACAAATACACCTATAATAACTCCAAACCCAGATGACTGGTGGGCAGAATAAGAACACAATCAACAATAGTCAAGGCAATATGTCACCACTAGAGCCCAGCTACCCTACCACAGCATGCCCTGGATATTCCTACACAGCTAAAGCATAGAAAAATGATCTTAAATCCAATATTATTAAGATGATAGAAGCACTTAAAGAGGGAATGAATAAATGTCCTAAAGAAATCCAGTAAAACACAAACAGGTGAAGGAAATGAATGAAAGTGTTCATTATCTGAAAATGGAAATAAAAGCAATAAAGAAAACACAGACTGAGGGAATCCTGAAGATGGAAAATCTAGCTAATCAAATAGGAAATACAAACGCAAGCATCACCAACAGAATATAAGAGAGGGAAGAAAGAATCTCAGGTTCAGGAGATGCATTAGAAGTAATAGATCAGTCAAAGGAAATGGTAATTCTAAGAAGTCCCTAAGAAAAAAATATCCAGGAAATGTGGGACACTATGAAAAGACAAAACTTAAAAATATTAGGAATATAAGATTTACAGCTCAAAGACCCAGAAAGTATTTTCAACAAAATCATAGAAAATTTCCCTAACCTAAAGAAAGAGGTGCCTATAGACAGACAAGAAGTTTACAGAACACCAAATAGATTTGTCCAGAAAAGAAAGTCCCACTGCCACATAATAATTGAAACACTAAATGTACAGAACCAAGAAAGAATATTAAAATCTGCAAAGGGAAAAGGCCAAGTAACATATAAAGGCAGACCTATTAGCATTACCCCCAACTTCTCAATAACACTAAAAGCCAGAAGGGTCTGGAAAAAGGTCTTGCAGACTCTAAGAGACCTCAGATGTGAGCCTAGATTACTGTACCCACTAAACTTTCATTTACCATAGAAGGTGAAAACATTTTATTCTATGACAAAATCAAATTTAAAAAAAAATCTATACATCAATCCAGTCCTACAGAAGATAGTAGAAGGAAAACTCGAACCCAAGGAGATTACTAATATCCAAGAAAACAATGACCTGTAACCCTCAAAGTAATAGAAACAGTCATTAAAATCACCCAACCTAAAAACAGCCCAGGCCCAGATGGCTTTAGTGCAGAATTCTATAAGACTTTCAAAGAAGAGCTAATACCAATTGTCATGAAATTATTCTACAAAATAGAAATAGAAATGACTTTGCCAAATTCATTTTATGAGGCCACAGTCAGCCTGACCCTCAAACCACAAAAAGACTCAACAAAGAAAGAGAATTACAGACCAATTTCTTTCATGAACATTGATGCAAAAATATTCAATGAAAGACTCACAAACTCAAGCCAAGAACACATCAAAAAGATCATCCACCATGATCAAGAAGGCTTTATCCCAGAGATGCAGGAATGTTTGAAATACAAAAATCTGTCAAGATAACCTACCATATTAAAAAAAATGAGAGGAAAAAAAACACATGATCATCTCATTAGACGCTGAAAAACATTTGACAAAATCTAACACCCCTTCATAATAATAATCTTGAAGAGATCAGGGATAAAAGGGGCATACCTAAATATAATAAAGGCAATATACAGCAAACTGATAGTCAACAGCAAATTAAATGGAGAGAAACTTAAAACAATTCCACTAAGATCAGGAACAAAATAAGGCTGTCCACTCTCTCCATATCTGTTCAATATAGTACTTGAAGTTTTAGCTAGAACGATAAAACAACTAAAGAAGATCAAGGGTATACAAATTGGAGAGAAGAAGTCAAAGTATCTCTATTTGCAGATGATATGATAGTATACATAAGTGACCCCAAAAATTCAGCCAGGGAACTCCTACAGCTGATAAACACCTTCAGTGAAGTGGCTGGATACAAAGTTAACTAGAAAAACAATCATAGCCATCCATATACAAACAGTAAATGGGCTGAGAAATAAATCAAGGAAACAACACCTTCCACAATAGCCACAAATAATATAAAATATCTTGGTGTAACTCTAAACAAGCAAGCAAAAGACCTGTATGAAAAAAATCAAGTCTTTGAAGAAAGAAACTGAAGAAGATATCCCATGCTCATGAATTGGCAGAATTAACATAATTAAAATGGTCGTTTTACCAAAAGCAATCTACAGATCCAACACAATTCCTATCAAAATTCCAAAACAATCTTCACAGACCTTGAAATAACAATACTCAATTTCATATGGAAAAAAATGCAGGATAGCTAAAACAATCCTTTACAATAAAAGAACTTCCAGAGGTATCACCATCCCTGATTTCAAACTATTCTACAGAGAGTTAGTAATAAAATCCGCATGATATTCACATAAAAACAGACAGGTTGATTGATGAAATCAAATCAGACCCAGATGTAAATCCACACACTATGGACACCTGCTTTTTGACAAAGAAGCCAAAATTATACAATGGAAAATAGATAGCATTTTTTAACAAATGGTGCTGGTCTTACTGGTTGTGGGCATATAGAAGAATGCAAGTACATCCATATCTATCACCCTGCACAAAACTCAAGTCCAAGTGGATCAAAGACCTCTAACCTGATAGAAACCAAGTGGGGAGTAGCTTTGAATGCATTTTCACAGGAGACAACCTCCTGAAGAGAACACCATTAGTGCAGGCACTAAGATCAAGAGTTAATAAATAGGACCTCATGAAACTGTAAAGTTTTGTAAGGCAAAGAGCTCCGTCAAAAGGACAAAACAGCAGCCAATAAAATGGGAAAAGATCTTCATCAGCCCCACATCTGATAGTGAGCTGATATCTAAAATATATAAATAATTCAAGACACTAGATATTAGCAAACCAAATAATCCAATTAAAAAATGAGGAACAACCAAAGGTCATATGGATGACCATGGTCAGGGCTGCTACCTGTGACCACATTGGAGTCTGTGGGTCACACTGTCATAGGGACCATATCAATCTGAGTGGCCTACACAGCCATTCAGGGCCCTGGTGTCATCCATGCTCGATCTGGGGCAGAGGACCATGTCGGGGTCTGTGGTCCTACTGAAGCCAAGGTCTGTGTTGATGCCCATGGCCCATGGTATCACTGGGGGCCATTGGGAGAACTGGCCCTGGTAGCCTGAGCACCAGAGAACTGATCCCACTCCTTGCCTGCCACCTCAGCAGGAGACCTGGCACCCACTTCCTGGCAGAACTGGCCCCAGTGGCATGGGGGAGGGAGAGAAGGCTTCCGACCTTCAAAGGCCCTATTAGAACTTCCCCCCAACTGCTCCTGATGTATTAGCATGGATACAGAAGAGCTGGCAATGACACTCACCTGAAAAAGGCAGTTTGGATGTAGGCCTTCACTGACAAACTCAGCTACCACTCTGGCCCACATCCAGGGCTTTGAGTTGGTCCATCCCAACATCTTCCCCATCTATCACCTGCTAGAGTACCCTGAAGGGGTAAAGGGGTGAAGGTACTGATCCTGTGGAACCATAGCCACAGGATCTCTATAACTCAGGGCAACAGCAGGATATCTGAGAGAAGTTTTGGTGAAGGTCCAGTAATGATGACATACCAGAAACCAGAGGCCTTGCAATAACCAAGGACTCGTTGCAATGAATATTTGCAAGTAAAGCTTTTTGGACAAATGAGTATTCTTCATGACACACCATAGCTCCCAAGGCCAATACAACAAAAGGTCCATGGCCAGGAGTCAGGCTGAGCTCCAGGAATCCAATTGATGAGAGAGTGGAGGGATTCTGCAGGTGGGGGACGTCAAGATCATGATGGGAAGATGTGCAAAGATGACCAGCCACACTGGTGGAAGCCCATGAGCTATAGACTTGTGGCTGTGGAGTCCCCATGGGACTGGAATAGGCCCTCTGGATACAGAAGACAGTTGTTTGGCTCGAACTGTTTGGGCAGCACCCAGACAGGGGGATCAGGATCCATCCCTGACACATAGGCAGGCTTTTGGGAGCCCAGTGCCAGTGGCATGACTCCTTGCACAGCCTTGGTGCAGTGGGAAGGGGCTTGGACATGCCTAGGCTCAGTGTGCGGGCTCTGCTGACTCCCCATGGGAGACCTTGATTTGGGAGATGTGGGAGATGTGGGGTAGCTTGGGAGGGAGGGCTGGGGGATGGGAGGAGGGAGGAGATGGGATCTGTTGGTGGTATGTAGAGTGAGTAGAAAAATTCTAAGAAAAATGAAAAAAAAAAGAATATATGATGGAAAGGCAGGAAAGACAGAGGAGCAAATTTTTTTGTTTGTTTGTTGATTGGTTATGTTTATTGTTTTCTTTGTCGAGGAGGCTATAAAGGTGGCGGGTAGACATGGAATGACTGGAAAATGAGTGGAATTAGAGTGCATGATGTGAAATTCCCAAAGAATCAATAAAAAATTATGTTACAAAATGGGGTATAGATCAAAATAGAGAATTCTCAACAGAGGAATCTCATATGTCAAGGAAGCACTTAAAGAAATGTTTAATATCCTTAGCCATCAGATAAATGCAAATCAAAATGATTCTGAGATTTCATCTTACAGCTGTCAGAATGGCTAAGATCAAAAACCCAAGTGACAGCTCATGCTGTCTAAGATGTTGAGCAAGGGGAACACTCCTCCATTGCTGGTAGGAAGGCAAACATGTGCAGTCACTTTGGAAATCAATATGGTCATTTCTCAGAAAATTGGGAATCAATCTACATCAAGGCACAGTTATATTACTCTTGGGCATATACCCAAAGGACATTTCACCATATCACAATAACACTTGCTCAACTATGTTCATAATAGCTTTATTTATAACAGGCAGAAACTGGAAAGAAACTAGAAGTCCCTCAACAGACAACTGGATAAAGAAAATGTGGTATGTTTACATAATGGAGTATTACCCAGCTGTTAAAAACTGTCACATCATGAAAATTTCTTGCAAATGGATGAGACTAGAAAAGATCATCCTGAATGAAGTAACCCAGACTCAGAAAGACAAACATGGTATGTATTCACTTATAAATGGCTATTAGCTGTAAAGTAAAGGATAAACATGCTATAATCCACAGACCTAGAGAAGCTAAATAACAAGGATGACTCAAGAGAGGACATATGAATCTCACTGTGAAAGGGAAATAGAATAGACATTATTGATGCAAGGGGAGTGGTCTGGGTGGGAGTGGGGATGGGAACAGGAGGGATCAGGTGTTGGGAGGATGAAGGGAGACAGTATTGGGAAAGACAACTAAAATTGGGGGGCATCTCTGGGATGAGCTAGAAACCTAGTACAATGGAAAATCTCAGGATTCTTAGTGACCCTAGCTAAGACTTTTAGCAATGGGAGATATGGAACTTGAACTGGCCATCTCCTATAACAAGGCAAGACTTATAGTGGAGGGATCAGGGCACCAACCCAGCCACAAAAATTTTGACCTACAATTTTTCCTGCCTATAAGTGCTGGAGTAAAGGCGGCACAGAAATTATGGGAGTAGCCAATGAATGACTGGTCCAGCTTGAGACCCATACCATGAGAAATAGCCCACCCCTGACACTGCCTGGTTTGCCAGGAACCAGAGGCTGAATAGCCCAGAGCCCTAGGGTAGAACCAAATGTGACTGAAAAAAAAGTCAATGAAATTATTCCTCATTGAATTCTAATGATATTCTGCTATACTCATACATTGGTGTCTAGCCCAGTTGTCATTACTGAAGATTCACCCAGCAAATGATGAAAACCCACAACTAACATTAGGTAGAACTCAGAGAATTCTGTGGAAGAGGAGGAGGAAGCATGGGGCATCAAGTACACCATAAGAAAACCCCCAGAGTCAACTATCCTGGGCTCATTGGGGCTCACAGATACTAAATTGCCAACCAGAAAGCTTGCATGGAACTGACCAAGGCCCTCTGCACACATTTTTATAGTTGTGTAGTTTGGTCTTCTTGTGTGACTGTAACAGTGGGAGCAGGGACTGTCTCTGACTCTGTCACCTGCTTTTGGGACCCTTTCCTCCTACTGGTTTGCCTTGTCTTAATAGGAGAAGAGATGCCTAGAATTACTACAACTTGATATGATTCTGAAGAAAAATGGAAGAGGATTGGATTGGGGGGGGAAGGGAGAGCTACAGGGGAGGGGTTGGGAGGAAAGAGAGGAGAAACTGCAGGCTGGATGTAAAAAAAACAGATGATGTCAGAAAGCCTATGTTAAGCTACATAAATATCTATAAAAAACATAGAAAAAACCTGAAAAGGGAAACACTAAAATTTTTAGGATAAACAAGCACTTTAGATGAGTTTGGCAATAAATTAGTACTAAGAAAATCAGTCTTTGAAAACTTGAATATATGCTTGGGATCATTACAATAATGAGAAAAAAATATCTAATTCAAGGTAGATTACTAAGAATAAATATAGCCTTAAAGAAAGTCCCATGGCAGGGTCACTTTAAGCAAATTCATACAGTCAATGTAGTTTTGCTTTTCCCTAACATATTAAAACAGATTTTCCCTTTTAGGATCTTCTGATTATTCTTAATTTATCTAGATTACAAAGAACTTTCCTGAACCCATGGACTATAATCTAATGAAATCATCCATCTTCAAATATTAAAATATGAATACGTCAACTTTGTATACTGTTTCGCACTCTGCAGTCCAAGCTGTCCTCAATGGTAATGTTGCCCAGGCTGTTCTTGATTGCTGTGGCCCCAGGCTGCCCTGGATCTCACTGCTTGGAATAAAAAAAAATCGTATTTTTCTTATCACTAGGTCAATGTGTAATGTTCCTAGGTTTAGTTATTTAATCTCTTTAGACTGCCATTTGTTGACCTTTAATGTGACTAAAATAATAAATAATAAACCTTACCCCATCTCCCAGAGTGGTTTTGAGTATCAAGAAAGAGTCAGGTAGCTACAATACATGGGCTCTGCAACAATATGACCTTATGTCCTGAGCTTTATGATAACTAAGGATGGAGCATCTTGAGATGTGGACATCTTAACACTTCTAAAAATACTCTGTATCTTAATATCATACACCATCTCTTTGACCTGTTGGTAATGAGAGTATATAGAGAGAAATAAAACATATTATTTATATATAGCTTAAATTATTCCTAGATTTGTTTCTTTTCATTTCTATGGATATATTTAAAGAGAAAAAGGTTAATATTGTATCAGAATTCCTGGGTTGGTGTTGAATAAATATTTACAGAGTGGGTGGAAACATTTGAAACATATTTGTTTATACTGTTAGCAGAGAGAAGTTCTTTTCATAACATTTTATAAAAAGTTCTCATAAGAGTAGAAGATATGGAGACTTTATTAATACTTCAATGACACAGCAGCAAGCAGAACAGAAAATTGGAAGCCATAGTATATAGAAAAATACCTGTAAGGTAAAAATCAATCAATCAATCAATCAATAAATAAATAGATAGATAAAATAGAAAATAATAAACAAACAAATTTTCTTACTAAACACTTCAAGTCAAAGAACCTCCAGTCATGCCGTTGAATTCTTTTTGTGTTGGTCATCTGTTGGAACACAGCCCATGAACTGATTGCATGAGAAGAATTCTAAAGGCTTGTGAGAACACTGTAAGAAAACAAGACAATAGTCTATGACCTCAGTTTCTTCAAAACATGGAATTGTTCTTGGAATGTGTTTTTGTGCTCCTCCTAGGTGTAGAGGAAGGAGTGAGTTTACTTCAGATTGCTCATTATTGCTTGCCGTTGTATTTGATTACATGTTTAAATTATCCTTTATATGCCTCTTGGTAAAAACATATTTTGTCACTTGTGGCTTATACTTGTGACTGTATATAGCTTGAACTTACTCAGGTGACAATTCTTATCCCTCAGAGTATGAATTGTCTGAGGCTCAGAATAAAGTTGTCTTTTGCAGAAAACTTTAATTTGCTTCATTTATCAGCTCCATTCTCCCAGGCCACAGTGCCTCTAGAGCCATGACAACTATCTACTGCTGGCATCAAGTCTCCCACTGAAAGTGGTTTGTATCCCCAGTTAGACTCTATTGGAGACAACAATTTTTTATTTGCTAGTTCTAGTTGTTATTAATTGGAGATAGCTTCTGGGTTAGAAATTGAGGCATATATCTACTTCTCCTCCCAGAGCTGGGACTCCATCTGACACAGACCCAGGCAGGTACTGTGAATGCTGTCACAGTCTATTTAAGTTCATATGTGCAGCAGTTCTGCTCTGATTCTAAGGCCTTGTTTCCTTGGTGCCCTCCAAATGGCTGTTGTCTTCAGCAATAGACCCTTAACCATCAGTTTGTGGAGAGCAACCAATCCCTTGGCAGTAGCCTGGGTTGTTTCAATTTCAATTTTCAAACACTGAAGTTGTTAAAATGGATAAACATGTGTAAATTTCAGAACAAAAAGGCATATGGCCTCTTTGGCCTACAACTTGATTAGCTGTAACCCATTCTTGGTACTGGAAACTCCATTTCCTGACAAGAGTTATCCAGGTGGGACTCCAGTTGGGACTCTGTTTCCCTTATAATTTAGCAATTTCATGTAGATGATCTTTATTTATGTGTATATTTTAGGAAACTTCTATTAGGTTTCCACACAACCCTTCAAATGACACTTAGTTTTAGCTGTCCCACCACATATTCCCTCTCTGGACCTCTTGCCCATCTCATCCCTCCTCCTTTCCATTGCAGTCCCCTTCTCATCCATCCATAACTATCAATTCTGTTTTCCCATCTATTTACCTTCCAATTTCATTTCATTTTTAAGTGGTTGAATAGTATTCCACTGTATAAATATTAATCCACTGAAGGACATCTAGGATGTTTCCAATTTCTGGCTATTTTATGAACAGAATAGCAATGAACATAGTTGAGCAAGTGTCTCTGTAGTAGGTTGACGTGTTCTTTGGGTGTATTTCCAGGAGTGTTGTATAGGAAGATCTTGAGGTAGATTGATTTCCATCTTCCTGAGGAATTCCCACACTGATTTCCATAGTGGCCATAGAAGTTTGTACTCCCAGCAGCAGTTTAGGAGTATTTCCCTTTCCCTGAAATCCCTCTTTTCCTCCCTCAGTGTGGTGTTTTCCTTTCGCCCATCATTCTATCCTGCCCTTCTATATTTAAAGCAGAATGCATACACCATCTGTCTTCTATGTGCTGCACAATGGTTCAAGTGACAGAAGTGACTTCCAATCAGAGGTTCTCAGCTACGGATGAGTTTTGTCTCCTAGAGGATGTTTGGTAATGTCTGGAGACAATTTTGCCTATTATTTGGTGAGTATTCATGATAAGTTCAGGCAGAGACAGGAGCAAAGGACAGCACCTATGATGGAAAAGTTCCCACTTAAGGTTTCAGGACTACTGAAGAGGGAAATCCATGGCTTTCATAAGTTGCAAGTTTTCTCTTGGACAACGTGTCCACCATGCTTTTTGGCTGGGTGTCCCATAGCTTCTGGTATGGAAATAAGGTGAAGACTTTTTCCATAATCCTGTTGTACATGGAAACAGCATTACACTCTGGGTTATTGCTTGAAGGATTCTCTTTCTTTTGTAGTCATTGTCATCATCATATGGTAAAACATTTTTCTCTCTCTGTGTTAGCTGTTTTGTACTAAAAATTAACACAAATGCCACTGAATGTGATAATGCATGCCTGAAATCCCAGATACACAGGAGGCTAAGGTAAGGAGATTGCAAGTTCATGACCTGCTTGTGATACAGAGTAAGTTCAAGGTCAGCCTGGGAAACTTATCTGAAAATAAGAAGCAAAGCTACAGGACTGTGGATATAGTTCAGTGGCAGAGTGCACCTGATACCCATGGGGTCCTGGGTTGAATTTCTAGCAATAAATATCAAGAAGCAGAAACAAGCTGGCAGCTCCTTTCAGTAAAAGCGGGCTTGGAGGCAATAAGAAGGCTCATTTGTAGTCTTCAACGCTATTGCTACCTTTCCCCCACTTTAGTGTTGTTGGAGGGAAATTGCAGACGGGGCCACGGGTAAAAAACTAAAATCCATAAAGTAAAGCTTTGTGGTGTGTGTGTGTGTGTGTGTGTGTGTGTGTGTGTGTGTGTGTGTAGAGCAAATTGTCTCCACTTCTCTACAAATATAGATCCTTTCATAGGCATCCTGAAGCATTTCATCAATACCAAGACATCATCATTTAAAAGGCACATCATGAATTTCTGCACTAAGACAAGGACGACACTGATGCTTAAATTATCAGATGCAGTTGCCTGTGCAGCCTATTTCAATTACAGAAGTTGTTAAAATGTATAAACATGTATAACTCTCAGAGCAGAGGAAACACAATGTATGTAAAGTGTTTTTGACTCTGCTTGACACTAAGTCAATATCAGCATAAGTAACTGACTGGAAGAACAGGCAGCACTGCTCAGAAGGGGCTCCTGAAGGGCAACGTGGCCAAAATAATTCTTCAGAGTTAGGACTTCATTTTCTTTCTCCTGTATTGATAATATGTCCATTCAGGAATTAATGACACATTCTGTATGAATCCATCAACTAGCATGTATGGACTAAATGGAAATTTGTTTTAAAGCCCTCAATTTATTCTTCTGATTTGGTGCCATGTTCTGTGTGTGGCATCCTGATGTATTTCCTTCACTGACCTGTCTGAGAGTAAATCTCAGTCTATGGGACAGCCTGAGAATTTGGATTTTTTACCTTTTTTTTTTTTTTAATGTGGACTCTTACTAGATTTTCCAAATTGACCTTGACCTGCTGTGCTCTAACAGTCTTCTTTCAATGCAGATTTGAAGAAGTGGAATTAGAGTTCAAACCCAGGAGGCACCACTTGCTAGGCACTTGCTCTGCAACTGGAGACATCGCAGCTAGAGAGTCAGTCATTCTCATGGTTTTTGACTCTCTTTCCAATGACTATCTATCTGGTCATGCTTGCTTGCTCCTGCTCCGTCTTCTCCCCGTTCAGGCCTTCTCCATTTAATAATAGGAGAGGGTATGAATTAATTGACTCTGTACGACAAGTGTCTGGGACAGTTTCAAGTCCAACCCAGGTGCAAATTTCACATGATACAAATTATTATCTGATTTTACACTATAGAAATAAAAGAGACAGATTTCTCAGGACTTGGAATTTGGAACTGAATGATTTGTGGGCCCGTCTCTGAAAGACTTAGTTGAAGTCAGAATTCGTGCTGCACAACTGGAGCACAGGAAACATCCTAAATCAGGAAGCATGTCGCACTCTGCTCCCACCCACCTCACACATGTTGACTCTTGAGGCTCAGTAGGACAAATCTCAAAAAACCGGCCACTTCTGATTCCATCTTCCAAATATTTTTATACGATTAAAATAAAGAAAGCTGAGGACAAAGTCAAGGTTAGTTTTCGGCCAATGATGAGCAGAGGTGTAAGCTGGCCCAGGTTGGATGTGGTAATGCCTGTAAGACCTAAGGTTATGTCTGGTGATGCAAGCCAAGAACTATGCTTCTGCTTCATAAACCCCACAGGAAAGAGCAGTGCACCAGATAGGTGGAGGCTAGGCCTTGAAAACCAAAGCAAACTGTGCAAAGATTGGGAAAATACAAGAATCTACTCCTAAAGTAACATTGAAGCTTCTGTGTATAAACTGTGGGTTCTCTTTAAGGAGAAGATATCACAACTGTCTGCAGCTGTAGATAGATAAAAGACACCCCCAACCCCCAGACTAGAGGGAGACACATCCCAGACTAGAGGGAGCCCTTGGCCCACAGTAGCTCACAAATCAAGCACAATGTCAAGCACTGGCCTTCGTGGTTGCCATGTATGTGTTATATACAAAAGATTAACCGACACAATCTAGAAATGAATCTCATTTATATCAGAGCCTCCAGAAATTCACTTCTCTACCTGAAAATAGTAGCAAGAGAGCAAAAATATAATCACCAAAGGAAACAAGGGGTTATGAAGCTAGTGAACGAACTTTTGAAAAGGACTCAGGAGTTTATTCCTCTCTGAACTGACACTTGCTCAATACCCCTGCTCCTGGATTACAGGCAGATGGCAGGGACATTGAGATAATATATTAACAACAGATGCATACCTTTTCCCGGACTTTACTGTGGGGAGACTGATGTCTCAAAAAATTACCAATGAAATTTAAAATCTCTCCCTTCAGTTCACAGGCTTGCTTGAAAAATGCTGCCTTCCTTCCTTGCATCCAAAAGCCATTCCCTTCCAATTTGTCATGGGCCATGAAGTTAGCTTAGATCTCATACTGGGTGTTAATGAGTGGCTGTTGTGAGTAGGTTGGCAGTGATTTCTGCTTAAAGGTGACACAATGAATTGTGACTCTGAGCAGTGCTTTAAGTTGCCCTTGGAAGCAATGTAATTGCATCTGATCACACACTGTGAGGCATTACAGTATCCTTCATGATTTCATAATCTTTTTTATATGATAGGGAAAAACTGATATGCCAGGTAGTTACTAGTTTTATAAAATATTAGTTTACTTTTTCAAAAAAGGTTTTATGGTAATTATTCAAATTTCAATTTTTTGAGAATTTTATACATGAAGCCCATATTTCACATCATTTCTAAACCTCCTCTCTCCCTCCTACTCCTCTTATGCTTTCCCTCTCAGTCATGACCTTTACTTTAATTATTGTTATATACATATGTATATGTATATACACACTTTTATAATATGTTTTCAACATATGCATCCTCCAGTTTTCTTCTTTTATATCTCCCCCACTCTCTCTGAACCCTTCGTCTATCTACTATCATGTCTTTCTAAAAATGTAAGACATTGGGTTTAACTTGGGCTGCTTGTGTGTTCACAGGCATGGGGTTATTTGTTTGATTGTGGGATGACCAAAATCTTGAAAAAAAGTAACTTCCCCTCCACCAGAAGTCATTAATAATTAATAGTTCCTTAGCTAGGGGTAGAGTCTCATGAGCCCCTCTCCAGTCTGTGTTGGAATTTTGACAAAATTGATCATGTGCAGACTTGTGTGGTCTATCACAGCTCCTGTGAGTTCATGAGAGCAATGTCCATGTGATGTATCAAAGAGAGTGTTTCATAGCATTCTTCCAAATTCTGTGGCTCTTATCTTCTTTCACACCCTTTGAGCCTTGGCTGTATACTCAATATCACTTATTCTTAGAACTTTGACACTTTTGCCTTGGCTATTCTTCACTCAACAAAGAACCTTCTCTGACCAAAGGTGAGAGCAGCCCTAATCTATGTGTATAAACACAAATACTTCAAAGGCAGCTTCTCATCATACCCATTTATCAAAATAATAGCAGTAGGCATGTCCCTAGGGTCTGTGAGTCCCTGAGTCATGAGCTTTTAGCCAGGTTTACATTGCTAGGCATGAATTCTCATCATTGGAACAGGCCTCAAACCAATCATTTAGCAGTTGGATATCCCCCACAGGAATCATTCCATTATTGTAGCAGTGAGTACATCTTGCCTGACAAATCTGTATTGTAGAAACAAAGTCTGTTTCTAGGTTAGACCATTGATAACCAAATAAATATTTCTTCCTTTTCAGTTCATTATATCTTGTATTTTATTACAATAAGGGGAGTTAAGTAGGAGCACATTTGTGCTGATCTAATGTGGGCTTTCAATTCTGTTCCATTGGTCTATGTTTATCCTTTCATGGAGACCACAATGTCTTAAATGTTAAAACTCAAAAAGTCTTCAAATCATAAAAGAGATCCTCAACCTCTGTTTTACACATATAATTGTTTTAACAATTTCAATTTCTTTTCCTCCAGTTTGTCTGTAACTACAATATTCCAACTGAGCCAAATGAATCAGCTAATAGAAAGACATACCTTCTTTGCCTCACAACATTAACTGACCACACACACACACACACACACACACACACACACACACACACACACACACACACCATGGGGAATCCGGGACTGAAAAAATGAAAGGAGTTTGACAAAGAGGTACATGTTTCTCAGGAGACTGAAGCACAGCTCAATAATAGTAATGATAATACCTTCCTTCACATGGTGATTTCAGAACCTTCCTCTTGACTTTCTTATGAAAAAGGCAGATCAAGTTAAAAGGCACCAACAGTTCTCAAGTGTTAGTTTAAGAGTGTTAAGTAATTCCTATTATACACATGAAGAAAACACCAGAAACATAAGATTCTCCCACCATATCATTGGAAGTTGATAACTGATGGGATAATGGAACAGGAAAAGTGAGCATAGCATTTCATTTTCCATCTATCATTTCTGATATGGAAATCTAGTTCCTTTGTGGTTCCTAATTCCTAAATGTGCAAAGAGGAGTAGAAGAGACTGGAATTTGGGGCTATATAGTCACTTTGAGATGTGGTAAAATGAGCTCATTTAGCAGGATGGGGCCAAAGATGTTTGGAAGAATAAGCAATCAGCAGCATAGTGACTGTCTTTAGTGAGTGTCTCAGTACCATTCCTGTTGCCAAGAATCTTGCTTGTTTCATTGCTGAGTGGATTACAGCTCCATGCAGGTGTGACCTGACAGGGTTTCTTCCATTAGCTTTTCCTCACCTTTTCTGTACAGTTGCCTTTTCTTCTCAGATACTGCTCAAACAGCTTTGCAGGGGAAGGTCCAAGTGGTCAAGACATTCAATGCATTTATTGTCAGTTTGCTAATGACTCCTGACATAGCAGTCCCTTTCTACCCCTTTCTTCCTTCCCTCATTATTGTGTGTGTTATTTACTTTTCTATTGCTGTGATAAAACACCATAACCAAGGCAACTTAGAAAAGAAGCATCTAATTTTAGCTTAGACTTTCAGAGGTTTAGAGTCCATAATGGCAAAACCAAGGCATGGTGGCAAGAACGACTGAGAGCTTTACATCTTAATCTGCAAGTAGGATTCAGAAAAAAAGACACTAAAAAGGGAATGAGTCTTTTGAAGTCTCAAAGACTTCCCTGTGACATACTTCCTCTAACAAGGCCAAACGACTTAATCCTTCCCAAACAGTCCTACCAACTAGGGACAAAGTATTCAAACATATGAACCTATAGGGACTATTGTCATTCATACCAACACATTCTGGTCCCTGGCCCCCAGAGACTCATAGTCATATCATAAATGCAAAACGCAAGTAGTCCAACTTCAAAAGTCCACTTCATTTTTCATAGTAACAATGCTTTTTCAAAGTCCAAAGTCTTTTCTGAAACTTGAGGAAATTTCTTAACTGTAACAGCCTATAAAACCAAAAGCAAAATATAAAGTACATACTTCCAAAATTCAGTGGCACAGACTGTACATTACCATTTCAAGAGGAGGAATGGGGGCATAGAGAGAAAATACTGAGCCAAAGTAAGCTCAAAACAAGCAGGACAAACTCCAAGTCCTGTTGTTCTATGCTTCATGCCAGAGGTCTTAGATGACTGTACCTTCCTAAGTTTACTGCCTTCAACACATTCCTCTCTCTCAGACTGGTTTTACTTCCTCTCTGCAGATATCCTAGTCATATCTCATGGATCTTGCATCTCCAAAATCTTGAGGTCTCCAACACAATACAGGGTTTATTTCATAGTTTTACATAGTATCATCTCAGGGACTATACATAGGAAAGTCCCTGACACATTCCTGACCTCAGCAGCTCTCTTTAACCACGGAGGGAAAATTCCACAATCCCTTTACTAAACTATCTTCCACGATTCTAAAGTTTGAACCATGTGGACAATACTGTCAAGTTGCATGGACCACTTAGGTAGGAGACTCTTCCCCTTGAACATTTGCTTAAGCTTCTGTTTGTTGCTTTCCTTGGGCTTTTCCTTTCCCATGTTGAAAGCTGGGTGGGATTGTGCCCTGAGCATACCCTTTCCTTTATTTCATTTCAGAATAGGTCTTTAATCTCTTCATCTCTCTAAGCACAAACCTTTGCCCCAACATTAAATTTCCTGGTACTCTTTTGGTTCTCAAATTGTACATTTGTACTTCATTTTTCCAATTGGTTTCATTTCAATGTAGACCTACATATCAGTGATTACTAATAACCATGTAACAAAGTCAATATTAGACTGTTTTGAAATCTCTAGAGTCAAGGAAATTAATACAATATATTTCAATTTACTCCCCAGCAAACTTTTAAAACAAGGATAGAAAGCAGCCACAATCTTTGCGAAAATATCAAAACAATGGTCTTTAGCCCAGTTGATAACATTGTTCCCCTATAAAACATTTTCATTTGGATATCCATAGTATACATTGCTTTCAGCACTATTGTCTTCTAATCTCCTAGAAGAATGGCCCATTAATACCACCTACAGAGCACAACTGCTTTTCTAGTCCAAAGTTCCAGAGTGTTCCACAGTCCTCCAAAACCCAGCATGGTCAGGCTTATCATAATGTTAGTCCACTCCCTTGTAAAAATTTTGTGTATTAGTCAGATATCTCTAGAAGAACAGAACTGATAGATTGAGTGTGTATGTGTGTGTGTGTAATCAATATATATCATATATATTAGTACATATTAAAAGAAAATTTATCTGATTGGTTTACAAGCTACAGTCTGGCTAGTCTGACAATGTTTCTCAATGGAAAGGTCAAGAAACGTGCAGTCTTTCTGTTCTTGAGGCTGGATGTCTCAAATGGTCTTCAGTCTATGCTGGAATTCCAAAGAACTAGTTTTAATGTCAGTGATGGAATGCCTCAGTAGCAGAATAGATGGACTTACCAGGAGAGTATGAAGAAGCAGGTTAAAAACAAAAACTTCCTTCTCTCATGTCTTTCTAGGTGGCCTGCCATTAGAAGGCATATCCCAGATTTAGGGTGGATCTTCCCTCCTAAAATGGTCCAATCAAGAATAAAAATGTTCCCAACTTCTTGGGTTTTAGTTGACTCTAGATGTAGGCAAACTGACAACCAAGCTAAGTCATCACAGTTTTGTACTTGTGTGCGTGCACACACATGTGCACTCTCATACATGCATTCTGCTCCCTGGCACACATTATCACTTCAAGTCTAGGGTTCTATTTCCTGGAAAATCATAGCTTGCCAAGATGAAAAATTATGTTACCATTTAGTTAAATATTTAAAAGATATTTAAAAAAAACTTTTTGTTTTCCATATCCTATACAACCGCCTTTAAGTTTTCATTATGAGAAAAAATTCTGTGAGATTTCTGAAAATCTGAAAATTATTTCTGAAAATAAGTTTGATGAGCATAGTACAAACTGTAATAAAAACATTTATGCTCATGATGCAAATTCATACTGAGATCTGCAAGCATAAGCTATTAAAATACAGAATGAAAATATAACATATGTAAAATTCAAAATATAAGCTATATATAATGCAGTAGAAAATTATGAATTTTAGTGCTTATAATTTTATGATGATATTAGTAATAACTTTCTAATACTAAGTAAAACAATAAAGGACTGGGGAGACAGCTCAGTTAGTAAAATGTTTGCTTCACAAAAATGAGTAAGTACCTGACTTCATTATTCAGAACCCATGTAGTAATGCTAAGCATCATACCATGATCTTGCAAGCCCAGCATAGGGAATGTCAAAGGAAGAGGATCCCTTGGGCTCCCTGGCCAGCCAACCAAACCTAATTATTAAATCCAGACCATGAAAGACCCCGTCTTAAAGGAAGTGGATGGCTTTTTTGAGAATGGCACCAAAGATTGTTCTCTGGCTTCCACATTTATGCACATGTATGCACCTACAGACACATGAACAAATTAAAAATAAAAATGAAATATTTTTAGTAATTGACATAATTTAAATGAAGATATGTGACTTCTTTACTCTGCCTCATTCTTGATCTCCTTTCAATAGCTAATGTCTTCTTTTTTACCACAAAGTTTCTCATGTGCTAGTAGAAGGAGTACTTAGTTATTGCTTAGGTACCAACAAACACTATTTCAATTCTTTTGTAATATTAGGTAAGGGAGAAATCAAAATACTTTTCTTTAACCCTTCTTATTCTTTGTAATTCATTAAATTGGGATGATAGAAATCTCTGAAGGCTGAAGTACAAATTTTAGAACTGTATTGATTTAACCTTCCCTTTGTAAATATTTCAGAGTTCTATAATGTGCAGATTCAGTCACTCAGAACAAAGAATAGCAACCTTCTGTTGGTCTGCAGAGCAAAGCAACTGACAGCTTTTATCACAGCATTTAGAAAACAATTCATGTGAAAATATTTGAGGATATCTGTCATTATTATGGGGATCAAGAATTGATGAAACACTTTCTTTAAAACAAGATTTCTGTAGACCTGGCTTTAAGTGTGTCTATTCATATATATATGTTTTTACTTCTCAGAATTTTGTTTTTTTCTCTTACTATTTTAAAAAATTACTTACTGGATCTTTTCAAGTAATAAGCATTATTTTGTTAGCCTTTTATATGTCTTTAATTAACACTGTAGAGAAACTCAGAGTTTAAATACTTAATAGTCAAGTTACTTCCATAAAAGCACACTATGAATGCATAGGGATATAAAAGAAAAGTTTTATTGAAGAATCCTGTAAAGAAGAAATAGCCCTTTGCATTTTAGTGTTGGAAGTCAATCTTCAAATGGAAACTATGTTCTATTACTATTTAATATTTTCTCTCTTCAAGGTCTATATACAAATAAAACCATAGTCAACATAAAAAATAGGCACTAAGATCTGAGGCAAGGAAATGGGTCAAAGGACATAAAACTGCAGGGATATTGGATGAGTGAATCTAGATGTACAATGTACAACAATGAGGGTTACAAGTGACCCCATTGTACCACAGTAGGGGTTCTTCCTATGCAGCCTTTAGCTTGTCACACAAACTATGTGAGATGACAGCCATGCCTGTCTGCTTTACTACAGTGAGTATTTAACTATTCTATATGTAGACTATAAGACTATATTATAAGCCCACAAAAACATGTTAGATATACATGACAAAGCCACTAAATATGAAGCAATATGGACAGGATCAGATCACCAACAGAATAGAGAACTGAGGGAGACAAGGAGTGGTCAATGGCATGATAGGCTGCCTCAACATTAGCAAGAAGAACAAAGACAGTAAAGAAAAGGGGAAACTGAGGGAGTGCTTTGTTCTGGAGACCAAACCTCAAGGAATAAGGAGCCCTTGTGGAGCTTCTAATGACTCAAGAAAAGAAAAAGACCAATGATATTTCAGAAAATTTGGAGGGTTGAAATAAAAGTCCCTAACTAAATGTCTTCACTTTTCAGGACAGATGTCAGAATTTTAAAGGACTGTCACAATTCCTACTGAAGCTCAGAACAGAACTACAGTGTGTGGTGTTCAGGATGCTGAGTGATTCAAGCTGAGGTTGACTTGAAAGGCTCAGAAATATATTCAGTTCTGTTTGATTGTTTCTTGTCATTTCTTCTCATCCTTCTTTCTCCTCTGCAGTGAGTAACAGAAACCAAAATCTGTCCCTCTTCCTTGGGGAAGGCTGTTCAAACTAGAACCCCTCTGTCCCAAAGTAAGACATGAAAAGTAAGAACTGTCACTTCAGCATTCTCTGAGACCTGTGTTTTGGAGGAGGTCCTGTCCTGTCTTTGATGCAGAGTGCATCATGAAGCCAAGTCTATCCATGTCCTTTACTTCTCTAAACCACAGGACTTCAAACCAGAGATCTGAGATCTTTGTGCCTCCTGAAGGCCCCTTTGTAGTCACCCAAAGTCTCAGTTTTGGTAGACATTGTATATTAATACTAAAATGACAGTGTAGAGAGCACTGGCTTGAGATTCCTGCTTTGGCTTTTCATTAAGCTGCTGCTAAAACTCATGGAAGGCAATAGGCTGTTCCTCTTCAGGCTTTTCTCCACTTTGTTGGAGGAACTCACAGGCACTCTTTGAAACTAATGAGAGCTTCCAGGAAGCTTTTCCTTCTACTTCATAGTGTATGTAGGTGAAGTGTTTTAGGTGTGTGTAAACTCCATCACCCACCACCCACAGAGTTCTTTTTTCACCCTGTTCTTTTTTCTGCTAACTCATGTATTTCAACTTCACAAAAACAACAGATCCTAGAAAGGGGAAAGTTTCAGATAAACTTGTCAAATACACAATAAAGGAGAATCCCTTCTCAACATCTTTTACTCTGTCAATCATGGTGCATTCTCAGGCAAACATAACTGTCTCTACTGTAAGCATATTCCTGCTTTACTTTCTAGTCTGAAGGAGGCTCCACATATTGCCTATTGGGAGCAATGGTTTTCTTCAGGGGAATTATCAGGTCTTTCTGGATTCTGCATGCTGCATCATGCAGAATCTACCATTACATCTGGTCTGAAGTTGCTCCAAAGTTCCAGTTTTGACAAGTGACCTTTCTCTCAATACTTAGTTGGCATCACTGCTATTTTGATCTGACTTTCTGGTTGCTTTTATCTTTGAGTGGTCAGTTTATTAATTTTAAAACAAATAAAACTAGCTCCTATATTAAGAGAAACTATGTTACTCAGTATCATAAATTAACAATCACATAAACAGAGAATACAAAATTCTAATGTTGTGCTTGACTTGAACAGGTGGGAAGGAGGGTGTAGTCTGAATAAGGTTTGTCCTCTTTTTATCAGTTTTAGTCTAGACTGTTTTAATTGCTGAAAAAAACTAATCTCCGTTCTAGCATACTGTTATTGGAATTGAGGCAAATATTTTCTAGAGAAGACCACTATATTAATACTGCCAGAACTATATCAGAGACAATGTGGAACATCATAGTGACAAGACACCACTATTGTACCCAGTGTCTAGTCCCCTTTCTGCAACTTCTTAGAAGGTATTATATAGGACATATTATATTAACCCCTTGCTGCCAGTTTTCTTTAAGTACATAATTATAGTTTCTTAATTCTGGTAGTATATATATATATATATATATATATATATATATATATATATATATATATTATGATAGTATCTGCATGCCATATGTGTTCATTAAATAAATAGTGGTTCATTTGTATGTTCTGTATAGAAGTTTATGAACATTGATATAACATTATATCCATATTTTATTCTAGAGCTTATAAATCCAAGGTATAGAGTCAAATTTTTAATACTATTATTTGATCTTGAAGAAGTTCAGTGACTTCAATTTCCCTGAGTGGAAGAATGCTGACCCAAGGTGGACAGCACATAAGTCATCGTGTCCAAGCAGCCTTTCACTGCATTTTTCTAGTGTCTGTATGTTTTCCTAGCACTATTATGTCCATTGGTAGTCCAGCTCTTTAAATAAATTGGTCATTTTCTAGATGGGAGTTTATTTTTTAATCTCTTTCATCTTATTTTTAATTAAGTGTTGTAATCTTATAAAACATGAGATCTTAATGTTGGTGGTAAACACTAAAAGATAAGGCTTTATGGGACACGCAGTCTACCTTTAAGTCTACATTGTGCCTTTCATACTTCAGAGTGAAGACTGCTTCTGGATTGGCATTTAGTTTAAGGTCTTGGTAGTTCATTTTTCTGGCACAAAGGCACAACTACTGAGTTGAATGTTCTCTATACCCTGGCTATGATGGTGAATGTTTGAGTGCTTTTCATTATATGATTGAGGTTCAGATTCAGTTCTAAGTATCTCATTTTGATGTTTCGTATCTCTAAGTAGATCTGTTTCATTAGTTTGAACTTCCCCTCACTAAGTATTAGCCAAGAAACATGGATATTGAGTGGTTGACTCACTCCAGAGAACACTGTCTACAGTTTAGAAGGAAAGGTGATAAATAGGAATCATCAGCCTTTTCATTTTTCCTCACACCAGCCTCTTACAAGCTAACATTCTTAAAAACTGCCACCTTCATGGTTGAGTCTATTCCCTGTACTCAACCCTTTAAGAAAGACATTGAAAACATGAGTGCTGAACAAGGACAGAAGCTCTCTTCCTCAGACTATCACTTACTTATTAAAAGATAAAAAATGTCCATTACCTACCCACGCAAATCCCAACCCCCAACTAAGGACACACTAGCTGAAATGATTAATGACTTTATCAACACTGGTAGACTTTGTACCTGTTTTAAAATGATACACAAAAATGCAAAGTGCTCTTGGTCATGTGCCCTCTATCCACCATTCAGGAACCTATCCATGGCCAATTCTCACTGATTGCTTGATTTTTTTTTAATTTGTAACTAATGACTTGAAAACAACATAAATGTCAGGAAATTACCTCATTTCCAAATATTTTCAAGACAGTTTTCTCCTGATTGGTTCTCTTGATTCACAAGTTAATCTCAAGATCCTTGCAGCAATCAGTTCCATAATAAACCACAGTGGATGAGCTGAACCCCATGCAGAGGAGAAGGAATTGTTTAAATCTATTGGATGCATCTTCCTGCCACATGTGTGTCAGCCTCCTAGTAAGTCTGAAAATGCAATCAGCTGAGTACTAGACAACAGACATTCTCTTCTTCTTTTCCAAGCATTATCATGCTTGGCTTTAACAAGAACTTAAAAATTAATCTTTGTTTACTTCCTTATCTTTCCTTGCTCTGTTGAGCTTTAAAAGCACTAATGCCTTGGGTTGCATACCCCTCATTTCAGAACCCCAGGCTTGGAGTGCAGTGACCACAGGATTCCTTTACCACCGCCATCAGAAACAGGCCACAGACACCTTTTTCTTGCATCCATCAGGGTAATTCACCTCTTGTGTCCTGCCAGAGGCTTCCAATTTCATACTACATCAACACAGCCTGCTAACTAACCAGGAAAAGCATAGCTATTCTAACAAGAACCTTCAACGTGGGCATACTCCAGAGATGCTCTTAATTTTTTATATCAGAAATGCAGATGCTTGGAAAGGTTTTAGTTTTGTTGCTGTGGTTTGAATTTGAGATGGAGCCCAGAGCCTCAACTTTCCTGCATGCTACACCGGTACTCTATTTACCACCCTCGTTCCCATTCCTTATCTTATATTAGAAAACAAGGGTGCTATTTGTAAAGAGGCTTGTTTTGCAAAGTTGCAAAATT
The DNA here is from genome assembly GCF_007827085.1 of Peromyscus californicus insignis. Classification (NCBI taxonomy): domain Eukaryota; kingdom Metazoa; phylum Chordata; class Mammalia; order Rodentia; family Cricetidae; genus Peromyscus; species Peromyscus californicus. Next base: position 79,046,910 of record NW_026294573.1, read on the forward strand.
GCAGGAAATTAAGAATGATGTCTGTTTAATAGAAAACCTAGGACAATTTTGATTTAGCAGACTTTATTTAAGCAAAGAATGATTTGTTTATCAACCTTACATCACTTAGACCAGCAAGTCACCAGAGCTCTGCTTTATAATGTGGGTAGACCACAGAATCCATAAACAAGACAGGAAGAGTTTTATTGGATCATCTGGGCTTTTGCCTTAGATGGCTATAAGGCTCTTCATTTGGTGACAAGTGATGGGCTGCAGCTTACATACTTGTGACTGGCAGAGACTTGAACATTAGAAAAAGCATTCTTTGAAGTTAGTTTTTGGTTTGTTCATGTACTAAATTTAGTTGTATCTTCTTATACAGGGATTCAAGATAAGGATATAGTCTCAGGACAAAATTGACAACTTTTAAACCATCATCTGTCTCAATATATTTTTAAAAATCAGACAATATGAGGTGAAAATTTAGAACAGGGCCATTTCTGAGGATTAATTCTCAAATAAAGATGTATGTTATCATCTCTTATCTATGTAGTAAGAGGTTCTCCACAGTTCTCAGGCCTCCTGCTCTTTACATGCCACAAAATCTCTCAGTAGAGGGATGGCAGGAGATGGTAGGAGTAATATACCCTGTTGAGATCTTTTGCATTGGTTCCAGCTCTTTCTTTACTCTGGTATACAGTTTGAGTTCCTATAGACACTGACTTTGCTATTCTTGTTCTTTATATATTCCTGTCTCTGGTAATCAGAGAAAGATGATCTTTCTATGTCTCTTTAAACTGCTCCTATGATATCTGGTAAAATGAAAGGGGCATTGGCAGCAGGAGAGAAGAGATCATTTTGACATTACCATGTCTGCCCTGTGGTAACTGGGCCAGTTGTTCCCCTTTCTTCAAATCAAGTCACTTGTACATATGACTCCATCTCAAAATCTAAAAGCAATCTAAACACTGAGAAGTAGATGTTGTCCAGTGATCCTTGGGTAAGTGAATTCATGACTTAGTTCTGAGTCGAGGTAGAAGCTAATTCTGCTGTGGTCATCAAACCTCTCATCTTGATGCCTGGACTTGGTTTTCACTAGCAAGTCTCTTATTTTGTCCAACATTACTCTGCCATGGAGCCCATGAATTAAGCCTTACCTAACCATGATCATGGATGATTTTTCTTAGGTTTTTCGGGCTTGAACTCTTAATTTTGAAAATCAGTTTTCTCAAGCTTGAATCTTTGATAATTCCACCCACCCTCCCTAAAAACAAAGCTATTCAATGATAACAGAAACCTTAACCAGTGGACCACTTGCTCAATATGTATATCATCAGAAATATTTTCAGATATATTTAAGGCCTGATTCTACTTTCTTACTGCTAACGTAAGATTAACATCAGAAAGATCTATAATTTTAAGTCACTTTTAATGTTCGTGGACTCTAATACTGGGATCCTTGTTTGTGTTCCTAATCTCAATTTCTCCAATCCCTATGCAATCAGTAGAATTCCAAAAGTGTCCCTTGCTGTGGGATGGTCTGTATGTCAAATGTGTTGCTGATTGGTCAATAAATAAATCACTGATTGGCCCGTGGCCAGGCAGGAAGTATAGGCGGGAGAAGGAGGAGAATAGGGAGGGAAGTGGAAGGCTGAGTCGGGGAGACACTGCCAGCTGCCATCAGGATAAGGAAGATGTAAAGTACCGGTAAGCCACAAGCCACGTGGCAAGGTATAGATTAATAGAAATGGATTAATTTAAGCTGTAAGAACAGTTAGCAAGAAGCCTGCCACGGCCATACAGTTTGTAACCAATATAAGTCTCTGTGTTTACTTGATCGGGTTTGAGCGGCTTGGGACTGGCGGGTGAGAGAGATTTGTCCTGACTGTGGGCCAGGCAGGAAAACATTAGCAACAAATGGCGTCCAACGTGGTGGCAAGAGTTTCCACCTAAAAACTGACAAAAAAGATTCTAAAACGGAGCTAAAAACAGCTTCCTAATTGTCTCTCTCAAATGAGCGGCAGCTGCCGGTTTGAGCTACTGGCGAGTTGCTGGCGTGCGCTCGACCTGCCTATGGCGGGAATGAGGCCTCTGCAAGTGGCACATTAAGCTGTGTGGTGAATTTAGCCTTTGCTAGTACAAAACAAAACAAAACAAAAAAAAAGAGGTTTCTGGGCTACACACTGCTTTGATAAAAGCGTAGACCCACTATTTCTGAGACTTGATGGTTCCCAGAGCTGGCGGAACCGCCATGTTGGGAATCTAAAGTGGGCGGAGCCAGCAGCCATAGTGCCGTTTCAGGCTTAGAAGGCTGCAATTTAAAGCAACAGGTTCACAATAAGACAGATTCAGATGTAATAGTTTAAAATGTGTGTAAAATATACGTAGGCTTAAAAGAGACAAAAAAAGGTGATATATACAGTATAGAAACAAATACATGGTTTTAAAAAATAAAGTCTTTAAAGAGACAGTAAAATTAATATAAAAAATAAGCCACGTAGAGATGACTATTACACAGAGAGTCTGGATTGTGTTGTCTTTGGGATTCCTAACTACAGAGAGATATTTGATTGTAAAGGAAGCTGAGTTAAACCAGTATGTATATTTTAAAGATACTTTGACTTCAAAATTTGCATGTAAGGATATGTTGCTTTGGAAAAGAGTCTCTTTTGTTTCCACAGAAAGCAAGAGGCTATGGATTTGTTCCAGAGTAAGATACATCAGGTTTGACCAGCCAAGACCCCCTGAAAGGTCTCCGATGACACCATGGCCCAGATGATCCAGCATCCAAAACCGCTTCAAGACAACTGGCTCAGATGATACAGCCTCACGGACTACTCCATGATTCTAAAATTTTCTTTGTTTCCCCAGAAGATACAGCGCCCCCCTCCAGCAGGAAGTAGTAAGAGAAGCTACGCCCAAATTCCCAAATATACCAAGCTGACTTTGGAGATGTGTAAAGGTTAAAACCTTCCTTTTTAAGAAAAGAAAACGGGAAGTGCTGTGGGATGTTCTGTATGGCAAATGTGTTGCTGATTAGTCAATAAATAAAACACTGATTGGCCATTGGCTAGGCAGGAAGTGTAAGCGGGACAAGGAGGAGAATAAAACTGGGAAGTGGAAGGCTGAGTCAGAGAGACACTGCCAGCCGCCATCAGGACAAGGAAGATGTAAAGTACTGGTAAGCCACAAGCCACGTGGCAAGGTATAGATTAATAGAAATGGATTAATTTAAGCTGTAAGAACAGTTAGCAAGAAGCCTGCCACGGCCATACAGTTTGTAACCAATATAAGTCTCTGTGTTTACTTGATCGGGTTTGAGCGGCTTGGGACTGGCGGGTGAGAGAGATTTGTCCTGACTGTGGGCCAGGCAGGAAAACTTTAGCAACAGTCCCTCACATGCTGATTTATCTAAAAAACCTATAAATCTCTCACATTTTACTAAAAGTGACCCTATATCCTGTTGTCAAAACCTTTTTATGGTGGTATATGGCATAGTTGACCTTGAGTCAAGGGGATTATCTTGGTGCTTCTTGTAATATGGAAGCCCATTTAAAAGTGGAGAATCTTCTCCAGTTGGTCAGAGAAAGAGAAAACATAGAGATTTAATGCTGTTTTGTAAAACTGAAAGATAGAGGGTAGTTGGGTATAACAAATGAAGACAGGTACCCACTCCCGGCTAACAACCAGCCATGAAAGGAAAGGAAGACAGTCTGAACAAAAAGCACAGGAAAACTTCTTACCTGCAGAACTTTGTGCTAATAAATAAGAGCTTTTTAAAGATGCTATTTTTGTGATTTTTGCAGCACCAAAATATATGCATCTTTCTCCTTACCCACTATAAACCTTTGGTAGTAATAAGTATGAGTAGAAATACAGCACTTTAAGTGTGAGTGAAATGTTTTTTATCTGCTTGATTTTTTTTTTTTCTGTCTTTAGGTGATTGAGATTTAAGAAAAATTTGGCATTAACAACTGCAAGCCATGAGGGTCTATGTCCTTGTTAGTGAGTATTATCTTATTAAATATTAATGACTTTCAAGATAGAATAATGAAATTATTTTCATGTGAGAAAAAATGGAACACTAGACTCGTAAATACAAGGTACTTCCTTCTTATGGACTGAGACTAACATAAATGACAGTCTGTTAGCTTTAATGAGGCTAAAGTATTAAGAGAACATCAGGCTGGGGAGAGGGCTTACCGAATAAAGCACTTATCATACTAATCTGAGGCCCTGCATTCTAATCCCCAGAACCTATGAAAAGTCAGAAGCAGCATGCATCTGTAAGCCAGGAGCTCATACACTGAGATGGGCAGGAGAATCCATGGACACTTCCGGGCCTGTCAGCCTGGCGTGTGAAGCAACAAAGAGCTCAACAACTGTGTTTCAGAGCAAAGTGGAAGATGAGGACTGACAACTAGGGTTATCCTCTAACATCCTCATGCATGCACTCATACACATAGAACTAAACCTGAGAACATCACAGTCATTATCAACAGTGGAGATTACCAATACATTTGGAGGAATTTAGTTTCACAAAAATAGTCATTGCTGTAGCATTTAACGTGTGATTTATTTTTTAAGGTAATATTAAAATATTTAGCATAAATTCTAACTTTACTATACAATAAAATGTAAATGTTTTAGAAAACCATGCCCTTAAAGCAGGTTTTATTGGACAAGGTCATTTATTCTGGCAGTGGAGGAGAATGTGGGTGATGGCGCCTTGTTCAGTTTTTTACACATGCAGAGACTTTAATGTACAGTTTTCTTAATGTGAATAATTATCATTTAAATAACTTACACATACTATGGAAAGCCTAGAAATAAGAAAGTGTATCACAACACTAGCCTGACTGGTAGATATTTGGAAATATTTTCTGACTGAGTTTCCTTGGCTCAGTGTTTGTACTTTGCCCATGGCGGTTGAAAGTCTTGCTCAACTTGATTGTTCTACTTCTTGGTCTTCATTAAAAAAACTCTGCTGCAAATGAACACATTGTGACTCTATCACATTATAAAAAATATTATTAATTCTATAATTAGTGTCAATAAATTGAAAATGTTTCTATAGTAGTGTGTGTTTATAGAGTACATGTATACATATTTATCTGAGACTTTTAATACTTCTTTAACATAAATGAAAAGTAATGGGTTATGTAACAGTTTCTTTGATACAAATTCAGGTAACAGGGTGCTTGTGGGTGTGTACACATACATATATATTTATATTACAAGTAATCAGCAAATGTGTAAAAAAATAGGAACACAAACAATAACCCAACAATCATATATATTCTCTCTTTTGCTGTTAATCTCTTGGGATATATTTTTTGAGTATTTTTTTTCATTCAGGCAATACTTTTAATGAATTCAGTATAATTATGTTAGGCATATAATAATAGTTTATAGCATAATATTAATATTAAATAAATTACATTTTACTTGTATCTTGATAATTCCAATAAATTCATAAGTTAATAAAAATAGTGTTAGAAGCATAAAATACTTTTATCAATACATAATTAAAAGGGATACTCAAAATGTGAGAATATATATATGGGATATGAAGAAACCACATTTTGCAGCACGAATCTTAAAAGTTCTTATTAATAAAAACAAATTTGGAGCTAGGTACTGGGGTCAATGCTGAAAGATCAGAGAAGCAGAACAAGCCACAGCTGCCTCACCTTGCCAATTCTTCAGCTGATCCTGTTTCCTCAGACAGGATGTCTCTCAGCTGAACTGTGCTGCTCAAAAGCCTAAAAGCTTAACCAACTATAGTTCCTCGTCCTCACGCCTTAAGTACCTTTCTGCCTCCTGCCATTAATTCCTGGGATTAAAGGTGTTGAGTCACCATGCTTGACTGTTTCCAGTGTGGCCTTGAACTCACAGAGTGATCCAGGTGGATCTCTGCCTCTGGAATGCTAGGATTAAAGGCATGTGCTACCACTGCCTAACCTCTATGTTTAATATTGTGGCTGTTCTGTTCTCTGACCCCAGATAAGTTTATTAGAGTGCACAATATTTTGGGGAACACAATACCATCACAACAGTTTAAGAAAGAAGTGTTGGAAAGAGTGAACTATTATAACTTCAAGTGAAAGTATACACTAATGTCTTTAATGGGAATGAAGTGGCAGAGGAATGGGTAATTAAAATTGTTTGTATTAGTCCTGGAATGTTTTCATCAGAGAGACATATACCCCCATATATGCATATCCCCTTTGGACCTTTAGGGGTGGAATTAAGGAAACACTTGATTAGTGAGACTAAACCACGAAAAATTCCACTATTGATGAGTAATTAAGGGTGACTCTCATTGTTTGGTTCTAGCACTCAATGCAGCCAGTGTTTTCACAGGCAGGGTTGTGTTTTTGTGAATGGAATGATATATTTTCTTCTCCATTTAGCTCATTTATATAGCTGTGGAACTAGAAGAAATCTTAGTAACATTTTTTATATTAATTCACTTAATGAAAGATATTAAAATCCAGGGAGGCAAAGTGATGCACTGGGAGTCATTAAGTCTTTCTAATAAAAATCAAGAACTCTTGTCCCTTAATTTATAGTTCACAACCTCAATTATACAATAAAATCAATTAGTAAACACTTACTTGGAATTTTCTGTGTCCAAGATATTTAAATGGGTGGTAATAAAGAACTTTATTGCATCCCCCTGTCCATAAGGAAATCACAGGAATGAATCAGGAACAAACCTTATATTAAATTAATGAAATGTGTTTTAAACTAAGCAATAGTACATATAAGAATGGGAATAACATGGGAACCATTGAAATACAATCTGTTAAGATTTCATGTTTTATTTACGTGAACATGTGTATGTCTCTCTATCTTTCTCTGTGTGTCTCTCTCTGTGTCTCTACCTCTCTGTGTGTGTCTGTTTCTGTCTCTGTCTCTGTCTTTCTGTCTCTGTCTCTGTATCTCTCTGTCTCTCTGTCTCTGTCTCTGTCTCTCTCTCTCTCTCTCTCTCTCTCTCTCTGTGCGTTTTATTTTAGGGACATTTTTAGGTAGTTGTAAAGACGAATCAGTGGGTAAAGACAATTACCAACAAACTGATAACCTAAAATTAGTCTGTAGCGTTGACATGGTAGAAGAGAATTATCTTCCACAAGTTGTACTCTTACTTACACATATGTTCCTTGACACACATGGAGCTTCCTTGCCCCCATACAATATATACAAATAAATAGTAATAAAAATGTATACATTTTTGTGGTAACTGGTTGTATTTGATGTATGCTTCATAATATGTACTCTGTGATACACCATACAATCTCCAAGCTTTTACTCACTTCTTCAATTTATTTCATCTTTCTTGTGTGCATATTGATAGGGAGAAGTATGGCTTTATTAATTTTTTTGTTTCCCTCAAATATTCTAAAACTGTGTTGTTAAGCAAAAATGTTGACAATTCCTACATTGCATGATGATTTGAATATATTTAACTAATATGCAATTGTTTTTATTTACTTGCTTACTTTTTCTCTTAATCTACTATGTGAAATTAATATGCTTACCTCTATTACTATTATTCATTTTTCTTTTTTGTTTGCAGTTATTTCTATACTTTGATGTTTGAATTACTTTTTAAAATAGCTATAGTTGGCTCCTCATTTTTGGTAATAGTTTTATTGACATACAACTCATGCATTATAAGATTCATTTTTGAGTCTTACAACATAATGGCATTTAGTAAGTTCACAGAAATGTGTAACCGATCATAACTTTACAATCATTTCCTCACCCACCACAAAATCCTGTACTCATTAGTCATCATCTGCCCACTATTACTTCCTCCACATCTGACCTCAGGTAACCACTAATCTACACTATGTGGGTGCTTGCTTATCTGAACATTTAATATCAAAGGTATCTTATGTCTGACTTATTTCATTTAACATAGCTTATTAAAGTATATGTTATGTTGTATTCCGTGTATTGATTACTTGGTATTGTGTTGCTTTAAAACCTTTCTCACAAGCATATTTTTGACATTCAGCACATTCCTTTCCATGTGCCTCCCACTCCTATTAATCCCTTTGTTTCCCTAGACAGTTTTGCTTCAATGTTGTGCTGTAATTTAGGTACAAAATCTTATGAGTCTGTATTAAATTTAGGAACCACATATGAGAGAAGGCATATGATACTTGTCTTTCTGAGCTGGGTTTAGCAGTTTTATTAATTATGTAATTATGTATTCCTTTGTATAGCTGAGTAATAATCCACTGTGTGTATTGTTTTTTGCTTATTTATTTTTATTTTTTATTCATTAGCATTCAAGACATTTTTCACTTTTGTGTGTGAACAATAATGCTGCTGTAATCATTTGTATATGAGTGTTGTATGGACTTGTGGCTTCGTTTCTTCCCGGTTAGCTCCCGGAATAAGGTTGTGAAGTAAAATAGCATCTTAAATTTGATATTTGTAGGGCTATAGAAGTGGTTCAAATAGTTGATCTGGTTACATTTCTACCAGCAATACATGAAACTTTCAGCTTCTGCTGAAACTGGCCACCACATTGTTTTTGTGGTGTAATTTAATTATAAACACCATTGTGAGTGTGATGTGGCATGTCATTATAACTGACATTTTCATTTTTCTGAGGAATAAAAATGTTGAGTACCTTCTTATGCACATATTGCCTATTTGTGTATCTTTGGGAAAAAGTCTAGAGAGTCATTACTTCAAATCAAATACTGGATTAATTATACTTACCGACTAAAGCAATGTTTGCTTTCTACCACCTTCCTGCTCTTTGATATTTTACTATACAAGCTTTATATGTTTTGTCTTTGTTAAATGATTTGGAAGATACTAATGATATTCTAAGTTATTTTGATTCAGGACATACTGAGTCTGTCACTGTGTGTAAAATTTGATTAATATTTTATTATTTGTAAAATAAGATGAGGCTTCAAATATACTTCCTAAATTCTGCATAGGTTAAATGAGCATTTGCTGAATGTCCACTTCTCCTTACTCCATGACGAATGTAGAAGTTCAGATATGAGGAACAAATTGTTACTATGAGATTATCATATAACCATATTACGAACACCCTACTTTGAGAATTAGTTTGACTCAGTTCACATTTAATAAGATTAAATTTGTTTGTATTTTTAATTCAACACAAATTTGAAGTTTTAACCATTTCTCTAAAACTCTGACGTTTGTTCACTACTTTGACATTTTTGTATTATATAAAATACACTTTTTTATAGAGAAGCATAACTTGTCATAGTTGAGTAGTGTCTCAGATGTCCACTGAGGTTTGTAACACCTTCTCATGGGTGATCAGGCACCACTGAAGATTCTTTATTGTTCATTTTAGGGTATTATGTCCCTGTTTTGTTTATAATATTAAAATTTGATCTTTTTTCTTAAATATTACACCATTATAACTAATTTTAGAACAAAATGGGTTTATAAGATATGAAATCTAACACAATAAATTGTCGTTGGTAGCTAGTCTCCTTTATCCTAGTGGATCCTGTTTATAAGCCAGTGTTTGAGAGAGTACAGCATGGGTGTGTTACAGTTCCATCAAGGACATGCTGAGTCTGTCACTGTGGACTTGATGAAAAAGAGTCTTGGGTCATATTGTTCTAGAAAGAACAGAGCCTGGTAGGAATCTGGGAAACCTCCCTGTGGGGAGCCAGGGCTGTGTGCCCTCCACTCATGCATTCCCCATTGACAACTACCCTTGCTGCACCTGAAGGCGTAGGTCTTGCTGAGGTTTGCCTATAAGGTCACTGAAATTCCAAGGCTCTTATTTCTGTTCCTATTCATGTTTCAGCCCCAGTTCTTAACGTGACATCTGTCCACAGAGTGCCACAGCTGTTTCAGAACCCAGCTCTGCCCAATGTTAAGGAACTAATGTCTGGCTTCCTTTGCTGGCTTCTAGTTCAGAAGATGTCATGCTCAGCCCCACTGCAGGTGCTGGGTCTTCTTTCTAGAAGCATGTGGTTCTTATATTAATTTGCTTATCTGTCTATACTCATCTTTATGACTAAAGCAATTGGAGTACAACATAGGATTCTGAGCCACCAGGCATATCGTTTATGGGAAGACATTCATATTTTGCTCTGTTTGAGCTAGGAGTAAAATATCTGTACCCCCAAATATTTCATTGGCATTCACTTTGTGGAAATTCTTAGGTGTTGGCAATGAACTTGTCACTTTATTTTTTTAGCTTATATATTCATATTTTACAGAGACTACATAAAAATTCTACACAGATACAGTTGTGAAACTGTTTCTAGCACCTTATATCTTAGTAAAATAATTACCTATCTTTATTGGGTTAGAGATTGACAACTAGCCTGGGAGATGGATATAATCTATCTGCATTGTATCCACGTCTGACTTTAGTAATTCTATGTGTATATATTCTCCAAGCCTTTTCCTATTGATGTTGGTGTGGCTCCTGTTTTCTTTCAGTAGTCCTGCAAAACTCATCTATCATTTTTCTAAGCTGTGATGGGAACACTGATGACCATTTTTCCTACCGCCAGCCCAACATGTTCATTAACACATTTTCTGTGGCTGATTTCACTTCCAACAGCCATAGAGATAGTGTAGCATATAAGGGCCAAAATGTTTATCCTCTGGCACCTTTGTGGCAAGGAATTTCCCAATTTTTGACAACTCTTTTCCTGTCACATATTTCATGTAATGTGATATATTAATTGTCCAATCCCAACTTCCATTACTAAAATCATAAACTAAGCTGATAATTATTAGTAATTTACAAATGTGAATGCTTCTGCTTTTCTTATATTCACACTTTGGTCTCTTCCTCTAATTTCTTCCTGCTTCATCCTTCTTCTTCTCAATGAGAGCTGTCAATTGAGTTTCACCTTATTTGTTTATCTTCTTTGTCCCACTGTCTATGCCTGACACAAAGCAATTGCTTCTTTACTGGGGAAAAGTAATCCTCAAAGCTCAGGGATTATACTCAGGAATGATATACTTCTGGGTTGTACTATAGTTTGATTGTTGAGGAGGCAGCTTTCCACGCAGTAATTCAGCAATCATTTCTCCTCCTATCTCATGGTGCTGCTATCATCCATTTCCTCTCTGCAGCGCTCTCTGCCCTTGCACTCAATGTCTAACAGCAAGAGGAAGTGAGGTTGCAGCTCGTTTTATGGATGCCTGAAAGTGCCATACAGGATTTCCACTTGAATCACTTCTTTAAGAACCATCAAAGTACTTGGCAGAAAACTACCTGACAGATGAATTGAAAGATACAGGCTTCTTAGCATCTTGGAGGAGTATCTAGCTGATTTTACAAACAGTTGCTAATTGTTTCGTGACTTTTAAAGGAAAGAAATTCTCTTCTTATTTGTATCCTTAGCCATGTGGCACAGGGGACTGTAGGAGGTAAGTAAATATATCTTCATTATGCTATTCCAATTCCATGTCCATTTTAAGTCTGTAAAGCCATATTTTTAAAGTCATTGGCTCATTAGAGATGCCAGGCTAATTTCAGCCACTGTTAGTTACACTTATTTTAGTAACTTGACAAACATCATGTGCCAGGTAATGTCTACCAACAGAAAATTCATAGGGGAGTTTTATCCAAGGCTTCAGTCTTCTTTACATGATCACATCATCATTCATATGTTTTAGCCAAGGGTTTCATTCATTCTAATTTGGGTTTAAGATCACATTAGAGAATATTTAGCTATAATAAATCAATGATAAGAAGTTTCAAGGGTGCTTTGGATGTAAGCTTTCCATAGCAATAACACAATCAGCCAACTTGGAACAGTATGATTAGATATCCTTCTCACTCAAGTGAAAAACAAACAGCCTTTCTGTTCAGAGCATCGCTTTCTCCCTGCACTCAAGATTGGCTCCTCATTATTGTTTAGATCCTAAATGAAAACCGATAAAATATTCAGTGGTACCTGAAATTTTTATATTGTTCTTAAAGAAGTTTTAAAATGATGCTCTTGAGTGTCTGACGAAAGGCATCTGATAATAAAAGTGTATAAAATTGGTCAAGAAAATGAAAGTGTCAATAAAAATTGTCTCTAGGATGACTTCTAAAGACTGCTTGCTGCTGACCTGGATTTTATTTCTTCTTTAAATATTAATGTTGATTTGCTAGTTCAGAAACTTACCTTGGAGTATAATATGCCGATAGCTACAAATTTCTCATTCTTTCATTTGAGAGGGGAACTGGATTCTACTACCCCCATGAGCAGCACTGAGGTGGGCATGCTAGTTCCACCTGTGCAGAACATGTTGCCTCTGCACTCACTGAAACTCCATCCTTCATTTTAATGCACCTTAGTGCATGAGAGGTTGGTGGGTAGGGAAATTTTCGGAGCAATAAAATGAAAAGAATGAAATACAAAGGCAGCACTTTCTGCCATGAATGGGTTTTCCCCTCATCCTATCTCAAGGCTTCACAGACCCTGAAGACACAGCATGATATAATGGAGTTTATAAACTCTGGTGTTGAGCCATTTTTGCTCCTGCCATCTAAAAACAATTTTGTTTCAGGAAGATTATTTCTAAAACTTGAGATAATATGTATCTCAAAAGTTTTGTGAGAAATAATTTAATCAAGAGGTACAAAGCAAATGCCAAACATTAAGCGTGTATTTCACCTGCTTTTCATGTCCTTATGTATTTTTTATTTCATTTTACTTTTACTTTCTTATATATTTATTTCTATGTTTCAAAAAAAAAAAAGTGCCTCTAAGGCTGCGTTACAGAAGGCTGGGGAAGTGGAGTCATCATTGTGGATGCCTGGGGACCTCTCTAGCACTCTGCATCTTCCTATTCCCATGGTGTCCTAATTTATCATGGTATCTCTTTCCTTGTTCTCCCATTCTGTTCCTAATCCAGCTGGGACCTCCCGTTCCCGTAAGCTCTCTTTCCCCCGACCCTTGCCCTCCATTACCCCCACTTCCAACCCCAGTTTGCTCATGTAGAGCTCATCCATTTCTCCATCGCTGGGCGATTCCTGTGTCTTTCTTAGGGTCCTCTTTACTAGCTAGCCTCCCTGGAGCTATGAGTTGCTGTTTGGTTATCCTTTGCTTTACATCTAATATTCACTTATGAGTGAGTACATACTATGTTTGTCCTTCTGAGTCTGGGTTGACTCACTCAGATTGATATTTTCTAGTTCCATTCATTTGCCTGCAAACCTCATGATGTCATTGTTTTTCTCTGCTGAGTAGTACTCCATTGTGTATATATACCACATTTTATTTATCCATTGTTCAGTTGAAGGGCATCTAGGTTGTTTCCAGTTTATGGTTATTACAAATAATGCTGCTATGAACATAGTTGAGCATGTGCCCTTGTGGTAAGATTGAGCATTCCTTGGGTATATGGCCAAGAGTGGTATAGCTGGATCTCGAGGGAGGTTGATTCCCAATTTTCTGAGGAACCGCCACACTTACTTCCAGAGTGGCTGTACAAGTTTGCATTCCCACTAACAGTGTAGGAGTTGCTCCACATCCTCTCCAATATAAGCTGTCTTCAGCGTTTTGGATCTTAGCCATTCTGACAGGTGTAAGATGGTATCTCAGAGTTGTTTTGATTTGCATTTCCCTGATGACTAAGGATATTGAGCAATCCTTTAAATGTCTTTCAGCCATTTGAGCTTCTTCTGTTGAGAATTCTCTGTTTAACTCTATAATTGGACTGTTAGGTATTTTGATGTCTAGTTTCTTGAGTTCTTTATATATTCTGGATATCAGCCCTCTGTCAGATATGGGGTTGGTGAAGATCTTTTCCCATTCTGTAGGCTGTCATTTTGTCTTGTTGACCGTGTCCTTTGCTCTACAAAAGCTTCTCAGTTTCAAGAGAAGCATTTGTAGAGGTCCCATTTATTAATTGTTGCTCCCAGTGTCTGTGCTACTGGTGTTATATTTAGGATGTGATCTCCAGTGCAATGAGTTCCAGACTACTTCCTACTTTCTCTTCTATCAGGTTCCATGTAACTGGATTGATGTTGAGGTCTTTGATCCACTTGGACTTGAGTTTTGTGTATGGTGACAGATATGGATCTATTTGCAATCTTCTGCATGTTGACATCCAGTTATGCCAGCACCAATTGTTGCAGATGCTTTCTTTTTTCCATGGTACTGTTTTGGCTTCATTGTCAAAAATTAGGTGTTCAGCCGGGCGGTGGTGGCGCCCGCCTTTAGTCCCAGCACTCGGGAGGCAGAGCCAGGTGGATCTCTGCGAGTTCGAGGCCAGCCTGGGCTGCAGAGTGAGTTCCAGGAAAGGCGCAAAGCTACACAGAGAAACCCTGTCTCGAAAAACCAAAAAAAAAAAAAAAGTTTTAAAAAATTAGGTGTTCATACATGTGCGGATTAATGTCAGGGTCTTCAATTTGATTGCATTGGTCCACATGTTGGTTTTTATGCCAGTACCAAGCTGTTTTTATTACTGTATCTCTATAATAGAGCTTGAAGTCAGGTATCGTGATGCCTCCAGAGGTTGTTTTATTGTATAGGATCTTTTAGCTATCCTGAGTTTTTTGTTTGTTTGTTTGTTTGTTTGTTTGTTTTTCCTTATGAAGTTGAGCATTGTTTTTTCCAGGTCTGTGAAGAATTGTGTTGGGATTTTGATGTATGATGGGGATTGCATTGAATCTGTAGATTGCTTTTGGTAAGATTGCCATTTTTACTATGTTAATCCTACCTATCCACGAGCATGGGAGATCTTTCCATTTTCTGATATCTTCTTCAATTTATTTCTTCAGGGACTTAAAGTTCTTGTCACACAGGTCCTTTCCTTGATTAGAGTTACCATTACCCCAAGGTATTTGGTCGAGAGGGTGCCTGAGCTGACCTACTCTGGTGATCAGATGGCCAACCACCCTAACTGTCATAAATGAACCCTCATCCAGTGACTGATGGAAGCAGATGCAGAGATCCATGGCCAAGTCCCTGGTGGAGCTCCAGGAGTCCAATCGACAAGAGAGGATAGATTATATGAGCAAGAGATATCAAGACTATGATTGTATAAAGTACAGAGACAACTAGCCAAATTGGTGGAAACACAGGAACTGTGAAACAATAGCCTAGGAGTCCCCATGGTACTGGACCACTCCCCCTGGATAAGTGAGACAGTTGTTTAGTTTGAACTGTTGAGGGGGCCTCCAGGCAGTCAAACCTGGACCTGTCCTCAGTGCATGAGTTGGCTTTTTGGAACCTAATGCCTATGCTGAGACACTTTGCTCAGCCTTGGTGCAGGGAGGGGTGGCTTGGACCTGCCTCAACTGAATGTACCAGGCTCTGCTGACTATCCACAGGAGACCTTGCCTTGGAGGAGGTGGGAATGGGGGGTGGGTTGGGGGGAAGGCTGGGAGCGGGAGGAGGGAGGAATCCGTGGTTGATATGTAAAATGAATAGAAAATCTCTGAATAAAAAATAAGTTAAAAAAAAAGATTGCTGGGGAAAATATGTACTAACTCTTATAGCTTCTCAGGCCCAAGCCCATGCTTTATTGGTCTACTTTGTGTTGTGCTCAGTGAACATTTATTTCTTGCTTTTAACTTAATATTATCGTAGTATTATGGCTTGAATATTAATTTCCTCCTAAGGCTCATGTGGTGAACACTAGGCTCCCAGTGGTGACACTGCTTTAGGACTTAGTTAGAGGAAGTCAATTAATGGTGACAGGTGTTTGGAGGCATCTTCTTCCATGCCCTGACTTCCTTGCTCTTTATTTCCTGGCTGTCTTGATGGTTTCCTCCTCTGCATGCTTCTGCTGCTGTGAGGATTTACCTATGCTTTGTAAGTGAGAAAGTTATAGTCTAAACTCTCTGAAACCTTGAACTAAGAAAAACTTTCCTCTAATTATTTGTTTCTATCAGGTATTTGGTCTCAGTGATAATAACAGTAACTAAGATAGTTATTAGTCTTAATCAATGTCAATCAGAAGAAAGTTGTGGGAAAGGAGGGAGATGGGATTGGCTTCTTCCTGGCTTCAGTGTAAAATGATGATGAATGAATGGTTTAGGAGTTTTATGTAATAGGCCATGAAAAATCCTTACCATATCCCTGAGAAACTCTTATAAGTCAGAATCTCACTTAATGTTTCTGTCATTCACTCTGTTCCCTTTTCCAAACTCACAAGGGAGGCAACTGTTTCCTGCAATCCTGCTTGTTGTCATACCTTAGGATTACCTTCAAACTTACCAGTTGTTAAGCATATTCTACAACCAGTATCTACCACAGGTATCAAGTTTTTGTTACCTGTTGAAATTACTGGTGTGTGTTCTGTTTCTTAGAAGACCCTGATGGGTATATGTGGCTACACTGATTCTATTCAAAATTACTTTTTTTATTAATATATTTGAACCAAACATTTCTCTGGGAGTAAAAATTGAATCTAATAAAATGTCTAATTACCAGAAATTCACCACATAGTCAGCTAGTTTTTATTGTGTGACACACAAGCACTTTACTGAGAAGCACATATATTTGGGATCAGCTTTTTTACTTTTCTTTCTTATTTCCAAGTTGCTTTTAAAACAACTATGAATTGTCATCTTGTCTGACTTTCAACACTTTAAGAGAAATGACTGCATTTTTTTTTTACTTTAAAGATTATCTTATTTTCCTCATTTAAACCTCTTGATTTGAAACTTTTATGACTGAGACAAATTCTGCACTCTGATTTAATTGGTAAATTCGATAATTATTCACTTGACATCTTCTGTGTACTGATCATTTTATAGATCCCAAGGATGCATTTGTAAAGAAAAAAAGAAAGAAAGGAAGGAAGGAAGAAAGAAAGAGAGAGAGAGAGGTTATTTATCACATTGAGCTCTAGCCTAGAGGCAAAGAAGAAATGAGTAAACAAAGAGGAAGAAAGAAAGGATGTAAATTAACCTGGGAGGTGGCATAGTCGCTTAGTACCTATCAAAGTGCCTATCAAAGTGTTATCTGAAGAACAGCATCTGCAATGGTGCAGCATAGCGAATGTTAAGCAGATGCGATGTGTCACACAAAAGACACATAAAGAGTAGTAAAAGATGATAAGGAAATGACTGCAGAGACATGGTTTAGAAGTAATATATAATGGAAAGTCAGTTAGAATTTTAGGTAACACATGGCATCATTTGCTCTGCTAATGATAAACAAAAGAACTCCCCCCCCCCCCCCGCCATTGTTATAGAAATTCTAACCAGCAAAGAATTAACCCAGTACTCAAAGAGATGGGAGAATTCTTCTCTGTCACAATCAGGCACAACACAGGCTAATGTTTTAAGAGAAAGTTGAGCAGGCCCCCAGATTTTACAGCTTTTATAGGTCATATGGCAGAGCTGTCATTCCTATCTATGTGACTATCTGAGAGTGGTTTTAGAGTCCTCTATCATGAAAGGAATTTTCCATCATAGTCAAGCATGTTTTCAGGAACAGACATTTTAGGGGTAAACATTTGCAGGTAGTAACTAAAACACTTCTTCTTTAGCAAACAGGTTCTGCAGTATGACCTTTGTCCAGAGGACTATGATAACAATCACTTTACTAAGTTTCTCACAAGGTCTGTCTTTCTATGATAATAGGAAAAGGATTATAGAAGCAGGCAGAACTCAGCACATTTAAAGAAAACTTTAACTCATTACACGTGTGCACAATCCTATAGTTTCTAGACAAAGATTTCTACTAGGCTACCATTACATAGAGTAATTTAATTTTGTGAGGTGGATATATAAATACATTTATATATTTGTTTCATCTTACCTTTAACATGATTATATGCACACTCCACTGTTTTCCTGCTCTTTCATATGACCCTAACCAATGCTATCTGCCACTACGTTAATAATTTCCAGCTCTCTCTGTCTGAGCTGTTTTAGTATTCATGTTTCCAATGCCACTATCATTTTAGTCATCTTCAAGAAAGATGTGACTACATTAATTAAATATTTCATGTTGACTTAGCTAATGTTTGTAAAGAAACATCTGACTAGGGTACCAGATATGTATTGTGTTTTTTTTATTTAGGTAGTTAGATATTTTTAGAAGCAACCTTATTATGTTTTTTTTTTACATTTTAATTGAGAGAGTTCTTAGTTGGCATGGAATATGATGAAGTCAGATAGCTTTAATCGCATCTTTCATTTTGACAAAGTTAAGTTCTGAGTGGATAAGTTTATATGTTTTCAGTTTTAAGCATTTTTTTTTCTTGATGGTATCAGTATGTCTGTTTTCTAATTACCTAATCCCTTGACAGCATATAGGCAGGTATAAACTATCTTTCAGATCACTACACTTAAAAATCAGGAATGACATTCTAGCAGTTAGTCCCCTGACAAATCTTTGATAACACACATGAGGTCCCAGGTTTGATCCCAAGGTCCACTAAAGAAATCACTACTGTATACTGGACAAATTTGTATGCAAGCATAATTTGTAGAAGTCTCTGTTAGGTTGCATTAAAACTTGTTTCTTTATTTTTTTAAAAAAAAATTCATAATGACTTTATTTTAAGTGACTCGCAAATAAAAAGACCCTATAGCTCCTTAATGAAGCCACTCAAGTGCTCACCCAATCCTAAACTCTATTTCCCAGTGAACTTCTACACCATAGGGAAATTCTAAAGCAACAAACTTCCTTAGGGTTTTACACTGTCATTGCCAACTGCTTCATTTATTTATTCATTTGTTTATTCATGTATTGTTTATTTTTATGGTTCTTTCAACTTTAGTACCCAGACAGTTGGATTCAGTTATCTACCATGATAAAATATGTAGATTTGATACTAGAAAAAAATAGCTTTGTAATTTCTTTCACAGTTCATGTGTCCTTTTGCCAAAATTCTGTTCCACTTTACCACTTAATACTAGTCCCTCTTTGTTTCCTTTCTAAATGTTATACCATCCCAACATTGGTACCCCTTTCCATATATACATGTATTCTTTATAGACTATCATCCACATATGAGGAACATTCTCCTTTTTTTCTTTCTCAGATCGAGTCACCTCACTTAATGTTATACTTTGCTAATTCCTTTTCTTGAAAATTTCATGATTTCAGTTTTCATTGTAGTTGAATAATATTCCATTTCTTTGTATGTGCCATAGTTTCAATATCTATCCATCTGTTGAGGAACATCTAGGTTGGTTTCATTTCCTAGCTCTTGTAAAGAGAGATGCAATCAACACTGCATGTAAATACTTCTGTGGTCAGGTATAGACATGCAAGAGAGAGGCATAGTAAAGAAACCACTGAAATGGCTGCTCCATGATTTGTGGGAAGGTTTTTATTGTAGATAAGAGGGTGAGAACATCCAGAGACATCTGGAAGAGTCCAGAGGAGAGAGAAAAAGAAGCAGACTGGATATTGCCAGGGCTATCTGCAAGAGAAGTGAGAATAACAGGGACAGGTAAAAAAGCCTTTTCATTATATAGTGAACAAACAGATATCTAGGAGGACAGAAGTCCAAGAACTTCAAAAGCCTGAGAACTAGCACTGGAGGAGAACTGGGCAAAGGTTAGAAGGTCCAGGAAGCTACATGGGTGTTGAATTGCATAGCAAGAAAGTCTGACTAGGAACTGATAGAGACTGGAGGCCATCATTGGATTTGGTATGTAATCACAGGTATACACCAGGGTAAATGGCTTTTCTGGCAAGCAGAAATCCATTTTGTAGGTTCCTGAGAGCTGCTGGTAACAAGATTTTAGCAATCCTTCTACGTTCCAGTTTTAGAAGAACCAAGACTGTCATTTCTGGTATGCACTGCCTTTTGGATATTGGAGAATTGCAGTTTCCTTTGGACCTGATAAGAAGTCCCTGAGATTATGCACAGAAGTTGTATAGCTGGGTCCTATAATAGTTCTATTTTTAATTTTTTGAGAAAATTCCAAACTGATTTACATAATAGCTGTATTAATTTGCACCCCTAATAGCAGTGAATAAGTATTCCTCTGTTTCCACATTCTCTTCATCGTTTTTTGTCAGATTTCTTGGTGACCACCTGGGGTGAGATGAGATAATTTGCTTTTCCGTGATGACTAGGATGGTAGTTTGATTGAAAATGGCCCCTATAGGCTCATATATTTGAATTTTTGTGGAAATGTTTGGGAAGGATTAGGAGCAGGTGTGGCCTTGTTGGAGGAGGGAAGTATATTCCTGGAGGAGTGCTTTGAGGTTTTAAAACACTCAAACCATCCCCTTCATCCTCCCCCACCCATCTTTTTCTCTCCGTGGTTGTTTCTCAAGATATGAGGACTCAGCTGCCGCTTGAGAACCATGCCTAACTTGCCTGCTGCCATGCTCCCTGACATGATGGCCATTGACTCTATCCCTCCCAAATAAATTTTTCTAAAACATGCCTTGGTCATAATGTCTTACTACCACAATAGAAAAGTAAATAATAAAACTAAGGATGTTGCAAGTGTTTAAAATTAGGTATTGGCTTTTTGCTGTTTATTTCTTTTAAAGAACTACATGTTCATACCATTATGCTAGTTGTAGTTTCCTAAAATAGCTATTATACTTTCCTTCTGTAGTCAGCACAGTTGCTGTTAAAGCTAAAATTTTATGTCCTTCTTATTTGAATGCTTTTACATGTGAAGTTTGTATTTTGCTAAAACTAATAACCTTTTTATTATGGATACTCTAAGTTGTATGTGATGATTTATTTTGGTGTGAAGCTTTTGTTAATCAATTTGTCAAGTCTTTTATGGTAGCTAGATGTCTAAAGCTACAATGTAGTGGTAGCTGCCCTAAGGTCCAGTTTCTTCAACTGTGTTCACGAATCCATATAGCAGTCATGTAATTAAATGTGGGTATCATAAAAATCTGGAAACAATAAGGAGTTTTCAAGGACACTACAACCAAAAATTAATCAAATAATTTGTAATGAAGCAGGCGTTTCTGTCTGTGCTCTCTCATCTTACATCATGCAAAAGGTCAATGACCCTTTAAGGGATGCATGGCTCCATATTAAGTTTCTTTAGCCATCATGGGTTACCTGTGCAAATTATTACTCAGGTCTCAGCACTCTAATGACTGAGATAGAATAGTTCATTTCTGGTCATGCAAAAATGCAGTGCCATCAGTCCAGGACTGGCTGTCATGTACTTACAAGAACTGTAATATTAGCTGCTGTCGGAGCTGAGGGTACTGATGCTCAAGATGGGTTGATGAGTAGTAGCTCTAGCAGGTACTACCAACTGCTGTTTGCTGCTGTCTGCAGCTGAGTATAACAATAGATTCCAAGTGCTCGTGATTAAAGCTCCTCCAACCAATAGTCCTGCAACAGGATTATGGCACTCACAGTTTGGAGCTGTGCCCTATTGTATGACAGTCTAAATGCAGTCCTTTGTAGAGGGAAAATTTTTTTTTGCACACTGATAAGCACTAGAGCAGCCAAGAAAACATTAATACACAGCTTACCTCTTCTAAGGAATTGAGGTACTTAGCTGGTCCTCCTTTACTGCTGGGAATAGATGTAGTTTACAACCTGGTGATCCTTCACTGTCTGATGAGCCAAGTCTCCACTCATATCTCCAATAATTTATGTTTTGCTTATTCTAGACCTTTTCCTCCCTAGAACCTTGAGCATTACTTCTAGGCCATAAAAACCATCATTACAAGTGATGTCAAATGTAATTTACAACAACCTAAGTGATTTCTGTGATATCTTAGGGACAAGCCAAATCTCAACTCCCACAGACATTATGTTTACCTCTTCATTCTCCCTAGATCCTTATCTTGAGCATTGTTTCTAAGTCAACCAAACCTATCTTATGGACGAAGCCATATGTATTTTGCTAAGAGCTTCAATGTAAACATGACGTAAGCTTTGCTGTACTCACAGAACTGAGTTAATTTTTATCTGAACACTTTTTTCCCAAAATTGTGCTATGCGCTATGCTTAATATGGTAAAAATAAATAAGCTGATGTCAGACTCTTGAAGTCTTGGCTCAGCACCAGTACCTACATCAGGCTAAACTGAGTTTTACTTTTATCTTTTAATATATTGTTTCCCTGCCTTCTGTAAAACCTGTGTGGATCCTCTACAGTCCCTGATATTCAGGGCCTGTGAATACCCACACTAGAAGTTTCTCCATACTTATATATTGCTATCTTAGTAGAACAAAAGACTCCTGATGGCAAGAGGTGTGTAATTACTGCATAAGAGTAATGTGGAGTAGACTAGGTCTACAATCTCTAAATTTTTATTTCTGTGAACAAATGTAAATCATTATAGGGTTTATTTCTATGTAAATATATGCAATTCAGTTGTGGAATATTATTTTAACAGTGTAAAGATTTGTTACATTTGTTTATGCTGCAGAATATTACTTTAACTGTGTAAAGGTGTATTTTTGTTTATGCTGCATTTGTTTAATTATGTAAAGATGTGTTGCGTTTGTCTCATCTTTCCTGCCTAAGGCACTTGATTGGTCGAATAAAGAGCTGAATGGTCAATAACTAGGCAAAGAAAGGATAGGCAAGGCTGGCATACAGAGAGAATAAATAGGCATGCTATCATGCTGTGCAACCCAGTTAACACTGCCTGAAGTATCACAGCTCAGATTGGAGACATTGTATATTAAGAACTGCAAGATTTTTACTGTATGTTTTCCCATTCTTATAAAAATGTAATTATTATAAAACCAACCAAATAAACAGAAAAACAAATGAAAAATGTTAATATTTTCTTACTATTCATTCCTTAGCATGTATGTTTCAAATTATATTGCCTTAGATGGATTAGTTTTAAAAGTTGAGTTGATGACTTGAATTTCATTGAAATTGTTAAATGAATTTGACTTGGGATTAGGACAGAATTAAAACAGTGAAATGATTCTGGAATTTCTTCTATCACAAATACTATGTATTTATGCAAATTAACATTCTCAGCATTGATGATTATGAACTGAAAATTTCAATCAATATGTGAAACATGTTGAAGATGGTCAACATCCTAGAGTATCAAATATTCAAGTAAGATTTAATTCTTTATATAAAAATAAACATATCCATTTCACTAGGAAGCACACTTGTTTTCATCCTTAATAAATGGAAGACGTTTATGTAGAGGGAAAACACCTTTTCATCTTGAGGGGTCTTCTCTTGCTGACCCTTGCTTGACTCTTACTGTCCATTGAATCAGTTGAGCTTGTCACATTATGAGAAGATAGTGGAAACAAGAGTAGACCAGTAGCAAAGACAAAGGTACAGCAGCTGTGGCCACAGCCCTAGCAATGGCAGTAGCTACGTGGAATTCCAGAGAGTGACTGTGACAGACACAATGGGTAGCAAAGCTAGCAAAGAAAATGAATTGTAGTAGGAAAGAAAGGTAAGAGGACAGAAAGCCAAGGCTGCAGAAAAATAAAGGGCTATGAAAAGTAAGTCAAGAGAAGCTGCCGGCCCTTATCAGTGAAGAGTTCCAGATATTCCCAAGGTTCTGTACACCTCAGATCTAAGAATATTATGACAGTCGAATCCACTGGGAGAAATAAGAGACTTAAACTCAATTCAAATTTGGATTAAATGAATTTATTATTACTGCTAGCAGAAAGAAGGCAACCTTAGAGCCAATACAGCATGCTATGTGGAAGCAGAGGTAAATGGGGTTTTAAGAGCACATATCAGAAAGATATACATTACAAATATCCATGGAATGCAGAGATGGGCAAGAAACCTGTTTTACTTCTCTCAGTTATCTTTTCCTTCCCATTATATAGTAATAAAAGACCATTCCATTCTCTTTCCCATATTGATAAGCAGGTTACAGAAGCAAAGGCAGCTGTTAATACCTCACAGCCAATTATCCTATTCTTATCTCATCTCCAGGCCACTAGGATCTCCCAGATAGGCCGGGTTGATGGGCAGAGAGAATAAATAGGAGAATTCTGGGCTCAAGAAGGAGAATGAGAGAAGAGGAGAAGGAGAAGGGAGGAGAGAAGGAAGGACACACTCAGGCAAGAAGCCACACAGATGCCAGCCAGCAGACATGAGAAGCAGTGAAAGTAAGATGTAGAGGAGAAAAGAAAAGTAAAAAGCCCCAAGGCAAAGGGTAAATAAATAAACAGGTCAATTTAAGTTAAAAGAGCTAGGAGAAATGAGCCTAAGCTAGGCCAAGCATTCAAAAATAATATTAAGCCACCATGTCTGGATTTGGGAGTTGGTTGGTGGCCCAAAACAAAAAGTCTGGTACAACTTTAACTAATCAATAAAGCTGACCACAATATGGATAACTGTTGACAGTGTTTAAAGAAAACCTTTTTTTTTTTCCTGTGAAATTGGCCAAGTTAGACTCAGCTGGGGCAAGTAAATGTCAAAAATGGCATGTTTGTTCACTGAGCAAAACATTCAGTAAAATATCATCAAGGAAAAATTTTTATTATGTATCTACTTCTCTGGACTCTTTGTATTAGACAAGCATCTTAGTTTGATATAACTCTTTTGGTCACTTAAATTGTTAATGATGAATGAAAGATAGGAGAGCAAATACTTTTATTTGTGGCTTTTCTTCAGCTTTGCTTGCAGGCACAGGTATACACACACATATGCACATACATCCTCACACACAAATATACCACACATATATGCACAAACACTGCACCCACTGCTACCACCACCACACCACAGCACATACATATCACACACACACATACTACCACACACAAAAAACAAACAAAAACACAGTGCATTAAGCATTTCGTAAAACTGAATATATTGAAACAAAATTATGTCTTCATTTCTTTTAAGACTTCGAATGCAAGTAGGATTAAAGGGCTTTGGTTAGTTGTTTGCTGATGTCTCTTTTTGAATATTACTTTCAAGATGAGGGTACTTCATTATAATAGACCCAATCATCCTGCTACACAATGATGATAGTATATGTCTTATTAATGAGCATTTCTAGCATCTAGTTCTATATATCTTGTGTTATACAACAATTAAAAACCTGTGAATATTCTACCTTCACTTGATCACAGGTTTGACAAAGACAAGCATTTGCAGCTTCAGGAGATGCTGATGTAGCTCACAAAAATCATCCCAGAAAGGTATTTCTGAAATCACAAGAACTCTTAAGCAAACAACACTAAGTTTGAAATTGCCAAGCAAGTCGACATCAGTTAATTCTCCTTTGCCTAATGTGAGGGAAAGTGATCAAAATTCATGTTTCATAAGCTCTCAGTTCAAAACTTTGAAAGAATTCTATGACCCTCATAGAACACTATCTCTTAATCCATGGAAAACTTTCCAAGAGTTTAAATGTAGTCTGTTTAGAGAGGTTACTGGTAGGGTTGAATGATTGTTATTAAGATAGATTTTTATTATGATACAGATTTATTTATAGTACTAATGAGGAAATGGAAAAAAAATTGTCCATGCCTGAAATATCAGAAATCACGTTTTGTCTTGAAGGGTTCAGGAATATAGAAATATAAAATTATAAGATTAAGAGATAAAAACTAACAATCATCAGCTCTAAAGGTTAACTGCTAACAATGGCTGTCTGCTGTACAGCCAGCTCCTCTGTCAACCACCAGGGGTTAACTTTTAACCCCATTGCCCCTTGTAGCCAACAATTGCCTGGACCAAGTTAACTTTTAATAGTTGTTTCTACGTGACTTCTAGCATGCATCCCATGTCTGATTCTCTGTGTGACTCCTAGCAGGCACCCCATGCCTGACACTATACAAGTGGGCCAGTACCCGCCTCCGTTGCCACAGTCCCAGAATTCCAACATTGGCTGTGGTCTCAGCTAGCTGGTAAGCTTTTGTGCCCTGTGGTGTTTTATTTTATTTATTTATTTTTGTTTTTTTATTTTTCTGGAATAAAGTTTGCTTTTGGTTTAATAGACTTTGGTGGTCTGTCTCCCATTATTATGTGACCCTGGACCCAACAGTCTCTTCATCTATTATCATCCTCTTCTACTTTATCCCCCCTCACAGTAAAAATTTTCATTGTGTCTATATCATCACAGCTCTTAGAGTTTTCAATCAAAATCCTTATGGCTTTTTTTTGTTGTTTCAAATGATCATCCTTATTCTGTAACATAACCCCAATATTTTTATAATTGATCTGTATGCCTTGAATCTTGAGGCTTTTCCAGTTTGTTTTCACACTCATCCCATGTGAATCTTATTAATTAGTAGACATTGTTTAAAATCTGTAGGAAAAAAGTGAATGGATAATGGAGACATCCCCACTTGTACTCCAGGACATAGTTGCAGTAATGAAGAGCATTCCATAATACTGTGGCATGCATACTATTATATTATTATTAGCTTAAGGACACAGTTTAAATGAGGGTTTATGTCAGCTTTCTGTCACTATGGTAAAATATAGGAGGGACACAGTTTGAAGGCACCAAAGCTTGTTTGGCTTATGGTTTAAGAGGCTGTGGTGTGAGGTAGGTTGCTTCTGAGATTATGGTTTGACAGAGCATCACAGCAGACAGAGCATAGTAGAGCAAGTTCCCTGACCTTGGTCCTGGGTAACTAAAAAGGGAGAAAAGGCCCAGCGAGAAGACACGCTGTTCTGAAGCATGCTCATTGCTTCATTAAGGTAAGAACTCAGCAGTGCTGTTCTCCCTGTGACACTACAACTCAAATTAGTACAGAGGTCACTTTTCCTCTTCTACAATACTATGCCTTTCACAAAGGCACCATTATCCAAGCTATACTTTACAGTATTATACAGCACAGCTTTAGTGTCCTAGCAGCTCCCTGCATGTCACAAACTCAAACCACAAGTTTATCCTGGGCACATGGAAAGTACACATGGTTTCTATGGCGATAGCAGATGTATTGGTTAGGGTTTCTGTTGCTAGAATAAAAACTCCAAGAGCAAAAGCAAGGAAGGAAAAGGTTTATTTGGCTTATACTTCCTTATTGCTGTTTATCTTCAAAAGAAGTCAGGACAGAACTCAAACAGTTCAGGAATCTGGAGACAAGAGCTGAAGCAGAGGTCATGGAGACATGATGCTTACTGGCTTTCTTCCCATGCCTTGTTCAGCCTACCTTAAAAAAAAAAAGAAAAAGAAAAAAAGAAAGAGAAGAGAAAGAAAACTTGTAGCAAGAATCTTAAAAGTTCTTATTAATAAAATCAAACCTGAGCCAGGTGTTGGGGTGAATGCTGGAAGATCAGAGAGACAGAGCAGGACACAGCTACCTCACCCTGCCAGTTCCTCAGCTGATCCTGTTTCCTCAGACTGGAAGCCTCTGAGTCCTCATCCAGAATGGGTCTCAGCTGAGCTGCTTCTTGAAAGCCTGAAAGCTTAACCAGCCAAATGCTTAACCAGCCAAATGCTTCTAGTTTCTGGTCCTCCACACCTTATATATCTTTCTGCTTTCTGCCATCACTCCCTGGGATTAAAGGCTCACTTTCTTGAGATAAAAGGCGTGTGTCACCATGCCTGGCTGTTTCCAATGTGGCCTTGAACTCACAGAGATCCAGAGGGATTTCTGCCTCTGGAATGCTAGGATTAAAAGTGTGAGAGTCAGGGACAACTCTCACACTCTTGTGAACCCAGGGCTAGCTGTCTCACCTGCTGCAGGAGGTAATGGGTGATGGGGGCATCTTTCTTTCACCCATGCCACCACGTGACAGACAAGGAGATTCGGGGTCAGCTCTCTTGCTCTCATGCCCTCAGAGTCCATTCACCTGAGTTCCCAACCAAAGGGTCATCTCTAGTGTGCTGCCCAGCTCAGCCTAGTTCTTTATAGAACCCAGGACCACCAACCCAGGGGTGGAGCCACCCACAATGTGCTGAGCATTCCCCCATCAATAACTAAATAAGAAAATGACTTACAGCCGGGGCTTATCGAGGCATTTTTTTTTCAACTAAGGCTCCCTCTTTTCAGGTAACTAGTTGTGCATCAAGTTGTAAGACTAGCTAGCACAGGGACTCTTTAGACAATGTCAGAACTGTAGCACACAGCACACTGCTTTTTCAGACAGCCCTTTTCCATTGAGCAATCTTCATTTAATCTTAAGACACTTCAGTGTCTTCTTGTGGCTAATTTTTTTTTTTCCACTGAATAATATTCCATTATATGGATGTTTGACAGCTGATGTACCTGTGCACCTTTTGGAAGACATTTTGGCTGCTTCCAAGGATTAGTTATTATGAATAAAGCTGCTATAAATAATTTTGCATGTTTTTTGCTTTGAATGAAATTAGGTAAATATCTAAGACTATAACTTCTGGATCACATGGCAAAATTATGTTTATATTTATAAGAAACTGCTAGAATTTAGCTTTAGTCAAAGACTTTCTATTGTCCTACATCCTGGCAAATGTTAAATTGTCAGGAATTTACATACTGACTGGAACACAGTGCTAATTCATGTTGTTTTAGTGTGAAAGCCTCTAGTGAAATGTAAATGTCAAGCATCTTTTCATGTGTCATATGTGTAACTTCCTGGGTTAAAGGTATCCTTAGGTCCTTTGTCCAGTTTTTAATTGGATTTCTTGTTTTGCTATAGTGCTTGTACATTTAGACTGTCAATCCTGTATCAGGTATATGTTTTAAAAAGAGCAAACATCCTTTCAATTTTTTTTTTAGTGGAGTTCATGGATTTGGTGCTGTATATACAATCTCATCAACAAAACAATGATCAACTACCTCTTTCTCATCTTTCATAGGCTTTGTTTTTCATATTTTGAATTTTTAAATTGAAGATGATAATCTGTCTTTAGTTAATTGTTACAAAATCAGTAAGGTCTGTGTTAAGGTAATTATAGTTTTTTCACATAGATGTGCAAGTTTTCTAGCCTCATTGATTGGGAAGACTAAGCATTTCCTTTGTGTTGCTTTGTTCTTTTGTCAAAGGACAGTTGACTTTGTGCACGTAAATGTCTTTCTGGGATCTCTACTTTGTTGCATCAATATGTCTTTTTTTTTTAATCACAGCAATTTTTATTACTGTTTCATCATAGCAAATCGTGGTGCTGAGTGTGGTGGGTTGAATGAGAATGGCCTCATAGGCTCATAGATTTGAATACTTGGTCAGCAGAGAAGAGCACTACTTGAAAGGATAAAGAGGTATGGCCTTGTTGAAGGAAATGTGTCACTGGGAGTGAGTTTTGAGGTTTCACAAAGCCCATTCTAGGCTCAGAGTATGTCTCATCCTGCTGCATGTGGATACAGATATAGAATTCTCAGCTACCTCTCTAGTACCATGCCTGCCTGTGTGCCACCATGGTTCCTGCCATGATGATAGTGGGTTAAACCTCTGAATCTGTAAGCAAGCCCCAATTAAAAAGTTACCACTGTAATGGGGTCTCTTGTTTTACAAAATCTAATAGTCTTATAATAAAAAACCTGGTGCCAGATATTGGGGCAAATGCTGGAAGATCAGAGAGACAACTGAACAAGCCACTAGAGAAACTTCTCACCACTACCAAATCCTCAAGCCAAAATGGAGGCAAGATCCTATCTCTACAAATCCTCTGACTGAAAGCCCAAGTCCTCCACCGAAAGGGGCATCCTTAGCCGAAAAGTCTCAGCTGAAAGGGCTCTAGTTCCTGTCTTCTCGTGCCTTATATTTCATTCTCTGCTCAGCCATATCACTTCCTTTCTAGTGCTGGGATTAATGGCATGTGCTTCCCAAATACTGGTAGCAAAGGCATGAGATTTTAAATGTTGGGATGAAAGGTATGTTACTCCCAAATACTGCTACCACTGCCTGTCTTTGTTTCTCTCCTAGACTGAATCAATTTCATGTAGCCCAAGGTGGCTTTGAACTCACAGAGATCCAGAGGGATCTCTGCCTCCTGAGTGCTAGAATTAAAGGTGTATGCCACTACTGCCTGGCCTCTGTGTTTAATCTAGTGGCTTGTTCTGTCCTCTAATCTTCAGACACATTTTATTAGGTTACAACAAAATATCAATACAGTCTCTTCACAGTAGTAGAACACTTACTTGTCAGTTAATAACTCGGTCAATAGAAACTGAGTACTATCAGTTTTCCTATTTCCTCTTCCTCCTCCTTCTCCTCTTTCTCTTTCTGTATTTTGTTGGTTTTTCTAGGTCTTTCTTCTAGTATCAGTGGTTTTATCCATTGTTTGATATCAGTGGAGTAACTGGAGGGCATTGATTAGTTTTGCTTTTGAATTCCTAGATCAAGATATTAAAAGTGACATTTTTAACTATGCATCTTTCATTTCCAATGAAATTTAGAGTAAGTCTTCATTTATTTACACATATTTTGATTACTTTAATTAGTTTTTCAGTTTCCTCATATAGATCTCATAAATATTTTGTTAGATTAATAGCTGTTTTACTTGATGAATAATGAGTGCTAATATAAATGTCATTATACTGTTATGAACCAATTCATAGTTTTACTTCTTAATGGTTATTTGTTTATTTGTTTCAGTAATAGGGCTCAAACACAGGACCTCATATATATTTGGCCTTGTATTTTTAATTTAAATGACAATTGTTGGTATTAAAAAAACTTTTTTTTGTATATTAAGTATGTATGCTGAAATTTTTCTAGAATTCCTTATAATTTCTGAGATGGTTTAAAAATATTATTTGGTATTTTCAACATAGCAAATTATGCATCTGTTTACAAAGATAGTCTTGTTCTTTATTATCTGACAATTTTTCCCTAGTCTTAGTTGTTATAAATAAGATTGGAGTTGCATAGAAGGAGCTCACCACTCCAGCTGTCCAGACAAGGAAAACCTTAATCTTAATCAAGAATGTGTGCTCAGGAAAAGTTAGCACAAACCAAGACAGAAAATGTACTTGATTTTCTTCCAAAGAAGGTGTTGACCATGTCTTTTTCCCATTGGCTTGGGTCTGACTTCGTAATTTATTCTATTGATTAGTCTGAAAAGAATTGGCACATAAAAAAAAAAAAATGAAAGAAGAATGGGAAAGGAGTCAGTTCTCCAAGAAAGGGTCATTGCTTTTGTCAATCAACTTTCTAGAATGTAGTAGAGGTTCCTTGTCTAAACAAAAGTATTACCGAATAGGGAGGATTAAAACATTTGCAAGCCTTACCAGGTAGGCTAGACAAAAAGACCTTAATGCCTTGTCTTAAACATCAGTAAGATTTTTGTTGGTGGTAGTTTGTCTATTTTAGTGTGTGTGTGTGTGGGGGAGGTATGGCTCTTTGAGACAGGGTTTTTCTGTGGAACAATCTTAGCTGTCCTAGAACTCACTTTGTAGACCAGGTTAAACTCAAACTCAAATCTTTGTCTCCCCAGTACTGGGATTAAAGGTGTGCACCATCATGCCCAGCTTAAACGTAAGTTTGTTGCAGAAAAGACTCATAATATTTTTTTTTTTTACAAATCCCTCTTCCTTAAAAAAAACCACTCACTTCTTCAAACTCATTAAAATGTCTGCTCTCTTTTTCTATCCTATCTTGAATTAAGCAACTACAATAAGAAGAGAGTATCTGTTCTGTAATTGTTGACTCAACTAGTCAGAGTTTAAAACTACATAGTGGCTAAAGTTTATTTTTCTTTTTGTACTATGAAGGCCAGTTAAGGATCTAGGGCTCAGGGAGTCACTTGTGCTTGAGAGGAAATTCTGGCTCTTCTAGCTTTTCTGTTTCTAACCCCTTGACCATCAACATGAAGATAAGCCAAACATTTTGCTTGAACTGATTGTGGCTTCCATTGGCATTATTAAGGAAATCATTCCTGTGTGTTGACTTTCTTCTTTGTAGATTGGACACTAATTAGAAGTAATTATGTAGGGTCTACATGGCCTCCTTAACAAGAGAATAGGTGACTTCATACAGCTACAGAGTATTTGAAGAGATGACCCACAGTACCCTGGGACTTCTTTAACCTTGGAGTGCAAGCGTAAAGTGCAAGATTAGAATAGCCTCCAAATATGTTTATTAAACACTCAACATATAAATTACACCAGTCTTACACTTTTAACTACAATATAATTTTTCAATAGTCACACATTTCTAGATAAACTTTGCTTAGACACACATTTTAGTCAGTACTTATGACTGACTAAAAAGTCTGTACAATCTTTAAGTCTTATTATCTATGTACCTTAAATAACTTATTCAGACCTTCATAACTTGCAAAAACTTTCTGCTCTTTTCTTTACTCAAGCAATTTCTAGTTTTACATCCTTCTAACACTTTCTTTTACTTCCTGATTCACTTTTTAATACCATGAGATACAATAACTCTAACTAAAATTTTTATCTGTTGTGAGAAGTTCTGCCCCCAGGGGAAGGGAGAGGGAGACTAAGCAATATTTATTCCTCTTCATGAGATCCAAATGACAAACTAAAGTTCAGTTTCACCAGAGTTCACCCCAGAGAACCAATGAAATTATTGGGCTTAATTACTGAGTATGGATGAGGGGTTACTCACAGCAGTGAGAGTGTAGCAAAAGCAGCAACATGGGAAGTTTCCACCTAGTAGGTATAATGGCTTTCCCATAGCTGCATAAGTGTAGTCGCACTTCCCTAGTCTTTCATAGCTTATATACACTAGCTCTTTCCCCAAATCATGAAGCTACCTGTGATTAGGGCAGAGTTACATACAACTGACTAGGAAAGTGGCTGGATTTCAGCATGAGGGTCCAGTGACCCTTCTTATTCACTCTTTCTATGTAAAAACATCAACAGTCAACAAACTCAGTACTGGTCATATTACATAAGCAAGCACAGCTGATCTTATGAAGATGGTAATTGTTTATCTTGGGATAGTGCTTGACAACACCGTTTTAATAAAAGAAAGATGAAATGAAATTACATATACTAAGATAATGTAATAAATTAATATTTCTTAAGTATATACTGTTGAACTAAACCTTATAGAGAAGACAAGACAGTCTTTATATAGTACATGCCATCACTATCATAAACATGTTTTACACTTTGGATGAGTATATGTAGTAGATACAAAGATGCAGTGAAAACATAGCAAAACATCATCAAATTGATGCTGATAGCACCCAGCACAACTCAACACAGAAATCTCTGTTAAAATGATGATGCTGGAGTGACTATTGAGTGATCTTTAGACATAGGGTTCTCACTATCCTCTCTATGGATGAGCATCTCATTAATTGTTTTTAACTACAGAGATCTTTATTTTATAAGAGAAATAGCATTATATAGAAAAGACATTGTTTCTTTATAAACTGAACCCATTTTTACACTCAGGATGAGGCTTGCTGTTGAGTTAAGTGACAACTAGCTAGGCTAAAAGCAACATTCTTCCTTATTTTCTTATAGCCTTTATAAGTTTGTTTAGATAATGCTCTGTTGGGCTGTGCACTGGGAACAGGGATTAATAGAGAGAATATATGTGTGATGCTATTTTATTTGTGCTTTAATAAATAGAGTTTTCCTGGAGATCAGAGGAAATAGCAGCCATTTTAAGTAAACAAAGAAGTCAGGCAGCAGTAGCACATGCCCTTAATCCTATCACTTAGCAGGCAGGATCTCTGTGTGTTCAAGGCCACACTAGGGAACAGAGCCAAGTGTGGTGACACACGCCTTTAATCCCAGTACCCATATTTTTATAGAATATAAGACACAGAAAGTATAAAAAATGAGTTAGACAATGTGTAATATTCTTTTTCTTAGGTGTGTTTATGTAACAACAGCTAGAAAGTTACAACAAAAGCATTAGTTCCCAGAGTGTGCTGAGGTAGAAACAGTAGTTGAAAACAAATGTGAAGCAAAGGAGTCCTGTGTATCTTTGAGAAAAACAGACTTGGATATTCCAGGTAGGCAATAAATAAATAGATAGATAGATAGATAGATAGATAGATAGATAGATAGATAGATAGATAGATAAATGGTATTAAGACCCAACATAGCCTGCATTTCAAGCAACCTGATTCTTCTTTGCCTCCAGCTATTATAGCTACCCACAGGCAGCTGCTCTTCTAGCACCTCTGTGTGTGTGTGTGTGTGTGTGTGTGTGTGTGTGTGTGTGTGTGTGTGTGTGTGGTGTGTCCCTTGGTATCTGTGCTTCCAAGACTTGTCTCTAGGCTGAAGCAAATTCACATGATTCAAATGAACCTTCCATGTCTAACCATTCTAAAGTGTCAGCTTCTTTTCATACCTGGCTAGTGTTGGAGGTAAATGACTGAGAATACTTCTACATCTGTTCTAGAAACCAGGAAATTTATTATGTAAACCAACGTATTGCAGTAAAAACAAAAGAAAACAAAAAACAAAACAAACAAACAAATAATAACACTGTGGAGTTCTATATAAAATGAGTTATCCTCTGAGGGCTCAGGAAGTTTATGAGTGTTACTTTTTGATTTTTGGCTAATGGCAAGTGATTATAGTAACCAAGATGGCAGTAAAGACACATGTCATATGCTAAAAGGCTATATTTGTAAATTTATAATTTTAATGAAATTAAACATAATTTAACTTTGAAAATGTGGTTGTTATCTGATTAAGAGGATAAGATCATACTGTTTTCTAACATACAGTGATACCTAGTACTAATCCCATGTGTGTGTGTGTGTGTGTGTGTGTGTGTGTGTGTGTGTGTGTGCTCCTAACTAGTTGGTGTTAATGGTTAGTCACATATTGATTATATTATTAGAGACATCTCTGAAGATTGAGTATTATTAAAGAAATGTATACTTAACTTGACTAATTCCATTTATTTTATTATACTGTGATAGCTTTAAGATTATGTATTTATTTTTTTGCTTTTTCTTTATTAAGAAATTTTCTACTCACTCCACATACCATCCACAGATCCCCCTCCTCCCTCCTCCCACCCCCTAAACCTCTTTCCCAAGCCACCCCACATCACATCCCCACATCCCCCAAATCGAGGTCTCCCAAGGAGAATCAGCAGAGCCCAGCACACTGAGCCTAGGCAGGTCCAAGGCCCTTCCCACTGCACCAAGGCTGTGCAAGGCATCACACCACAGGCACTGGACTCCCAGAAGCCTGCCCATAGACCAGGGACAGATCCCAATCTCCCTGCCTGGGTGCCCCCCAAACAGTTTGAGCCAAACAACTGTCTTCTGTATCCAGAGGGCCTAGTCCAGTCCCATGGGGGCTCCACAGCCACCAGTCCACAGTACATGGGCTTCCACTAGTGTGGTCAGTCATCTCTGGACGTCCTCCCATCATGATCTTGATGTCCCTCACCTGCAGAATCCCTCCTCACTCTCAGGGATTGGATTTCCGGAGCTCAGCCTGGTGCCTGGCTGTGGATCTCTGTATCTGCCTCCATCAGTCACTAGACAAAGGCTCCATGATGACAGCTAGGTTATTTACTAGGCTTGTCACCAGAGTAGACCAGTCCAGGTACCCTCTGGACCACTGCCAGCAGACCAAGGTGGAGTCATCCTTGCGGATTTCTGAGAGCTTCCCCACACCCTGCCTCTTCCTATTCCCATGATGTCCTCACCTATCATGGTATCTTCCTCCCTGCCCTCCCACTCTGTCCCTGTTCCAGCTTGACCCTCCCATTTCCCTATGTTCTCATCCCCCACTCCTCATGATCTGCCACCACCACCACCCACACACACACACTCAGTCCACTCATGTAGATCTCATCCACTTCTCCTTTGCAGGGTCATCCATGTGTCCCTCCTATGGTCTTTCCCTGTTAGCTAGCCTCTCTGGAGTTGTGGGTTGCAGTTTGGCCATCCCTTCCCTCACATCTAGTATCTACTTATGAGTGAGTACATACCATGTTTGTCCGAGTCTGGGTTGACTCACTCAAGATAATATTTTCTAGTTCTAACCAATTTGCTTGCAAATTTCATGATATCATTGTTTTTCCTGCTGAGTAGTACTCCACTGTGTATATGTGCCACATTTTCTTTATCCATTCTTCAGTTGAAGGGCATCTAGGTTGTTTCCAGGTTCTGGCTATTACAAATAATGCTGCTATGAACATAGTTGAGCATGTGTCCTTGTGGTAAGATGGAGCATTCCTTGGGTATATGCCTAAGAGTGGTATAACTGGGTCATGAGGAAGACTTATTCCCAATTTTCTGAGAAACCGACATACTGACTTCCAGAGCGGCTGTACAGGTTTGCATTCCCACCAACAGTGAAGGAGTGTTCCCCTTGTTCCACATCCTCTCCAATGTAAGCTGTCTTCAGTGTTTTGGATCTTAGCCATTCTGACAGGTGTAAGATGGTATCTCAGAGTTGTTTTGATTTGCATTTCCCTGATGACTAAGGGTGTTGAGCAATTCCTTAAGTGTCTTTCAGCCATTTGAGATTCTTCTGTTGAGAATTCTCTGTTAAGCTCTATAGCCCATTTTTTAATTGGATTGTTCAGTATTTTGAAGTCTAGCTTTTTGAGTTCTTTATATATTTTGGAGATCAGTCCTCTGTCAGATGTGGGATTGGTGAAGATCTTTTCCCATTCTGTAGGCTGTCATTTTGTCTTATTGACTGTGTCCTTTGCTCTACAAAATGCTTCTCAGTTTTAGGAGGTCCCATTTATTAATTGACGCTCTCAGTATCTGTGCTACTGGTGTTATATTTAGGAAGTGGTCTCCTGTGCTGATGCATTCCAGACTACTTTCTACTTTCTCTTCTATCAAGTTCAGTGTAACTGGATTGATGTTGAGGTCTTTGATCCACTTGGACTTGAGTTTTGTGCATGGTGACAGATATGGATCTATTTGCAATCTTTGTTGAAGAGGCTTTCTCTTTTCCATGGTACAGTTTTGACTTCTTTGTCGAAAATCATATGTTCATAAGTGTGTGGATTAACGTCAGGGTCTTCTATTTGATTCCATTGGTCCACATGTCAGTTTTTAAGTCAGTAACAAGCTGTTTTTATTACTATAGCTCTATAGTAGAGCTTGAGGTCAGGCATCATGATGCCACCAGAGGTTTCTAACCTTGTATTTTTATAGGCATTTCCTTCTTTAGGTTGGGAAAGTTTTCTTCTATGATTTTGTTGAATACATTTTCTGTGCCTTTGAGTTGGTATTCTTCTCCTTCTTCTATCCTTATTATTCTTAGGTTTGGTCTTTTCATGGTGTCCCAGATTTCCTGGACATTTTGGGTCCTGACTTTGTTGGCTTTAGTGTTTTCTTTGACTGATGAATCTATTTCCTCTACCATATCTTCAACGCCAGAGATTGGCTCTTCCATCTCTTGCATTCTGTTGGTTATACTTGCATCTGTAGTTCCTGTTCATTTACTCAGATTTTCCACTTCTAGCATTACCTCAGTTTGTGTCTTCTTTATTGTCTCCATTTCAGTTTTGAAATCTTGAACTGTTTCCCTCACTTGTTTAATTGCTTTCTCTTGGCTTTCAAGGGATTTAATGATTTCTTCCCATTTTTTGTTTGACTTTTCCTCAATTTATTTAAGGGAATTTTTCATTTCCTCTTTAAAGATCTCTAATATCTTCTGAAAGTCATTTTTATGGTAGATATTTTCTGTTTCTTCTGTGTTGGGATGTTCAGATCTTGCTGATGTAGGTTCTGATGGAACCATATTGGTTTTTATGTTGCTGACTGTATTTTTACACTGGCGTCTACCCATCTCTTTCTCCAGTTGGTGCAAGCAGTGTCTGTATCTGAGGGAGCCTCTCTTGGTCTGATTGATACTCTTGTACCAGTGGGAGCTCTTGGTATAGTCGATGCTGATGAACTCTTTGTCTCAGGGAGCAGTTCTTAGTCCAACTGACTAGTTGGACTAAGTGGGCTCTGTCTCAGGGAGTACCTGCAGTCTTAGGGCATGGTAGATGGTGGTAGTCTGACCTGTCTACAGGAGGTCTGCCTGCCAACTGGCCTCTTAGTCCAGTCAGGTGCTGGCAGGCTCTGTCTCAGGGAACAGTTGCAGTCTCAGAGGGTGGATGGGGTTTGGGGGAGGTGGGGCTAGGGTTACAGGGTCTGATGGGGGATGGGGGTAGTCTGACCTGTGTGCAGGAGGTCTGCCTGCCAACTGGCCTGAAACTGGGACTGCCATGGGTGGTGGTGTAGTGGTGCAGGGTTGTGCCCCTGGGCCCAAAGCCTGAGCATATATGAGCATAAAGACTCACCTCTTAGTCCAGTTGTGTGCTCAGATCACATGATATTTAAACACTACTACAAAGCTATAGTAATCAAGCCAATGTGGTAGTCATGAAAGAATATTTGATTAATGGAATAGAATCCAGAAATCAAGCCATACAGCTAAAATTACATGATTTTGTATTAGTCAGTGTTATAAAAAAGAACAGAACATAGCTGTAGCTAGAGTTTTCCTGCCTGACCCACAGTCAGGACAAATCTCTCTCACCCGCCAGTCCCAAGCCACTCAAACCCGATCAAGTAAACACAGAGACTTATATTGATTTCAAACTGTTTGGCCGTGGCAGGCTTCTTGCTAACTGTTCTTACAGCTTAAATTAATCCATTTCTATTAATCTATACCTTGCCACGTGGCTTGTGGCTTACCAGTACTTTACATCTTCCTTGTCCTGATGGCAGCTGGCAGTGTCTCCCCCACCCAGCTTCCTGTTCTCTCCATTCTCCTCTCTGTTAGTCCCGCCTATACTTCCTGCCTGGCCACTGCCAATCAGTGATTTATTCATTGACCAATCAGCAACACATTTGACATACAGACCATCCCACAGCACTTCCCCTTTTCTTTTCTTAAAAAGGAAGGTTTTAACCTTTACACATCTCCAAAGTCAGCTTGGTATATTTGGGAATTTGGGCGTAGCTTCTCTTACTACTTCCTGCTGGAGGGGGGCGCTGTATCTTCTGGGGAAACAAAGAAAATTTTAGGATCATGGAGTAGTCCGTGAGGCTGTATCATCTGAGCCAGTTGCCTGAAACGGTTCTGGATGTTGGATCATCTGGGCCATGGTATCATCGGAGACCTTTCAGGTGGTCTTGGCTGGTCAAACCTGATGTGTTTTAATCTGGAACAAATCCATAGCCTCTGGCTTTCTGTGGAAACAAAAGCAGAGTCTCCTTTCCAAAGTACCATATCCTTATATCCAAATTTTGAAGTCAAGGTACCTTTAAAATATGCATATTGGTTTAACTCAGCTTCCTTTACAATCAAATATCTCTCTGTAGTTAAGAATCCCAAAGACAACACAATCCAGATTCTCTGTGTAATATTCATCTTCACGTGGCTTATTTTTTATATTAATTTTACTGTCTCTTTAAAGACTTTATTTTTTAAAACTATGTATTTGTTTATATAACTGTATACATCACCTTTTTTTGTCTCTTTCAAGCCTATGTATATTTTACACACATTGTAAACTATTACATCTGAATCTGTCTTATTGTGAATTGATTGCTTTAAACTGCAGCAGCTGTGGCTGCTGGCTCCGCCCACCTCAGTTTCCCAACATGGCGGTGTTACATTTTCCACCAGCTCTGGGAGCTATCGTGGGTCTATGCTTTTATCCAAGCAGCCTGTAGCCCACAAACCTCTTTTTTTGCTCTGCACCAGCAAAGGCTAAATCCACCATACAGCTCAAAGTGCCACTTGCAAAGGCCCCACTCCCGCCATATGGCAGGTCCAGCATGCACGCAACCCACAAGTAGCTCAAACTGGCAGCTGCCGCTCATTTGAGAGAGACAATTAGGAACTGTTTTTAGCTCTGTTTTAGAATCTTTTTTCTCAGTTTTTAGGTGGAAACTCTTGCCACCACGTTGGGTACCGGGGACTAAGGGGGTCCAGCCCCTCGATAGTCCCCTCCCAGGGTCCGGGAAGAATCTACAACCAGCTGATAATTAATCTTTGATGAGGAGAAATGAATCTATGTACACGAAACTCCTTAGTCCATATACTTTATTATTCTGTGTCAGTTACAAGCTTATATTCTGCTCTCATATTTAGGTCTTTTCTTGCCTGATTTCTCTCTACACTTGTCCGCGGTCCCCTCTGGGTTCTATCTTAATTCCTTCATCTTGTTCTGTCCCTTCTAGGGTCTCATCCATCTTGTTCCTTCCCATATCATCTTCTCTCCCATCTCTTTCTCTCTCCTCATCTCGTCCTTCCTCATCTTGTTGTTCCCCATCTGGCTCATCCTCATTTTCCATCTCGTTCCTCTAGTACTCTCTTCTAGCCCTTCAATCTAGTTCTTCCCCATCTCAGTTTGTTCCTCTCAAGTTCTTACCCATCTAGTTCTTCCATTCTCTTTTCTCTTCTCCGACCCCCTGTGCCCTGGAAGTCCTGGTATATAAAGCCAGGCTTCCAGGGTCAAATGGAAGGGTGATAAGAATCACATAGGGAGGCAATAACCATTAATTATCATTTGCAACCCCAAAGGGAAGTGACCAATGGGGAAATGAATTAACTAAAGGCTGTATTCAGGTAATATCTAAGAAGAGGGCTCTTATGTGCTCAACTATAATCTTAAACGTGATTGGTAGAAAATGTTAAGAATCTATAAGTTGCTAGGTCAATGGGAGAAAGTAAAACTGTCTTCTTTTTTCCTGTGGCTCCTATCTGTCCAAGCTATCTGCCATTTTTCTGCAGGGTTGGGGAAAGTGTGCTCAGTCACTAGGCAACCTGTGTACAGCTGGATGCCTCTGGTGATAGTTAAAGGAGATCTGGAACTGGAGGTAAGGTTTGGGAAAGGAGGAAGTAACGCTTAATTGGCACATCCACCAGGCCTTCTCAAACAGGTAGCCTGGATGGTTAAGTCTGTTCTTAGAGAATACAGAGGTATCTCTGATAAAGTACTCTCCTCCATCTGGGGATGGACCTGGCTGGATGCTGCTAATGATGATAATTACAGGGAGGCTTGAACTGGGGTTCTGGCTGAGCATAGCTGTCAGTGCAGGAGGTTATCTAAATATTCCTAGAAGTGGTTAGGTAAGGAGTTAGCAGTCTATAAAGTTAGTAAGGCTGTAAGAAAGAGGGGTCCGAGCTGAATTGTGTAAAGCTATTACTTAACGTCCACCTGACCTAGGTGGTGTCTCCTTGTGGAATTTACCAGGAGACTTGCATGTGGACTGTTATTACTGCTAGTCCTTGAAAGTGGCCAAGGGAGATATCTGATTCCAGAGGAAGCCTTTCCCGAGGCTGTTCTCCAAATACCTGGAATGTGTATGTCCAGAGAGTGATCAGTCCACACTGTTAGCCCTTCTTAGGGAAAAGTCAATTGGGAAAACTATGAAGGCACACATGATTTTCATAACAGAATACAGCTGATATATAACAAGCCAAGTAACACCAAAAACTCCTTGGGATTTGGCTTCCTCTGGAGGAATTCCCTGATTCCTCCAGGTAGTGACTTTGCCATAACCAGCTGAGTTCTTATGATATATTCCTGCGGCCTGCAGCAGTTGGGTGCCATTTGTAGCTAGAGTTTTCCTGCCTGACCCACAGTCAGGACAAATCTCTCTCACCCGCCAGTCCCAAGCCACTCAAACCCAATCAAGTAATCACAGAGACTTATATTGATTTCAAACTGTATGGCCGTGGCAGGCTTCTTGCTAACTGTTCTTACAGCTTAAATTAATCCATTTCTATTAATCTATACCTTGCCACGTGGCTTGTGACTTACCAGTACTTTACATCTTCCTTGTCCTGATGGCAGCTGGCAGTGTCTCCCCCACCCAGCTTCCTGTTCTCTCCATTCTCCTCTCTGTTAGTCCCGCCTATACTTCCTGCCTGGCCACTGCCAATCAGTGATTTATTCATTGACCAATCAGCAACACATTTGACATACAGACCATCCCACAGCACATAGCACTTGAAGAGGATTTATTAGAGTGGCTTACAATCCACTCTCTAGTCCATAGTCCAACAATGACTGTCTAGCTAAGGTAAGGCCAAGTATCCTATAGTTTTTCAGTCTCAGAGTAGATGTCTGAGCAGTCCAAACTGGCTCTGGAGTCCCGAAGTGAAGAAGATCCCTAGAGAGCTACTCATATTCAGCTTACATTAGAACCCCTTAGCATTAGGTTCTAATACCAGTGAAGGAATGCCTAAACAGCAGGATAGCTAGTCTTGTCCCTGAGAGTGTGGGTAAGCAGGCAAAAGGCAAAAACTTCCTTCTTCCATAGCATTTTATGTAGTCTGCCATCTGAAGATATAACCCAAATTCAGGGTAGCTCTTTCTACCTCAAATAATTCCATCTAGAAAATCCTTCAGAAGTATGCCCAGCTGCTTATGTCAACTTTCACATTACAGGTTACACATCTACATGTATGTACCCATGGATACAAAAGGTGAGAGGTGTAGCAGTGTTCAAGAAATTCAAATAAGCCTTATGAAAGTCAGAATAAGAAAGATGATTGGGATACAGAGTCTCTGCAGAAGATAAATAATGACATCTGTTAGAGAACTGTTGCTACAGATGCGGCTGCAGAACCAAGCTTTGGAGTCAGGTAAATTTCAGGATTCAGTTGAGCTGCAGATGTGTAGTGTGGTCAAAACTGTGGAGGACATTGACATGAAGGGCAAATGGGATTAAGATGGATGACAATTCTGATGACAATTCAAAAAGGCTATGCCAGTAGAGGGACTGAGCCAAGCTGAAGCTCCTGGGAAAGTCAGGAGTTCCTTGCCTGTCAGTCCTTTGACACATGCTCCACATAGTCAGTCTGTATTCTAGAGGGACCATCACCATGATGGTGGTACTTGCCTATTCTTTATGGCTCCAGGTGAGGGTGTTTTACTCTCTTTAACATGGTATAATTGATAGGTTCTGGGGACTCGTTTTTTTCTGGTATAATTTTAATACAGCTCTATACTTATGTGGGTTTAATTGACTATGAGAAATGTATATAGTGTATATCTTTTTACTTTTAGGAGTAAGTTATTTGTCATTCTGTGCCTGTGGGTGATACTGGGCAGGTGGTGTTGTTCATTTACATGACAAAGTACTGTGTCATCCTGCCTCTGAATTTGTAGCAAATATGTTGTAGTTAAATACTGCTGGTAAAATGGAATTCCTCAGGATGAAGTGGGCTCTGACAAATCACTGCTTTGAGTCAGGTAGGGCACAACTTGGTCCCAACAATCCTGTGCTTAAGTCTGCAGTTTCTTGTATTAAATATTGAACCAGAAATACGTCAGTCCTCTAGATCTAGCCATTGCTTTGTAGGAAGCACCTAGAGAACTGGTAAGTTAAGGATGCTGTTGCATAGGGCAGTAGGGCAGCTCCTGGTGTGAACTACCCCTTCTTCCCCTTCTTTGCTGTTTCCTTTCTCAATCCTTTTGCAAGATTTAAACCCCCTCCATTTCACTCAGCATTCTAAATCCCTAGAGAAGCCCCATCTAATGGTTAAAATGGTAACACCCACATAATATTTCTTTTAATCAGGAAACTCATGACACTTGATGACCTTTGTAGCATCCCCACTAAGGCTTTACTTACTTCTTCTAACATAATGTGTGAAAGTCACAGGGAGATTTTGCTTGCAGGAAAAGTTGAAAAATATCTACAGGATCTAGGCACAGGCATACAGGTTCTCCTCCTATGCTCCAACAAGATAAATGAAACAGAAGACATATGTCCCCATCAACTTCCTTTTCTGCTCATCCCTTTTCTTGCTGTGAAGACTCTTGGAACTCCTAAACTGGCTAAGATGGAGCTTTGGGAAGATATTCTGTCTTCTCAAGATTATCAGCCTTTGGGTAAACTTGATCTTTTCCTACCATTCTTGGCTGAAATATTGATGTGGTGTAGGGGCAGCTTACGGTTACACCAATAACAATGGAAAAGCAATTATAAGAAAACATATTGAAAAAAAAAACAAGTCAGTTTCTGAAGACCTACAATTAAAGACAAGAAGGAGAAGAAGAGGAGGAGGAGGAGGAAATAAACATCTAAAGAATAGGATATTTCAGAAACAGGGAAACAGTTGTAATCCATATCCATATATTTTAATTTTTGATTCAAATTGCAAATTAAAAAGAGACAATCAAGAGTATTCTAGCAGAATTGTTGATTTTAAGAAATTGTAGCTCAACCATCCCATTCCATTATGTTCTCATCCCCCATACCCTACCCTTCATTGCCCCACCACCACCCCAAGTTTACTCATGGAGATCTCATCTATTTCCCCTTCCTAGTGTGATCCATGCATCCCTCTTTGGATCCTCCTTGTTAGCTAGCTTCTCTGGAGCTGTGGGTTGTAGTCTGGTTACCCTTTGCTTTACATCTAAGTGTCCACTTATGAGTGAGTACATACCATGTTTGTCCTTCTGAGTCTGGTTTACCTCACTCAGGA
Organism: Peromyscus californicus insignis; assembly: GCF_007827085.1. Classification (NCBI taxonomy): domain Eukaryota; kingdom Metazoa; phylum Chordata; class Mammalia; order Rodentia; family Cricetidae; genus Peromyscus; species Peromyscus californicus. The sequence goes on from NW_026294573.1 coordinate 79,091,021, forward strand.
TGGTATTTTCTAGTTCCATCCATTTGTCTGCAGATTCCATGATGTCATTGTTTTTCACTCCATTGTGTATATGTACCACATTTTCTTTATCCATTTTTTGGTTAATGGGCATCTAGATAGTTTCCAGTTTCTGGCTATTATGAAGAATGCTGCTATGAACATAGTTGAGTATGTATCCTTCTGGTATGGTTGAGCATTGGACCTGCCTCTACTGAATGTACCAGGCTCTGCTGACTCCCCATGGGAGGCCTTATCTTTTGGTAGTAGGGAATGGGGAGTGGATTGGGGGGGAGGTTGAAGGAGCGAGAGGAAGAAAAAAGGGGAACTGTAATTGGTATGTAAAATGAATAAAAAAATTTCTTAATAAAAAAAGAAATTGTAGTCAAATTTTTAAGTGTGATAATGTTTTATAGTAGAATTTTTAAAAGAATGCCTGTCTTGGTAACTCTAGAATTGAAATGCTATGGTATCTAGGATTTGCTTCAGTATAAGCAGATACATGTTACAGGTGGAGCCAAGTTGATCATCATAAACAATTGTCATCACTCTCTTCCTACTCATAAAATGCTTCTGACCACCAAATGTGTGGTCACTCCTACCCTAGGCAATTTTCTACTTCTTTTGGGGTATAAACTTGGTGTCATATAATTGAAGTCAATTCTGTCTATTTAGAGATAGCATCAAACACCGTGTCTTAAGGGCTAATCTCACCAAACTGCAGAGCTTAATTTTGAATCATAAATCCAGCTGTCACATGTGCTTTTAGCTAACTATCACAGCACACAAAATGTAGAAATTGAGTTTACTTACAAGATTTGATGGGAATGTCATTCTGTATGCTGTGAATGTGTGTTGCTCTGATTTGGTTGATAACGAAAACACTTATTGGCCAGTAGCCAGGCAGGAAGTATAGTATAGGCAGAATAAGCAGAAAAGAGAAGTCTAGGAACAGGAAGGCTGAGTCAAGAGTCACCAGCCATACACAGAAGAAGCAAGATGTGAAGGCAGAACTGAGAAAAAGGTACCAAGCCATGTGACTAAACACAAATATGAATTATAGGTTAATTTAAGTGCAAGAGCTAGTCAGTAGTTAGACTGAGCTAATGGCTGAGCAGTTTTAATTAATATAAGCCTCTGTGTGTTTACTTGTGTCCAAGTGGCCACAGGGCCATGGGAGCTGGGCAGGACCAGGAAAACTTCAGCTACAAAGATTGCTTATTAAAAACGATATGACTCATTAACAGGAAGATGCAAGACAGAGGACAGGTTTGGGGAGAAAGTGTGACCTTCTGTGTCTCTACAGGCACATCACAAAACTCTCTGCTATGCTTTGAGTTCTCAACCATATTTCATCACATAATCTTAATTGATTAAGATATTAGTCAACACTGATGTAATAAATCTGTAGCCCTCCTAACACTAGAGGAGACAATGGTGTTGAAAGGTCCAGCTTTCCTCCAGCTGTTTGATTCTCTTGGCACCTTGTGGTTCCCTAAGAGCTTTCTCAGAGTGCTATCATTCACACAAACTCAGATGTGACTGAAAAGGCTTTTTATGAATAACAAAATCTGTACCTTTCTCCTTTATCTCTTATCTCTGGGAAAATTCCAAGATGTTGGGGAGCTCAGCAACAGCAATCACAGCAAAGGTCAACACAAACTTGTGTAAATCACTGTATTATAGCCATGAATTGTGAACTGTTGAAACCAGTTGGTGGGTACATGAGGATATTTCATTATTTTCATCACCGTTCTGTAAGTTTGAAATGTTAAATCATGAAATTTTTTTTAAAAAAATAATTTTATCATAATCATAGGCAAAGGAAGCAAAGGATAGTGTAAGTAATTTACAGCAGCAGAGACTGAAACTATTTAAATGATTCTTAAAAAGTATGGATAAGAAGAAGATGGAGGAGTAACTCAAAGCTTTGGTGACAGAGTTGTGATAAAAGTTTGAGATACTTTCTATTGAAACCATAAAGACCAAGGAGAGGAGAGGTCTCTAAAGTGTAAAATTCACAGACTTCACTGCCAAGATTAACACAATGATTTGAAAATGAAACAAATGTCCCAGCCCAGTTATTTGTTTGATTATGAGGTTAAGACAAGACACATGTGAAAATACACTTTTCATTGCAAAGTCCTAGAGTTTCCTGTCTTTTCACCAAGTAGTAATTTTCTCATTCCATATAAATTTGTCCTAAATGTTCATTCTGTTTAGGCAAACTCAGTCCCGATCTCAAGCCTCACAGTTGTAGGCAGAAGGCAGGCAATGATTGCTATGTTAGGCAGTGTCTGTGAAAGGCCCACCTCAACTCAGTGATGCTATGAGGATTTCTAGATTTGCCACCTTCTAGTCAAAGCTCTTGTTTCCATTGATCTTCCAATGACAAGGGAGGTGATTTTTAATAAAATCTTGCTGTTATACATAGCCAAATGTACTCTGTGTGTGTGGAATGACATTCAGAATGACTACCTAATCCAGAGAGCTGAGGCTCAATGTGTAACTTTGTTAAAACATCCTGAGTGCATTGGATGGACAGGGTGCATTTGCCCCCTTCCTGACATAGTCAAGAAAGTAAATTGACTTTTTTCCTCAAAATATGTAGCTATCTTTACTGTGATTCTAAATCACAGGCCCAACAGCCCTATTTCAGAGAATACTAGGGAATTTTACTATTTGTGCACAAAAAGTGCTTAGAATGAAAGGTTAGTCATTTCTGTCAAAAAATAAAAAAAAGCACTTTATGTGATTGGCAAATCAGAAAGTGGTCAATCAGCAGACAGTTATAGAGATGTTTTTCATCTCTGCTAACAGCAGGATGCTAACAGGAGAGTTAAGATGAAAAGGGAAAAATACATTGATTTGTTGACAGAGGCCTAGCAGCTGTCACAGTAAAACATGGCTCTCTTGCACTTAATCAATGTCGGTTGCCAGCTCAATCACTTTGCAACCCAGATGAAAAGCAATCAAGAGGAACAGCTTCATAAGCATGAAGCATGCTAGGTGGGGTTCATTGAAGTGTATCTTTAAGCTTCGGCATTACAATATGATGCATGACCGCAACATAGAAGTACTTAACTGTTTGAAAGGAGGCAGCCGTTATTTACTTGTTTCTTTCCATTTTTTATGTTCATAGGGTAAGAACTGTTTCTTGCTCCATATATAACTTTTACACATCCTGTGTCTATGGTTCTATTGCTTTATCACATTCCCATGTGGGTAAGTGAACACATACAGACACAAAGACACACAATACACAGACACATGCACACACACACTCACATATTGGGGATTATGATAAAGGCTATAATGTATTTTCAGTGCATCTGACTTCACAGGACAGAGAGTGACAAACAACTACCTACTGTAAGCCCACACAATGAAACAACCTAACTAGATATGAGTAGAAAGATTTATTGGGGCTCAAATTGCCAAGGCTATCTCTTGGGGGTCAAAGGGAAGCAAAATGGTGGAAACCCAAGTGGATTTTATGACATAAGCAGGGTAGGTGTCTCTGAGCTGAAATAGGATGGTCAGATGACCCGGAACTGGATGCCCTTCCTGGAGGCAGTTGACCTTTTAGAGCAGAGTAAGAGAGGTTCCTGAAAAACAGAAACCCAACTTTAGGTTTCTGTTTATCCAATAACAATCCTTCTGTTTTCCTGGCCAAAATCCTTCTGTTTAGGACATTGTCATCAGCACTGCCATTTTTTTTGGGGGGGGGTAGTTTTGAACCTTATAACACTGACCTAGTGAGGCTTCTCTCTGTGAGATTTCCTTCACTAAATGGCACCATTATCAGTACTGTAACTCATCAAAGACAGTGGCTTCTGAGACCCCTGTCCGCAAATCAAGACCAGCTGAAGGACCTCCATTATATTGCCTGTGGAATGAGGTTTAGTTTCACATGAGTTTTCTTTTCTGATGACCAATCAGGAGAACATGCTGAGGAACGGAATGTCAGTGACAGGACACACTGGCAACCCTCTAGCTTCCTGCTCTGTGGCTGTGGCAGACTGTGGGGCTACTAATTCCTTCACATACCATCTCTTCTGTGGTGCTCAGAGAAGGACCACAGCTAGGGCTCATAATTCTTTTCAGCTTTCACAGCAACAAGACTAGTGAGGGCAGCAGAAAGGGTCAGTTAGGGGTCGTATATGTAGCACCTGGAGGGAAACAAAGCCATGAAAACTCTTCTTGTTTACTTTAAGAAAGAAAAGGCAGAAAATATGTCATCTGCTGTCTTTTATGTTAGTGAGGTGAACATCTAAAGTGTGTGGCAGACCTTTCAGATCTGGTATGGAGAATTCTGTCCTTTTACAGATGTCCACAATTTTTTTTTTATTGAATTCAGCTTTTTTGTTAAGTCTCTTTTGTCTATGGAAGGAAATATGAGGACATCCTCATTTAAAGCAAGGTTTAGATGGTTATTTCAGGGCATGAAGTTAAACCTTCATCATAACTAACACACCAGTGTGACTAAACCTTCAGTTCACTAACACAGACTACAGCCTAGAAAAGAAATATCCACATGCCCATCACAATCAACAAAGAACTTCTGAGCATCTAAAATTAACACATTGTGCAGGTCCCAGAGGGCTGTGAAAATAACTTATATAATGAGATTTCTATTCAATACACATGCACAAATACATATAGACATGCATAGACACAAATATACACACATATATAAACACATCTACATGTATACATACATGCACATACATAGATACCACAGACACACATACATACACACAGAAATATATGCACACACAGAAATTGCTTTCTTTTTTATTTTTGAACATTTTATTTATTTTTTCATTTTCATATGAATCACAGATCCTCCTCTCTTCCATCCTCCCACCCCCAGCCTTCTCCCCACAACCCACCACCCATTCCCTCCTCTGACAAGGTAAGGTTTCCTATGGGGAGTCAGCAGAGCCTGGTACATTCAGTTGAGGGTGATCCAAGCCCCTCCCCAGCATCAAGGCTGTGCAAGGTGTCCCACCATAGGTACTGGGTTCCAAAAACTCAGCTCATGTACCAGGGATAGATCCTGATCCTACTGCCAGGGGGCCCTTTAAGCAGATCAAGCTATATATCTGTCTTGCTTATGCAGAGGGCCTAGTCCAGTCCCATGGAGGCTCCACAGCTATTGGTCTAAAGTTCATGAGTTTCCACTCGTTTGGTTTGGTTGTCTCTGTAGGTTTTCCCATGATAATCTTGATGGCCCTTGCTCATAGAATCCCTCTTCTCTCTCTTCGACTGGGTTCCTGGAGCTTGGCTTGGTGCTTGACTGTGGATCTCTGCATCTGCTTCCATCAGTTATTGGATGAAGGCTCTATGATGAAAGTTAGGGTATTTACTGATCTGATTACTGGAGTAAGCCAGTTCAGGTACCCTCTCCACTATTGTTAGTAGTCTAAGCTGGGGTCATCCTTGTGGATTCCTGGAAACTTCCCTAGCACTTGGTTTCTCCCTATCCCCATGATGTCTCCCTCTATAATGGTATCTCTTTCATTGCTCTCCCACTCTGTCCCTGTTCCAGCTTAACCATTCCATTCCTTTATGTTCTTATACCCCCCATCCTCACCCTCTATTGCCTCTCCATTCCCAGTTTACTCATGGAGATCTCATCTATTTCTGTAGGTGGACTTTTCTATTCCACCAACAACTACCAAATATCCAGTAGCCACTTCCCAATTACCACACAGAAGCTTATATTAATTATAACCATTCAGCCATTAGCTCAGGCTTATTACTGACTAGCTCTTACACTTAGATTAACCAATAATACTTATCTATGTTTAGCCATTTGGCCTGTTTCCTTTTCTCAGTATGGTATTCTCATCTTGCTTCCTCTGTGTCTGGCTGGCAACTCCTGACTCCGCCTTTCCTCTTCCCAGCATTCTTAGTTTGCCTGCCCTGCCTATACTTCCTGCCTGACTACTGGCCAATCAGCATTTTATTAAACCAATTCAAGTGACAAATCTTTGTAGTATACAAGAGCATTATCCCACAACATATTTCCCTTCCCAGGGCAATCCATGCATCCCTCTTAGGGTCCTCCTTGTCAACTAGCTTCTCTGGAGCTGTGGGTTGCAGTCTGGTTACCCTTTTTTAATTTATTTAAGTTTTTTTTATTCATTTTTACATACCAACCACAGATCCCCCTCTAATCTCCTCCCTCTCCCCTCCCAGCCTTCCCTCCAATCCACCCCCCATCCCCTCCTCCAAAAGAGTAAGGCCTCCCTTGGGGAGTCAACAAGACCTGGTACATTCAGTTGAGGCAGGACCAAGCCCCTCCCCCCTGCATCAAGGCTGAGCAAGGCATCCCACCATAGGTAATGGGCTCCAGACAGCCAGTTCATGCACCAGAGATAGATCCTGATCCCACTGACAGGGGCCCCAGAAATAGATCAAGCTACACAGCTGTCTCTTGTATGCAGAGGGCCTAGTCTGGTCCCATGCAGGTTCCACAGCTATTAGTCTAAAGTTTGTGAGTTCCTACAAACTTGGTTCAGCTGTCTCTTTAGATATCATGATCTTGACCCCCACCCCTTGCTCATATGTCACTCTCTTACAGGTTGGTCAGATAATTCCTATTGACAAAGTGGTCTAAGTAAGCACACTTAGAAGACACTCATAGGAACTGGCCACTAAATTGCTGTATTAAAATCACCTTAGTCATATCTGTTTGGTCCTGGATCTTTTTAAAATGTTACTTAAGGAAGATAAAGAAATGACTTCCAAATGTTCCCAGTTGAAAGCAATTTTGTCAATTTGCACATGAAAGTGTGTGGAATGAGCAGCTGTGGAGGAAGAGCCAGTGTGGAGCCCTGGCAGAAATCACAGTGCCATAGTAATGAAAAAGAATTATAAGAAATCAGGTTGGCTGAAACTTCCCAAATGTGTTAAGAAGGAAGCCACTTTGATTTTTAGTTATTTAGTTACCTTTACATGCAAAGCATTTGGAAGATAATTTCAGGTCTGTTTGGTCCACAGAAAGGAATGAATCATCATATTTCGGTAATCCTGAATGTATGGGAAAGATAAATGACGAAGTGATTGGTGTCTGGTGATGAAAGGAAATGCCAGGACACATGCTGCTCTGTGCTAGACATGGACATTCACCTGTCAGGCCCATATGTCAGAAAGTTTTGGTGCAGAGATTTAGTTCTCATCTATCCTTTCCTGGTGTTTAATTATAGTCAAGATGTGTTTAGATTAGAAAGGTAAAGTGTGAAGTAAAACAGCTCAAAACATTTCTGTTCTTATTCCCAGTGCATTCCATGCTTAGCTTTTACTTATAATTTCTTCTAATTCTCTTTACATTCATCAATGAACATTGTATAGCCTTGGTATATGGTTTAATTCACAATTACTCTGTAACAAAATTAGAATTCTGAATGATTTTGAAATAAATATAGGATTTCCAAATCTTTTCAAACCAAATGGAGCTTCACTGATAAAGGACTGATTTTTTCAGTTGTCAGTGAGAAGACAGTAAAGGAAATGCATTAAACCTACAAGAATAAGACTATTGGTCCAACTCACATACATAGTAACATATAGTTAAAATGCATCTTTGGTTGTACTGCAAAAAGTCCCCTCAAAAGTCGTATATGTTTATAAAAACCAGAACACTTCATGCTGTGTTTTGAATTTTTTTGTTGGGTATATAGGAAAAATGTATCTCACTGCATCATCCTAGAGTTAAAGGAATAAAGTGAGAATCTTGAATCTGTTAAGGCTGCTGTCAACCTTTCTCTTACCATAGAGCTATTCTGTAAACTTTATTAAGCAACTGGTCTGAATTTCCACTAAGGGCTTATGACATGTCAGCTATGCACAATTTCTACTTGTAAAGAATGTAGGGACCTGAATGCAAAGAGGAGTGTATGCATTTGTTAGCTTATTGTGAACATGGTAACAAACAACCACATACTTGGTGACTTGAAATAGTATAAGTTCTTCTCTCAGAGCTTGAAGGATCAGAGTTTAAGGTTAGGATATATATACATACATACATATATCTTATAAAGATACTTTCAGATTATGGGGTCTCTGGCTGCTCTTAGCTGGACTTTGTAGTCCTTACAAGTATTCCCCACTCCTCTACATTTCCCTGTGAGTCCTATAAGGACATTTGGATTGAGCCACCACTAAGATAAGAGAGAATGATCTCATCTTTTCAAGATGAGACCCTTAGCTTAATTTTGTCTTTTTACTCCACACAAGGCAGCATTCACAAGCTTTGGGAATTAAGGAATGAGTACATATCTTTTAGAGATCTATAAATCAAACACTTATAATGCCCAAGGATATGTTTAGACACTCAGAGACAAGATGGAATGTAGTAGAACTCTGCTTCTCCCTTATTCTGTGAAATGGTCACAAGATATTAACTTGGCAGCTTCTCTCAGCTCTGCTTCAGCTTGTCTTAATGCTATTTATTAGCCAGCAAAGCTCTGCACTGTAGCTCGAACAGTGCCTTTTGTGCAGCATGCAAGCAATAAATAGTTATTAAGTGAATGAGTAAATGAGAGTTCCATTCCGAAGGTTTTATTAGGGAAGCCACAAGTGTTTGAAAAACTTCACAGTAGGGTTTGAAATTATAATTATGTTATATTGATCACTTGTCTAAACATTTTTTTTTGTATTTTGGTGATGGAGTTTATCAAAAGTGGCCTCCATGCACAGTAAAAATAACTTAGCTTGAGGTACAAGCCAATATGAATCTAATTTCAGAATATAAACTAAGTCTTAGCTAACCTTTGCAATTAATATGGAGCCAAAATAAAACAAATATTAACTGTAAATACGGCAAACATGTGGAGTAATTGGGGCTGTCTGAGTGACTTACCATCTGGGATGCTTCCCAATGTAAGTTTAGTTAAACCAGATTTGTTATGACTGGTTTGGAACAGCTGTATTTTAAACATATTTTTTAGTTACACTTATCTCACCAAATGCTCATTCATCTTGCTATAATATTCACCAACAGGTGATAATAACTTCAACAAATATGGGATTAACTAGAAGAGTAACATACCAAATCCACATGTAAATACATAGAATTCAGAACATACTAAGTGGCTGCAATGAGGATGCATGGGGAAGGACTGAGCAGAACCAGGCATCGTTGTGAATGACATGGGGATCTTGGAGGAGGCTCCATTTTGCTAAAGCTGGTGTTTTGATTCTAGAGAGCAGGATTATATTACATGGAATATATGTTTTTATCTCATGTTTTTAAACCAATGAAAGTAACTTTGCTTTCCTCTGTATTGGCTACTCTTGCTTATATTACTCTGACTAAATCACCAGATGAGAAAAACTTATGGATGGGAAGTTTGATTTTGAGATAGGGTACTGATCTAAACAGAATTCTCAACAGAAGTATCTCAAATGGCTGAGATACACTTAAAGAATTGTTCAAGATCGTTAACCATCACAGAAAGCAAATCAAAACAAGTCTGAGACTTCATCTTACACCAGTCAGAAAGGCTAAGTTTCAAAACTCTAATGACAGCTTATGCTGAAGAGAATGTGGAATAACTCTTCCACACTCTTTCACTGCTGGTGATATTTCAACCTTGCACAACCACTTTGCAAATCAATATGGCAGTTTCTCAGAAAACTAGGAATCAATCTACCACAAGATCCAGTTATACCACTCTTGGACATATATCCAAAGGAAACTCAATTATACTACAAGGACACTTGCTCAACTGTGTTCATAGCAGCATTATTTGTAATAGTCAGAATCTGGAAACAACCTAGATGCCCTTCAACTGAAGAAGAAATTTTGGTGTATTTATACGATGGAGTGTGACTTTGATGTTAAAAACAATGACATCAGGAAATTTGAAGGCAAATGAATGGAACTAGAAAAATAATCATCTTGAGTGAAGTAACCCAGACCTAAAAAGGCAAATATGATAAGTACTCACTCATAAATGGATATTAGCTGTAAAGTAAAGAATAACCACGATATAGTCCATGTCCCCAGAGAGACTAAGTAGCAAGGAGAGTCCAAAGGGAGACACATGGATTTCTCTGGGAAGGGAAAAATAGAAGAAATCTCCTGGGTAGACTTGGGGTGAATGGGGATGGTAACATGAGGGATTGGGTCGAGAAGTAGATGGAGGGGGAGAGTAGTACAAGAAATGGGTTGAGGAATAGATGGAGGAGGAGAGTAATACAAGAGATGACTTGATGGTAGTGGCATTTGGGGGTCAGGTAGAAACCTGATGAAAAAGAAACTCCCACAAATCTACAAGGATGACTCCAGCTAAGACTCTTAGTAGATAGGTAGTCTAAACTAGCCATCTACTATAATCAGATTGGTAGATACTCCAACTGTCATTGGAGAGAATTCATCCAGTAACTGATGGAAACAGATGCAGATGTCCATAGCCAAGCACTGTTTGAACCCAGGGAATTCTGTTGAGGGGAAGGAGGAAGGATTATAAGAGCCAAGAGGATCAGAGTCATCACAAGGGGACCCCACTGATGCAAATGGCCTGCTCATAGGAGCTCAAAGACTATGGACCAATGGCTAAGGAGTCTGCATAGGATGGGCCTAGGCCCTGTGCACATGTGTGATGGTTGTGTGGCTTGGTCTACTTGTGGGACTCCTGGCAGTGGGAATCAGGCCTGTCCCTAATGCTTTGACTGGCTTTTTGGAACCTGTTCCTAATGCTGGGTTGCCTTGTCCAGCCTTAATACAAGGAGAGGAACTTAGTCTTACCTCAACTTGATATGCCATACTTTGTTGGCACCCATGGGAGGCCTACCCCTTTCTGAATAGAAGTAGAGGAGTAGTGCTTTAGGGAAGTAGGGGAGGGTATGGGAGGAAGCAAGAGGAGAAGCTGCAGTGTGGTGTAAAATAAATGAAAAAATTTAATTAATAAAAAATAGTGGAAAACACTGACCTGCTGTGGGATGTTCTGTATGGCAAATGTGTTGCTAATTAGTCAATAAATAAAACACTGATTGGCCATTGGCTAGGCAGGAAGTGTAGGCGGGACAAGGAGGAGAATAAAGCTGGGAAGTGGAAGGCTGAGTCAGAGAGACACTGCCAGCCGCCACGATGACAAACAGCATGTGAAGATGCCAGTAAGCCACGAACCACGTGGCAAGGTATAGATTAATAGAAATGGATTAATTTAAGCTGTAAGAACAGTTAGCAAGAAGCCTGCCACGGCCATACAGTTTGTAACCAATATAAGTCTCTGTGTTTAGTTGGTCGGGTCTGAGTGGCTGTGGGACTGGCAGGTGACAGAGATTTGTCCTGACTGTGGGCCAGGCAGGAAAACTCCAGCTATACTGACCAGTGGAAGGAAGCTAATGTGGAAAGCACCAGTTGTCTGAGGCTTATTTCAGAAAATTCTGTCTTCTAATAAGCACATAATTTCTCTAATTTACTAATTAAAACAGTCCATTTTGTTTACTGAATCTTCTGGCCACAATTTTTGGGGAACAATAGGCAAGAAAATAAAAGAAAAAATGCTTGTGGACAGTTAACTGACATGAAGATTTCTGGTTAATTCTTTGTATAGCTTCATTTTTACCTAGATTCTTTTCACAGAATTAAAATGTGAATGGAGTATTTATGTGTTTTCTGGACAAGGGATGTGTGCTCATGTCTGGCATGGTATGTGGGAGACATGGATATGTGTGATATGTATCTGTATGTGAGCATGGTATGCTTGTACATGTACGTGGTATGTTCAACCATGTGTTTGTTATGTGTTTATAGACATAGTTATGTTCAGAGGCCTTGCTGCTTAGTGGTTGAATTCTACCATAGTCTGGCAGCTTACTATAATCTCAGCAACATGGAGGACTCCCTCTCCCCAAGCAAGGGCTTCCTGCTATCTACTTGCCCTTATTTGGAGAATGTCTCTGGGCCTGGAGGACTGACCTTATTCAAAAGTTGTCTCTAAGGCTGGATGCCTAATTATCTTTAGCATGAGCCTTGGCACAGGTTGAATAGCCATGATGTTTGATGAACTATCACCACTTAAAATCCAGTGGTCTCTCTTGTTCAAATCTAATCTTTATCCATTTTGATGGTATCCATAGCTTTTATTCTCTGTGGAAACAAAAGTAAAACTTCTTTACCAATACAACATGTATCATGATTTCCATTATGAGATCAACACATCTTTAAAGTATGCAGGATGATTTAATTCAGCAGTTTTTCCTACTATTCAATGTCTGTCCACAACCATTGTTCATTTCTCATTAGCATTTAAAAATTTAAAGTTAATAAAGCATTGTGAAGTCTATCTCTGCATGTATTTATTACCTATTTCTGTGTATTAATCATAACTTTAAAAGTACAACTGGATATTTCTATAACTGCATGTCCTATAGGATTGTGTGGTATGCCTGTAATATGTTTTATGATGTAATATGCAAAAATTGTTCCAATTTACTAGAGACATATGCTGGAGTGTTGTCAGACTTAATTTGAATAGGTATCACTAGGATGGTCATAACTTCTAATAATTGTGTAATTACAAAAGCAACCTTTTCAAAACACAAAGCAGATGCCGATTAATATCTGAATACATATGTACATTATGGGGCACATATTTCCAAACTCTGCAAAATGAAACATATCCATTTGCCAAGTTTCATTTCTTTGAGTACCCTTTGGGTTACTTCCTTTAGGTAGTGAACTTTGGTTGCAAAAAGAACAAGTAGTATATTTCCTTATAATTTCCTTGGCTTGTTGCTAAGTGATGGTAAATCTTATTTCAAACCCTTGCTGTTACTATGGTGTTTCTCATGAAATTGTGTAACTTCTTGGAAGCTTCCTACCAATAGCTGATTGATTTCATCATTATTTTGTGCTAGAGGGTCTGGTCAACCTGTATAGGATCTGATATGTGTTATATACAGGAGATGATTTCTATTTCTGATTATTTCTGGTAATTGAATAAATAACAAAGTTAATTTTGAGTCATCTGGAATAAGTTCAGTGATTTCAACATGTGAAACAACTCTGCATATTGAGAATCAGTAACTATTAAGAGGTTCTGGAAAATCTAACAATACCAAGAGAATAGCATATAATTCTGACTTTTGAGCAAAATCATAACGGTATGAGCCACTTCATTTAAATTTCCTGACTTATAACCTGTCTTTGATCCTGATTTACTTGCATCAGTATAGAATGTAGGGGCTACAGAAATTGGTATTCCCCATATAATGTGAGGAAGGATACAATCAGTTCTCTTTATAAACTGAAGTTTCTTTGGGGATATTTGTTGCTAATCACTCCAAAATAATTACTGTAAGCTCTTTGCCAATGGTCAATTTTTGCCCATAATGAGAAAATTTCAGCATTAGTAAAAGGTACCACAATTTCTGTTGGCTCTGTTCCTGCGAAGTGATGAAGTCTTTATTTTCCTTTCAGAATAAATTATGAAACATTTTCTATATAGGTCTTTAAATTTTCACTCTGTACGGTAAAAATATCCATTCTAAGACACTACCTTCTCTCTATGTAATAATTCCTGTAGGAGAATGCCTAGAAGGTAAAATAACCAGAATACAATCAAGCTCTGGATCCAAACAATCCACATGTGGATACTGTAATTTCATTTCTACCAATGCCAGTTCTCTTCCAGCCTGAGATGATAATTTTCTTGGACTATTTAATTCCTTACAACCTTTTAAGATTTGAAATAAATTACTCAGTTCTTGTGTTGTCAATCCAATTGTAGGCTATAACCAGTTAATAGCATTCCACAATTTTTGAAAATCATTAAGTTTGTAATTGATCTCTACTGATTGGTACTTTTGGTGGTTGAAATTTTGTAAACTCATCTTATATCCTAGGTAATTAATAGAATCTCCTCTTGTGTTTTTTCAGTAGCAATTGGTAATCACAAACAAGGCAAATTTTTCTTTACCTCTTTAAACACTTCTTCTAAGGTATTGAGTCTGAATCAGCTGGCAACCTATCAGCCATATAATGGTAAATTATAGATTGAGGAAACTTTATGAATTATTTCCAATGGTTGCTGTACAAAATATTGATAAAAGATAGGGTTGCTTAACATTCCTTGTGGAAGAATTTTCCACCAATATCTTACTTAACAGGGCGGGAATCATTTTAAGTAGGTACTGTGAAGGCAATTTTTTTCTCTCTCTTTTTCTTGGAAAGGTATAGTAAAAAAAAGCAGTTTTTTTTTTATATCAATCAGTATAATAGAGCATCCCTTAGGTAATAAAAAAGGCAGGAAATTCCAGGCTATAAAGATCCCATTGGCTGAATTACCTTTTTATGCCTCTTAAATCTGTTAACATTCTCCATTTTATGAATTTCTTTTTAATGACAAATGTAGGAGAATTCCAAGGACTAGTCAAACTTCAATATTTTGAGCACTTAGCTGCTCCTGCACCAGCTGTTCTTATGCTTATAATTTTTTTTTATGTCAAAGGTCATTGTTCCATTCAGACAGGTTTGTCAGTTAACCATTTTAAAAATAGAGCTGTTAGTACCTTTGAAAGATCAGCAGGTGGAGTGTCCTGCTTATGTACAACCTGAACAGTCAGTGACTGTTCTTGATAATACATTTTAATATTTTTCTAGGAAGTATGTATTAGTTTATGGTGTGTTTTTGAGATTGGAGAAAAGTTAATCTGGATTTTCCTTTGCTGTAACAAATCACATCCCCATAAATCCACTGCTATATTATATATATGGCTTTAATTTTCCTCTATCCTTCTGGTCCTATACTCTCAATCCATCTTGCACTTCATTTGACTTGAAATAAAGTTCCAATTCCTAGAAACTGAAAATTTACCTTCTGAAGAGGCCAATTTGGATGCCAGAATTTCAGTGAAATTATTGTTACATCTGTCCCTGTGTCTACTAACCCCTCAATTTCAATGCCATTTCTTTGTACTTTTAGCTTTGGTCTTAGATTAATTTATAGAAGTTTGCCAACATATTTGTTTTATGGTTTCTTCTGAAATTTTTGTTTTATCTAATGAAGCATTCTGTCATCCTGAGGAGTATGGCTTTTTTTTTTTTTTTCACAATAGACATTAAGCCTTTTAATTGTTCTGTGGAGGAGTTTCCCCTATGCTAACAAAACGGTTGAACCAAATTTGACATAGGCACATGTAAGTGGGCCCCTGAGCCATTTCCTGTTGACAAAGGACTACGTTATCTGTTCCATGTTCATCTGTATCCATTAGTCCAATGTTGGCCTTTGTCATACCTTCTGTATATTCCAGATGGCTGGAGCCTTCTGTTTGGATTATCTCTAGAAAATACATTGTTTCTAGGAATGATTGGCCTACAATCCCCTTTTAGATGACCTGGTTTACCATGATTAAAATATCTAACCTTTTGATTTTTCTTAAAATTTTTAGAAATCACTACTCCTACCCAAGTATCATCATAAGCATAAGATCCAATATCAGCTGTATTTCTATTCCACTCATCTATTGGTGCTGATCTTTTCTTAAAGGCTTAATTATAGCATGGATATTAAAAGGTCTTATTAATAAAAACAAACCTGGAGCCAGGTATTGTGGTGAATACTAGAAGATCAGAGAAGCAGAACAAGCCACAGCTTCCTCACCTCACCGATTCCTCAGCTGATCCTGTTTCCTCAGACTGGAAATCTCTGTGTCCTTATCCAAATGGATCTCAGATGAACTGCTGCTCAAAAGCCTAAAAGCTTAACAGGCTGTATAGTTCCTGGTCCTCACACCTTATATACCTTTCTGCTTCCTGCCATCACTTCCTGGGATTAAAGGCATGTGTCACCATGCCTGGCTGTTTCCAGTGTGGCTTTGAACTCACAGAGATACAAACAGATCTCTGCCTTTGGAATGTTAGGATTAAAGGTGTGTGTGTCACCATTTTCTGGCTTCTATATCTAGTGGCTATTCTGTTCTCTGACCCCAGATAAGTTTATTAGACTGCACAATATATTGGGAAACAAAGTGTCACCATACCTAATCACCTTTTTGCATTCTGAATTAACATTTTTAAAAGCCAAAGATTCAATTAATATTTTTTAACCTCTGGATTTGATATCCTTTTATTTATAGTTGAAGTCAATCTTTATTAAAAAAATCAGTGAAGGTTTTTTATGGGCCTTGTATAATTTTAATAAATAACTCAGTCCTCTTTCATGATTCTTTAACCCTGTCCCAAGCATTCAAAGCTGCTATATGGAACAGAGCCAAGGGTGTGATCACAAGATGTAATCTGTCTTTGTAAATCAGCAAATTGGTCCTTACCAAGATGCTGATATTGGGAAATTTCCATACCTTTCACCTTACTTCATTGTTCTATATTCCTAGCTTCCTCTAACATGTTTTCCATTTTAACTAAGAACCAGCTTCCAATATTGCTATAACTAAATCTCTCCAGTCTTGTGAAATAATTCTGTTCCAAGTGGCCCATGAATTTGACATCTGCTTCACAAAATGTGAATGCATACCATATGAAGCTATTGCTTCCTTAAATTTCTTCAAATCTAACATTTCTATAGGATCCTAGTTAATTTTTGAGTATCCTTGGGTATGATACTGATAATCTGGTAGTCATTCTTGAATGGTAACTAGATAAAAAAAATTAAGATTCATTTTCTAATAACTTTGGGCCATACCTCTTCAGTTTCTTAATGTAGTAGTGAGGTTGATTTTGCTCTAAACTCTTCTATCTGTGTGTGTATATTTTTTTTAGCTTCATTAATAGATCTTCCTATGGCTTGTACCTTATCAGTCAATTTTTTTAAGGATAAAACATGAATGACCAAACTGAAAATCATTATAATAACATTATGTCAATCCTAGCTAAGTTGATTATCCTTCATTTATTTTTTTCCATTTCAAACCATCCATTGTGGAACCATACAAAGACACAACTCCCTGCATTGTTATATTGTTTCTCACTCTTAACATGGGTGAAAACTTTGTTGTTGTTTTTTAAAACTAATTCCTCCCCATTAAAAATTCCCAGGAACCTCACAAAATTGGCTGATCTCAACCCAAGGAGGGGTCCAGGGGAAGTCTGCAATGCACAGGGAGAGGGAGCCAGCTGCCTGAAAAGCAAACACAGGGGACACGTGGAAGTAGCCACATGGTAGGAAGTGTTCAGCCACTGATGGAATTTGGTGCTGGTGACAGGTGGTAGCTGGAGGCTGCTGTAGAGATTCTGTAACAGGGAAATCCTGGACTCTCATAGAGGCCCTGGAGGGAGCGAGGAAAAGCCAGCTGCAGTGGCAGCTCTATGGGTGCAAAGTCAGTTTTGAGTGGCTGCCTCACGATCTCCTGCCCTGAGTTGTATGCCAGATGAAGTGTTTATCTACTTATTTTTTATCAGCAAAATATTGGGACTTAAGTATCAGGGTAAGAACCTAAATGATCAGAGAAGTGGCAGAGACATAACCAGTGACCTCCTTTCTTTCTCCTTCTTTGATCCAAAAAGGGTAAGACTCTCTGTAAATGCCACCATTCTACTTCCTATGTCTCTCCAGCTGTAGTCATTCCTCCAAACCACTATGACTAATTTTGGTCACTTAGTAGCTAGCTCTGCCCTCTGATTCAAAGAAAACTTTATTTTCAGCCTGAGGAGCATCATAATGAGATCAAAATATCCACAACACTTCCCTGAGGACTCTTCACATGGAGTCTACCACTGTAGCTCTCTAGCTAAGATCACAGTACTTCACAGAAGCCTTGTTGCTCTGGTGGCAAATTGCTTGGGACAGAAGTGTTGTTAGAATTAATTCTCAGTCTTTCAGTTGGGCTCTATTCCTGGCCTTTATCTTTACAAGTATGTGTTAACTTGTACACCTGACCACACCATCTTAGAAAGACTAGAGACGGGTACTTGTTTCTTTAAGTAGTTGTTCTAAAACTCCAGTAGAGGAAGCATTGGGAACAGAGGGTACTAATAAAATTTTAAGTATAGTTAGGCCATCAGATCAAGAAGCAATTGTCATTGTATCTTTGCAGTTCTCAAGAGGAGTAGAGCATGCTACACTAGAAAGGTACTTCAGGAAATGTAAGAATCACTCAGCAGGCAACAGTAGGAGGGAGATATGTGGGAAATGATGTTTACAGTCTCCAATGAATCAATGAGAAATGGGTTTACCACAGGCTTTTTTTGGATAGCTGAGTCACAGAGGCTTTCCCAGTTGTCTTATACCTGGTCTAGCTTGATTAGACAAAGGACAGTAGCAAAGAGTATGAAGTCCAGTATTGAATTGGCTGGGGTGTAGGCTTGAAACAGCTGCGTTTGCATTTGAAAAATTCATTGTCAGGTGAGTTGTTACCTACATTTTAGAGCTGGATACCCTATGAGGACACTATTGGCATAAACATAACACTAAGATATCACAACGTCTAAAGGAGATTTTTCTTTGTGTTTCTTACTTTTCCTCTAATCTCTGTTGCCAGAAACACGAGGGAACCCTTCATCACTTTTCCTCTTGTCCAAGATTTGCAATGATAATGATATCAGGAGGGTACTCTAATGGTTAGAGCACTCAGTGTTCTAAAGTTTTAATATCCTCACTATGCAGACTTGCCTGAGAAATAGTAAGATATAGTGAGGAAACATGAAAACTGTCAAAAAAAATTGAAGACTATACACTAGCTTCTCTTTTTTTAATATAGTGTAGTATTTACATTGATGGCATCTACTTCTAAGGAGACTTGTGCTGTCCTAAAACAACCATCTGTAGTCTATGCATATCCACCTGTAATGACAATATTGTTATAAACTGCAATGGATTACCCAAGATAAAACCACAGTTGAGCACAGCTTGCTAAACCTAATTGTAAATAGTCCTCCCAGTTGTATCAGTGCAGAAACAAGATACAGTTTTCGTTTTTCATTTGTTTGTTTTCTAAATAGCTGACTACATGGAACATTTGCTGCTGCAAATGGCACAACTGAGAATTTTCTTGGTCCAAAGTTATGAAAGCCAAAAACATAAAACTTCATATCTATACTTCATTACATGACCAGCCTCAAATGTTGACCATTATGTCATTTATCTAAATCCTGTTCTCCATTTATGTCTCATGCTCTTGGCCAATGAACAGGGTGATGGGTTTTGATAGGATGTAAGTAACAGTACTCATCTACCCTGCCCTGGTTTGGAGCAAAGCAGGACTTCGGTGATGGAGTTACAAAAATAGAGATGTGAATACCTACTACACTACACATGTAATTAATTCCATTGAAAGACACTAGTAAAGTTTTCTGGGTGAGTATCAGTGACAGGTCTGGCCATGGTCAGTCAGTCTCTCTGACATCAATCAGCCAAGAATACATGACTACAGACTTGCCCACAGACCAATCTGAAAGAGGCATTTTCTCACTTGAGACTCACTTTTCCTCTGTGTGTCTAGCTTGTTTCAAGTTGACAAATAAAACAGGACAAAAGGAGTGCCTTTGAAGGGACTGGAGAAGAACAGGTGAGAATTGTAATTTGGGAGACCAGGGAGTCTTTAGGGAGGAACATGGAGGAAGGTTTCAGTTTTTCTCTAACACACTTGTATGTCACTGTTGGGTTTGGTTAATAGGTAAGATCATCATTTGTGTTTTAAATATTATGTATGGGACACTGAATAAATGAGCACCCAAGTGAAAGAAATGATGTTAGGTTCAACACTGTTTCTAGGTAAGATGTGATGGCTTATAGCTGGTGTCACAGAGAGAAGAAAGAAGATTATGAAACTTTAGTCAGTTAAGATCAAAATTTATAGGAGGATGTGATTTGGGGATAAAAGTATGAGCACGATCACAAGAATTTACACTGATCATGGTTTGGGAGGCAGGGTCATTTCACAGTCATAAGATGTGGAACAGGCTTGGGATCTGAAGATGACTAAACATACTTCTGTGTCTCAGAACTGAAACACTTATTACATATACAGGTAGAGACTCTTGCCTGGTAAGTGATATATGAATCTGGAGTTGAACAAGAGGTTTGTTTATCTTGAAGAAATACACTTTGAGAAATCTATTAGCAGTGGATAGATGGTCTTTAAAGACAATGGTTGAATAAAATCTCTAGTGTGAAGATGTCCTAAGAAGAAAGGAAGTCACAAAGTAGAGGAAAATTTTAGGTGCACATCAGAAAAGGCTGTGCGAAAGAGTCCTGTTTTATCAGTTTCTGGCATGATTCTTCTTTGCAGTCACAGCATGTGATTAATTTTACTCCTGAAGTTCTGTCCCAAAGACAAGAACTTCTGTGAACTTATGAATTAGTCCTTGTTTTGAGAGAGTGCCTCCAAAATGTAATTGGAATTGGGGCTAGCCAATGTGTTTTGCTCCTACAGATATTCTAGGATGAACTGAAGAAATTAATGTTTCATTAAATATCTTCTATAAGGCAGTAGTGGTTTGAATGAGAATGTTCCCTCCATAAGCTGAGGCATTTGAACATATGGTTCTCAGAGGATGGTGCTGGGAGGTTCAGGAGGTGAGGCCTTACTTGAAGAAGTATGTATCTGGGGGTAGGTTATGTGCACTTTAGGCCTCACCCTCCTCTCAGGTTGCCCTCAGCTTTGTGTTTGTGGTTCAAGAAGTGAGCTCTTACTATGCTGTTCCAGCCACCATACCTGACTACTGTCTCTGCCCTGACATTATAGATTCTAACCCTGTAGAACTATAAGCCAAAATAAACTCATCTTTCTAAAAGTTGCCTTGGTCACGGTGTTTTGTCACAGCAACAGAAAAGCAAACAATACAAAGGCAAAATTCTGTTTGCTTCTCCAATGGAACACCAAATTTGCTCCTATGGTGGGATCACAAATTATGCTTGACTCTGCCCTAAGATGCCCTTTCCCTTATTAAGAGTTTATTGTCAAAATGAGAATACATTTGCAATTCCTGGTATCTTAATTTAATACAATTAGCTCTGCCCTGTAAGAATGTGAGAAGGGGTGTTTGTTTGTTTGTTTGTTTGTTTGTTTATTTATTTATTTATTTTTGCTTTTGTTTTAGCTACTTGTCCTGATAGTCTAAATCTATGGACAGATGCCACAGGTCAGTTCCACCCTCACATTTAATTCCTAAGAATCTCCTGCTTCTCAAAAAGATATAATCACAAAGCATATCCTTGCTTAGCTATTGACCTCCTTGTCTGTGAACAATTCTTTTCAAAGAGATTTGTTCCAAAGATGCAGCCCAAGGACCTCTAGACTGACACAGGAGAACAAAGATGGACTGAGAAGGACCAATGTCCACCTCATTTCTGTTTTCACAGCCCCCTCTACAGGCAGTTTACAATACAAAGTGGAGAGTGCATGACTCTGCCTTACCAGACAACATTTATTTATTCACTTCTTCAAAAGTGAGTCCTTAGGATGTTGGAGATTATTACTGGCCTAGGGATCAGGAGACACTTAAGATCCTGATCTGTGGCTTCCCTTTTTACTAGTTTTTTTTAGAAATGATTTTTCTTCATCTTCTTTGTGTTTTCTTGTGGTATGTACAATGTACCAGACATCATACATAACCTTATGTTCTTGACATCAGGGCTACATTAGACATTCCCACATATTCTGGTTTCCCTTGAAACCAATAAGTTTACAATATATTTTTTTTCATGGCATTCCTCACTATTTAACCATTCTGTCTGTTAAATAGTTAGGAAAAACAAACTCAAACCTCAATGTTCATAGCTATGTGGTGTTGGCCAACTTCTTAAGGTTTATGTAGTGTTGCTCTATTTCTCCTTAAGATTTAAAATATGCCTCTGTGAGTTGTCTGTGGACCCTGGAGTGTCTTGATGTGAACTATGGAGCCTTGTGTCAAGCTTGTCACTGTCTAAATCCCACTTAGAGGAAGATGTCTGAATCTATGTCTCTTGAATTCTTTAAAAGGAAGTACATTTAAATAGCTGCAATATTATACACAGTGACTTCAGACATTCTTGGTTTCCAGCAAATAGGAAACAAATGGCTGGAAGGTGATCTTCCCACAAGGACTAGAGGCATATAACCACCCACTGTTTATTATTGGTAGCAGTTGTGTACAAAATGAGGCACAGTTTTGTGAATGTAAGTGCTTTCCCAATTAACATCAGTCTGAAAGTGGATAAAACACAATAAACAGCTTTGCCCAGGCTGGTGGCAGATGACACAATTTAGCACTTGTGGCACTCCTGTGATCATGCTACATGAGAAAGGTTAGCTTCTTCTGAACAGCTTCTCCCATAATTAACAGTCTATAAATGGGCATTAGACCACAGAAAAAATATTTCTACATTTAAAAAGAAAATGGTGATGAATGATGCATTCCCCAAGAATTCAGGTGTTCTTCATACACAGTCTGCTGTGAACATTTTACTACTGGGGAGGCAGCCAACTTTGAACAAGTGAGGCAGTTGTCCCTTGGCTTTGCATCAGAGGTTGTAATGTGCTTGCATTTACCCAGCTGCATTTGCTATAA
Organism: Peromyscus californicus insignis; assembly: GCF_007827085.1. Classification (NCBI taxonomy): domain Eukaryota; kingdom Metazoa; phylum Chordata; class Mammalia; order Rodentia; family Cricetidae; genus Peromyscus; species Peromyscus californicus. Next base: position 79,113,483 of record NW_026294573.1, read on the forward strand.
CAATGAAGCCTGCACAGAGTGAATGGATGTGAGTCAGACTCTGTGGTCAGCAAAAAAGGCACCTAGGCTTCACGGCTGCCACAGCTTTAGTTTCTCTTTTATTTTTATGTGTGTCCTGTGTCTACTTTCCCAGACTTGTGTGCAACACAGTTTATACCTCATATTGCTGCACTGCCCTTCCAAGAAGATTAAAAGAGTGTCTGAGTTCCGAGTGTGATTAATTAGCTGTTTGGGACTTTGCAAAGCATGAATGCCTGTCTTCTGCTCTGGAGACTAACCTCAGAATGGCCACCCACAGTCTGTCCATAATGGCAAGTCCATTTGTTTATTTATTTACTTCTTTGAAAATTGTTGGAAATATGTATGCCAGATGATCTTCCTGCCAGGAAAATACATTTCAATTAGAAACGATCTCTGAAGCATTTGCTGAGAATCAAGAGGAAGAGGGAAGAAACACAGGACTAGCATAGATTCTAGTGAACCTGAACTTTGTACAAGACAATACACATTTTGTTACTTGACCAACTGCATTCTGTATTTCAGCTTTCTTTATACAAGACTACAGTATAAAGAAGCCAAATTCGTTGTGTCCTTTATGTCTATAGTGTGGGCACTCACCATGTGTTAGACATTTAGTAAAAGTTTTCTGACTTAAGCCAAGAAAAGCATTTCTACTCTTCCTTTCTGCAGTCAGACTTGCCAGGTAGCTGAGCAGCTAATGAAGGAGGGTGGGCTGGGTCAAACAATTACTCTAAGTAAGTGGGAGCACTAGGAACCAAATTATAAACCAAAAGTCATGGAGGAAAACCAAGGGTGAAGACATCAGCACGTAGAACCTGGGTTCTACTTTCCAGCTAGTATTATACCGAAAGCAGCCACTCTGAAACACAAGAACAAAGTCCATGGTCTGGGGCAGCTTTGATGTTTGGTTGTTGGGGAAGCAGAAGAACTATGGGTTCTAGACAGCATAATTTTTGGCCTACATCTTGTCATTAATTCTCATTATTGTTTTTATTTTCTTATGATTTTAAAACTATCTGCAGGCATGTTCATCTTTGTGGGGGTAGGTTCACATGAGTGTAGATTGCAGGATAGGTTGTCAGATGACCTGAGGCTGGCCTTACAGATAGTTTGAACTCCCTGGCACGGATGTTGAGATCTAGACTCTGGTCCTCTGTAAAAGTAGTACACTCTCTTAAAAGCTGAGTGACTATGCCGGTCCCTGTTATGAAACTTTTGATGTCTTGCTATTGGCTCTAATAATATAAATAATAAAAAAGATTCAGCTTTGATTTGGTAGCTTGCTTGTTTGTTTGTGGATAGGGGAACATGAGTGTATCATGGAACACATGTGGAGGTCATAGGGCAACTTTCAGGAATCAGTTTTGTCCTTCCATTCTGGGGATTAAACTCAGGTTATCAGGCTTGGAAGCAAGTTCCTTTATCCATTGAGATATTTTACTGGCCTCAGTACAATTTTTAAACTTACGAAAATATGATTTACTAAAAGTTATTTGCTTAAAATGTAAGAATATTAGAGTATGTTAGCCATAAACGCATTAACAATAATTATCTATTGAACAAATGTTATGTACAGAGCAAACAGCAGGGCGTTTTATACATATTTTCCAATGTGATGACTTAACAAACTATTTTTACTGATATTTTTCTCTTTTCAGAAATAAGAGAACAAAATCTTAGAGATTTTTTGTAATGTGGCCAAAAATACAAAATTAGTAAGAGACAGAAGACTAAACATAAACTATTAGCAGTCAGAATTAATCAGGTACATACTTCCTGGACAGTTCCCTAGAAAGCCATCATCTGTATACAGACAAACAGTACAGTCATATCAAAATTATTGAGGGGAATTTGGGGTGCAGCATGTGAGTGACAGAGATGAATATATGAGTGGAATGATGAGACACCTTGAAGAGTTAAGATGCCATGTTAAATGCTGGAGGAGAGTAACTCTAAGATAAATGGCCAACTAAACAAGGAATAAATTTTAAAAAATGGTGACAGGAATATCACCTCAGAGTTTGTGTCTTTATTCTATTAAAAAAAACTCACTTAAAACTCCACAGACACAAATGTATGTGGGTGTGTTTTGGATTATCTTTTTAAAATGTAGTTTCATTAGATAAGGGTGACCAGAGAGGCTATATGACACTGATCTCAGCAGGAAAACACAGTAGTGATTTATAAGCCTTTCTCCAATATGCTTTAACTCCTAGAAGAATCCACAGGCTCTAAAGTTGTGGTATTAGATCAAGTAGCTATTTGTATATATTTTTTATTCCTAGACTATTTACCACCCTAAAGCCTACAATTCCCAAATCTGTTCCTGTGCCGACTAGAAAGTTTTTCCTTTTGCCTATTAATTCTTCATCTCCATAGATTCACCAAAATTAGTCTTCAAAAGAAAGAAAATTTTGTTGTTTGTGATAATGTAGAGGAACCCAGCAAAAATCATATTAAATGAAGTAAGGCAGGCACATAAATATGAACATAACATTCTCAAGTATATGTACATTCTGTGTGAAATTTGCTAAAGAAAATTTTCTTCTACCACTGAAAATAAATTGCTTTCAAGGACTTTAGAGGAGCTAAATTAGGTAAATAAATTTTTGTTTTTATCAGTGCAGCTTCCCAAAGGATCTCAAAATCACAACTGCCCTGTTGCAGAATATTTATTTAACTATGCAAAGATATATCACATTTGTTTAACTATGTAAAGGTTGGTTGTATTTGTTTAATTATGTAAAGATGTGTTGCTGTTTTACCTTGCCTACCTAGGCACCTGATTGGTCTAATAAAAAGCTGAATGGCCAATAGCAAGGGGGGAGGTAGAGGTGGAACTTCCGGGTAGGGAGAGTAAGAAGCAGGGGGAGTTTAGCCTTGAAGAAGAAAGAAAAGGAGATGACAGAGAGACACCAGGAGCCAGACTGAGAGACATGGAGGAAGCAGGAAAGTAGAACATACAGAATAAAGGAAAGGTAAAAAGCTCCAAGGCAAAAAATAGATGATGAGAAACAGGTTAAATTAAGTTAAAAGAATTGCCGGGTGGTGGTGGCGCACGCCTTTAATCCCAGCACTCGGGAGGCAGAGCCAGGCGGATCTCTGTGAGTTCGAGGCCAGCCTGGGCTACCAAGTGAGTTCCAGGAAAGGCGCAAAGCTACACAGAGAATCCCTGTCTCGAAAAACCAAAAAAAAAAAAAAAAAAAAAAAAATAGTGGGACAAGCCTAAGCTAAGGCCAAGCATTCTTAATTAATAATAAATCTCCATGTCTTTATGTGGGAGCTGGTTAGTGGCCCAAATACAATGCCAACTACACTACACACTTTCCAATGATTCCCTAACCTACATACATATATGTATACACAGGTGTACAATGTATGTGTGTGTGTGTGTGTGTGTGTGTGTGTGTGTGTGTGTGTGTAGTTTAAGAACTCATCATTTATATTTTGACTTCCTTAGTGTGTCTGGCACACTGATGTTTGTGTGGGCTTTAGCATAATCTCTATGTTATAGTAAAGATAATGGAGATAGCTCTGTCCCTATGAGCATTGCAACATTAGTCACTGCAAAGTGGGGAGAATTGACTTTGAAAACAAAGTTAGTCTTTCTTCATTCTTTGGGGGTAGTCATGGATTCACACTGGGCAGAGAAACACACCTGCAGTTAAGGCATTCAGCTTCACAGGATTGCCATGTCAACTTATGTTTATCAGTGGGGTATGTTGAAACATATCACAGGAGTCACTAAAGACTGGGGATATAGAGAAGGGGTCAAATCGTCATGTTCTTACTGAATCTTTCTAGGTCATGATTGGCATGACTGAAGAAGTCTATACAGCGATGTTCAGGTGTTTTGTGGGAGGTAGGAAGGGTGTTTCAGTAGAGAAGTGTAGACTTTGTCCACTTCATTTCAGAGAGTTTTCTCATCTTCTAAGGGGAACAGATTAACAGAGGTTGTGCCTTAAAATCTTAAAAACTTGACTTTGAAAGAAGAAGACCTCTTTACATAGAGGGGTAAAATAGGACTGGCAAGAGCTTTGTAACTAAAGAAAGCTAGTTTCCAAATCCTTCTTTATTGAATATATTTCTTTGATCAAAATCTAAACTATGCGTAAAATAGGGAGAGTTATCAAAAGAACATCTTACTTTGTGGCTTTGTAAGCACTGTGTGGAGTACTGCTTTCATGATACCTAGTTGCCAGTCAGTGCCTGTTCCCAAGTATCTGCACTGACTGTGAAAAGGTTTGTTTTTTTTTTTTTTTTTTTTGTGTGTGTGTGTGTGTGTGTGTGTGTGTGTGTGTGTGTGTGTGTGTGTGTGTTGGGGTAAAATGAGCTTTCAGAGGTAAGAGATCATTTCAAGGCTGTTTTGGTTGTTGTTAATTTTCCCTCATATGTTTTTTCCACCTTAGGAAGTACAGGAAAGGCTTACTTCTCTGGCTTATTTTGACAGAGGTATTTGGTTGAGGAGCTCTGGAGGTATGTTCTTCTCAGCTAGGTTTCCTCTAAATTTCCTGTCTTGGTACATGAATATTGGAGATTAAATATTTTTCTAATATCAGAAATTAATTCATCATAATTCTAGAATCTGTGAAGTCTGAATTAGTGTGCAAGCCTGTTTTCCATGATGACATCACTTAGGTTTCTTCACATGGCAGAAGGGACACAAGACAAATGGGGAAGCCAAACTGTAAATGGATCTTGTTTTATAAAAGCCTTAATGCATTTTAGGATGGAGGAACCTACCATTGTAAATTTCTACACAATACGAGTGCCTTAGAAATTAAATTTCAGCATTGATTTAGGAAAGACTATAATATCTTTGAAATTTTCAATAAAAAACTATTTTCCATATTTTCCAGGATTCTTATCCTATTACAGAAATGAACAGGGATGTGATGTACATATACTGAAAAATGGATTCTGTCCAACTCTAAGTTACTTTCATGTTGTTGGGACCAAAGTACTTGTATAGAAATAATATAAAGACAGCAGAGTTTATTTTTTTCTCATGGCTTCAGAGATTTTTGCATCTATCATGGCAAGGAAGGCATGATGGAGAAAACAGCTATCTAGGGTTATGACAATCTATCAGGAGCTACTCCATCTTAGGGGATTAGGAAGTAGAATCTACAGTCAATACCAAGAACAGCTATAACCTTCAAAGATTCACTCCAAATGACTTACATCTGCCAGCCTCGCCCTCCTCCAAAATGCTCCACAGCATTTAAAACAGTGCCCAGTGTTGAAGCCCCAAGCATTCAAAACATGAACCCATGAAGGGCATTTCAGATTTTAGTCACAACATACTGCAAAGTACTTCTATCATCCATTATCTCTGACATCCAAGAGAATGAAAACAGGAAGCTGTCTTTCATAAAGAACTCATGAGCATCTCTCAACATCAACCAATAGCACGTTCTTGTTAACCTGCTGGAAAATTACAGTATGGTTTATTTTCTTTACTATTGTTATTATTTTCTTTTGTATTTGATGTGAAATTATTCATTGTTCAGAATAAAAATTCAGTAATGTCACTGTCAGAATACATATACCTTTTCTGAAATACATACACATATTGAGAAAAATGTTCTCTTCTGAAACATAGGATTTCTTTAAGACATTGAAGGTTAATGTCTGTAATCACTTAGTGATTGAGGTTTTATGTTCTTGACATTTTTTCAAATGAATTCTCTTCTGTTAAAATTGCAGTGGTAGCTCACTTTTACATGCCTTGGGTTAAATGTTAAGAGAAATTATCCAGGAAAATCCCTTTGCTGTTGTAGAAAATCCTCAGCAGCAGTAAGGAGGTGGTGGTGACTGGCTTGCCAAATGTAAGCAGCCTTGTGATTGCTGAACAGTGAGCTGCTCCAAGCACTCTGTAAGAGAAGTTGACCCAACTGTACTCTGTGTGCACCCAGGCAGCATCTGTAAAATAATTTATATATTCTTTCTATGAGTGTGTGTGTGTGTGTGTGTGTGTGTGTGTGTGTGTGTGTGTGTGTGTGTGTGTATGTGTGTATGTGTTTGTGTTTATGGGAGGAGACCCCTTTTCTTTGACCTGAGCATTTCCAGAAAGTAAAACAAACAGAATGAACAGGGTTTGTTCATCTGTTTGGCAAAGCAGTTCCCCTTTCCCCCAAAGCCAGCTGTGCCAAAGTATATTTTAGTTTCCAAGGAGAAAATCAGGAGCCAGCACAGTACATACCTACCTGAGAGTGATTCACATCATACATTTTTATAAGGCATGGGCCAGAAAGCCAGCCTTATTTTCAAACTGTTCACTTGGAACTCCTTATAGCAATTTGGTGTTTGGCTCATTGTCAGAATTATGTGGGTGGCAAAACAAGTGACTAAAGATGCATGGAATATTTTGATTGTGGGGAGGCAGGATTCTAAGACCAGTCACTCACCTTCTAACACCTGTATTACAGCTACAAGTAAGCTCCTGCTGTAAGGATATGCACGGTGGGATGCCAATGCTGGCAGAAACCTGATTAAGCAAACAAAAACTTTTCTCTCTCCTCCCCCTCCTTCTGTATTGGTCTAGAGAGTAAATTTTTTTTTTTTGTTTTTTTGTTTTTTGTTTTTTCGAGACAGGGTTTCTCTGTGTAGCTTTGCGCCTTTCCTGGACTCACTTGGTAGCCCAGGCTGGCCTCGAACTCACAGAGATCCACCTGCCTCTGCCTCCCGAGTGCTGGGATTAAAGGCGTGTGCCACCACCGCCCGGCCTGAGAGTAAATATTTTAAGCACTACAGGCCATACAGTCTCTATTATAACTACTTGAATCTTTCCAACTTTGCTGTTGCAGAATAAAAGCAGTCACACATTAATGAATGAGGCTTTATTTATAAAACTCCAATAAAGTTTTATTTATAAAACTGATTGCTATCCAGATCTGACCCATTGGGTGAGGATTGCTGACTCCCTGTCACTCCTTTTCATTAGAAATGAAGAAACCAAATATAAAGAGGTTAGAAGAGGTTGCCCATGCTCATGGGCTAGTGAATGACTGGGAAGATGTGTGAGGGAAATGGAGGCGCAGATCTTGTAGGAATGACCAACCGATGACTGGTCTAATTTGAGGCCCAAGCCACAAAAAAAAGCCCATGCTAGACACTGCCTGGATGACAAGGAACCAGAGGCTAGATATCCCAGAGACCTACGACAGAAAAAAAATTAGTAAAATGATTGCTATTGATATTCTGCTATACTCAGATTGGCGCCTAGCTCAATTGTCATCAAGAGGCTTCCTCCAGCAGCCGAAGGGAGCAGATGCAGAGACTCACAGCCAAACAATAGGCACAGAGAGCGCAAATGAGAGAACTCCACTGGGTCTCTCCCTTCAGATGTGAGGGAGGAAGGAGCCAGAGGAGTCGAGGACACAGGAGAACAATGTCCAGGGGGCTCAAGGACACTGAAATGACCTTCCCAGAGCCTGCGAGGGTTTGCTACTTGCTCTGCAATTATGTTATGGTTGTTAGCTTAGTGTTCTTCTGGAACTCCTAACAGTGGGAGTGGGAGTGTCTCAGACTCCTTCACCTGCACTTGGGACTGATTTGTTCTTTCTAGGTTCTTTCCCAGCCCTGATATGAGGATTTGTGCCTAGTCTTATAGTAACTTGTTATTCCATTTTCAGTTGATATCCCTGGGAGGCCTGCTCTTCTCTGAAGGGAAACAAAGGAAGAGTGGATCTGGGGATGAGGGGAGATGGGAGGAGAGGTGTGGAGGGAGGGGAAATGTGGTCAGGTTGTATTATATGAGAGAAGAATAAACAAACAAACAACAACAACAAAAACCCGAAACAACAACAACAACAAAAAACTACATACATTATCTGCTGTCTTGTTTTATCTTAATGGGCAGGACCTGTACCACCACTGCTTCAAGAGCCTCAGGAGGTAGATAGCTTTCTTCTTTGTTCATTAGCTAAAACAAGTGACTCACCTTTAGAGAGCTACTATCCTTAGAACATTTTAAAACTTATTTAATATGATTGTGGGTGTGTAGGTGTGCCACAGTGCGCTTGTGGAGATGAGAGAATAACTCGGTGCCATCTGCTCGGTACTCCCACCTTTACATGGCTCTGGGATCAAACTCAGAAGGCTTACAGGGCAAGTGCCTTTTACCAAGTGAGCCAACTCGCTGGGCACTTTCCATAATTAATATAGCAGAAAAACATAATAAAATGCACAACATAATTGTTTCTATGAAACGATAAAGCATTTTAAACACTGAACTAAGGGAAGACATAATTTCTAGTGCAAGAGGAATAAAAGGTCGGAATGCCAGAGATCAGAACACTAATATATCCTGGCTCCCTGGAGTTCCTGTTGTTATTCTTTGCTTTAGTTTGATCAGCCCTTCAAGCTTTCCTTTGAGAGAAAGAAATAAAGAATGAGAGAACAAAGGAGGAAGTAAGGGCAAAGGAGGGAGAGGGAGGCAGGGATGGAGGCAGGGATGGAGGGAGGGAGGGAGGGATGGAGGGAGGGAGGGAGGGAGGGAGGGAGGGATGGAGGGAGGGAGGGAGACAGAGAGATAGAGTTTAATGGAGACATCACCCATAGCTTTCCTCTCTGTTAAAGAAAGGAACAGATTTTTGTGGTGTGGATAGCAGTCCAGGAGACAGGCGTGCTCTGCTTCAGTGAGTTCTAGTTAAGTATTGCCTTGTGTTGTGTGAAAACAATATGAAACCCAAATGTGGCAGAATGGAGGGTTCCTGTGAAGAAAACAATGAATGCACACAGCGCTTTTCTTTCAGTGATCTTTCTTGGTGTGTCTAGAAAGTTCCCAAAGCTTATTTATCCACAATAGACTGTTCATATTAGCAGTTCTGAAACAAATGAACTTCTGGTGCTTGAAGAAAAAGATTTCTTACAGAAGTGAGTTTGGCAAGTGATGAATTAAAGAAGGCTATGTGGGTTTCTTATTTTAGGACACTACTAGCCTTTGGTGTGTCAATGTGCAATGAGGATGTCTAATATAGATTGCAGTTGTTACCTAACATAGTGGGTCATTTTATCATGGAACATGATTATGCACAAGACCCTGAGAACATATTTGGAAACTCTGAATTGGTTGAGGTATCCACCAGAGAAGACCATTCAGACACAGGTTCAAGCCAATAGGAGTCTTTATTAGCTGCCCAGAAACTGCACTGGGTATTTGGCACTTGAGTATGGTCCTGAGCCTTTCTCAGAGTGAGCTTTTAAGTACAAAACCACATCCTAGGTTGAGACAACTCATTTAGCAGGAATAGTCAGCCTGAAGCAGAACTATAGAAGTCCAAAAGTAAGGTCAGTACACTTAGGGATGTTTCCAGAACTATGGATTTAGAAGGATTGGATCTTCGTTTTCATTTTGGCAGGCATTGAGGTCTACATGCTTTGGACTCTTAGATCAGAATGTTGCCTTGTTGTCTCTAGCATGTCTATCAGTTATGCTAAGGTCTGGTGACCTGTCACAGGTTCAGTTCAAAGTCATTCAGCCCTAATGGAATCACTGTTTCTAGTGTCAAATCCAGTGTATGTGCCAACTTCTCCAAGGCTGGCTTGGGATCTCCAGAAGAAGGAGGCTGTAAGGTACTCAGTATCTGATAGATAAGTAACTGTTAAGGAGTCCCCAGGCATATGGTGACAGAATTCAAATCTTTCAGTCACTCTTTCATTCTTCTAAAGTGATTCTTCCTCTCTGAAATGTTTCTTTATCATTTGTCCTCACCATTTTGTATGCACAAATACACATAAGGCATTAAGAGTTTATATGAGCTGTCCCTCAAGGGATACTGAGTTGAAGCCTCAGCACTCAGCTGGTGGCATTTACTTGGGAGGAGCCTTTAGGAGGTATGGCTAAAATGGAGGAAATAATCCCCATGGAGTGTAACTTTGAAGATTATGTCTTATCTGCCTTGGGGCAACAGCTTCCTCTATGTGCGCCAACTTCCTCAACAGAGGCCCAGAGTCAATACACCAGAGGCAGAATGTGAACTGGGACCTTAGAAACTATGGCAGGAATTTTGTCTCAGTAACAATAAAAGACACAAATCCAGGCTGTCATAGATTGTTGTGGTCATGTAGAGGTCACCTCCTTCCCACTGTTGTTAAACTGTGAGGCAGCTAAAAGTTACTCGAGTAAAATGTTCTTAGTACTGTTACGGGCTTCTCCTCTGGTTCCTCCCGAGGCAATTTGTCCAACTTTCTTCACTTGTCTCTTCCCTTTTAAACCAAGCATATCTGGTTTCACTTACCTATTTTAATTTTTCTTTGTTTTTTAACCACGTTTTAGCATCCAAACCATACTATTTAATACCTTAAGTTAATCATATTTAATGAACTTCAAATTTTGACAATGGAATATTGGATTTCTTATTCCCCCAATAGGCTCTTTTTTTTTCACATTAGCCTGAACTTGTTTAATGACTATAAAATCCTTTTTGAAGTCTTTTATTTGTCTTTTATTCATTTCCCTTAACCACAATTGTTCTATTAGTCAATTATATTAAATTTTCTCTAAATTATTGTCTTGCCTATAATTCTAGTCTTACTTTCTTTTTATATACTTCCATGGAGGGCTACACAAGTCCAGAATATACTATCTAAAGGTTCTGATGCTTACACCAGTGAATCATTCACCCACGATCCTTTGCTATGGGTTCTGAATTTATGCTATATCTCAGAGGTTCAATTAGCTTGAAACACCTGGATTTAGATTACAGAAAATATACTTAAATGGAATTTTTAATCTAGGGAATCTGTTGTACTTTGGGAGAGCTTGCTGGCAAGGGTTGTATCCATGATAATCAAGAACAGAAACACAATTATTTCTGCTTTCTCCAGAACTTCATGATATCTTAACCCTGCATAATCCTACCTGGTCCCTTAGTACCTTTGAAATGGAAAGTAGTATTAAATCATGCTTTATTACATGCTTTTTCACCTACTCACACAATCTGGACCCATGATGCCTCTCCATTCCTTCAACACATCAATCATGACCCAGTCTCAGAACCTTTTATTGGCTGTTTTCAAAGTCTGAATTCCACATCACCACATTCACTTGACCAATCTCTCAGTCCATTCAGGTTTCTGCAAAATAAGGTATCGTATCAGTCCAGAAATGAATTTTCTGCAGTTCTGGAGGCCAGCTTTTCTGATTTCAAGTCTTTAGAAGGTTGGCATCCAATCAAGATTTCACTTGCTCATACATATATACAGGCGACCTTGGGCTGTAACTTATGGTAGAAGAGATGGATAATTTCTTTTATACAGAAATTAATACTATTCATGAGATTCTTGAGGATTCAATTCCTGTGACCTAATATCTTCTAAAGCTACTTCTTAATGCCCACTAGAGTTTTGTTGGAGTCCACAGGTCTGCACAAGCCCTGACTTAGCTGTGGCCCCATGACTGTGGAAAACTGCAGGCCTGAGACAAATCTAGTAGGAATGTCCTCTGGATAAAACAAGGACACCAGCATAGGGAAGTACAAAAGGAAGAACTCAGATAATGAGCTAAAAGATATTCTTTGCAGGGAAGTATGGAAGGAAGAATTCAGATGAGTAGGTTAAAGATTCTGTTTGATCAAGCTCTGCTTTCAGTGCTATCTCTAGTAGCTAGCTAAACTATATATATATATATATATATATATATATATATATATATATATATACTCTTTATATATATACTCTTTATATATATATACTCTTTATATATATACTCTTTATATATATATACTCTTTATATATATAGCATATATATGCTAGCTAAACAATACATACATACACACACACACACACACACACACACACACACACACACACACATATATATATATATATATATATATATATATATATATATATATATGCTAGCTAAACAATATCTAAGCAGTAGTGGAGAAAAAACTGTTGTGCATTCTTGAAGTGAGTCCAGAGTTTTGTATCTTTGTAAATATCCTCATTCTCATGTCCCTGTGATATCTATGGCTCTGCTGCCATGGCAGTGTTTATCATTTAACACATGAACTGGGGAGAGTCAAGTCTATAGCATTACAGATCACTTATTTAACTTCCTCATGGAGGTCTTGCAACTCATTATTTAAAAGGGAAACAACTCAATCTACTTTGACATTTTAAAATTATTTTTAGTGGATATCCTAACAATATTTTTGAACAAAATGACTCTGGGAAGTAGGTTTTAAAACAGCAGGCAATGAGTCAATTATGATAGCAAATTACAATCAATACAATGATTTGAGTTGGCAGGACACAAGGTAGAGAGTAAATGACTCTATTGTCACTCCAAAGAATTATTTGGATTGAAGTTGTCTCAGATGAAAGTTAATTGCCAAGGATTCTGAAACAAATCATATATTTCAAGGCCCTGTTTACATGGATTCCTTCAATTCCAGAAATTTTCTTTTACTCTTCCACTATCCTATAGTAAATATAATAAAAGCTCCATTTGTAATTTTAAAGCTTTTAGTAAAACACTAACAAATACAAGTAGATAGCATCAAATTCAATAACACATTTAACTCAATATTCCTCAAATATTATCAATTCAACATGTAATCAGTGCAAAAATAATTGAGATTTTTTTAATATTGAAATTTCATTCTCTCTTTGTTTTTCAGGTGTGCTTAGTTTCAGGTATGTCACAGTCAATGGTAGCTAGTGATTCTGTGTAGAAGTCTCGTTATATTCCAGATGTGCTGGTCCCATTGTTCAGGTTCCGAATTGTCCCTGTGATAGGAAAAACACATCTTCAAATTTGTGAAGTCAATTGAGCCAACAAAAATACATGATTGTCATTCCACCTTCAATAAATAATTTTCATACAACTGTAGTCCATATTATAATATACAAAGATATCCACAGCACTGTGGGGCACACTGACATCACACAGGGCATAGCCATGTTTCTAGACACTTGATAGTAGGCCCTTTGGGTTTCCCATTTACTAACTCTGGACACCTTTTCTAGATATTTTGCCTCTTTCACTTCATTTAGTTCTTAGCTCTAAGGTTTTCTGTCCATATTATTTATTATTTATTATTTATTATTTTCATCACCAACGTGGTGTTATTATTTAACAGTCTTATAAAATATATCTATGTGTGTTTCCTTTTTGCATTTTAATATGGTATTAGATTTTTTTTTTGCCTTCTGGCTATGAGAAGATCTAAATACTGGTGTGTCTCATAGAAGTAGCACATTTGCTTATCTGCGACTGACTCCTCAATGTCAAGAAACACATTTGATGTGTAGCAGATTCTCAATAAATATTTATTCAGTTGAAAAGGGAAGAAAATAATGGAAAGGCCAAACACAGTTCATATATTAAAGAAGTAATAGAAAAAACTTTTTGATATGTGTGGTAGAGATAAGAATTTAGTAAAATGGAATAGAACAGAAAAGAATGCTAATTTAGCATCACATCCCCTATGTGTTTATTAATTTCTTAACATGGGTTTTATAATACATCCAATAGGTCATTAGAAATATCTATAAAATGTTCAGTAAAAATATTTACATAAGAAGGAGTAATAGGAACACTGTGAGTGGAAGTATTGGTTGTATTAGAGATCATAACTATTTTGAGATTAATGATTTCTTGACTACAATTCCAAACTCATACAAATAAGAGTTTCTGGTGTACCTAATTTGTGACACTTCATTTGAAAGCAAAGCCCTATGAGGTCATGAGACAATTTAGACTTATTATCTTTATTATGTAGTGCTGCTTTATCTGTTTCACTGAATAATATTACTCCAGACCCATCCATGGGCTCAATAACTGCACTGTGAAATTTCATCTACCCGAAAAAAAATTTTCTAAATGTACAAATACATCTGGATGTAAGATTTTGGTGATGTCTGTGAACTCCACAGCAATCTCAAAAGTACCAAATAAAGCTTCAAATAGCCCACACTCAAGTCTGTCAGATCTCACTGCCGTGAAATGACTAGGTTCTCCAAAGTATATGAATCTGTTTTTTTCTTTGAAAAGAAATCTTAACATTACTAAAAATTTTTAAAGGTTTAATTTTGTGAAGAACTCTGCTGTAAAGTGTCTATAATTTTCCTAATCTATTGAAAAAGGATCAAAGTAATGTCAATTAAGGAAGTTTGAATAGCCCATTTATCAACACAAGGTCTTCTGAATGAGACAGGCAATGTTCTGAAATTATTAGCTCTTCAATTTCAATGAATGTTTCAATTTTATGAGAAAATCTTGAAAGGAAAGAATTAGACCTGATTCTTATCTTCCCATATGTAAAATGATGAATCTCAGATTGGATCAAATGTCCCTCACTTTGTACTTGTGGGGTCAAATCTAACAAATGCCAAAGGGAACATGACAGCAAAGAAGAGAGCTGTTACAAATTGGGTGTTTTTATGGTGAAGACGCAGCTGGTCAAGGGTACAACCTTGTGCTAATTCTGAATACTTTTATTCATAGATTTCTTTTAATATGGTTTCATTCTTGTGTTCTTCATACAGTTGTAAAACATCCATCAGTTTCTCATTTTCTCTAATGTGTGTGAAAGCTAATATTAATCTCTTCCTCTATATCTCACAAGTCTAAACCTAACATGACAGAATAAGAATCAGATTTAAAATATTCCTATGAACTCACAATTGTAGCATGAATCTTAAAAGTTCTTATTAATAAAATCAAACCCGAGGCCAGTTATTGGGGTTAATGCTGGTAGATCAGAGAGACAGAACAAGCCACAGCTACCTCACCTTGCCGGATCCTCAGCTGGTCTTGTCTCCTCAGACTGGAGGCCTCTAATTCCTCATCTAGAATGGGTCTCAGCTGAACTGTGCTGCTAGAAGCCTGAAAGCTTAACCAGCCAAATGCTTAACCAGCCAAATGCTTCTAGTTTCTGGTCCTCAAGCCTTATAAACCTTTCTGCTTTCTACCACCACTCCCTGGGATTAAAGGCTGCTTTCTGGAATTAAAGGCGTGAGTCACCATGCCTGGCTGTTTCCAATGCAGCTTTGAACTCACAGAGATCCAGAGGGATTTCTGTCTCTGGAATGCTAGGATTAAAGGCGTGTGCTAACATTTTCAAGCCTAAGTATCTTGTGGCTTTCCTGTTTTCTGACCCCAGATAAGTTATTAAGGTACACAGTATTTTGGGGAACACAATACCACCACACACAATTCGGAAGATTTCCCAAGAAGTCTACAAAACCATGCCAACTGCATGTGTAATCACACTGTACACAATCTTCATGGAGCCTATGAAGTAAGCATCAAACTTCTTGTTGAAATGTTCCTCCTGTCCATATCACGTTTTGCCTAATTCTATTAACAATCTCTTAGAAGCAACACTGGAATTTATTTGTGTGTGTCTGTATGCACAAATGTA
This sequence comes from Peromyscus californicus insignis, assembly GCF_007827085.1. Taxonomy (NCBI): domain Eukaryota; kingdom Metazoa; phylum Chordata; class Mammalia; order Rodentia; family Cricetidae; genus Peromyscus; species Peromyscus californicus. The sequence goes on from NW_026294573.1 coordinate 79,128,884, forward strand.
AGTGTATGCAGGTAGTTGTGTCCATGTATCTAGTATAGAAGCCAGAGACAAAATTTGTGTGTTTATTTCTGTTACTTTCCTTTTTATATTTTTAAAAGATAGGATTGATCTCTCACCAAACTTTGCTGTCCAGGAACACCCTGAAGTATATGTTAGCACCTCTGTGGTTACAGACATGCACCACTTCAGTGAGTTTTCACGTGTGTACTTGAGAACAAAACTCAGGTCCTCGCTCTCCAGCAAGCCTTCTACCAGGGAGCAGTCTCTGCAAACCCTCTTTGTTGTTTGCGAACATAGCCTGACTTTGACTATCTGATGTTTGAGGTCTGCATTCAAACAAAAGCTTTGGTGCTTTCTTTGTAAGTGCACTGAAGACTGTGTAGAGTGTGACAACACAAGCAATTGACGTGGCTTTAGGTACCTATCAGGGGATCTTCACAGCTGGGAGTTTACAGAGATAGTTTAAAGCTGCTTCTAGTTCTATTGTGTTTTTGTTTTACTTCAAAGCAATTTTTCTTCATTATATTAATATTTCTTGTGTATCTCAACTTTTATTTCTCTTGAAAAAAATGATTCCACTGTCTTTATAAAATCTGTTACAGAGTTAAAACTTTGCCAAATATTTTCATGCACTTTGTAAAAAATTAATTTAAATGTACTTTTCATATCCCATCAATAGTCTGTATTTTCAAGTCTAAGTATTTGAGTAATATGCACTGAGATATCAAATTTTAGAATTTTCTGCCATTGGAGAAAGTTTTATTTCTTTGACATATGCAAATGTTGGTGTTTCTGAGACATCTGCTTTAATGATGTTAAATTTTGTGCTTAGACGGTAACTTAAAAGAACAATACAGGGCGTAGTTGGGCCTGACACTTATGTCTTCCAGGGTTTAGAGCAGGGCCCTCCCATACCTGTGAGTACCAAGATTTGCTGAAGCTGAGCTGTAAGTTTTCCCTACCAAACTTCTTACTAAACAGGATTTCTAGCAGATTCCTCAGAGGTGCCGGTTCCTTAGTGTGTAAACTCCACTTCGAGGACAGCATGGGATCTCAGTACAGCTTTCATCAAAAGATGAAGAAATGAGACCATCACCACCACTACCTCCACCTCAGGGTGTTCTGATAAACTAGAAGTCAATTGGTACAGTAAAAGCAATGCTTACTGAAAAATAGTGAACAACAGAACCCAACAAATCCAAGCCCCTAATAAAACATTCCGCCTCCTTGTTGTTTCAAGGACCAAGAAGAGACCTAACTTTTTGTAGGTTGAACCTTGTCTTAAAATATTTTTTTTTATTCTTGTTTCCTTATGATATTGTGTTTACTTTTTTCCCAAGCAATTTAATTTTAAAGTTTCTCAGAGCCTTGGGCTATGTTCACGAAATTATTTTTTAATTGTCATCTCATTCTTTCACTATCACATATTTTACACAGGCAGCCTAAAAAAGATAAAACATAGAAAGTGTTACCAAATATTAGGAACAAATGTTAAACACTGTAAAATTCAAAATACCCTTTAAAAAATCACAAAGAAAGACTTTAATTTGTTTCACATAATATGATATTTTCAGAATTTCTAAAGCCATCAAAATTAGCCACTTGGCTAACGTTAATATAATCCCTTTTCTGTTCTCTGACAATTAAACCTTTAACACACACACGCACACACACTAACAAGTCTCAATTCACCAAAGTATTTTCCCTGTTGTGATTATGACCTCATAGAATTAATTTCCCAAAATAAAAATGATTAAATCCTGCAGGTTTTTGTGCCATTGTTTTTGCCATAATTCTGGGCAATGTTCATGTGAACACTGACCTGGGAGGTGGAGGGATTCTGTGACCTGTGGTTGCATTATGGCCAGTTACCTGGTATTTCCAGTGACCAGTCTATCAAAAAAAGACTCTGCATGTAAAGACAGGAGTTTAATCAGGCTCTGATAGAGAATCTTCAGTTCCAGAAGTCAACTGGAACTGAAACTGTTCTAGCACAGTCAGCTTTAGTTACTGTTTTGGGGACTATTTTTATAGCCCTGTTCTCTTTTGGCCAACTGTCATTGATTATAATCTTTTTGTCTGTCCCTACACTTACAGTAACACATATCAGGAGAAAGAATACATAATTCCATTCTTTTCCCATTATATCCTAATATTATCACTAGAAATAAGTGGCATGCTGTTTTGTATTAGAGATCCATTGCAGAGGTGATGAAGAACCAGCATTGCTTATCTCCCTGAAGTTCCTTCTTTCCTGAGAAAGAGCTCCATACTCAAGTTGATTTCATTATGTAAAGTGACACTATTTCAAATGCATCAAGGATGGTTCTCTTCGTCTAATGCCTTATGTAGGAGGGTTTGTGTAATGTAAAAAAAAAAAATGCTTCTGAACTGTAAAAGGTAATTTTAATGCATTTAGAAGAACAAGATAGTCCTATAATACAAGCCCTCTCCTGTATGCAATAGGAAATGAGAGAAACCAGAAAGAAGAAAACTCTATCACAAATTAAAGGAAAATATCACTGGGAAGTTCCATCCAGGGGAATGTGTACAGATGCATGCTAATATGTGGATTTTATATCCTTTAGAAACTAATGTATCTACTAAATCCAGGCAGCTGTTAAAAGACTAGAGCATTATGTATTATGGCTATAGCTGCTCATATGTGATATATGCAAAAGAATGTGAAGATTGCAGAAGATAATGTATGTATTACAAAGACTAATTTCTCACTTGAAGAATCTCTTTTGATATTTTTCAAAATAGTGACTATTATGAGTAGGAGTGAGCACATACATGTGAATGTGGGTGTATTGGTCCTCTTAAGAATAATAAAGGTAGTCATTCTATGACATTAGTAGAAAACCTGTAGGAAGAGTTTGCTGTGGGATGGTCTGTATGTCAAATCTGTTGCTCTGATTGGTCAATAAATAAAACACTGATTGGCCAGTGGCCAGGCAGGAAGTATAGGTGGGACTAACAGAGAGGAGAATTGAGAGAACAGGAAGGTGGAAGGAGTCACTGCCAGCCACAACCATGACAAGCAGCATGTGAAGATGCCGGTAAGCCACGAGCCATGTGGTAAGGTATAGATTTATGGAAATGGATTAATTTAAGCTATAAGAACAGTTAGCAAGAAGCCTGCCATGGCCATACAGTTTGTAACCAATATAAGTCTCTGTGTTTACTTGGTTGGGTCTGAGTGGCTGTGGGACTGGCAGGTGACAGAGATTTGTCCTGACTGTGGGCAAGGCAGAAAAGCTCTAACTACAAGAGGTGACTGATGAATTCAGTTGTAGTTAGCCCAAGCCTTCAAGCATCTGGCTGCAAAAAGAGGTGGGCCAGAACCCAACAAGTGAGGTCTTAAGACAGCACCTGGAGTTCAGAGGCCCATGGCACCCAGCCATATTAATTTTTTGAGAAACTTCCATACTGACTCCCTTAGTGGTTGAAGTAGTTCACATTTCTACCAGCAGTGTGTAGAGTTCACTTTTGTCTAACTGCTTGCTAGCATTTGTTAATTGTTTCCTTAATGGCTGCCACTCTGACTGTGGTAAGATGGATTAGAGGTGTAGTTTTGGTGTGCATTTCTCTGTTTCTTTAATGTAGCTAGAGTTTTCCTGCCTGGCCCACAGTCAGGACAAACTCTCTCACCTGCCAGTCCCAAGCCGCTCAAACCCGATCAAGTAAACACAGAGATATATTGGTTACAAACTGTATGGCCGTGGCAGGCTTCTTGCTAACTGTTCTTACAGCTTAAATTAATCCATTTCTATAAATCTATACCTTGCCACGTGGCTTGTGGCTTACCAGTACTTTACATCTTCCTTGTCCAAACGGCGGCTGGCAGTGTCTCTCTCACCCAGCTTCCTGTTCTCTCCATTCTCCTCTCTGTTAGTCCCGCCTATACTTCCTGCCTGGCCACTGCCAATCAGTGATTTATTCATTGACCAATCAGCAACACATTTGACATACAGACCATCCCACAGCACCTTAATGAGTGTGAGGTTCAACATTTTTTTCACATACTTATTGGTCAGTTATTGCTCATCTTTTAAGAACCATCTGTTCATTTTATTAATTCATTTATCTATTGAATTGTTTGCTTGTCTTCTGTTCACCTTTTGTTGTTTTGCTCTTATTTGATTTTAGTTCTTTATGTATTCTAATATCAGCCATACTATGGTAATATATAATAATTACACATATAATAATACATATAATGTATAAGTTATATATACATTAGCAAATATTTTGTCCCATTCAGTAGGCTGGATCTTCATTATATTAACTGTTCCTTTGCTGTACAGAAGCTTTTAAATTTATGAAGTTCCATTTGTCAATTGTTGATTTTCTAAGCAACTGGTGTCCTATTGACAAAGTCTTTGCCTATGTTGACATCTTTTATTTTCTTTTAAAATTTTTAGAGTATCATTTTTAACATTAGCATCTTTGATCCATTTGAATTTAGGCGTTGTACAGGGTGACAGATACAGATCTAGTTTAATTCTTCTATGCATGAACATCTATTTTCCTAACACCAGCTGTCTTTTCTCTGGTATGTAGTTTTGACATCTTTGTTAAATATTAGATTTCTGTTGATGCTTGAGTTTATATCTGGGTTTTGTATTCTACTTCACTGACATATGTCTGTTCTTGTGGTAAAAATGCATGTTCCTTCTTTTATGCCAGTTCCATTATAATTGAAACAAGATGTTGTAATATCTTTAGCATTATTCTTCTTTATCAGGATTATTCTGAATTTCTGGGGTCTTTTATGTTTTCATGAATTTGCAGATGATATAATTCTATGCATAAGAGATCGTGGAGATTCCACCAGGAAACTCTTGGAGTATATAAATATTTTCAGCAAAGTTTGAGATACAAAATTAACAAAATTCATAGTCCTCCTACATGCCAATGACAAACACATTGAAAAAGAATGAGGGGAAAACATCTCACTCACAGTTTTGTCAGAGGATCAAAAAGAGATGGCATAGGGGAGAAAGCAATAGAGACATAGATCAGATAGATATATAATAGCTAGATAGAAAGAGAGAGAGAATGAGAGAAAGATAGAGATCACTACAATGAACACATTAAAAAATGAAGAAAGAAAGAAAGAAAGAAAGAAAGAAAGAAAGAAAGAAAGAAAGAAAGAAAGAAAGAAATTGAGGAAGACAGTATAAAGTAAGAACAGCTCACATGCTCATAGATTAGATCATTATAGTGAAATGACCACCAAAGAGCAATGTGAAGATTCAATGAAATCCAAACTCAAATATCATTCTTTACAGAAATAGAAAACTCTGGAAACAAAACACAAAAAATAATCCTTCTTTAAATAATTTCATCTAGGTATATGATACCTTCTGGTTACCTTCTTGCCCTGCTTTACCCCCTTCATATCATTACCAATAGGCCCTGCCTATCATTTTTTCCCTTATTCATGACTTTTGGTGGTATTGTATGCCCCATTTAGTTTAAATAGGGCCATCTATGTGGCTGTTGGATTCCAATTACCTATTATCTGGTGGGGTTACCTATTATCTTGTGGGGTTACCTATTATCTGGTGGGGTCACCAGTTGATAAACAATGGAATACCATAGCCTCTAAGCTTAAGGAACATTGCAGAATACTGGGCCCAAAAAGTTCACTTAAAAAAGTGTTCTGAGAGGTCTATGGAGGTGGTTCAATAGGGAAAGTACTTGCCATGTATGCTGGTTAGATTTTTTTTGTCAACTCAACACAAAATAGAGTCATATGAGAAGAGAGAATCACCACTGAAAAAGTGTTACCCACAGGAATGGCCTGTAGGCTAGCCTGTGCTGTATTCCATTGATTGATAATTAATGTAGAAGGGTCCAGCTCACTGTGGATGGTGCTCCCTCTGGGTTGGTTGTCTGGATACCATAAGAAAGCAGACTGAGCAAGTCATGAAGATAAAACCAGTAAGCAGCATACTTTCATGGCTTCTGCATCAACTCCTACTTCCAAGGCCTTACCATGCTTGATTTCCTGCCTTGATTTTCTTCAGTATTAGACAGGAACTATAAAATGAAAGAAAATTTAAAAAAAAAAAAAAAAGCTGTAGCTGGAGCTTTCCTGCCTGGCCCACAGTCAGGACAAATCTCTCTCACCTGCCAGTCCCACAGCCGCTCAAACTGACCAAGTAAACACAGAGACTTATATTGCTTACAAACTGTATGGCCTTGGCAGGCTTCTTGCTAACTGTTCTTAGAGCTTAAATTAATCCATTTCCATTAATCTATACCTTGCCACATGACTCATGGCTTACCGGCATCTTCACATGCTGTTTGTCATCATGGCAGCTGGCAGTGTCTCTCTAACTCAGCCTTCCACTTCCCAGCTTTATTCTCCTCCTTGTCCCGCCTACACTTCCTGCCTAGCCAATGGCCAATCAGTGTTTTATTTATTGACTAATCAGCAACACGTTTGCCATACAGAACATCCCACAGCAAAAAACTTTTACTCCAAGTTGATCATTGTGTTTTATTACAACAATAGAAACCCTAAGACACCATGAAAGCAAATGGGCCTCATTTTAGCTACCTACCTCTAGCTCCCACATTTAAAAATAAAATAAAGCAAACAAACAAGCAAATAAAAACCAAACAACAAATAGAAGCAGAGCATGGCGAAGTCTGTAACCCCAGCACAATAGTCTAGAGACAAACAAACCCCCATACCACCCTGATAAGCCAGCATAGCCAAAACAGTAAGTTTCAGATTCAGTGAAGACATCTCTCTTTGTTCCTCTGAGACAATTGTGAGTGATATTTTTTCCCTCATTCTTTTTCAGTGTGCTTGTCATTGGCATGTAGGAGGACTATGAATTTTGTTAATTTTGTATCCCCAACTTTGCTAAAATTATTGCTAGTTATATTATCTTATACTCATGGATTAGTGACTAGCCCAGTAGTTATCAGAGAGGCTTCCTCCAGCAGCTGATGGGAGAAGATGCAGAAAGCCACAGCCAAACATTGATGAGCCATCTAGATCATTGACAGAATCATATAAAGGAAAAAAAAAGAGATTCCCCAAATTAGGGAAAGAAACACTTATACAGTTGCAAGAAACACACAGAACACTAAGTAGACAGGACCAGAAAAGAAACTCCCCTTGACATACTATACTTAAAACACTAAATATACAGAACAAAGAGAGGCTAGTGAGGAATGCAAGAGAAAACACACAAATAGCATATAAACAAAACCCTATCAAAACAAAAGTTGACTGAGTTCTCAATGGAAAATGTAAAAGCTAGAAGAGCCTAGAGCAGTGAATTTCAAGCCCCAAAACACCACAGATGCCAAAGCAGGCTACTTTATCAAGAAAACTATCTGCCATAGTTTAAAGGAGGGAACATTTATTCCCATGATATAGTTTTAAAGAATTCAAATCCAATAAAGCAGTCCTATAGTGAATGCTGGAAGAAAAATTGATCAAACTAAAATTAATGGAAGAGATAAGAAGGCATTTCATTCTGATCAAGGAAAAAAATTAACCACAAGGACATTATAGTCTTTAACATATATGCAACAAATTTTGGCATCTCCAGTTTCATAAAAAGTACACAACTGAACTTCAAGATACAGCTTAACCTAAACACAGGAATAGGTGATTTCAATATTCAACTATCCCTAATAAGCAGATCATCTGAATAAAAAATACACAGAGAAACATTAAAATCAAATGGCATAATACATCAAAGTGATGTAATAGATACCTTAAAATATCTAACCCAAGCACCATAGGATATACATTCCACTCAGCAGCCTATGGCTATTTCTCTAAAATAGACAACATATTGGGACACAATACACATTTCTACAAATACAGAAAAATTTAAATAATGTTGTTATTCTATTTGGCCACAAACAATAAAGCTTAAAGTCAATTGCAAATAAATCTCTAGTAATTATATGGGTCCATGAGGTTTAAACATCACACTACTGAATAATAAATGGGTTAAAGAAAACTTGAAGAAATATATAAAAATTCCTGGCATTATATGAAAATGAAAACACACCACAATAAAACCTCTTGGATGCATTAAAAATAGTTTTAAGAGGGAAATTTACAGCTCTAAGTTCTTTTTTTAATTTTTTAAAATTAATTTTATATACCAACCACAGTTCTCCTTCCATCCCCTCCTCCCATTTCCCCCACTTTCACCCCTCATCTACTCCCCAGAAACGGTAAGGCCGCCTATGGAAAGCCAGCGAAGCCTAGCACATCAAGTTGAGGTAGAACCAAGTCCTTCCCCACTATATCAAGGCTGAGCAAGGCATCCCACCATAAGGAATGGGTTCCAAAAAGCCAGCTCATGCACCAGGGATAGATCCTGGTCCCACTGCCAGGGATTCTACAAATAGACCAAGCCATACAACTGTCACCCACATGCAGAGGATCTAGTTCTGTCCCATGCAGGGTCCCCAACTGTCGGCCCAGCGTCCATGAGATCCCACAAGCCCAGGTCAGCTGTCTCTGCAGGTTTCCCTGTCATGATCTTGAACCCTCTTGATCATGTAATCCCTCATCCCTCTCTTCTACTGTATTCCCTGAGCTCGGCCCAGTGCTTGGCTGTGGATCTCTTCATCTGCTTCCATCACTTACTGGATGGAGATTCTAAATGACAATCAGTATAGTCACCAATCTGATTACAGGAGAAAGCAAGTAAAGGTACCCTCTCCACTATTGCTAAGAGTCTTGGCCGGGGCCATCCTTGTGGACTCCTGGGAATTTCCCTAACACCAGGTTTCTCCCTAACCTCATAATGTCTCCCTCTATGAAGGTATTTCTTTTGCTGGGCGGTGGTGGTGCACACCTTTAATCGCAGCACTCAGGAGGCAGAGCTAGGCAGATCTCTGTGAGTTCGAGGACAGCCTGGTCTACAGAGCAAGACCAAAACTACACAGAGAAACCCTGTCTCAAAAAAAAAAAAAAAAAAAAAAAAAAAAAAAAAAAAAAAAAAACGGAGGGGGAAAAAAAGATATCACTTTTATTGATCTCCCTCTCCTTCCCTCCCCCAACTCTCCCATCCTGTTCCCTCATGTTCCCATCCCCTCACCCTCAGTTTACCCAGATCTCAACTATTTCCCATTCCTAGGGCATCCATGAGTTTCTATTAGGGTCCTCCTTGTTAGCTAGCTTCTCTGGGACTGTGGATCATAGTCTGGTTATCCTTTGCTTTTCATCTAATATCCACTTATGCATCTTTAAGTTCTTACAATAAAAAAAGAAGACAGAGGAAAAGTAAACAACTTGATGAAGCTCAAAAGTTTTGGAAAGACAAGAACAAACCAAATTCAAACCAAGGAAATGGCAAAGAATAACAAAAATTAATTAATTAGAAACAAGTAAAACATTACAAAAACTCAATTAATGTAAGAGCTAATTATTTGAAAACATAAACAAAATAATCTGACAAGTAGCCCAGATAACCAAGAATGAGACAAGACAGCAGAAACAAAGTTGAACACGGAACATTACAAGAGACTGCAAAGGAATTTAGAACATTACAAAGGAATACATTCAAAACCTATACTAAAGTATAAATCCCCCCCCCAAAAAATTGAATTTCTAGACTTATCTAAACCATCAGAGTTAGTCAAGAGGAAATGAAAAACTTAAACCCATAATAACTAAAGAAACTGAAATAATAGTAAAAAGTTTTCTAACTAAAACACCACCAGGCCAGATGGATTCACAGCAGAATTCTATAGACTTTCAAACAAAGACTAAAACCAATACTTTTATGGTGGTTTGAATAAGAATGGCCCACATACACATACATGTTTGAATGTTTGATTCCCAGTTAGTAGAACTATTTGGGAAGAATTTGGAGGTGTGGCCTTGCTGAATTGGTGTGCTACTAGGGGTAGCATTTGAGGTTTTTAAAGCTTGCACCAGGCCCAGTTTTTCTCTCACTCTGCCTTTTACTTTTGGATCAGATGTGAGCTCTTAGCTACTGCTCCAATGTCATGCCTACCTGCCAGCCAACAATGCTTCCCTCCATGATAATCACGGACTAACCCTCTGAAACTGTTAGCAGTCTCTCAATTCAATGCTTTCTTTTATAAGCTGCTATAGTCATAGTGTCACCTCATAGTAATACAACAGTAACTAAAGCAAATTCTTAAATTATCTTAGAAAAGTAGAATCAGAGTGAATACTTCTCTTAATAGCAAAACAAGGTGAAAACAACAACAAAACAGAAAACCAAAAGCCACTATCCCTGATGAACACAGTTTCAAAAATCCTCAGGAAATACTTGCTAATTGAAAGCAGGCATATACCAAAAAAATCATACAATAAAATCCAGTTGGCATTACCCAAGAGATCAAGGGTGGTTCAATGTAAATGTTATGTAAATGTAATAAATCATAGAAATGGAAATAAAAACAGATATCATGTGATTATCTCAATAGTTTAGGAAAAGACCTTGGGAAAACTAACATGCTCTCATTGATTGAAGAACAAAAACAAAAACAAGGGAGAGCAGTACTGGAGGAAATAGACCTCAACACAAGAAAGGCTGTCTATAACAGATGCACAGCAAACATCCTAAATTGAAAACAACTTGACGAAATCCCACTACAATTAGGAACAAAACAGGGCTGTGTACTACTCTACTCCTTTTATAATGGTGTTTGATGTACTAGCTGCAGCAATAAGACAAAACCAAGAAATTAAGTGATATCAATGGGAAATTAAGAATTCAAATTATTCCTATTTGCACATATTGTATGTAACAAATCTCAAAAATTTTACTGGAAAATTTCTAGAAAGATAAACACATTCAGCAAAAATCAACTTATGAAAATCAATAGTCCCTCTATTTACCAGTAATAGGCATTCTGACATAGAGATCATAGCAACACTCCCATTCACAGTACCCTGAAAAAATTTGTCACTTAAGCTAACAAAGGATATGAAATATTACTACAATGAAGACTGTAAATTTCTGCAGAAGTATATTGAAGAAGATACTAGAAAATGAAAAATTGTACCATGCTGGGAATTGGTACAATTAATACTGTGAAAACAACCATCATAACTAAAGCAATTTATAGAGTCAATGAAATCCTAAACAAAATCCGCACATATGAAAGCATAAAAGATGCCTGGTAGCTAAAGAATTTATGAGCAATAAGGACAATGTTGGACATATTATTCCAACAGATTTCAAGCTATCTTACAGAGTCATAGTAATAAAAACACCATGGTACTGGCAAATAACCAGACATGTATAACAATGAAACAAACTAGAAGACTCAACCTGAGTATGCATAACTGTAGTCATCTGATATTTGACAAAGATGTCCAAAATATATACTGGAGAAAAGACAGCATCTTCAACAAATGGTTCTCAAAACTATATGTATACAGTACACATGTAGAAGAATTAACCATGTACCAATCATTCTCCACAAAAATCGGCCCAAAATGGGGCCAGGCAGTGGTGGTGCACTCCTTTAATCCCAGCACTTGGGAGGCAGAGCCAGGCAGTTCTCTGTGAGTTCAAGGCCAACCTGGTCTACAGAGCGAGATCCAGGACAGGCACCAAAACAACACAGAGAAACGGTGTCTCAAAAAAAACCCAAAAACAACAACAACAACAAAAAATCAGCCCAAAATGGAAAAAGTAAAAGGTGTCTGTACAGTAGATGAATCAAGCAATCAAATGAAGAGGGCATCCACAGAATATGAGAAAAAATTGCCAGCTGTGTATTTGAAAAAATAAAAAACCTAAAAAAATCAAGGGAACAATTTATGGGTCTGAACAGATAGTTTTCAAGTGAATAAATAAAAATGAAAAATGACCAAGAACTATCTTAAGAAGTGTTCCCTAGAAACTAGGTAAATATAAATTAAAAAATACTTTGAGATTTTATCTTATCCCAGTCAGAATGGCTGTGATCAAGAGAACAATTGAAAACAAATGCTGGTAAGGGGTGTAAGAAAGGGGGCACTCTTACTTGTTCTTAGTGGCACTGCAAACATTATAGCCACCGTGGAATTCAGGGTGGAAAATTCTTAAAAAGCTAAGTGTTGATCAATCACATGACCCTGCTCTTCCACTTCATGGCATACACTCTAAAGAATTGATATCCTACTACTACACTTGCTCGGCCATGTTTGTTGCCTCTGTTTTCCACAATAGCTAGGGAATGGAAACAACCTAAATGTCCCCCAAGGGACAAGTGGATAATGAAAACGGGTTACATATACACCATATAATACCATGTAGCTATAAAGAAAAAAAATGAAATCGTGAAATCTGAAGGTAAATAGAACTTGTATTACACTGAATGAGGTAACCTAGACCTAAAAGACAAATGCTTTATACTCCTTCCTATTTGTGTATCAAAACACTTTTTAAAAACCAAGATGTAACACATGAGCTATTTCTGACATGTTAGTTATTGTAGCAAACCAATGGATTCCTGGTTGTTGACTTACAATTTAGTTGATACTGAAGTTATTTCTACATCTCAGAAGTTCTCATTCTGAAAGGTGGTGCATGGTGCTAACTGAATAAAATGGAGCTGGTGACTATATGCATTGTACATTGTGACAAGGGCTTGGCTCTTGATAGTAAACATGAACCTGAAAGATTTGACTAAATAATGACATAAAGATGGTAAAAAAAAAAAGGTTGCTTATATTGAACAGATGAAATTATTCAGTTTACTATACTTAGGATGTTGAAATTTCCCCAAATGACCCATACATTATAGGCTTAGTGTCTGCATGTTGCTACTGTTACATAATGGAACCTGTGAAATATTATCCCTGATAGATGGCCTTAGGTCACTGAGGGCATGTTCTTGTCAGGAATTTTCCATACTCTGCTTCTTGATTGATACTGTGAGGGTTTTACTTTACTAATGAGTCTACAAGTATATTCTGCCTTGACCACAAGCCCAAAGCAAAAAGCCAATCAACTGAGGACAGGAACCTTCCGAGCTATGAGACAACATAAACATTTTCTCTTTATCATTTCAGTATCTTAGATATTGCATTAAAGGCATGGATGCTCACCTTTTCCCAGTCTGGAAGAAAATCCCTACTACACACTGGCTTCTAGTCTCTCTCTTATTATAGAGGATAACCCACGATTAAGTTTTTCAAAATATATTGTTTGGGTATCTAATTGATGTGCAAATAATTATTAGCAGACACATTCTCATATCATTAACTGCTTCTTGATTTTCCATTTCAAAAAAAGTAAAGAGCAATGCTAATAGACTTTCACTGACTTGCATAGTGGGACTCTAAACAAAAGTTTCTCTTGTCCCATTAAAAGTAATAGACCTTATTGAAGGCTGAAATTATGTGGTTGCATTTAAGGAATTTCAAACTGATTCCAGACCTTAGCCCAAATTGAAATCATTTCAGTTGAAATTATCTCCTGGATTTATTCTCAATTTTCTTATCTATCTGAATCTGGGTCATCAAGCGTAACTTAGCACACCCCTAGAATCATTCTGTGATGTCCAGATTCTAGTTTACCTATGCTAGTTTACCTATGTTTCTCTACTCACTGATTAAGGACAATAATGATGAAAATGAAGTATGTTAATGCAACAGTCAGTCACTAGGAATAATGCAAATTAACAGAGGTTAGTGGAAATGCAGAATGTATGTGCTGGACATGAATCAAGTTTTGCTAGGCTAAGTGGTCGTTTTGGGATAATGAGGTTTCAACAATTGTAAATGGGAGATTTGAATGTTGCAATCACTTTAATAAGCTATTAACCAACCCCAAGTGCTGTAAAAGTTGTCAGTAGACATGAAACTGTGGTTTACAGGCACATGGGAATGGCTCAGCTTGTCTTTGTGGTTCTGGAAATGCTGCAGGCACAATGGCAAGCTGCCTGATTGCTGCTGAATCTTCCTGTATTTCATTTCAAATACACATGATAAACCACAAAGCAAAGACTATATATTTCATAAGCTTCTTCTTAGTGAAAAGCTGCCAAAATATTTTTCTTTCTAGTTACTGCTTCCAAATATATCATTAGAATTATTCCTTTCCTCTTTGAAGAAAACAAAAAGGAAATTATGTTCTCATGATTTTTTTCCTTGGCTTCTACTAAGTTACACAAACTTTGAAGCATGTGCTGCTTAAAATAGGACATCCTAAGAAAGTAAGGGGGGCACTTAAGTAGTAGTGTCATTATTAGGAATCCCAGGATTCATTAAAAACATTGTTTTGTTAGAAATTCTAAATATGAAAGTGGGTACCCAGTGTCAATAATGTGCAACATATAGATGGTTACAGGGTAGACTGGATTTCCTGTAGCATGGATTATAGTCACTTAACTGTGGTACTGTTTGCTCCATATCTGTGTTGCTTACTTAGAATAGAAATCAGCAAAGAAGAAATCAGTTAACATTTGTGGAATGTGAGGTGTTGATTTTTTTTCCAACTAAAAACAAATGTCTAGTACTAAGAATGCAGTGATTTATAATCTGGATTTCAAAACAGAACGTTGCAACTTATAATATTTTTATATAATAATATGTAAATAAATAAAATTGGCCATTCTCAGCAGTATGTCCTGCCTCTGCAATTTTAATACAGCATTATGATGTCCAATATTTATGGAGTTTTCCTGGAACCATAGGCATTTTCCTGTGATCCCAACATGGAAGGATGATACGACCCAGTGAAAATAAGGCTTTGCAGAAAATCAGCATTCCTCAGATACAGCTTCTGATACCTCAGCTTTTATTGATAGCCATTTTGTTGCTGAGGAGAATATACCTGATATTCTTCTTTCAACACCTTCCCCTTTTTGTACTTTAATCCTTGAATTTCTTTTCTCCACGTTGACCCCTGTCCTCTTGTACGCTGTTTGTGTACTTTGAGCTTTCTCTCCACTCCCATTGGAGTTGTTCACTGACTTGTAGAGGGTCCTCATTGGTTTTGAGTCTTCTCACAAGAATTGTCCCCTCAGGCAGTTTTAGCAAGTATTTCATCTCATCTGGACATAGACATTAGGTGGTGCTACCTTCAGTTCAAATACTTTTTAAAACCTTATTGCACAACTGGGCAGATATGTTACTTCTCTGAAACCTCATTAATGTACTTTTCCTATTTAGTCCAGTGAGAGTAGTTTCTTGACTTTCCATTTTTTCAAAGAGAAAATGCAAACCCACCTTACTTTTAAAGCATATCATACCAAAATAAGTACAATGAATGTAAAAATGTTCAAGAGTGGGTCTGATAAAGATAGGGAATGGTTTTTGTTCCTGTGGTTTTTAAATAATTTTAAGAACAATGTTGTTTCACAAGTTCAAATTCTTGAGAGCATCAGGACCTGAAATGAAGTAGTAATTGCCACTAGTAAGTGATAGATTAAAAGCAACTGAGAGTTTCTAAAGTGCCTAGGCGTATAAAATAATGAAGTGTGGTATAAGTGTAAAAAAGAAAATTGCTGAAATTATGCTGCTTTAATTCCATCTTAGAAAAAGCTATCATGGTTGAATCAGTAATGTTGTCTCTTGTTCTCTCTAAAAATGAATATGACAATTTTTTTCACAACTCTTAATATGGTATAACAAAGAGGCTCATCCAACAGAAGCAAACGCTACAGAATATCATGATCTTCAGTCAGAAATAAATACATCTAAAGCATCACTAGGATGTAAAATTATTCATCTTTATACAGAATCATAATTCAAAAGGAGAGGTTAAGGGAAGGAGGAGAGCAGATCTGTCAGTGGGCTCATCTTTCTTAATTATCTTTCAGCTTGATAATTTCAAGGTCCAATGTCTTTTCTAACAAAAGAATTTCTTTGGAAATACTAATTCTAAAATTGGAATGGAGTATTTCAGGCCCCTTGGCAATATTGTCGAAAGCAACCAAGGCATTTTTGTTGCCATTCATACGTGTACATAGTGTTCTGTCTGTCTTCCCATGTTGCTCATGCACGTGGTGTGGCACCTACTCTATTCTTTGATTATTTTATTCTTTTCTTAAAGTTGAATTAAAAAGCAGCAATAATCAGACTTTTTAAAACTTATTTTTGGGGCTGGAGAGATGGCTCAGAGGTTAAGAGCACTGACTGCTCTTCCAGAGGTCCTGAGTTCAATTCCCAGCAACCACATGGTGGCTCACAACCACCTTTAATGAGATTTGGTGCCCTCTTCTGGCCTGCAGTCATATATGCTGTATACATAATAAATAAATAAATCTTTAAAAAAAAAAAACTTATTTTTGTCCTTGTTATAATACAATTAGAATTTCTGGAACCTAGGGACAGAAGTATCCAGGAGGTGTTTTACTATCTCTGAAGCAAATGTCAAAAGAGACCCTGAACTCTTAATTTTACACAAGTTAAAAGTTGTCCCACAGTATTTGTGGAAAATGCACACCATATTCGTGAGCTACTCACCTTTGCTCCATACCTTTATCTCATTCTATGTTCTTGTTTTTTCTTTAGTGCGATGCTAGCTTTCCTTCTGTACCCAAGAGGAAAAAATATCCTGGCCAGTTACTGCCCGAAATGATCTTGAGTTATTCAAGAATATGAAATAATTTATCACATCATAAACCAGATGACTCTCCTGAAACATTTAATTATCATACACCGTTGACTCCAGGGAAGGTCCATCTAAATGAACTACAGCTGTCAAGACTCCCTGAAAATTTATTTCACTGTCTGTGAGTTTGAGAACATCATATCATGCAACCACTCTGGCTCATGCAAGTTACACCTCAGTTCTGTTGTTCTGATTACCTATAAATATCAGGACTAAATAGTTTTGTTTTCAATGATTGCTACCAAAAAATAGAGTGATAACCTAATGTGTGGTGCAGTAGATATACTTAGAGAAAATAAGTCAGATTTAATTGTAAGTAGAAAGACTTTTATTTGATTTGAAGTTATTCACCTAACTTTCTGGAATACAGTTTGAGTGCAGGACATGCTACATCTTTTACAGTATTTAACTTTGAAGTAATTTGACATATCCATATGTTGTAATTGTCAGAACAATATTGATCTATGGTACTATACTTTCAGCCTGGCTCCCATGAGATTTGTGAGGGTGAAGATTTACATCTTGCAAGCTAATGTGTTGTGTATGTGTGTGTATGTGTGTTATGTGCATGTGTATGGGGGTGCACATGACAATGTTCATGCGTGTTGGGGCCAGAAAACATTGATATTCTTCTTCTGTCACTCTTTATCATAAATTTTGAGAGAGTCTTTCACTAAACCTGAAGCTTGCCTTTCCAGCTGAGATAAATAGCCAGTGAGCTCCAAGGATATACCTGTCTTCCCTCTTTAACCTTGGCCTTACAAACATGGCTGGTTATGCTCAGCATTTACAAGAGGACTGGGGAGTTGAACTTCAGTCTTCTAGCTTCCACAGAAAGCCCTGTTATCCACTGAGCTGTCTCTTTACCCACTTATCTCATGAGCTTCACATACATAATGCTTCAAATAACATTGGGAAGCAATGTATGCTGCAAATAATTAATAATAATATGTCTAAGTATTAGAGAGAGTTGTTTACAGAGAATTTACTCTCTAGACATAAAATAACTTCTGACAAGTACATTCCACTTTAGTTGTATTAATTGTACATCTAGTACATAGAATGAAAAATACAATCTCCAAGAAATGACGGCTTCAGAATGAGCCATAAGTGCTTGTGCTCCTCAGCTTACATCTTGCAATTTCCCACTGAGAAGGGTGCTCTTTGCCAAGTTGTGGAGCAAGGACTTTATAGCATCTATGCACTGATTGTGATTATGAATCAGTGTTGGTATTTATTGTCTCACTTTCAAAGAGTTTGTCCTTAGGGAACACATTCAAAAGCAGAAGGTTGAAGAAGTCCTTTTTAATCACTAGAGGCACCATTTGGTTGTGTGAATTTTAAATAAACAGTAACCAAGTTGACTCACTGATCATATCTGTTAGAATTTTTATAAAATTCTTTAATTTGTTTTAGCTTTAAAACAAGTTCAACATGATTTTTTATAAGTAAAACCATTCTATATTTATTTTCATATTTTAGATGAAAATGTAAACTTCAAACTTCAGGCTTTATGCAGATGTGGAGGGTGGGCAGAAGCTCCAGTTCCTTGGAGAAGATTTCAGTGATTTGACAGCTCCTTTGACTGGGGGCAAGTTTAAAAGTAGATGCCCTTCTGATATCAACTCCAGAATGACTTTCCTGAGCCTCTCATGGTCTTCCATGTAAGGGAGAATGGAAGCTTCTAGTAATGAAGTTTTGTGCTCATAGTATAGTTCCAAAGATATCATCACAATTTTTGAGGATTTAGAAATTAGAGGATGCCAGGCAGTGGTGGCACACACCTTTAATCCCAGCTTGGGAGGCAGAGGCAGGCAGATCTCTGTGAGTTTGAAGCCAGCCTTGGCTACAAAGTGAGTTCCAGGAAAAAAAGCTACACAGAGAAACCCTGCCTCAAACAGCCAGAAAAAAAAGAAAGAAAGAAAAGAAAAGAAATTAGGGGAGATATTTAGATACAATGTGACAAAAAAACCCATACTTTTGTGGATTACTTTTGCCACACAGAAAACCTTGGAATACATGACCATGTATGGTATTACAAGATACTGCATAATATAAAGGCATCATTCTTCATCTTCTAAAGATAAAATAAACCTTTTTTTTTTTCTGTGAAGTTACCAGCATCACTATGTATTTCTGGACTACAATGTAAAAGGTCAACACATCTTATTTTATTTTTAGTTATAAAATTATCATACAAGTTTTAGCCATCATTATGGCATTTTTGAACAAAGCATGTTTTAGTTTCCCTTATCTCGCCCACATACTGCTAACTTTGAATCTTCAAGACTCTACATTTTTGAACCGATACTACAAAAATTGAGATGGCACTACAGTGAAATGGAAATTGGACAGATAATGTATATTCTGTATTTCTCTGACTTATTGACAAAAGTGAATATAATGAGTCATTACAATTACAGAACTTCCGTTTGTGAGACACTGTAAGTAATATAGTACTAGATGTGTTTTCGGGAGAAATCAAAGAGTTGCTAATATAAAATTAAGGGTGTCAATAGAGGGACTTATCTAAGTTGATCATTACAACATACCAAATAGTGTTGTAAATAACTTGGAGGAGTCTGTGGTGGCTCACACCTGTAATTTCAGCACTCGAAAGGCCAAAGCAAGAGGGTTCCTATGAGTTTAAGCCAAGGTTATGTGAAGACTTCTAGGAAAGCCTGTCTCAACAGGCTTATTTTATATTCAGGAGGTTGAGTAAATTTTATAAAAGGTATAGTCTTTTATAAACACAATGTACTATTTTCTCAATGCGTTGTCATCATATTAGAAATTTTGTCTTAAATTCAGATTATGAGTAAGTGGTAGGCATGTAGTTGGCATAAAACTTTCCATATGACCTAAAATACAATTTAAATGCATGGTTTATTCACATCATAGGTTCTGGGCTATGTAAAATATCTATGACTTCACTCAGTCAGTTACAAGGATTTTTATTTTCTCTTGTAATTCCCCTTACTTATTCTTTTAAAATATTTTTCATTAGTAGAAATGCACTAGGGATCAGTATGCTTTTTCAAACAGTTTGTTATTGCTGATTCTCTACCATCCCTCTTCATCCCCTTCTATCCTTCCACATTTTATAGCTTCAACTCTCATTTTAGGTCATGTGTGTTCTGTTGCATCTCCTCACACTGATTCCTCAACAACTGCCTTGTTTTTCTCATGGTCTTCATTTGAGTTTCACAGCCTACACTCACACTCATGCCCAAGTATATTCATGTATATAAATATCAAAAGCTAGGATGGGATGTACCTAAGAGAGATAGCATATAATAGGTATCTTTGACTCTGAGTTATCTTGTTCTTTCTAATACTTTACATATCTATCCATTTTCTTGAAATTTCCAGTTTCATTTCTTTACTACTAATGAATTCCATTGTGTATACACATTCTACATTTTTTTATAATCGATTCATCTGTTGATGGGCATCTAGGCTTGGATAAGACAGAATCTGAAAGTAGTTTTGATTTATATTCAGCTGATGGCTAAGGATGTTGAACATTTTTTTCAATGCTTATGGCCTCTTGTTACTGATATTTATTCTTATGATAGACAGTCTTAAAAAACACCACCCATTGATAATTGTTATTCAATTATTTTAACAAATACTTTAAAAATTAATTTGCAATTTCCTTCTCATTATTTTTCCCCCAGTGGATGACCTATGTGTTATTTACATAAAAAATAGCTTACATAGTTACAAAGTCATAATCTTTTCTCAAGATCCTCATTAAACAAAAATTTTTGCTTCTATACTTCTTTCTCTTTTTCTTCTTCTTCTCCTTCTCCTTCTTCTTCCTCTTCTACTTCTTCTCCCCTTAGCCCAATCATTGTTCTGAGTTCTGCATATGACTCTTCCCATCATTCAGCTCAGATGTTTCTCATTATAGACATGTATTAGTCATTACCTCAAAGAGCTCCACCTCAGAATATTCCACAGTGAAGCAACAGAAATAATAACTGAATTCTCCATCAAAATATTCTCTTCCTCTCAATCATACTGCCACCTCTCTTTCTTCTTCTCCCTTTCCCCATTTGGTACACTTTTGGTTTTCCTTTTATACATTCTAATGGCTATTTTTAAAAGTTTGTGTTTATTTATTTATTCATTATTTCTTTGTATGTATGTACAAATGTATGCAGGTACACTTAAACAAAAGAGAGCATCGAATCTCCTGGAGATAAAACTACAGGCAGTTGTGAGATGCCTGATATAGGTGCTAGATACTAAACCTTAGTCCTCTGTAAGATTGGTAAGTACTCTTAACCACTGAACCATTTCTTTGGTCATTCTGCTTTTTAATCACACAGAAAACATTCTTAGATTAGCTAATTAGTCTCTGCACACACTTTTCTACTTCACCTTGATTCTAAAACTGTGTAGCTACACTTAATTGAAATTATTTGTTGTAAGGAATTTTTTGTGTATTGCAGGATGATTGGAAGAATCACTGACCCTTTTCATCCTGGATTCACTTAGTAGCCTCTTCTCTTCTTGTAAACACCAAAAAGTTCTCCAGACTTTGTCATATGTACACTTCTCCTCATGAAAATGTACAGTATCATCTTCTTTGTGTGTGCCTGTGTCCTTACCTTACATGTTTTTATCTAATGTCTACCTTTCATAGTTGCCCAAACTTGTCATAGGGATCCAACAAGATGTCATTTCATATTTTTATTTCTGGATTTAAGAGTGTTGCTTAAAACACTCACAAAATGATTTCCAATTTTGCTCAGCATGATTCTGTTTGACCAGACCTGAGATGTACATCTACCTCAGTTTGACCAATATTCCTTGACTTCACACATTCTTTCCCTCTACTTTTGTCTTTCCCTTAGTAATCTTAGATCTACTTTTGATATCCTGAAGATAATATTTAGGGCACTGTTCCCCCTGTTTGTTCCAGTGTGGGCCATTTGTTTATAATCTGTTTTACAATCACTCATCTCCACTGATCTACTGATTGCATTTATAGTGTGTGTTTTGAACTGGTTTCTTTGGAGAGCTAGTTCCCTCTGGGTCCAGTAACTCATAATGATCAGATTTTTAATACTTATTAGTATTTTGTGTCTATTCATAGTACTGAGTTAATGAAGATGTTTCAAAACATGTTTCATGTAATTTGACTATATTCCCTCCGTTTTCTTTTTCTTTCCTCTCTCCTCTGCTCATTAGACCTCTAGAAATTTTTGCATCTACTTTTATATTATATACATATATACATATATGTGTGTGTGTGTGTGTGTGTGTGTGTGTGTGTGTGTGTGTGTGTGTGAATGAAAACATGGTATTTGCTGGTGGCCATATCAGAGGAGCAGCAGATGACAAATGACTTCAGAGTATCAGCCCGCCAGGAGGTGAATCTAGGATAGGCAAAATCACAAGACCACAGACTCCAGAATGTCTTTTGCTTTTGCTATGCCCTTACATATTTGCTGCTGCCATCTTTCTCTAACTGTTTGAATGGGTGTAAAAGAACTGATTGAAAAAAATGTCTTGCTTGCTCATACTCTGTTAATCTGTAACAAGTTGCTTAGACATAAATGTATGCGGGTTCTTCGGATGACATTGTTTTGATCATGTAAGGAGTATGAAAAATATGTTTTTACCTGTATTCATTATAATTATTCACTTGAAAATAGAATGTAACCAGAGGGTAATTTTTATAATGCCTGAAATATTTTGTTAGGGTATATAAGATGTAAAGGAAAAATAGAGAATCAAGAGAAGAACAGAGAAGAATAAAGATAGAAATCATCAAGAGAGTATGTGAGTGTCTTTTCCCCCCTAAGATAAAAAAGTCATAGTATGATCTGTGGATTCCTTTCAAGCCTTGTGCTGCTAGAGGCTGGCCCCCCAGGCAGTGCTAGGTATTTATCTTTCTATGATTTTTTTTTTTGAGACAGGGTTTCTCTGTGTAGCTTTGTGCCTTTCCTGGAACTCACTTGGTAGCCCAAGCTGGCCTCAAACTCAGAGAGATCCACCTGGCTCTGCCTCCCGAGTGCTGGGATTAAATGTGTGCGCCACCACCACCCGGCAACAATTTCATTTTTTTATTGCTTCTTAAAATTCCATTTCATATAAGTATTATATTTTCTTTATTTGTTCCACTATTGACAGTCAAGTTGTTGGTTCCATAATTTAGCTATTGTGAATAATACTGAATAATCACTAATATGTAAGAAACTCTAATATATTGATTTTGAATCTTTCAAGGAATATAACTGTGCCATGTGGCATTTCTCTTTTCAAGCTATGAGTACCTTCCATCCTAATTTCCTGACTGACTGGAGTAGTTTACATCCCCATTAGTCATGTACAAGGATTCTCTTTTCCCTGCATCCTCACCAGTATTTATTATCATTCATTTTCTTAAGCATAGCCATTTACATTGAGGTGAGATATAATCTCAGTACAATTTAGATTTATTTTCCTTCTGATACCTAGTGATACTGAACATTATTTTATGTGTTTATTTGTCACCAGTACTTGATATTTTTAGAAATGTCTGCTGATATTTTTAGTATGGTACATTTACTGACTGTTGTTTGGTTTACTTGTATTAAATGTTTTGATTCCCTTGTACCTTCTAATTATTATAATTATATGTAGTGAGTGAAGATTTTCTCTTGTTTTATAATGTCTCCTTAAGTGGAGGTTTTCTTTGTTGTGGAGAACCTTTTTAACCCATTCAATCCTAACTATTGGAATCCTTGCTTATGCTATTGTCTGTTGGAACATGGTACAAGAATGGAGTCATGTGAGGAGAATTCTGAGTGCTTGTAAGAAAACTCCAAGAAAACAAAGTAAGAGTCTTGTGACCTCAGTTTCTTCAGAACACAAAAGTGTTCTTGTATTCCAAAGTGTAGTAGATAGGACTGAGTTTATTTTAGATTATTTATTACAATTGGCTATTATTTGTTTATAAGCCTCTGTGGAAAATCATGTTTTGCCACATGCTGCTTGTCCTTACCCATTGTACACAACATGAACTCATGAGAACTTGACTCTCATGACCTTTCTTAATTCTCAGAGTATAAATTGTCGGAGATTCTGAATAAAGTTGGCTACTGCATGTGACTTTTGTTAGCCTCATTTTAAGCCCATTCTCCCAGTTCCTACTGTCTCTAGAGCCATAAACAATTATCTTAAAGTGTCTTCAATATTCATTACTTCTAACAACTTCAGAGGTTCAGGTCTCACCTTAAATAGTAAATCCATTTTGAACTGTTGTTTGTATAGGATAAAAGATAAAGATCTAGTTATACTCTTCAGTGTTCACGGTACTATTTGTTGAAGTGGCCATGTTTTGTTTTGCTTTTCAATATGAGTTTTTGTCATCCCAGAAAAATATAATGCAACAGTTGACTGTAGTTGCAGGGCTCTATGTCTGTATTTTCTCTTCTATTACCTTGGTCTTGCCTCTGTTTTATCTCAACACCAAGCTGTTTTTGTTACTATGGCTTTCTGTAGTAAAACTTGAAATCATATGTAGTATATCCTTTAATGCTGCTCAGTGTGCAACAGCTTCTAAACATCATGGGAAATTTCCTCTAACCCTTAATGTGCTATTCATTTATTTACAACTCCTTAACAAAAATAATCATTGCAAAGTATTTAATATACATTGCACTTACACTTTTCCAAGAATTATCCATAAATCCATACCACTATATTTTTAAGACTTGCTCTGTGCTAGTAAAAATGAAACAGAACCAAATGAAATATATATCATAGCAAAAAGGTCATGTAATATACCTAGAATTCAGACTATAGGAGGAATGAAATAAAAAGTTCTTATATGTTATAATTTATCCCCTAAAATTTCTTCAATTAGAATTTTTTTCTATATTTTTTTGTTTGTGAGTTATTTTTGCTTGCATGTATTTATGTGTACCATATGTGTCCCTGATGCCCGTGGAGGATAAAAGAAGCTGTTGGATTACCTGGAACTGGAGTTACAGGTGGTTGTGAACTTCCCTATATGTTCTGTGAACCAAACCTAGGTTCTCTGTGTGAATGACAGCACTACTTAACTACTTAGTCATCTTTCTAGACCCCAAAGGCTATTCTTACTGAAAGGAAAAATAAAAATCCCTCACCTGTCATGTAAGGACTTGCACTAACTACCACGACCATAATTATTTCTCTAATGTCATCTTCTATTGCTCTTTTGATGAAACTGCATGATTAAATAACAGTGAACTTATTTCAAACTGAAGCAGGCCGTGATTTTCCTTGACTGTGTGATGTGCTTTTTTTTTTCTTTTAATCGGGAACATCTATCCATCAAAGTGAGTGACTTGACTTCCATTCCCTGATGAAATATTCTTTCTTATTCTTCATATAGCTTAAGTTATCAAAATTAGCAGTTTTGGCCAAGCATATTTTCCAATCCATAAGATAGCTACCCCTCCTTTTTGCCCTCTTCCTGCTTCTCAATGTCTCATTATTGGAAGGTTAGCTGTTTGAATACCACATCTGAATAAATTACTAGTGGGAAGCTCATGTACTAAATATCAAAAGCCTCAAAACAATCAGCTACTTTGAAACCTGATTATCATTGATTGACTCTTTCTAAATTTGTCTTATCCTTGATAATTTTGTGTTTTCCTTTAAAATTTAATTTTTTGTGTGTACTAATCTATGACCAGGAGCATGTTTCTCTTTCTGCTATTTTAAGTTTTAGAATGCTGGCAAAACTGGGTTTTCATATATGATTAGAAATCTTATTTCAGCCCATTACATTTTTATTTGTGGTCATTTGTTTGTTTTATTTTCTTCTTAAAAACATGCTTGTCTATTCATTTTCCAAAGGATGTGAAATCAGAATTGTTCAGTTATTTCCAAGTCCTATAAATGTAGACATTCCTGTCCTCTTATGTAGAGAAATTTATTTACAAACAAATATTCTATATTAATAGAATTTCCTCACTTTAGAGAAGAATTCCTCTTTTTCTCAGAACAGAGAAAGTATCAAGAATATTAACTTCAAGATTGTAGTGGGTAGCTGTTCCAGCTTTGACCTTGAAGCACTGTCCCACATTGGGCACCAGATAATGTGGGGATTTAAAGGCAACTCCACATAGTTTGTCTGGTAGCGAAAAGGAGGTTTATTTCAGGGTAATTTACAACCAGAAAAGGGCCCAGTTACAGGATCTGAGAGAGGTGAGGTGCAGTACAGCATGTTTCTCTGAGGAACTCGGACATGGTCTGTGATCCAGCATCCAGGATCATGAGGAACCAAGAGGGTTGGCATGTATGGATCTCAGTCTTAAGGGCCTGGTCTAGGCCATGCCCCAGTTATAAACAAGGTCTAGACATACATCAAAAAGATTATCCATAATGACCAAGTTTACCTTATCCCAAAAATACAGAGTTGGTTCAACATCAGTAAATCAATGAATATAATAAGCCACATAAATGGACTTCAAGGTAAAAAAATCACATTATCATCTCAATAGATGCAGGAAATGTCCTTGACAAAAACAACATGATTTCATGATAAAAGTCCTAGAGCATATACATAGGGAATATATCTCACTCTAATAAAAATTATATGAATAACCTACAGCCAACATTATCCTAAATGGAAAAGTCCTTGAGCAATCAGGAACAAAAAAGGACTACTCCCTATCCCTGCTCTTTTCAATACTGTGTTCAAAGTACAAACTGGAGCAATAAGACAAGAGAAGAAAATTAAAGTAATGTAAATAGGAATATAAATCAAACTATTCCTATTTGCAGGTAACATGCTGTTATACATTAAAGATCCCAAAAATTCTACCAGAAAAAAAAATTGTAGAACTGACAATTTCATCAATCGGAGAATATTGAACCAACTTGCAAAAATCAATAGCTTCTCTATGTGACAACAACAAACATACATAGAAGGAGATCTAAGACATTTTAAAATTCAGAATAGCTTCAAAGAAAATAAATTATCTAGGAATAAACCTAAACATAGAGGTATAAGATCTCTATAGTGAAAACTTTAAATATCAGAAGAAAGAGACACAGATAGTAGAAAATGGAAAGACACCCCATGCTCATTGATCAGTAGAATTAATATTATGGAAAATACCATACTGTTGTGAGCCACTTACAGATTCAGAGCTATTTCAATCAACATCACATCTCATTATTCATAAAAACAGAAAAAAAAATTAAAAATATCCTAAAATTTACATGGATTCAGAAAAGACACCAAATAGCCAAAACAATCCTGAGCAAAAACAACAATGCTGAAGGAATTACTATTACAGACATCAGGATATATTATCGAGCCACAGTAATAAAAAAATATGGTATTGGCACAATAACAGACACGTACCTATGGAATGAAATAGAAAATGAGTATTTGTTACTACAACCATCTAATAGTCAATGAATGCCAATGCCAAAATCATACACTGGAGAAAAGAGAGTATCTTCAACAAATGGTTCTGGGAAAACTAAATTTCCACATGTTGAAAAATGAAATTCGACTTGTGCATCTCACTTTGCACAAATCCTAACTCCAAATGATTCAAAGGTCTGAATGTGAAATATGAAACACTGAAATTGTCAGAAGAAAGAATATGCAGTGCCCTACAAGAATAGGTTAGAAAAGGACTTTTTAATTAGGACTATATTTGCCCAGGTGTTAAAGTCAACAATTGACAAGTGGATTGTACTACTAAAAAAAAAAGTCTATCAAGTGAAAAAGGAAACAGATATAATAGAAGAAAATATTTCCAGGTATACATTTGACAGAGGATTGGTGTCCTCAATACATAAAGAATTAAAAAAAAATTTTTTTTTAAATTTCAAATGACTGTGGGGCATTTTCCCACCACTCCCACAGTTCCCCAGAGTTTTCTTGAGTGCAAGCAGCAGGAAATATTAGATAGAAGGATTTCGCGGAGATAAACAGATAGAAAATAAAGGATAGCCTCGAGAGGACCTGGAACCTATTCCAACGGGCCCCGACTGTCTCTGCCCCAGGGTTTTTATAGAGACGCCAAGGGGTGGAGCAAAAGACCTCCTCCCCCAGCACAGCCAAGTGCAGACCATCTCAGACACCTGCACTCAGGCTTGTGGTCCTAATCATCCTCTATGCGGACATGCTGGGTAAAGCCACGAGGAACCTGAGAACGGGCTCCCACAAATGACCCACTCAACTGATTTGGGATGTGAGCAAAGAGTTCTCAAAAGAAGAAATGAAAATTACTAAGAAATACCTTTGAAAGTGTTTATCATCCCTAGCAATGAAGGAAAAGCACTTTGAGATTTTCTCTTAGCCTGGTTAGAATGGCATAGGTCAACAAAACAAGTGATAACAAATGCTAGAAAGGGTGTTGTGAAAAGGAAATCCTCATTCATTGTTGATGGCGTTGCAACTGATCCAGCCACTATGGAAATCTGTGAGAATAATTCTCAATAGCTAAAAATATGTCTACCATATGACACAGTTATAACACTCTTCACCATGTGCCCATAGGAGTAGACCCCCTTCTCTACAGATAATTGATCAGTCATGTCCATTATTGCTCTATTCATAATAACTGCAAAATTAAAACTATTTAAATGTCTGTTGACTGATAAATTGGTAAAGAAAGCATGTTATGCACTACCATTCATCTGAAAAATTATATCATGAATTTTGCAGGTAAATAGATGAACCTGGAAAATATCATATTGAGTGAGATAACCTCAGACTCAGGAACGAAAGTGTCACATGTTCTTTCTCATTTCTGGTTGAATATATATGTGGTGATACTGTGTTCCCCAAAACATTGTGCACCCTAATAAACTTATCTGGGGTCAGAGAACAGAACAGCCACTAGATATAGAGGCCAAAAAATGGTGGCATACATGCCTTTAATCCTACCACGTGGGAGGCAGAGACCATCTGGATTTCTGTGAGTTTAAAGTCACACTGGAAACAGCCAGGCATGGTGACTCACGCCTTTAATCCCAGGAAATGATGGCAGAAAGCAGAAATGTATATAAAGCGTGAGGACTAGGAACTAGAGCCTGGTTAAGCTTTTAGGCTTTTGAGCAGCACAGTTCAGCTGAGAGGTATCCAGTCTGAGGAAACAAGATCAGCTGAGGAATTGGCGAGGTGAGGAAGCTGTGGCTTGTTCTGCTTCCCTGATCTTCCAGCATTCACCCCAATACCTGGCTCAGGTTTGATTTTATTAATAAAAACTTTTAATATTCATGCTACATATATAACTTGGAATAAATGCAAAAACCAGGAAAGAAAAATGAGACCACATGGGGGAATGATATACAAGGAAATAGCAGGCTATGAGGGAATTGAGAGAGAGACAGAGAAATGGAGAGAGTTTTGCTAGGGATAGGGAGAGAAATAAATATTGAAGACATAGAAAGGAGTTAAAATAACAGAAAAGATGTCAGAAAAATCATAAGGAACAATATTATTATCTCTTTGCCTAAAATCATTTATGTCTGTACACACACACACACACACACACATTTAACACATATGTGTATGTATTCCAACAAATGTCAACACCAGGCATGAGCTGTTTGTTACGGTTGTCTAAGAGACTCAAAATAATTATAGTTTTTTGCTGTTGTCTTTGGTTGCCTCACAGAGGTAGAAGTAAGTCTGTTTTAACTATAGTACTATCACCATGATAAGACACCATGATGAAGGCAACTTAAAGAGAGTTTATTTTGTGCTTACAGTTTTAGAGAGTTAAAGTACATAATGTCAGATAGCAGTGAGAGCTCACATCTTGATACACAAGCAGGAGGCAAAAACCACATTGGGAGTAGAGATAGTCTTTGAAAGTGAAGGCCTGCTCCCTAGTGACACACATTCTCCCACAAGGACACATCTCTTAATCCATTCTCAGCAGTCCCACCAGCTATCGACCAAGTTTTTAATATGCAAGCCTATGAGGACCATTCTCATCCAAACTACCAAAATCCCTATTGCTGAAGATATTGCATTTCATAGATGGGACCCAGAGAATCTGAGCTTGATGTAATTTGAAAACCTCCTTCCTAAGGTCTAGCTTTTTATGGGAATAATAGATGCCATGCAATCTTCCAAGGGAGAAAAGCAACCAATAATCCTTCCCAGCTTTGTGGCCTATGAACCACAATGACTAAACCCAAGTTATCTTATTAGTTACCTTGACAGTAATCAACAGCTCTCTAAATTTATTTAAAGCCTGCTGAACAAGAGGGAAACCATGCCCAGTATGGAAAAATAGTGAAGTATTTAGAGCTAATGAAGTCATGGATCTTGGAGGAGAGCTTAGAGCCTCAACTTCACTAAACCAGCATAATTACTAACTACATTATAAATATTTATCCTTATACCCACAGATAAATACAGTCTTTACCCCTTATCAAGAAACTTCTTTGGGACCATTACAAAAACCTCAACCAATTAAAATTCAGAAACAAGAGACTGTGTAGTGCTATTCCCGACTGCTATGTCTACAACATAATTCCTGCACCCTAAGCTCCGAGATCAATGCAGAATAGGGAGTGGGAAGATTGCAAAAGACATAAGAACAGGAAAACATCTGTGAGATTATATCTTCTAGAAATGTCAGAAAGGCTACACCCATAAAGTCTCATCAGCAAGGATGTCTAAACAGGACCCCATGGAAAGATGAAAGGTCATGGGTTTAAAACCACAAACAAAGGACTGTAGATGCCTTGGAGTACTAAGAGTGAGAGAGATGATCATCCTCAGAGAAGCACCACCAACTGGTTATCTAATATCAAGTGGTCAACTCTGGGCTTATTAGCATAGGTAACAGTACATAGTTTGAGCAAGCTGCATTTATGTATTTAGGAATATATATCTATATGAACAGTTAAAAAATGCAATGAATTGAAATGGTCAAGAAGGAATGCATAGTAGGAGTTGAGGGGTGGGAAAAGAAGGGGGAGACATGTTGAAATTATATTATAATTTCAAAAACAATACATTAGGTAAAAAGGTAAATATTGAAATTTTTAATGTTTTTACTTTTATAGAAGAAAATTTAATCAAAATAATTTCCTCAAAATTCCTTTGTTTTGTTTTAACTTTGGTTCATTCTTCACATATGTAGAAAAAATAAAAAGTAATATTTGAAGGTATACCAGAAGGAATAGAAAGAACTGTGCCCTAGTGATCTTTAATTGTCAACTTATCATAGCCTAATCATCTGAGAAGGAAGTCTCAGTTGAAGGACTGACTGAATTGGGTTGGTCTGTGGGGGAATTCTCTTGATTGCCTTAATGGTAGGCAGGCCCAGCCTACCATGAATGAAATCATTGTGTGGAAAGTTATCCCTGGTCTATGTCAGAAAGCTAGCTATGCATTAGCCTTCAAGAGAGCCAGCATGTCACGTACTCCATGTTTTCTGCTTCATAAACTTCCTTGAGTTCCTGCCCCAACTTCATATAGATCCATACTATATACTGAAGGCTGAAATAAACCCAGTCTTCCCCTGAACTGCTTGGTTTGGAGTGTTTTATCACAGAAGCACAAAGAATACTAGAACAGACTACTGATAGGAATTCCTGCTTTCCAGGCTTTGTCTGGTGCTCTAGAAGATGATTTTTTTGTGCCAGTCTATACTGATTGGCAATTTTTGGCTCTGAAAATCACTTTGAATAATATTTATTTGTCCTTGTTTCTTATAAGCTACTGTCCTGGAAATCACTCAGATTCTGATTTCACACTCTTTAAAACAAAAGCATACATGTTTTGTTGTTCTTGTTTTTTTTTTTTCTTGCTTGCTTACTTGTTTACTTTTAAGTACAAGCAGTGAATGAAGTTAGGACAGTGTGCAATTATGTATATAGAAAGCATGTGTTCAAGATGGATTTCTTCATTTCAGAATCTACCAGCAGGTTGGAGTTATGATTGCTCAGCACAACATGTGTGGAAGGTGCTCACAACCCTGGGTTTAACCATTAAGTACCCACCTCCCCACATGTCTGAGTGATTTCCAGGACACATAAATATAGAGATTCCAGTCTTAGCACAAGGGGCATTCATCTCCCAGCATACTATCAGTGACCATTGCTTTTTATTTTGAGTTTATTCTTTTTTTCCTTCTACAGTTTATGACATAATTTCATTCTAGGAAATTTTTCTTTTGGTGGGTCATTGTCCTATTTATCAATGATTACCCAAAATCACTTCAAACAGAAGAAATCAGATGGGACAAAGTCCAACCAGCTAGAAATTTAAGTTCTGAACATCCCACTACAGTGGACAATATCAGCTTTGATATAGTTAAATGAAATTTTCAGTCCAAGAACTTTGATGTACTAAGTATTTCTAATTAGACCTACTATTTTAATAAATTAAATAAAAATGGATTTTTCCTTATACTTCACATAGAAAAGTTCTTAAATACTTTTAAAGACTTTCAAGTTTGTCACAATGTATTTTAAAAGAAAACTAAAATTATAGTTGAATCATATAATTTCACAATATTGAATTGAGTATTTCTGGGAGAAAATGAAATCCTGTTACCTTTAAAAATGTGTTGTTATTAGCTTAACAATAGAGAATGACATGATTCTGCTTTATGTTCCATTTAAATGTTAGGGAGGAGGCTTGACTATCTCATTAGAATTAAATAGGCCATGTTAACATAGTCAAAGTTGTCATTATCATATGGTGAACATTCATGAGTCGAACATTCTTACAAAGGTATTCCCAGAAGGTGGCATGCTTAGGTGTGCTAGAATATTAAAGTCAACACATAAAGTAACAAGAGAATGTTTCTTTATATACATACAGGTATATTTACTTCAAAGTTTTTACTGAAAAATGGCTTTCAAATTAATTTCTTTAACCTTAGATTCTGTTCAGAGAGACAAGAGAAAGACACATAGGAAGTCTATAATATTATAAAGTCAAGTAGGAAATATCAAAGCAGGCTTTGGACTCTTTTGCTCCTTTGAGTTCTAGACTTCTTGTCTAGGGCCTTGTTTCACTAGGCAAGGGATTTACAGTTGGGCCTTACCTCTAGGCCTGTTTTAGAAGGCTGAATGATTAGGGCACAAAGAGATCACTGTAGACCAAATGCATCAGTCAAAACTTTGGAGGAAGAGAATAAAGATGAGTTAGATTTAATGAGCCTGTAGTGCAGACAAGTCTAAAAAAAACAAAAACAAAACAAAAAAAACATGAGATTAGAACTTTAAAATGTATCTGGAAATTTACTGTGGAAATGGGAAGGCCAATGACCATGGCAAAGTAAGTTTTGAGAATTGAGTAGCAGTGGATAATGCAAACTTCACAAAGCCATCTCTGTACAGAGAATGAGGCAAATGCTCACAAAACGATAATGTAGAATTGAACTATCAACCATATTTTGGAGCTATAATTTGAAGAATAAGTAAATTTCTTGTAGTAATTGACTACACCCCCCATATATATATATATATATATATATATATATATATATATGTGTGTGTGTGTGTGTGTGTGTGTGTGTGTGTGTGTGTGTGTGTGTGTGTGTGTGTGTGTTTTACTGGGATTTGAACACAGATTAGCCTACATGCTAGGCAAGTATTCTATCATCAAGATATGTTCAATGCCCATGAGTATATATTATTAACAATAAATAAAAACCATTCCTCAAACTTATCAAAAGGAAAGAAAATGGCTGAGTAGAAATGAGTTATAGGCAGAATTAACAAAAGCAAAAAGTGTTCAAAATAATTACCAGAGGCTTAAAATACCCAAAGAACAAGGAACATAAGAAAAAAGGATAATTCAGCACTTTTTTATTTTTCCTTTGTCACCATGAGGAGATTTTAATTGCCTTAATTTTCATTAAATGGTAAATCTTCTCTAGGGTCATAGTGTTTCTTCCTGTTCTTCTCATCCACCCCACTAATTCTTCATTGCTTTTTGCAGAGAGTATTCCCTTTTTTTCCAAGGTAGAAAAGCAGACAGTGTTAAATGCTTCTATAATTTCCTTTTATTTCCCATTTGAGTTCTGTATATGTAAAGTTTTTATTAAACTTGCTCTCTTACCATTTTATTCTATTTGCATTCTTAGTGTTGGTTTCTCATGTCTCCAACCTTCATCTAATGAGGGAAGTAAATTAAATGGATTTATCTTAAAGAAAAGGCTTTAAATAAAGATGGAATATTGTCTTCTGAGATATACAATATATTACAAAATTATCAAGAGTATTTCATGCATTATCTTATAACCAAGTACATAGTAGTACAAGCAGAAGAACTGTGCATACAAAGAATTATCTCAAACAACTCATAGGAAAAGTATGCATTTTAGCCAGTCATGGTGGCACATGCCTTTAATCCTAGCTCTGGGGAGGCAGAAGCAGGTGGATCTCTATGAGTTCTAGGCTGGCCTGTTCTACAAAGTGAGTTTCAGTATAGCCAGGGCTACATAGAGAAAACTTGTCTCTAAATAAGTCAAACAAACAAGACAGAGAGACAGGGTGTGGGGGAGAAAAGAAAAGCACACATTTTTTACTGAGTTAGTCTACTCTTAATCTTTAGGATTCATAATCCTCTATGAGGACAAGGCCTGCTGCACACAAGTGTGCCTTTTTAATAAATTAATGCTAAGCTTACATCTTTGGGGATACAGTTTAGCAGAAAGGGAATTGTCCTTGTTTATTGCCTGTCTTTTGCTGTCCTGAGTGGGATTTTATGCTTGCGAAAAGGAGACACTGGCAGCAACCAGGATTAAAAGGATAGTGGGCCAAGTTCCTCCTCCAATTCAGCAAGCCAATTTCACTGTTATAAGTGGCCTTCCCACTCTTGTTCCTGCAGGCAGAAAATTAGGACAACATCTAAGGAGGTATAGGACAAGGACAACTGTCCACCAGGGACCAAGACTGGTAAACCAATTTTCACTTGTGAACAATGCCAGAATTCAACCCATATGTCTCCCACGGTGAAGCACTGTAGTGTATCATTAACCCACTGTGCCATTTAGCAGCTTCCCTCTGCTTGCTGTCTTGTGAATTAACCACAGCAGACCCAGAGTTCCTTTCTGCTAGGATTTTGCTGGATGAATAGCAGCTCTTATAACAAGGGAGCAGGGCACAGGTCTCTGAAATGTTCAGTTGAAAGAACTAGCAATTTGCCATTCAGTCTGTTTTTTATCATCATTATTAGGATGAGAGATCACAATTTGAAGGTTCATTGCAATGCTCTGTCAAACCTGATATCTTGTAATTTTAATATGTAATACTGTGCTTAATAATTAATGCCTTTAACTCTGTAGGTGGGATCTGAATTTGGCTCTAAGGAAGAAATCCCTCTGAGCTGTAATATTCTTTGAGGCCCCAACATCTTATGAAGTTCCCTCTCAGTCTGCCTTCTAGTGTTCTTATTTAAATGATCTGTCATCTAATGAATCTGGATCAAAAGCTTCAAGCTTAAAATATATGACAAAAAGCTGCTTCTGGGTGAAGAGTTTGGATCCAAATAAAAACATTTCTGTGCCCTGGCCATTATCACATGCAGTTAACTGCTGGGAAATGCTGATGTTCAAAAGACATGGGGGAAAGGCACCTGCTTTCTCACGAGGTTTATGTCTGGAGTCTTGATAAAAATGCAAGGCAGCATATGCAGACATTATGCAGAATCCCCATTCACATGGTAATTCCTTTGTATCTGAATAATTTCTTTTCAGGTACTCTATGAATGCCAGGCCCTGGGAGGATTTGAACATCCCCTTGCCTTAAATTCTCCCTGACCACATTTTCCTGTCTGGAGCTCACTTTTGGTCAAAGGAGACTACTATGTGGCTGCTGCTTCTAGGGTTTTCTAGATCTCAAGCTGTGTTTCAGAGAGAGTTATTATATTCTGTTGGAGTTATTCTTAAAACTCTTTCAGCAAAAGTCTTTAGAATAATCACCATGTAACCAGTTGAAGTGAGACCTCTTATAATCCAACTTGGGATACCTGTGAAGGACACTGGCTTTATAAGCAAAAATGATGTACAGCTGCTTTTTCATAGTGTTAAGTGAATGAGCTAGTCTCATAATCTAAAACCTTCTGATGTTCTTCACAAATGTCTATTGTTTTAATTATAACAAAACATCAAAGTTGAAAGTGTTTTGTGAGCCTTTCATTAAATTACTACAACAAAATCCAATATCATCGACATAAAGAGATAGTTTGTTTTGACACACAGTTTCAGAAATTGCTATCCAGGATTGGTTGGCCTCCATTTGGTCCACATGGTAAGGTGTCACATTATGGTGGGGAATGTTTGGTAGGGCCCAGCTGCTAAGTTCATAAATAGGAAGCAAACACAGGGGTGTAGTGGGTAGCCATTTCAGCTTTGACCTGGAAGTTCCAACCCCCATTGAGGCTTCAGTAACGGTCACACCTACAAGGCGGGGCAGAGAGAGGACGCTGAAGACCTGAGATCCGGATGCGCAGGCTCTCTTGGTTCCTGGACCCTGGACACTGAAGGCAGACCCGAGCAGAGTTCTCCAGAGAACACTCCCGGACTGCACCTTTCCCAGACCCTGAGCCTATCCCTTCACTTGTAAGTTACCCCACAAAATAAACCTCCCTTTTAACTATGTGGAGTGGCCTTAATAATTTCACCAATACAGGGGCATAAAGTCTCACTTTCCATTTAAGATAATCTTGCCACAGTAACCAGAGGCATCCTTGTAGATCCCACCTCTTAAATACTGTACCACTCTTCCCAATAATACTAAGCTGAGAAGCCAAGCCTATGAAACAGAGACCTTTGGGGGACATGGCAGATCCAAACTATGTCAGGAAAGACACAGAATTCTTTAGAATATCTGAAATATATTGAAAACAAGAAGGAAAATATCTATGGCAAACTTTGTTCAATGCTAGACTTTATTCTGGTGCCTGCTCAGTGCTAATCAACTGATAATAATTGACTTAAAACTCCATGTTGAAAAGACCAATAAGTTTGTGTCCAACCTCTGACAGTGTAAATTATTGTATAAAGCATGATGCTTGTCATTCTGGCAGACAGTGAGACCATCTTCATGTTCTTCACAAATGTCTATTATTTTTAGGGACCACCTATTTGACCCTATGGTAAAGGTTCATATGGCAACTGGCTGATAAGTCGATATATCAAAGGTCAGATATATGCTGGCTCTTGTTAATTTCACCAATACCAACTTTCAAGAAATACTTTCTTTTTTGTTTTGTTTTGTTTGTTGAGAAACAGTGTAGCCATGATTGGCTTGGAACTCTCTAAGTGGACAAGGCTAGCCTTGAGTTCACAGAGATCCTCAAGCCACCAGAGTGCTAGATTTAAAGGTATACCCCACCATGCCAATTTATAAATAGCATTTTCAATGCCAAAATCTTTCTGAAGTAGTCAAGGCATTCTTTTATAAGAAGCATACTTATGATGATATTTAGAAGATCAAAATGCACTTATGCTAAGGTATTTGGGTTTGCGACAGTTTTATGTAAGCAAATACTATACAAGGCTTCCAATTTGTGACTAACTTGCTAGCTAAAAACGTACTAGAGAAAAGGCAGTGAGCATGTTTTTACTAAGTGAAATAAAATCTTCTAGACTTCAGCTATGAAGACAATTAACAAGATGTAGAAAGTAAACTGGCTGTATAAGTCTATTAGAGCTGACTGTTAAATACAGCTGTTTTTCCAGAATCCAATTGTGTACATTAATTAAATAATCTTTTTAAAGATATTTATTTAAACTTTTCAGTTTTAAATTATGTCCATACATTTTTCTGTGATCTGTACTTGTGGAGTTGTTTATGGCATCCATATCTACATAGTAAGGATAGTACAAAAGACATTGGGGGCATAATTCTGCCTAACTCGGCTCCCAAGGACATCTTGTTGGTGGCTTAAATTTGACATAATGGGAATTTCTGTGGGGACTGGTGAATACTGACAAAAGGTATAATTTACAAATAGGTTGGTTGTCTAGACCACAGATCAAGAATGGTTTTCTGCAAAAAGGCTAGATAGTAAATGTTTAAGGCTATCTGACTGTAGGTCTGCCTTTGCTTCAACTAATATATTATTGTGTATTTGAGCAGTCATAGAAACAGACCTCTTCGAATCAAGAAGCCAGCTCACAGGCTGGTCTCTGGTATAAAAACAGAAGGGAAAACAAATAATCAAACAAAAAACTACCAGCAGTGGCATCAACACCACCTCTTAACAATAAAAAGCATTAACATTAATCAATCCAGTAAAATTAAATGTTTGCTATGCTTATAGCCATTGTACAGTAACACAAAATTTGGGCTTTTTTTACTGTTTAAAAATTATATATATATATATATATATATATATATATATATATATAAAGATTTTCTTTCCTTTTATGTTCCAACCAGTTTCCCCTTTTTCTTCTTCTCCTGTTCCCCCACACCTATCCCTATCCCATGCCCAGCCTCTCCTCATAGAGAGTAAGGCCTCCCTTGGGTAGTCAACATAGGCTGTTATACCACGTTAGGGCTAGACCTAGCCCCTCCCTCCTGCATCAAGGCTGAGTAAGGCATCACACCATAGGGAATGGTGCCAGGGGACCCACAAACACATCAAGCCACAGAACTTTTATCCACATTCAGAGGGCCTAGTTTGGTCCCATGCAGGCTCCCCAGCTGTCAGTCCAGAGTCCATGAGCTCCCATTAGCTTGAGTCAGCTGTTTCTGTGTTTTTTTCCCATCATGATTCTGTCCCCTCGTGCTCTTATAATCCTTCCTCCCTCTCTTCAGCTGAACTCCAGGATCTTGGCCAAGTGCTTGCCTGTGGGTCTCTGCATCTGCTTCCATCAGTCACTGGATGTAGGTTCTATAATGACAATTAGGGTAGACACCAATCCGAGTGCAGGGGAAGGCTAGTTCAAGCACCCTCTCCACCATTGCTATGAGTCTTAGCTGGGGACAGTCTTGTGAGTTTCTGGGGTTTTCCCTAGCTTCAGATTTCTCCCCATCCCCTTAATGGTATACTCTGTCAATATATCTCTTTCATTGCTCTCCCTCCCTGTCTCTACCTCATGTTCCTACCTCCTATCCCCTCCCATCCTCTCCCCTCTATTCCTCCCTCTCAGTTTGGCCAGGAGATGTTAACACTTTCCTCTTCCTGGGGCGATCCATGTGTGTCCATCTTAGTGTCCTCCTCTTCACCTAGCTTTTCTAGGATTGTGGATTGTAGCCCAGTTATCCTTTGCTTTGTTTCTAACATTCACTTATGAGTGAGTATATAGTGTGTTTGTCTTTCTGGGTCTGAGTTACCTCACTGAGGATGATTTTTTTTCTAGTTCAATCCATTTGCCTACAAATTTCATAATGACATTGTTTTTTTTATCGCTGCATAATATTCCATTGTGTAAATGTACCACATTTTCTTTATCCATTCTTCTGTTGAAGGGCATCTAGGTTTAATCTTCCTAAGGACATAGGTCAAAAAGACTCAAAAACAAACAAACTGTAATAGGAAGAATTAAAGAAAGGACATTAGGGAATTATTAGACATGAACCAATGGATTAAATGCTTATGGTTTTTCATATCCATGGGCCTATAGTGACTCCAAATCCAATGCTGATAGGAGAGCGACAATGATGCTGGGGAAGCAATTCAATATTTCATAAATAGAAAAGAATGAAGATAATTTTCTTGGAGTTGGGGTTGTAACTCAGTGGAAGAGTTCTTGTGTAGCAAGTATAAAGCTTCCCATCTCTAGTAGCGTGCGCGCGCGCTTGCGCACACACACACACACATACACACACACACACACACACACACACACACACACACACACGGGGAATTTCTTTGTCTAAAATAACTATATTGCAGGGTGAGAAACTAGTTCATCTGGTGATTTTGCAGTGTTATTATTTCACCTAATAACGAATATAGACAATGATGATAAATGGCTGAAAATGCAAAGACACAATGGATGTTATGTAACCTCTGGATGATACAACACAATCTATGTGAACAGACTGTACAAATAATCCAACCTAAGAATGATCAAACTACTGGATTTTATTAACCATAAGCTAATAAAAATGTAAAGGATGAAGAGATACATATTAAATCTACCATGGACATATGATAAAAAAAAATTCACCATATGGCAAATCATACATGTGAGCATTACATCAACAACAGTAACAGACAATTGAAAAACAAAATGAATTAGATAGAAAGCTATACAGTTAAAGATATTTATAAGGCACTCATCTACCTGCAAAATTATGACACTAATTCTATCCTAAATACAGTAAATAAATTGGTAAAGGCAAACAAATAGGTATTTAGTGATAAATTACTGTTGGTTTTGTTTTGTTTTGCATTTCAAGAGAAAACCCCCAGGGCAGGCAAGCTGTAAATCTCAGCAGCTGCCAAGAGAATGAGAATGGAGACAAGAAGGTTAAAAAAAAAAAACAAACAAAAACCATCATATTGTTTGAGCTAAGACGGCATGAATTTCAGCTAGCCACATGACTGGGAGGGGAGCTTTAGAGAAAGATTAAAAAACCCAAAGTAAAAGAGAAAGCATACTTGAGACAGAGAAAAAAAGATGAAGAAAATGTATGCTTTCCTGAGTAATTAAGAAAGGTAAGCAGAGTTAGAAAGCTGCATGGCTATGGCCCTGTAAGGCACTGTGCTGGGGCTGGAATTCTGGGAAGGATAAGTATATTCTCTCATTACAGGAATAATTACTCTGCATATCTTTTTAGTATTGCTTAAGGTGAAGAATCAGCATTTCTAGGGGTGGTTCTGCAGCCAGGTCTTTGATCCCATCCAACTGGAATGTTAAGTCTCCATTCAGGCTAGAGATTTTATCCTCTTGACCAGAGGAAATACTTTTCCCTTAATGGAAATATGGTAAAGCCCCTTTACCAATGCTATGTTATTCCCCACTCTAAAGAGGCAACTATAAAGTCATTTAGAGATGGGCTGAAATAAGAGAATAGATATAACTCAATTACACCTAGTCCCCACTTTCACATGTAGCCTTTGGGCAGGAGTGCTCACTTAAGTGGAGATAAGAAATCAGGTCTCCATCATGATCTTGATGCCCCTTGCTCATATAATCCCTCTTCCCTCTCATCAGCTGGGCTCCTGGAGCTCAACCTGGTACTTGACTGTGGATCTCTGCATCTGCTTCCATCAGTTACTGGATGAAGACTCTATAATGACAGGGTATTCACCAGATGGGGAAATCTACAGAGATAACTGAACCAAGCACATAGGAACTCATGAACTTTAGATCAACAGCTGTGGAGCCTGCATGTGACTGGACTAGGCCCTCTGTGTAAACCAGTCAGTTGTGTAGCTTGGTCTATATGAGGGGCCCCTGGAAGTAGGATCAGGATCAATCCCTGTTGCATGAGCTGGCCTTTTGGGGCCCATTAGCTATGGTGGGACACCTTGCACAACCATGATGCAGGAGGGAGGGGCTTGGTCCTTCCTCAACTGAATGAACCAGGCTTTGCTGACTTCCAATGGGAGACCTTACCTTGTGGGAGGAGGGGATGAAAGGTGGGTTGAGGGGCGAGACAGGAGATGGGGGAATGTGAAGAGGGATGAGAGAAATCAGGTCTCCCTTCTTCCATTCCTGACCAGAGAGCCAAGAACAGCTCTGGCACTGCTGATTTGCGGTCCCACCTTGAGCTGCCCGGCTAACTTCGGTCTCCTGTTCTTATCCCCCTGGAGAAGTAACCCTAATCATAATTAGGAATTTGAGGTTGCTTTTGTACAACAGTCAGCTTTAGGGAGGAAACTTACTTTTATACAACAATCAGATATAGGGAAGAAAGGAAGTCCTTGACTAACACCTGGCTAGTAAGGTGAGGGAGAAATAAAAGCAAGAGTCATCAACATTGCATGTCCCAAGTTAGGAGCCAGTGAAACTAGAAGAGAGCCCGTTTTGGAAAATTTTCACGTCAAAGTCCGTTCGAATGTTGTAATGTGTTCACAGAGCCTCCTTCCATTAAAGTCTGTTAGAATGCTGTCATGGGCTCACAGAGCCTCCTTCCATTAAAGTCTGTTAGAATGCTGTCATGGGCTCACAGAGCCTCCTTCCATTAAAGTCTGTTCGAATGCTGTCATGGGCTCACAGAGCCTCCTTCCATTGTC
Source organism: Peromyscus californicus insignis (assembly GCF_007827085.1). Lineage (NCBI taxonomy): Eukaryota > Metazoa > Chordata > Mammalia > Rodentia > Cricetidae > Peromyscus > Peromyscus californicus. Next base: position 79,170,596 of record NW_026294573.1, read on the forward strand.
CTCACTATTCTTTTGGTCTCTAAGGCTGGATTTGAGAGTGATGAACTCAGGATCTGTTCTGAGAAACTTTGATTTCTGTGGGGGTGGCTAGAATCACGGTGTGAGGTCCTTCCCAGGTGGAAGGACATAATGCTCTATATCTGGACAGCATTTCACTTTAAGAAGAAAATCATTAGGAAGAAATAGTTGTCTAAATAGTACCTCATATATATTTAAGTCTGTTTTCTGGGGAATGTGATCGCTTGAACTGTTAAAAAACATATCAATCATATCATTCTTTGGTTATACTTTGGTAATTATGCTGGCTTGTTGCTCATGGCCATACAGGTGGCCAAAATTAACTTTTACCCTCCTCAGGACCAGTATAAGATATGGTCCTCAAGGGTCACTTGGGTTTTGGGATAGCCTCGGTCTCATTTAGCATCTGTTATTTCTTTTCAGAAGTTCCAACTTTGGGCATTAAGTCAGAAGCTCTGTTTGACTATGGCTACAATTAGAGATATTGGGAACACTTTCTTTTGTGCTGACCCTCCTCTACTAGACTAGACTGTTAGAGTCCACCCAGTCACATGTCCATGACTTTCCTGAAGAAGAAACATGACTCACCAGTGCTACAGAACATTTTGAGAGACACCCTGTTGTTCGCTAGGACTTAGGTGACCTTGGAAAGCAAGGCTCAAAATATCGTTACTTTTATTCCGTTTGACCATGTCAAAGGCTCTAAGTATAGTTGAACACCCTGGACCCCCAGTTACACCAGTCTGGTAATTTTAACTACTGTGCAACATTTAGATGATGCCTACAGTGGAAAAAATGACTTTTAAATGACATTAGACATGTATTTTGTTATTGTAAGTCAGTACTTGTAACTGTTAAAATGAAATGAATAATAGCTCAAAAGAACTCTGTTGATTAAAGGAAAATTTTTATATCAATGTATCAACCTTTGACCTTACATGCTTTAAGATCATATACATTATCTCTAAGTGTGATCTTTTACTTGTCTTCTATAATGTACTCACGCCTTTATAACTGGCTTATGTTTTCAGTTTTGTTTCTCAATCTGGAAGGACATCTAGACAAATTAATCTTCATACATTGATCCCCCCTCTTTTTACTAAGAATATTTCCATTCTTGAATTCTTCTAACATTTCTTTTTCCTGTTTATAGTTTCCCTTCAATCTTTTCATAATACCATGAGACATAGCAGCATTAACAAGTAAACATATAATTTTCTTTAAAAATGAAATCTAAACCACATGCATAACATAATGGAATAATGGAATCAATTAATATTACCTGTATACATACTGTTAAACTATGAGACTTTTAAAGTTCCCAAACAAAGCCTATAGAAACACAAAGCCTATAGAAACTGTGTAGTCAAATGACCTACCATAGTTGTGATTTGAGTTTTGAATGAGTGAGAAGTAGAAGATATATAGCAAAAAAAATCATCAACTTGATGTTTTAACATCCAAGAGAAATCAATTGAGTAAGCCCCATTAAAAGAGTGATGCTGTAGTTTAACTGAGCTTTTCTAGGCAGAGGACTCTTTCTGCCCGCTTCATAGATGAGGATCCCATTAGCTGTTTCCACTATAGGCATCTTTATCATGAGATAAACAGTAACCAGTTTTGAAAATAGTTTACCACTTAGGGCCTTTCCTCTTAGGCGTTTTTTTTTTTTTTTTTTGTTTTGTTTTGTTTTTTTTTTGCCGTCCTTTTTCCTTATCAGAGTCGGGGGGCCAGCCTGACTCAGAATAGAATATTTTTCAAAGATATTTTGACACAAATATGTTTGGGTCTGAGGTGGAAGGAACTTCCAGAAGTAGCTTTTCAGTGAGCTCAAATAACACATTATAAACTACCAATATACCATATACATAAAAGGCATTTGATCCTCTGGTGTATGCAGGATATGAGACTTGCTGTTGAGTAGAGTGGTAACAGGCTGCACCCAAATGATGTGTTTTCCCAGTAAATTTGCATAAATTTGTCTAGATGAGTCTTTGAGCTGAGTGATAAATACAGTTTGCTTGTCTATTGCTGTGACAAACACCAAGACCAAGAACAGCTTGGAGAAGAAGGGGTTCATATCTTATTAAAGGTTACAATCCATCATCAAGGGAAGCCAAGGCAGGAATTCCAAGAGGGGTTTGAAGGAGAAACCTCTGAGTAATATTTCTTACTGGCTTGCTCCAAGGTTCATATCTGGCTACCTTTCTTATATACTCCAGACCCTTCTGCCTGGGGATGTCTTCTCATACCATGGGCTCTCCTTTAAATGCCAATTAGCAACTAAGAAAATACTACTGCAAAGACAAGCCATAGGCCAATCTGTTGGAAGCAATTCCTCAATTGATTATATCTCTTTCCAGATGTGTCAAGTAGATAACAAAGATTAGCCACCACTTTAATGTTATGTATTGGAAAAGAGGATTAGCAGGGAGAAGACAACATTCTTTTTTCTCTTTAAAGTGGTGTCAGAGACAGAAAAATATGAGTTTAAGAAGTCAACCATTAATATCTTTAAACTTTACATGGTCCCTATGAGTGGCAGCCAGCATTCATGATTAAAATGGATCAAACCTACAGAAACATTTTCATTTACCAATGTATATCCTGATATCATTCCTGTTTATTCTTTCAGATGGCAAACTGATTTAAAGGCCATATCCACAGTCGGTGAATGCTTCAAATAGAGACAGAAACCTGAAACTTACAACTATCTTCCCTCCTGGAGAGGGATCAAGTTTGTAGGCTACATAATATTTTGACGGCTATTTCTCAAGACAGACTAGTTCTAATTTTAGATCAGGATTGGATGCAGAAAATCATCATATATTTCTTCCTTTAAGGTCTATTTCACACTGGTACAATTCAGTGGTACCCCTCAGTAGGACAAGCACAATATATATTGGAATGTATTACAAATCTCCTTTTTTTTTTTTCCTCCAGAGCATCCTCTAGCATTTTTCCTTATTCTTCCCTTCCCTTTGAATGAATAAGGAAAACAGAGGCCCATCAAGTAAGTCACCAAAGAGACCTGAGTTTCCAGTAGCTTGTCTTTTCTCACCAGTGGTAACAAGGAAAGGAGAAGCTTCTTCACTCTTACTGACCTGATTCTCCATTACACCAAACCCTGTGACCTTGATGAATTATTTCTTCACTTTTCCTGGTTAATCTTTGCAGAACTCACCACAAAAGCTGCAAACAAGCAAACAAAAACACAACTGTGGTATACATGTGAAGGATGTCAGCCAACCTCTCTCTGGTTATTACTTAAGGCAGGAGGACATTGGCTCCTTTGTGTATTGAACCTCCATATTGTCTTTAAAAATTCTCACTGGTCCTCTTCCTCAGTTAATAATCTGTCAGTCTGTATTACATTACTTAATCGAGATTAGAAACCCTGCATGTTATTATTCAGGGTGAATTTTCTAATTAAAGAGGACTATCAGTTCCCTAAATAAAGACAGATATAGTGTAACTTATCATATACAACTTTGACTTAAATTACAATAATTGTGAGAATATTGAACACAGAAAGCAAAACAAAACAAAATATAAAAGAACTTAGAAGGAGGTAGTATTAGAATTCTCACTTTCCCTTTCTATGTCACTGTAACTAGAAGGGAAAACAAAGGCAAGGGCTCCATCGTGCAATAGTGCAGGAAAAAAAGCAGACACCAATGTGGAATAAAGGAGTCTTAAAAGGGTAAATAACGTACCATAGTAGCTAGAGAAAAACAGACCTAGAAACTCCAGGCAAAAAATAACATTAGACCCTATCAGAGATCACACCACCAGCATCCTACAAAGAAATAACTAAATAGCCTAAAATACCAAAGCAAAGAAACAGGTCTCAAACCAAAAAGGAGAGGCTATATGCCTTGCACCAATTATAACTGGTTTCACCAAAAGAGACCATCTACATCGTGTTTTGCTTTGCCCCATGGCTCCTAGGTATAAGCTGTTGTTGGAAAAGGAAGAAAAAGAAGTGGAAGAGAAAGGATGGTGTGTCCAATATCCAGGAGGACAGCACTTAGAGAAACTAGGAAAGAGAAAGTAGTCTTGGTGCCATTTTGTTCTACTCAAGTGAGATCAGGCAGATCTGTGACTCTCTGTACCAGCAGGAGTTTAAGTATTGTAGAAACCAACTTGTTAAAAATAGGAAACCCTGTTTTGCAACTGTAGCAACCTTATCTGGCAGTGCTACCCAATTAGAAAAGCAACTTTCTTGGGACCACATGGTCTATCACAGTTTTGGTGCTTGCCATTACACCAAGGGGTATGAGGGCCTAGTCATGCCAAGTCCCTCTAAGCAGCTTTATCTGGTCACTTCTCTTCTCTGAAACCTGATCCAAAGTCTTCCAGGTTCTCTTTAGGATCTGCAGTGGGGAAGAAAAGAAGCCGCAATCCTGTTGTTCCCGGAGAAAAGATAGGGAATTAAACTTAGCACTGTTTAGCTTCCAAAGCATGGCCAATAGCCATAGACATTGAAAACATAACCCAAGAAAAACAGCATTGCATATACACTCCATGTACCACTGTACATCCAGGGAAGAAGCTTGGAAGAGAGGCTGACTACCAGTTAAGGAGCTTAGAGCTCCTATACAAAGCAGAAGGATAAACATGCTTACCTAAGGTTCACTGTTGTATACTCAGAAGAGTTTCTTTAACATCCTCCTCTGAGCCACCAAATGTTGCCAAAAAGTTTCAGGAGTCCCTTTACAATTGCAAGATGATACCAGGAAAACTAGGGTCCTCTCTTGGGATTCTTTGTTTCATTAATAACAAAACTTAATAGAATACTCAAAGGGAAGATCAGGGGCAATAGCTTTACAGAAAAAAAAAAAACCAAACAAACAAAAACAAACTCAAGGCAGGAAAGCTAGAAATTTCAGCAACTGCCTAGAGAACAGGAAAAAAAGAGAAGGCAAAAAAATTTTATAAATCCATGCCATTTGAGTTAAGCTTCCATGGAGGTCAGCCAGCCACATAAGGGACAAGCAATAATATACCTGGGAGAGGAGCTTTAGAGAATGTTTAAGAGATCCCAAAGTATCAGGGAAAACATGCTTAGAATAAAGAGAGGAAGAAGAAAAAGAAAAGTTATGCTTTGCTGAATAAATCAGAAAAGTGACCAGACTTATGAAGCTGGCCTGGCCCTATAAATTGCTGCTGTCATTGTGTTGTAGATGGATGATTAAGGTGTGTTTCCATAAACAAGTATCTGTCATCTAGAGATACTTATGGAAGGAAAAATTGTAGGTTAAAATAGTTATATGTAGGATATATATATATATATATATATATATATATATATATATATATATACATGGTTGTAGATGAATTTCTTTTTTTTTCCAGTTCTTCTTTCTTATCCTTTATATCTTTTTTTTTAAATTTATTTTAATTTATTTTGCAATACAATTCAGTTCTACATATCAGCCACGGATTCCCTTGTTCTCCCTCCTCCCGTCCCCCTCACCTTCCCCCCAACCTCCCCCCCCATTCCCATCTCCTCCAGGGCAAAGCCTTCCCCACAGACTGAGGTCAACCTGGTAGACTCAGTCCAGGTAGGTCTAGTCCCCTCCTCCCAGGCCGAGCCAAACAATCCTGCATAGGCCCCAGGTTTCAAACAGCCAACTCATGCAATGAGCACAAGATCTGGTTCCACTGCCTGGATGCCTCCCAAACAGATCAAGCCAATCAACTGTGTCACCCATTCGGAGGGCCTGATCCAGTGGGGACCCCTCAGCCATTGGTTCATAGTTCATGTGTTTCCATTCATTTGGCTATTTGTCCCTGTGCTTTATCCAACCTTGGTCTCAACAATTCTCGCTCATATAAACCCTCCTCATTCTCGCTAATTGGACTCCCAGAGATCCACCCAGGGCCTAGTCATGGATCTCTGCATCCAGATCCCTCAGTAGTTGGATGAGGTTTCTAGCACAACAATTAGGGTGTTTGGCCATCCCATCACCAGAGTAGGTCAGTTCGGGCTGTCTCTCGACCATTGCCAGCAGTCTGTTGTGTGGGTATCTTTGTGGATTTCTGTGGGCCTCTCTAGCACTTTGCTTCTTCCTATTCTCATGTGGTCTTCATTTACCATGGTCTCCTATTCCTTGTTCTCCCTCTCTGTTGTTGATCCAGCTGGGATCTCCCGCTCCCCCAAGCTCTCTTTCCCTCAACCCTTGCCTTTCATTACCCCCACTCATGTCCAGGCTGTTCATGTAGATCTTATTCCATTTCTCTGTCATTGGGCGATCGCTGTGTCTTTCTTGGGGTCCTGTTTTCCAGGTAGCCTCCCTGGTGATGTGAGTAGCAGACAAGTCATCCTTGTTTCATGTCTAGTATCCTGCTATGAGTGAGTACATACCATGTTTGTCTTTCTGAGTCTGGGTTACCTCACTCAGGATGATTTTTTCTAGATCCATCCATTTGTCTGCAAACCTCATGATGCCATTGTTTTTCTCTGCTGAGTAGTATTCCATTGTGTATATGTACCACATTTTGTTTATCCATTCTTCAGTTGAAGGGCATCTGGGTTGTTTCCATGTTCTGGCTATTACAAACAATGCTGATATGAACATAGCTGAACAAGTGCTCTTATGGTGTGGTTGAGCATTTCTTGGGTATATGCCCAAGAGTGGTATAGCTGGATCTTGGGGGAGATTGATTCCCAATTTTCTAAGAAAGCGCCATATTGATTTCCAAAGTGGTTGTACAAGCTTGCATTCCCACCAGCAGTGGAGGAGAGTTCCCCTAGCTCCACATCCTCCCCAGCATAAGGTGTCTTCAGTGTTTTTGATCTTAGCCATTCTGACAGGCGTAAGGTGGTATCTCAGAGTTGTTTTGATTTGCATTTCCCTGATGATTAGGGATGTTGAGCAATTTCTTAAATGTCTTTCGGCCATTTGAGTTTCCTCTGTTGAGAATTCTCTGTTTAGTTCTATAGCCCATTTCTTAATTGGACTGTTGGGCATTTTGATGTCTAATTTCTTGAATTCCTTATATATTCTGGATATCAGTCCTCTGTCAGATGTGGGGTTGGTGAAGATCTTTTCCCATTCTGTAGGCTGTCGCTTTGCCTTGTTGACCGTATCCTTTGCTCTACAAAAGCTTCTCAGTTTCAAGAGGTCCCATTGATTGATTGTTTCTCTCACAGTCTGTGCTACTGGTATTCTATTTAGCAAGTAGTCTCCTATGCCAATGCGTTCAAGACTACTTCCTACTTTCTCTTCTAGCAGGTTCAGAGTAGCTGGATTTATGTTGAGGTCCTTGATCCACTTGGACTTAAGTTTTGTGCACGGTGATAGATATGGATCTATTTGCAGCCTTCTACATGTTGATATCCAGTTTTGCCAGCACCATTTGTTGAAGATGCTTTCTTTTTTCCATTGTGCACTTTTGGCTTCTTTGTCAAAAATTATATGTTCATAGGTGTGCGGATTAATGTCAGGGTCTTCAATTCGATTCCATTGGTCCACATGTCGGTTTTTATGCCAGTACCAAGCTGTTTTTATTACTGTAGCTCTATAGTAGAGCTTGAAGTCAGGGATCATGATGCCTCCAGAAGTTGTGTTATTGTACAGGATTCCTTTGGCTATCCTGGGTTTTTTGTTTTTCCATATGAAGTTGAGTATTATTCTTTCCAGGTCTGTGAAGAATTGTGTTGGTATTTTGATGGGGATTGCATTGAATCTGTAGATTGCTTTTGGTAAGATTGCCATTTTTACTATGTTAGTCCTGCCTATCCATGAGCATGGGAGATCTTTCCATTTTCTGACATCTTCTTCAATATCTTTTTTCAGGGACTTAAAGTTCTTGTCATATAGGTCCTTCAGTTGCTTGGTTAGTGTTACTCCAAGGTATTTTATGTCATTTGTGGCTATAGTAAAGGGTGATGTATCTCTGATTTCCTTCTCCGCTTCTTTGTCCATTGTATATAAGAGGGCTACTGATTTTTTTGAGTTGATCTTGTATCCTGCTATGTTGCTGAAGGTGTTTATAAGCTGTATCAGTTCCTTGGTGGAATCTTTGGGGTCGCTCAAGTATACTATCATGTCATCTGCAAATAGGGAAAGCTTGACTTCTTCCTTTCCAATTTGTATCCCCTTAATCTCCTTATGTTGTCTTATTGCTCTGGCTAGAACTTCAAGTACTATATTGAATAAGTATGGGGAAAGTGGACAGCCTTGCCTCGTTCCTGATTTTAGTGGAATTGCTTTGAGTTTCTCTCCATTTAATTTGATGTTGGCTGTTGGCTTGCTGTAAATTGCCTTTATTATGTTTAGGTATGTTCCCTGTATTCCTGATCGCTCCAATACCTTTATCATGAAGGGGTGTTGGATTTTGTCAAATGCCTTTTCTGCATCCAGTGAGATGATCATATGGTTTTTTTCTTTGAGTTTGTTTATATGGTGTATTACATTGACGGACTTTCATATGTTGAACCACCCTTGCATCCCTGGAATGAATCCTACTTGATCATGGCGGATAATTGTTTTGATGTGTTCTTGGAGTCTGTTTGCCAGTATTTTATTGAGTATTTTTGCATCAATGTTCATGAGGGAGATCGGTCTGTAGTTCTCTTTCTTTGTTGTATCCTTGTTTGGTTTAGGAATCAAGGTAATTGTAGCCTCGTAGAAGGAGTCTGGTAATGTTCCTTCTGTTTCTATTGTGTGGAACAATTTAGAGAGTATTGGTATTAACTCTTCTTTGAAGATCTGGTAGAATTCTGCGCTGAAACCATCTGGTCCTGGGCTTTTTTTGGTTGGGAGACTTTTAATGACTGTTTCTATTTCGTTAGGGGTTTTTGGACTATTTAAATAGTTTATCTGGTCTTGATTTAACTTAGGTATGTGGTGCCTATCCAGAAAGTTATCCATTTCTTTTAGGTTTTCCAGTTTTGTCGAATAGAGGTTTTTGAAGTATGACCTGATGATTCTCTGGATTTCCTCAATGTCTGTTGTTATGTCCCCCTTTTCATTTCTGATTTTGTTGATTTGGATGCTCTCTCTCTGTCTTTTGGTTAGTTTGGATAAGGGCTTGTCTAGCTTGTTGATTTTCTCAAAGAACCAACTCTTTGTTTCATTAATTTTTTGTATTGTTCTCTTTGTTTCTATTTTATTGATTTCAGCTCTCACTTTGATAATTTCCTGGTGTCTATTTTTCCTGGGAGACTGTACTTCTTCTTGTTCTAGAGCTTTCAGGTATGCTCTTAAGTCTCTAGTGTGAGATTTCTCCAACTTATTTATGTGGGCATTTAGTGCTATGAATTTCCCTCTTAGTACTGCTTTCATAGTGTCCCATAAATTTGGATATGTGGTGTCTTCATTTTCATTGATCTCTAGGAAGTCTTTAATTTCTTTCTTTATTTCTTCCTTAACCCATTGGTGATTCAGTTGGGTATTATTCAGTTTCCATGAGATTGAAGGTTTTCTGTAGTTTTTGTTGTTGTTGAAATCCAACTTTAGACCATGGTGGTCTGATAGAACACAGGAGGTTATTCCAATTGTTTTGTATCTGTTTAGATTTGTTTTGTGGCCAAGTATGTGGTCAATTTTAGAGAAGGTTATATGGGGTGCTGAGAAGAAGGTATATTCTTTTTTGTTAGGATGGAATGTTCTGTAGATATCGATTAAGTCCATTTGAGTCATGACATCAGTTAAGTCCTTTATTTCTCTGTTAAGTTTCAATTTGGGAGATCTGTCCAGTGGTGAAAGTGGGGTGTTGAGGTCTCCCACTATTAATGTGTGGGGTTTTATATGTGATTTAAGCTTTAGCAATGTTTCTTTTACATATGTGGGTGCCCTTGTGTTTGGGGCATAAATATGCAGAATTGAGACTTCATCTTGGTGGATCTTTCCTGTGATGAGTATGTAATGCCCTTCTTGATCTCTTTTGATTGATTTTAGTTTGAAGTCTATTTTGCTGGATATCAGGATGGCTACACCCGCTTGTTTCTTAAGACCATTTGATTGGAAAGTCTTTTCCCAGCCTTTTATTTTTAGGTAGTGTCTATCTTTGAATTTGAGATGTGTTTCTTGTATGCAGCAGAAAGATGGGTCCTGCTTTCGTATCCATTCTGTAAGCCTATGTCTTTTTATAGGTGAATTAAGTCCATTGATATTGAGGGAAATTAATGACCAGTGATTGTTCATTCCTGTTATTTTTTGGTGGTGATGTGTGGGTACTTCTATACGTTGGGGTTTACTGCTGTGGCTTTATCTATTGCCTGTGTTTTCGAGGGTGTATCTGACTTCCTTAGGTTGGAATTTTCCTTCTAGTGCTTTCTGTAGGGCTGGGTTTGTAGATAAGTATTGTTTAAATCTGGCTTTGTCATGGAATGTCTTGTTCACTCCATCTATGGTGATTGAAAGTTTTGCTGGGTATATTAGTCTAGGCTGACATCCATGGTCTCTTAGTGTCTGCATTACATCTGTCCAGGTTCTTCTGGCTTTCAAAGTCTCCATTGAGAAATCGGGTGTTATTCTGATGGGTTTGCCTTTATATGTCACTTGGCCTTTTTCCTTTGCTGCTCTTAATATTCTTTCTTTATTCTGTACGTTTAGTTGTTTAACTATTATGTGGCGAGGGGACTTTTTTGGGGGGTCTAGTCTGTTTGGTGTTCTATAAGCTTCTTGTATCTTCATAGGCTTTTCCTTCTTTAAGTTGGGAAAGTTTTCTTCTATGATCTTGTTGAATATATTTTCTGTGCCCTTGAGTTGGTATTCTTCTCCTTCTTCAACCCCTATTATTCTTAGGTTTGGTCTTTTCATGGTGTCCCAAATTTCTTGGACATTTTGGTTCATGACTTTGTTGGCTTTAGTGTTTTCTTTGACTGATGAATGTATTTATTCTACTGTATCTTCAACACTAGAGATCCTCTCTTCCATCTCTTGCATTCTGTTGATTATACTTGCATCTGAAGTTCCCAATCGTTTTCTCAGATTTTCTATTTCCAGCATTCCCTCTGTTTGTGTCTTCTTCATTTTTTCTATTTCCCTTTTCAGGTCTTGGACTGTTTCCTTCATTTGTTTCATTGATTTTTCTTGATTTTCTCTCAGTATTTTATTGTTTTCTTCCAGGACTTTATTGATTTCTTCTAATTTGTTTGCCCTTTCCTCTAGTTGTTTACAGCGTTCTTCACATTTTTTTGTCTTTTCCTCTACACAAGCCTCTAGCTTCTTCATGATGTCATTCATAAGGCTGTTTTCTTCTGCTTCTTCCAATTTCTGATGTTCAGGTCTAGGTGTTGGAGGAGGGCTAGGGCTTGGTGATGCTGTATTGCTATTCATTTTGTTGTATATGTTTCTGCCTTGACGTTTGCCCATCTCCTTGTGGTTCGTTCTTAGCCTTATCCGCACACTTGGTTCAGACAGACCAGTGTTCCAAAAGGGAAGTCTGGAGCAAGATGGGAGCTGGGGGCCGGCCTCTAAGTCTCAGGAAGAGGCTTGGGGCTCAGGCGGATGGGCATGGGGGCAGGGCGTGGAGACTGCAGGGTCTGCCAGGGGTCTTGGAGAAGGGGATCCTTTCCGGTGGGGCTAGCAGGGAACCTGCCCGGTGGCCAGAACCTGGGGCCAAGTTGGGCAGGTCTTCCCTGGAGTGGCTGGTGCCCAGGGATGGGGTCCGGGGCAAGGAAGGGCACTCACCAGTGTTCCAAAAGGGAAGTCCGGAGCAAGATGGGAGCTGGGGGCCGGCCTCTAAGTCTCAGGAAGAGGCTTGGGGCTCAGGCGGATGGGCATGGGGGCAGGGCGTGGAGACTGCAGGGTCTGCCAGGGGTCTTGGAGAAGGGGATCCTTCCTGGTGGTGCTAGCAGGGAACCTGCCCGGTGGCCAGACCCTGGGGCCAAGTTGGGCAGGTCTTCCCTGGAGTGGCTGGTGCCCAGGGGTGGGGTCTGGGGCAAGGAAGGGCACTCACCTGTGTTCCAAAAGGGAAGTCCAGGGCAAGATGGGAGCTGGGGGCCGGCCTCTAAGTCTCAGGAAGAGGCTTGCGGCTCAGGCGGATGGGCGTGGGGGCAGGGCGTGGAGACTGCAGGGTCTGCCAGGGGTCTTGGAGAAGGGGATCCTTCCCGGTGGGGCTAGCAGGGAACCTGCCTGGTGGCCAGACCCTGGGGCCAAGTTGGGCAGGTCTTCCCTGGAGTGGCTGGTGCCCAGGGATGGGGTCTGGGGCAAGGAAGGGCACTCACCAGTGTTCCAAAAGGGAAGTCCGGAGCAAGATGGGAGCTGGGGGCCGGCCTCTGTAGATGAATTTCTAAATGGTCTTATTAAATAAGAAACACAGAGCCAAATACAGTGTTAAAGCCTAAGAGAACAGAGCAAGAACCACGACTCCCTTTAGCTTACCACTCACTGTCATCCTTCCCCTGAGAGAGAGAGAGAGAGACCTTCTCCTGTGTGTCTTGCATTTTATTGCTTTCCTGTTCTGACTTCTCCTTGGCTCTAAGTCCAGCCACATGAATTCCTTGTCACTGTCTGTCTATACAGACCTCCTGGTCTCTATGGTTGATATTTGGATTAAAGACTCAAGGGTCACCATGCTTGGCTGTGTCCTTGACCACACAGAGACTCTGCCTGCCGTGTGATTGGATTAAGGGCATGGGCTACCACCACCTGACTTCTATTCCTGGCTCTCCACTAATGACCACTAATCTCCAGGCAAACTTTATTTATGAACATACAAATAAAATCACATTTCAACACAATTAAAATGTCACCAACAGATGGCTACATTAAAAGGATGATTGGCATGTGCCTTGCACTACCAGAGGGCCATAGATAACATTCATACAGGACTTGATTTATGCATAAATCTAATTAATATTATCAATAAGATAAGGAGTCAGAAAGATCAGAGAATCAGGAGAGCAGCCACAGTATCTTCCTTCTTCTTCCATTCCTCCAGTCCAAAAGGGCTAAGATCCTCTTTCTGCCCTACCTTACCACTTCCTGTCCCTTTCTCTATAGTCTTCCAAACCTCTATGGTTAACTAGTGGCTAGCTCCACCCTTTGACTCCAAGGAAGCTTTGTCAGAACACAAGCAAAATATCACATAGTACTTGATTCCCAAGTATTTAGGCTTATCACAGCTTTTTTATCTAAAGAATGAATCTTCATTGACTAGTGGATACTCTCCCAATATTCTAACTAGATTTCAATCAGTTATAAGACTTGTTCCTAGCTCAGTTATCCTTCTTAATTAAAAACTATCAATGATTTGTCTACCTGTCTCCAAACTACTATTTTCATTCTCACTTTTCCTCTTAACAATGGAAAGAGAATGTCCACAGACATCTACCACGGTATCCTCCACCTACCAGAGCTCACAACAGAATGACTTCAACAGCTTTTCTCTAAATGCTTGTTGCCCAAGCTGTGTACTAGTCAACAATAACAACTTCCTTAATTCTACTTAGGCATATGACCATAAACCATCTCCGTTGTATGTTATTTGCCTTCTTCATTATTTTCATAGTTAGTTGATCAACTTAAAGAAAAAAAATTAGCCATCCTTTTTTCTGATAGCTACCACCAGATTTATTTGCATCTTTAACAAAAAATTATGTCAGAAATGTTATCTATGCATTATTACAAATTTTCCCTTATTCTTTGTGATCTACTTTGTCAGAAAGTGGAAATACCCAGATGCCTTCTATTTTACTTTGATGAATTAGTGCTAAGTTTTTTGTTGTCATATTATATGTTCTCCTTATTATTTTCAGGGATATCCACTCCACTTTTTCACATGGTCTCATCTACGCCACCTAATCTGAACTGTGAAGTACTGCTCCCTGCCAGTTGGTGATTTTACATTTTGGTCATTTTGTGAAAAACCCTGTGCAGTCCTCTCACTCCTTTGTCTAACCTATTATGAAAATTTGTCAGGTCTTTCATTAAAATTTACTCCAGATATGACCAATTCCCACCATCTTCATGGTTTTTAGTCTGTTTGAGCCCCTTCAACTTCAAAGCCCCTTCAATAGGGCTCCTTTGTTCTATCCTTGATCCCAATAAATGCTTTTCACTGCAAATGGACAAGTGCTCTTTAAAACTGAGTCACTTTATAGGACTCATGTACTCTGTACCTTGAAATGCTTTCCTATTTTACTAAGAGAAAAGTTTGATGTATTTATTAATTAAATGTTCTGCATGATAAGCCCTACATGTTCTATCTTAGACAATCAACTATGTTCATCTTTCTGAGTAGTTAATAAACACATTGGTCACCTTGTTATTTCTCTTATCACTCTTTTCTTCTGTTTATTACTTTAGTTGCTTGGGTCCACATATACACCATTTCACTGTTTGAATTTTATTTTATATTATTTTATTTTATTTTAATGTAGTACATTTCATGTACTTCCAGATTCTGGTTTCATATCTTGTTTATCATTTGGTTTTTGCCTTCCCACTGGGATATAACAAAAAGTATTTTCTATTTCTGTCTTCACTAATTCATCATACCTGTTAAATTAGTGTTCAACAAATAGCAGACAATGTGCAATTATCTGTTTGCTAAAATTTTAAAGGTTTGATAAATTTATCTAAACAAAAGTTAACAGTTAACTTCCTGGCTGGCAAAGGAATCAGGAATATGTCCTACCCAAAAGCCCAAGTAGCTGGATCTCCGAAGCATTCCCTACCAGGCAGCCCATAGCCACCACAGTTTTCTAAGAACCAGAAGGGCAAAAGAAACCAAGGAATGGAACATTCACCTGACAAATGCAAGACCAGATGTTAGTAGCTTCAATTAAAAAAATCTTAAACACAAATATCTAGACAGCAGCATGAAAACATAATGAATAATAGTCAGAAAAATGGCTCCAGTGAAGCCCAGCAAGCCTACTTCAGTAGGTCCTGAGAGTTGCCTACTAAAGTCTCTCAACTATAGTTTAAGCACAAGTAAGGACTTCAAAATAACAATTATGAAAATGCTCAAGGTCTTTAAAGATGATATGAATAAATCCATTGATGAAGTCTATAAAAACACAAAAAGTAGGATGAAATAAAGAAAACAGTTTAAGACACAAAAGTGGAAATTGAATCAATAAAAAACATAAACATGGGAAACTGGAAATTTAGGAACTCAAACATGAATATCAGAGTCAAATCCCACCAACAGAATGTAAAAAATGAAAGAATCAGGCAATGAAGACAAGAGAGAATAAATGGACTCCCCAGTCAAAGAAAATGTCAAATCCAAAAAAATCCAGGAACAAAACATCCAAGAAATGTATATCATTATGAAGAGACCAAATCTGAAAATAATACAAATAGGAGAAAACTACAGATCAAAAGCACAGAAAATATTTTCAACAAAATCATAGTAGAAAATTATTGTGACCTAAAGAAGGAGGTATTTACCAAGTTACAAGAAACATACAGAAAACCAAATAGACTTTACTAGAAAATAATTTCCCCATGTCCCATGATAGTCAAAAAACTAAACAAAACAAAGAAAGGCTATTACTAGCTTCACAGAGAAAAAGACCAAATAACAATATAAAGACAGACCCCTAACAATAACACCTGACTTTTCTATGGAGACTCTAAAATCCAGAAAGGGTTGGGGTAGGTGTTCTCTAAGCCCTAAAAGATCACAGATGCCAGCTCATACTAACCAAGCAAAATTTTCTATCACAATAGACGGGAAAAAGAAAGCCATTTCATTATGAAACTAAATTTAAGTAGTTTCTATCTACAAATCAAACACTACAGAAGGTGCTAGAAGGAAAACTTAAACGTGAAGAGATTAACCAGACCCAAGAAACCACAAAGAATAAATAATCTCAGAACAAGAAATCAAATGATGGTGGGAAAAGAACCACATAAATACAACAAAATAACCAACAGATACTGGTTATTGATAACTTTCAACATCAATGATCCCTAATAAAAAGACAGACAGAGATTGGATTATAAAGCATGATACAACTTTCTGGATTCTTCTGAAACCAAGAAATACATCTTACTATCATGGATAGGCATCACTTCAGGATAAAATTTTGGAAAAATGTATTCCAAGGAAATGACCTAAAAATCAAGCTGGGATAACCATTTTAATATCTGACAAAATATAATTCAATCAAAAATTAATCAGAAGAGAAAGGGAAGGACACTACATACTGCTGTGGGATGTTCTGTATGGCATATGTGTTGCTGATTGGTCAATAAATAAAACACTGATTGGTCATTGGCTAGGCAGGAAGTATAGGCAGTACAAGGAGGAGAATAAAGCTGGGAAGTGGAAGACTGAGTCAGAGAGAAACTGCCAGCTGCCACGATGACAAACAGCATGTGAAGATGCCAGTAAGCCATGAGCCACGTGGCAGGGTGTAGATTTATAGAAATGGATTAATTTAAGCTGTAAGAACAGTTAGCAAGAAGCCTGCCATGGCCATACAGTTTGTAAGCAATATGTCTCTGTGTTTACTTGGTTGGGTTTGAGCGGTTGTGGGACTGGCAGGTGAGAGAGATTTGTCCTGACTGTGGGCCAGGCAGGAAAACTCTAGCTACAACATACTCATCAATAGAAAAAATTATCAAAAGGATATTGCAATTCTACACATCTATACACCAAACACAAGTGCACTCAATTTCATAAAAGAAACACTATTGCAGCTTAAATCACATATTGACTTTCATACAATGATAGTGGGAGATTTTAGTACCCTTATATCATCAATAGACTGGTCATCCAGACAAAATGTAAACAGAGAAATGATGGAGCTAACATGTCATAGACCAAATGGACCAACAGATATTTATAGAACATTTTATCCAAACCAAACAAATATACTTTCTTCTCTGCAGCTCATGGAACTTTCTCCAAAATTGATCACACACTTGGACACAAAGAAAGTCTCAACTGACACAAGAAAATTGAAGTAACACCTTTCATCCTATCTGACCACTGTAAATTAAAACTGGATATCAACAAAAACAGAAACAACAGAAAGTGTACAAACTCATGGAGACTGAACAACTCACTACAGAATACAAAATTGGTCAACACAAAAATGAAGAAACAAATTAAAAACTTTTTAGAAATCAATGAAAATGGAAACACAATGTGCTCAAACTAATGGGACACAATCAAAGCACTTTTCAGAGGCAAATTCATAGCACTAATTGCCTACACTGGAGAGATCTCACATTAGTAACTTCATGGCACACCTAAGAGCTCTAGAATAAAAAGAAATCACATACCAAAAAAAGAAAAAAAAAAAGTAGATGGCAAAAAATAATCAAAATCAAATTGCACATAAACAATTTGAAGAGAGTTATAATTTCTAGTTAAATAGAAGCAGTCATTAAAATCTCCCAGGAAAAGCACAGGATCAGATGGTTTTAGCCCAGAATTTCAACCACTGTGGAAATCAGTATGGTGATTTCTCAGAAAATTAGGAATCAGTCTACCTCAAGACCCAGCCATACCACTCTTAGGTATATACACAAGGAATGTTCAATTATACCACAAAGATACATGCTTAACTATGTTTATAGCAGCATTATTCATAAGAGCCAGAACCTAGAAACAACCTGGATGCTGGTCAACTGAAGAATGGATTAAGAAAATGTGGTATGTGTACACAATGGAGTACTACTCAGCAGAGAAAAACAATGGCATCATGAAATTTGCAGGCAAATGGATGGAACTAGAAAATATCATCCTGAGTGAGTTAACCCAGACTCAGAAGGACAAACTTGGTATATACTCGCACATAAGTGGGTACTAGATATAAAGCAAAGGACAATCAGACTGCAAACCACAAATCCAAGGAGGCTACCTAGCAGGGGAACCCTGGGATGACTGTGGCTTATAATTAGTTTTGGTTTTGCCCAATCACTGGGCAAGCTTTAGTGAAACATTTCACTATTAGGAAAAGAATTCTACCAGACTTTCAAAGAACAATAATGTCACTACTTCAAAACAGAGAAACAACCATATTTTAATGAGGCCACAGTTACCTTGATACCCAAACTAAATAAAGGCCCAACAAAAAGAGAGAATTATGGAAAAAAAAAGAAATATTCTATTTGTCCTTCTTTTTGGCAGCTTAGGAATGCTTCATTTTGTAAATTGCCACATTTCTTTATCCATTCACAAGTTGAAGGACATCTAGGTAGTTTCCAGGTTCTAGCTATTACAAATAAAGCTGCTATGAACATAACTGAGCATGTGTCCTTCTGGTATGATTGAGCCTCCTTTGGGTAAACGACCAAAATTGGTACAATTGGGTCCTGTGCTAGGTTGATTCCAAGTTTATGAGAAACCATCACACTGACTTCCAAAGTGACTGTACTAGTTTTCACTGCCACCATGAATGAGGAGTGTTCCCCTTGCTCCACATCCTCTCCTGCATGAGATATCATATGTGTTTTTTTTATCTTAGCCATTCTGACAGATGTAAGATGGAATCTCAGAGTTGTTTGGATTTGCATTACCCAAAGATACCAGGAAATTTGAAGGGAGAATGAATGGAACTAGAAAAAAATCATCCTGAATGAGGTAACCCAGACCCAAAAAGACAAACATGGTATGTACTCACTCATAGATGGATATTGGGTGTAAAATAAAAGATAACTATGCTACAATCCACAGATCCAGAGACTATGTAACAAGGAGGGTTCATTGAGCCACTCAGATCTCCCTGGGAAGGGGAAATAGAAGGGATTTTGTGAGTGGATTGAGGACAGGTAGGGATGGAAACATAAGTGATCAGGTTGGTAGGGCAAGGAGTGGGAAAGTGCTGAGGGGGACTGCTAAGGGAGGTCACTTCATATCCAGTGGAAGCTTGGTGCTGAAGAATCTACAAGAGAGGCTATGGGGAGGACCCCAGCTTAGACTCCTAGCATTAGTGGATAAGTAGCCTGAACTGGCATCTGCTGTGACCAGATTGGCACCTTGCACAACTGTCATCAGAGAGGTTCCATCCAACAACTGATAGAGGCAGAGACCCACACCCAAACACTAGGCAGAGTTCAGGAATCCTGCAGTGGGGGAAGAGAAGAAAAGTGTGTGGGTGCCAGAGGGGTAAAGGACACCATGGGAAGGCTTACACAATCAACTAACCTGGGCTCACAGGGCCTCACAGATATTGAATGGACATCCAGGGAGCCTGCATGGGACTGACCTATGCATTCTTCATATATGTTACAGTTGTGTCACTTTGTCCTTTTGTGGGACTCCTAACAATGGGAACAGGAGCTATCTCTCACTCTTTTACTGGCTTTTGAGACCCTACTCCTCACACTGGGTCACCTTGCCCAGCCTTAATACATGGGGAGGTGTTTAGTCTTACTACAACTTGATATGCCATGTTTTATTGATACTCATGGGAGAAATGCCTCTTCTAAATAGAGAAGGAAGAGGAGGGGATTGTGGAATAGGAGGGAGGCTGGAGGATGAAGTGGTAGGGGAGGATATAGGTAGGAGGCCACAACCAGGATGTAAATAGATGACAGAGAGAGAGAGAGAGAGAGAGAGAGAGAGAGAGAGAGAGAGAGAGAGAGAAGGAGAGAAAGAAAGAAAGAGGAAGGATGGATGAAAGGAAGGAAGAAAAAATGTTTTACATTCCCTAGTTATCAAATAAATGTAAATTAAAACTACTTTGAGATATCACCTCACATTACATTAGTCAGAATAGCTAAGATCAGTAAAGCAAGTGACAGCTCACTCAATCATGGGTGTGTGTGGAGTAGTGGTACATTTGTCCATCACTGGAGGGTACACAAACTTATGTAGACACCATGGAAATCAATGTGGTGGTTCCTCAGGTAGCTGGGAACAGCTCTACCTCAAGATCCAGCTATATTACTCTTGGACATATAACCAAATGGCACTTCACCCTCCAACAGAAGCACTTGCTCAACATATTCAATGGTACTTTATTTATAATAGCCAGATTTGGAAACCGTCTCTGGTGTAGAACATTATTTTAAGATGTGTTACATTTGTTTGTGCTGTGGATTAAAGGTGTGTGCCACCACCGCGCGGCTGGGAAAACATTATATATATATATATATATATATATATATACACATACACACACACACACACACATACACACATGTGTGTGTGTGTGTGATCCAAATGAAATCACAAAATAACAGTGGATACTAAGCTCCAATTGCATATTTCTAGTTATCAAATAAAGCATCCAATAATGGGAAAGACTTGAGTCTAGAGGAATCCTCTAACAATGCAGTCTTGTACCAATATTTGTTGCTCTCCACAAACTGAGGTAAGACAACATTGCCAAAAACAAGACCTACAAACTCATTTAGCATGAAGAAGTCAAACGGATGCCTACTTGGAGCCTTTACATGTATGGACTAATGTTCATAGTACTGGACAGTACTCTGTATGTTACCAAAGTAGAAAGTTAACACCAAGCCAACTACAAAAGCTTTAATCTACAATAGTGACCTGCCTGTAAATTGTGCTAGTGTAATAGTGACTAAAAGCATGTGGGAGTAACCACTAATATCTAACTATACTTAAGTCCACTACATGAATGAAACCTATCCCCAACAGTGCTAGGCTGGCCAAGAACCTGAGGTCAGATAAGCCACAGACTTAGGGGAAAACCAAACACTGTTCTGATAAGGGAATGCAGCAATAAAATAACTCCTAACGACATTCTGTTATACTAGTAAATCAGTGTTTTGCTCAGCCATCATTAGAGGAGATGCCTCCTGAATTAGTCGGGAACGAATACAGACCCATAGAAGGACAATATGCAAATAGTGAGGGACCTTGGAACACTCAGTCCAAAATGGGAAATTTCAAATCTCTCCACTCAGGGTTCAGGGAACTCTGTGGAAGAGCAAGCACATGATTGGAAGAACCAGAGAAGATGGAGAACACCAAGGAAACAGGTCTATAAACACAGCAGGACAAACACATACACATGAAATCAGAGAGACTGTGAAAACATGCACATGGCCATCACAGGTCTGTGCTAAATGGGATCCCAGCACTGAAGAGAAGTAGGCACAAGCCCCAGCTTAACTCAGAAGCTACCTCCAAATGATAACAACTCACAAATGAATTTTTTTTTCCAATGGAGTTTCACTAGGGATAAAACATGGCCTTAAGGGCAGACCCCATGCCTAGCAGCAGATGGCCAATACAAGAAGAGCTTCTTGGCATCCTTGTAGGTTTCTTTGTCTCAGAATGTTTCATCAGGAATTTTTTTCATGTTGTTCTTTTCATTTTTTTTTTTATTTTTACCTACATGTCCTTTGCAGATATTTATGGCTTTAGGTTTCTTACTGTTATGGGATTCCTGTGTCTGGGAATGTGTGTGTCTCTGCATTTATACATGTTTCTTGTGCTTTTTGTTTGTCTCCTTTTCTTTTGTATGTTTTCTTCTACTCTGATTTTTTAAATTTTGTTTTAGTCTATGTTATTATTGTTCTTTAGTTGCCTGGTCATTTTCTGATGAGATATGAAAGGGTTTGGGTCTGGATGGAAGGAATGATGGGGAGGATCTTGGAGGAGTTAGGGGAGAGTAAACTTTAATCAGAATATATTAAAAATCTATTTTCAATATAAGAAAAATAGAAAAAATAAACCAACAGTAACTGTCGCTGGCTCTGTAGCTGGGGTCTTTCTATCTCTGATCCTGGGGGCAGGGGATAGGTAGATGTATAGTCAATGACAAAGATTCCAGAGGTTTGCAAGCAATCTCTCATTTATTAAACAAAGGACTGAAGTATTTATGTGTGAGCTGTTTGGTGGGCTTTTGCTTCCAATTGCTGTGATGTTTCTTGGTTGGCTCTGGGCTGCATGTCACCATCTTTTGTTTTGGAGCTTATGGATCAGGTTTCCTCTGGCCAGAGTGCTCTCTGTGCATGTCACAGCTCATTGTCTGTGCATGTGTGCTTAAGGCATGGCTCATTTCTTTAGCTTTACTTGCCTCAAGTAATATCTCCTTTTAAACAATATTTTCTTAGAGCAGGCATCAAATGAGAAAACATCTAAAAACTAAAAACACAAATTTCATTGATCAACTTGGTGTCTATTTTAATAGAAGAGTTCACTTTTATGGTAAGAAGCTATACATTGATTAACATTTGCCTATGTTTCATGTTTATACAGTGGTTGATTATTAGGTAAAGAGAAACACTAAATTTAGGAGAAAGATCCGACTATGACAAGAATATTTTTCTCAGAAAGTCATCCTTATAATGGCCTTAAAAAGAAAGTTTGAGAGCAAATAAGAATGGAGATGACAAATCAATTCCTACAGCTATTTCATTCATTAACACCATCTATTTTTAAAGAAGTCTCTGTTTGCAATTGTTTCAATGATTCAGAATTATAAATTCTAACACAATCTTTCCTGTAATATTATGTGACACTAAAAAATTATAAAGTTTTAAGCTCTCTTTAAACTCTTCACAATGTCAGAGCATCCTATTTCTCTTATGATTACTTAATGTAAAAAGAGTAATATAGTTCTCAGTGGGGCATATTTTCAGACTCTAAGTAGGTGGTGTTAGATTTAAATGTGGGTGTTACTGGATATTCTAATTGAGAAGCAACTTGTTCCAAAGTGCTCCATGTTCATAACTGAAATGGCAGTTGCTGTAATATTTTAATACATTTATTACAACCTTTTGCTTCTAGTTCTAAAAGGGAACATTTTTTTTTACTCTTTGTGGAGGAGAGGAATTATCATTTAGCAATTGCTTTCTCTGGCATATAAGTTAGACTAGCTGCAATGGGACAACTGTATTTAACCATTATGCATGTACTGTAGCAGAAGGGTTTACTGTAAAGCTATCTGCATGCTTAGACACCGTGAGCATAGGCGATGATGATGTTTAGTACCCCCTGTGGATGGTGGTATGGGGATGGTTACTTAAGCTTTGATTCTACATTCTAACAACTTAGAGAAGATTCTATTTAGATTCTGTGATTTCAGTTTGTGTTCTGTTCCACATTGTGGTTTACAGTTTAAGTTTCAATCTCTTTTGGAATATTGTTGGTTTATTTTTCAAAAATTATCATTGACAGACTTGTGTTTTAAAGTCAATTAGGTAAATTTCATAAACTATAATCTGAAGGAAATGAAAGAATCCAAAAAACATTAACCACAATAAATAGGATTTATACAGTTGTAAATATGACTATAGTTAATCAGTTTAGTCAAGATATTTAGGCTTTAAAAAGGATTTTAAAGTGAACACTGCTTTATGCACAGTTACAACTTGGATGGGGGAATGTCTTTTTGAATGCTGTGAATATGTGTTGCTTTGATTGGTTGATAAATAAAGCCATTTGGCCTATGGCAAGGCAGCTTAGAGGCAGGTGGGAAATTGAAAGAGAGGGACAGGAATAAGTTGGGAGAGATGCCCACAAGCCATCCAAGGAGCAACATGTACTAGGACACAGGTAAAGCCACAGAACATGTGGCAATACATAGATGGATAGTTATGGGCTAATTTAAGATATAAGATCTAGTTAACAAATAGCTTGAGCCATGGCTATGCAGTTATAACTAATATAAGCCTCTGTGTGTTTACTTGAGGGACACAAGTGGGAGAGATTTGTACCAATCGCTGGCAGGCCAGGACATACGAAATCTTCTGACTACAATAACTAGGATTATATATCCAGCTTCTAAGTGTGAGAAAATTAATGTACAAAAAGTGCCTACTATTTAAAGACATCTCCAGACATGTTAAAATGCTAAGATTTGCACTGGGTAGATCACTGACATATCTGATCCCTAAGCATGCACCATATATTAGAAACACATGCCCTCTTGCACGTTTTATATAGCAACATTTTCTTACAATTTTTCCAACTGAAGGACGTACTTATCAAAACCAAAACCAAATTCAACTAGCAGGTAGTCTATCTTAAGGAAGAATAATAGTAAGTTTTGAGAACCACTGGTTTTACTGGTATTTTTATATACATTTGAAATGTTAGTCTTTGACATAATCTTGCATAAAGATTTTGGGGATTTAAAACATAGTAATTTTTAATTATTACTGAAGTTTTAAAGTGGTTAAGCTTTTAAAAGACCAATTTAATACTAATTTGACATATTCAGTCACAAAAGAAATTTTTAAAATGAAATAAAAAAGTCCATTGGCATTGTAGCTGTATTGGACTATTGATTATTTCCCTCCCTTGACAGTGTACATAGTAATTGTTGGCACTATGATATCTGGACCACAAGAAGGTGGCTTTTAAGGTTAGATCAAGAACAAGTCTTCTTAGGTCTGTGTCTTCAGCCATAGAGGCTTACCTTCAGCTTCTAAGAAGCAATGAAGGGCAAGAACAAACCCTGTATTGTTTTGAGAGTAATTTGGAGTACATGACCAACAACTCAAATGGAGGTTTTCCATACCTGACACTACAGATTTTATTAGATAATCTATGGCCTTTGTGATGCCAATGAAGTATAACAATGACCAGCTTGGCAAGCTACCTCTAAAGCTAAAAATAGTAGCATGCATGTATATTGTTATGGTAGCTAACAGTTGTCTAATTAGACCAAAGCTCCACTCAGTAGGAAGGAGGTTATGCCTAGTACTAGAAATCTAGACAACTACCAGGAGCTAGTAGGGTCATGGATCTTAGAAGAAAACCTGCTATCTTCACTTCATTAGACCTACATAATTTCTGACTACATTCTAAAACTTATCCTAATACCCAAAGATTAGTGTAGCTCTCCCATCATCAAATAAGCTTCTATTTACAGCAAATGAAGAGCACTGCAGAAAACTAAATGGATTGTTTGGATCTTGGCTCGAGTTGATACATCTATAACATAACTCCTGCACCAAAGACTCACAGGACAGGGGCAGAAAGATTAGAAGAGCTGGAGGACCAGAGAGTCAGCTGTGAGATTGTGTCCTAGAAATGACAGAGAAGGTTTATCCATGATACCACAATGATTTAGCTGTCTAAATAGGACCTTAACAATGATAAGATCATAGACATGCTAACGCAGAAGGAGGGAATCTTGGTTCCACCTCTTGACAAAGAAATAGACATCTAATGACTACTGAGAAGGGGAAAACCATTTCTTCCCAAGGATGAAGGCCCTAATTGTTTATTGCCTTAGGATTTCTATTGCTGTGGTAAAACTTCATGACCATAACTAGGGTAGGAAAGGGTTTATTTCAAATTTTATTTTCTCAGATAAAACTCAATTCTTGAAGTTATACAGGGTCTTTTGCTGTGGGATGTCATTCTTCTATGCTGTGAATAGGTGTTGCTCTGATAAATAAAATGCTCATTGGCCAGTGGCCAGGTAGGAAGTATAGGTGAGGCAAGCAGACAATGAGAATTCTGGGAAAAGGAAGGGCTGAGTCAGGAGTTGCCAGCCAGACACAGAGGAAGCAAGATGACAAGGCAGAACTGAGAAAAGGTACCAAGCCATATTGATAAACATAGATACAAATTATGGGTTAATGTACGTGTAAGAGGTAGTCAGTAATAAGCCTGAGCTAATGGCCAAGCAGTTGTAATTAATATAAGCTTCTGAGTGATTATTCTATAAGTGGGCCACAGGACTGCAGGGGCTTGGTGGGACCCAAGAAACATCCAGCTACAAATGGCACCAAGACATGGTGGCAAGAGTTTCCACCTAAAACCTGAGAGAACTTAACAAGGAATTCTAAAATAGAGCTAAAAACAGCTTCCTTGTTGTGTCTCAGCCACATGGTGAGTTCAAGGCATGCAAGCTTGAGTTATAGCATGGCAGATTCTTGCCAAGTTACACAGACATTTCTCCAAACCATGCAGTGCACTATGTGGTGGATTTAGCTTTTGCTAGTACAGACAAAAAAAAAAAATACAAACAAACAACAACAACAACAAAACATTGCTGGACTACATGCTGCTTTGGTAAAGGTATAGATCCACTGCCTCCCAGAGTCAACAGAGAGCATGGCTCCTAGAGCTGGCAGTGAATTACCTCTGCCATGTTGAAAAGCTAAGATGGGCAGAGTCAGCAGCCAAGACTGCCACTTCAGTACTAGCCACTGCAGTTTAAAGTAATAGATCCACAATAAGGCAGATTCAGATGGAATAAGACTTTAAGTGGTTTACAGTGTGTATAAAAATGTATGTAGACTTGGAAGAGAGAGTAAAATGAATATAGACAGTTATACAAAGAAATAGACAGTTGCAAACAATGAAATATTTAGAGACAGTAAATGTAATATAAAAATAAGCCACATAAAGATGGAAACTACACACAGAGTCTGGATTATATTCTCTGTAGCTAGAGTTTTCCTGCCTGGCCCACAGTCAGGACAAATCTCTGTCACGACAAATCTCTGTCACCTGCCAGTCCCACAGCTCTCAGACCCAACCAAGTAAACACAGAGACTTATATTGCTTACAAACTGTATGGCCATAGCAGGCTTCTTGCTAACTATTCCTACAACTTAAATTAATCCATTTCTATAAATCTATACCTTGCCACGTGGCTCGTGGCTTACTGGCATCTTCTCATGCTGTTTGTCGTCTTGGCGGCTGGCAGTGTCTCTCTGACTCAGCCTTCCACTTCCCAGTTTTATTCTCCTCCTTGTCCTGCCTATACTTCCTGCCTAGCCAATGGCCAATCAGTGTTTTATTTATTGACCAATCAGCAACACATATGCCATACAGAACATCCCACAGCAATTCTCTTTGGGAATTTTTTTTTGGGGGGAGTCAAGGTTTCTCTGTATAGTCTTGGTGCCTGTCCTGAATCTTGCTGTCCTGGATCTCAGTCTGTAGACCAGGATGGCCTTGAACTTACTGAGCTCCTCCTGGCTCTGCCTCCTGAGTGCTAAGATTAAAGACGTGCACCACCACGTCCGACTCTTTGGGATTTTTAACTGGAGAGAGACATTTGGTTATAAGGGCTGCTAAATTAAACCAATATATGCATTTTAAAAGTATCTTCACTTCAAAATTTGGATCTAAGGATGCGTTGCTTTGGAAAGGAGGCTCTGCTTTTGTTTTTACAGAAAGCAAGAGGCTCTGGATTTGTTCCAGGTTAGTATGGATCAGATTTGATCAATCTAGACCTCCTGAACCTTAACAGAAGGTAGCTGTCAACAAAGGTTATAGTCAGTCTTCCCAACAACTTGACCATTATCTTGAATTTTCTCAGGATCTCCATAAGACTGCCAGTACCCACAATCAGCTGGAAGTAGTCTAGAAAAACACATCCACATTCCCAAAAACTGGACTATGAACATTTGTCTTTGTTTAGAGACTGGTTACAAATTGTTATTGGTCATAGTCAATATCATTCTAAAGAAAAAAGCGGGATAGGACACAAATATGATAGAATGAAAGAGTAGATTATTGAGTCTACTTTTAAAGAGCAACAACTTGAGTAAAATGTTTTACATTGCCATGGATTTTAGTTTATTACAAATTTAAAGTTAATGTTGTTATACTGTATGTATATTTCTAACATTGTTTAAGGTATTATGTTTATGTAACTCATTTAAATTGTAATATATAATTAAGAAATACAGAATAACAAGTATCCATCCATGACAATCAAATTAATAGTCATGTTAGTTAAGTTTTCTAGATATACATATATACATTTCAATTAGGTAGGTAATCTTCAAAGACCTACAAAATATGCCATTTAAAATGTTTTAAAAACCTAGACTTTTCTGGAAAATGAGACATGTCTACTCCTGGCAGCACCAATTACTTCAAGGAGAATGATGAGCATTGAATAAACTCATTATGGAGTTTGCTTTCTTTGTGACAAAAGTTATCCACTGGGGAAAAAAGTGTCCTTGCATTGACTGACCGATAGTATGTTGTGTAAATTGGACATGCAGGACTCATAGGAAAGTGACCACTGAACTTTGCAAGATGAGATGGTTCTTCAGGTTCCTGTTTCACAGAGGAGACTGCCAGACATTCTGCAGAACACAGGAAGAAGCAACTGAGAAACTCTAGGCCTATAGTCTGAAGATGGATTCCCCAACATTGCAGAGGAATTTTGGGTGACTGTCCAGGAAGCCAGCTGTCTCTGTCATTCTAGAATTTTGGAAGTTGCTTATAATGCTCTTCCTGTTTACTTAGGTGATATTATATCCTCTCTGGGGTCTTTGATGTGGTTGAAGACTATATAGTTATAGTTATAATTTTCCTTGGTTATGATAAAAGATAAGTTAGATATGAAACTACAGACTCACAAATATAGGATAGATAGAATATTTTTTTAAATTTTGCCAAATACAGATTATTGTAACTGTAATTCTTGCTTGATAACTGTTTTGTTATACATAGTTTTACTGGGTTAAAGTTAAAACCTTCCTTTTTGATTAGACAGAAAGGGGAAGTGCTGTGAGATGTCATTCTGTATGCTGTGAATATATGTTGCTCTGATTGATTGATAAATAATACTCTGATTGGCCAGTAGCCAGGCAGGAAGTATAGATAGGGCAAGTAGACAAGAAGAATTCTAGGAAGAGGAAGGGCTGAGTCAGGAGTTGCCAGCCAGAAACAGAGGAAGCAAGATGACAAGGCAGAACTGAGAAAAGGTACCAAGCCACATGGCTAAACATGGATACGAATTATGGGTTAATTTAAGTGTGAGAGTCAGACAGTAATAAGCCTGAGATAATGACTGAATAGTTATAATTAATATAAGCCTCTCTGTGTTTACTTGGAGGACACAAGTGGAAGAGATTTGTCCCAACTGCAGGCCAGATGAGACACAGGACATCTTCCAACTACAGTCGTTACTCAAACAGAGCAGGAAGCTGAAGGCAGAAACTGATACAGAGACCATGGAGGAATGTGCACTGCCCAGCTGCCTATAATTTTTTCATCCTGATTTCTTATATATCCAGGACATATCCACCAGGAATGTCACCACCCACAATGGGCTTCCCTCATCAATCACTTTTTAAAAAACTGTTCTACAGACTTGCCTACAGACTAATCTTATGGAGACATTTTGTTATTTGAGAGTCCATCTTCCCAAATGGCTCCAACTTAAGTCATGTTGACCTAAAACTAGTCAGAGCATTCATGCAATACAGAGTGATCATCCCCAAAATTATATACACACAAATCACATTAAATGGACAGTAGTTTGAATTTATATATGTATATGTCTGTGTCAATAATGACCACATATAGACCATCAATTTTAGAAGAAGTGGTGGGCCATAGGAAGAGTTGCATGAATGCTACATGGAGGAGGGGTTGGTGAGAGGACAGATGAAGAAAATGACATAATTATATGTTAAATGGAATTTTTCTTTTTTTTTTTTTTTTTTTTTTTTAATTTATTTTAATTTATTTTGCAATACAATTCAGTTCTACATATTGGTCACGGATTCCCTTGTTCTCCCCCCTCCCGTCCCCCTCACCTTCCCCCCAACGCCCCCCCCCCATTTGTGTTGTTTCTTTTTTTTTTTTTTTTTTTTTTTTTTTTTTTTTTTCCCCTTTTCTATTTTAATAAAAAGGAAAAAAAAGAAAAAGGTTATAACTAACAAAAGAAAAACTATACCTTGTGTACATCCTACTTCACAAATGAGTCTGTCAGATATGCTAAGCCTATAGGCTGAAGATGATGCCCCAACACTGTGGAGAAACCTCAGGTGACTGTCCAGGCAGCTGGCTGTTTCTGTCAACTCACAAATTTTTTGGAAGTTGCTTGCATGCACTTTCTGTTTTTATTTTTGTTAGCTAATATTATTTCCTTCTTGGGTCTCTGAGGGAGTTGAAGATTAGTTAGTTATAGTTGAAGGTTAGTTAGTTATAGTTGAAGATTAATTAGGATAGAAAGTGAATTAGATACATTTTGGACTTAACAAAATAGGATAGATAATGAAATTATTTTCTCTGAATTTGTCAAATACAAATGGACTAGACATTGTTTAGACATTTATTACTTGTATATATTGTATATAGTCATTGTACTTTTGTATATAGTTTTTCTAAATGGAATTTTTCAATAAAATTTAAGTTAAAAAATCAATAAAAAAAGAAAAATGGCAGAAAAAAGTTATACCTACTCAATATAATTATATATAAATATAATTAAATAAGTATAATATAAATATACAATCAAATCACAATATAGTTATATTAAATGCATGCTTGTGAGTGATATGGAACAAAGTAGTATATGACAGGTAAAGGGCTACCTGCAATGTATACTACTGCTGTTTCACTTTAGATACATGGTATTATTGTGATTGGCCCTGCTATTTAATTTTGTACATGTTTTTCTGTTATTTTGCAAAAATTAGGAAAGTTTAAAATAAAAATTTAATATACAGCTGATCTATTCTCTGCAATTTCTTGATAGGAAAAAATTCCTCTCAATCACTTTGACCAAAATAACATTCTACAAAACAAAAGGGAAAAATATCTTCATGTAGTATTGAGCTAAGGCTGTCATTCTCAAAAATTAGTTAAGGAACTCAGTTCTTCTAATTTATAAATTATAGGCTATGTATTCTCTTGGTCACAATCTGTTAAATTTCACATGATTTGTTTTTTGTCCTCAGAATTTTATTTTTCAGAAAAGTTGTAAAATAGTTCTACACCCAGAATAGGCAATTTGGGCCTAAATATATATACTTGATAAAAGCATTTCAAAGAGTTAAACACTCAAAGAAACATGAAAATGATCTATCAGATAATAGGTTATTTCTAGCCATCCCATAGTGGTAAATATGTATGTGGGGAAAGGAAATTTTTCATATACTGAAATGTTTTTGAAAGTCTTATGCTTGGGAGACATTGTTGGTTATGACTTGATTGGAAATAAGACCCATTAACTCTCTTGTATTTCTCAGAATGTCTTTTGTTGCCTGCACTTTTATTAGTTAAAATATTGTTACCCACAAATGGAAGTTTTTATTTTTATTTTTTTATTTTATAATTTGATTTAATTTTGCATATCAGCCATGGATTCACCTGTCCTCCCTCCTCCCCCCCCCCGCCTTCCCCCCAGCCCTCCCCCCAATTCCCATCTTCTTCAGGACAAGGACTCCCCTGGGGATTCAGTTCAACCTGGTAGATTCAGTCCAGGCAGGTCCAGTCCCCTCCTCCCTTCACCCAGGCTGAGCAAAGTGTCCCTGCATAGGCCCCAGGTTCCAAACAGCCAGCTCATGCACTAAGGACAGGTTCCGGTCCCACTGCCTGGGTGCCTCCCAAACAGTTCAAGCTAATCAACTGTCTCACTTATCCAGAGGGCCTGATCCAGTTGGGGGTTCCTCAGCTATTGGTTCATAGTTCATGTGTTTCCACTAGTTTGGCTATGGTGAAGAAAATGTGCACAATGTTACAAAATATAGACACATATGTAAAACACTGCATTGCTTTACAGGAATTGGAGGATGACACACTGATATTCTGAAGTAATCGGTCTTCATGAATTGCTTTATTAATATGGGTAAATGTAACCCCAGGTTTGTTTTCCAATATGTTTTCCAGTTATTTTTAAGTCTAAGAATTTGTTAAGGGAAATGACGTCCTTAAATATCTAAGTTGTATATTTGCTACTTCATGCAACAAAAAGATACTTGCAAAAAGAGACATTTTTCAATCCTACAAGTCTTTTGAATATTGAGTTGTTTAATAGTTGTCTTAGAGACTCTACACTTCTTTCAGAAACTGTAAATATTCTATGAGAATATTCTAAAGTGTCTTCTGGATTAAGATCAAGTATCCAAAGCCATGAAATTCAATGTCTTCTCACACTGAAAAAAAAAATGTCTTCCATTCCTACTATTAAGAAGGGGAAATAGACTAACAAGCAGCTTGAAGACATTGCTATTGATTTACATAGGAATAAAACATGATTTTTCTTTAATTGCACTTAATATAGGAAACACAGACATGCTTGATTTCAAGTTCAGTTGGTTTGATATAATCTTTGGTTGTTCATGATTAAAATCTTACCAAAAGCCCACCAAAGATGAGCAATCTAATAACTGTGGTCTCAGTTGGTAAGTTATGCCAATTCCCTGAAAATCACATTTCGATAGTTAGAGTCAGGCTAACCACACAGAACTCTTTCTCTATCCATAATTACAAAATTAGATTACTTTATCTTAAAGCATAGCTTGAGAAACATTTTCTTTGTGGCATATTATTAAAGAAACATGCTTTCTAATGGTCTCTCTTTAAGCCAAGAAAGCCACATGTTATGCATTATAGCATTAAAAAGAGTCAGGAAAGTGTTCTTATGGGTAGACTTCTGTCAAACTTTGAACTACAGTTCAGGCATTATGTTATGCATTGCCAGTGATATTTATTAAGTGAAGAGAATACATTACAGAGTAAACTTTACTAAAATAACTGATGAGAGATGATAGCATGTGTTTAAGAAATATTTTTATTATTCTCTATCCCAAATTTGCCTCTGTTATGAGATAAAGATTCTGAGATTTCAGATGAGAGTTTATGAAATTCGACACCTTCTCGAAATAATTGCTACTATCTTCAGAGGGAAAAGGAAAAGAGACAGAACTATCTTAATTTATGAAAAATCTACTCTGCCTGAATTTGGTAATTAAGCCATATACCATTTTTCTATTGTATATACACTAAGAAGGTAGAACAAAAATGTGAAGGACTAACAAACTAGGATGACACTGATAAACTACTTGTACTCATTGTACCTCTACCTCTCATTAAACTAAAAATGCTCACTCACTCCCCTCATGCTTGAAAAAAGAATGAGCAGGTGTGAGTAGCAAAAATATGGCTCCCACAAGACACAATGTCTAGAGAGATGGATACTTGATATAGTTATCCCACCAGGCTTTAGAGAAATTAGTGTATGGAGATATTAAAAGGATGATTTTTTAGAGTTACTTTATTTACTGTAGAACTAGTAAGTACAGGCAGAGTTTGGAAAAGAAAAGGAATTCGAGATAATAAAGGACACAAAGAATGTAATGAAGAAGAATGTTCACTCCTGATTTTGTCCAAATGCCTGGTACTGAATTTCTCACCTATTTTCATCATAGATATTGTGTCTACATCCAGAATAGACTTCTAAAGTGAAAGGACAGTTATTTATTTCTAACATTGTGACAGCACAGCT
This sequence comes from Peromyscus californicus insignis, assembly GCF_007827085.1. NCBI lineage: Eukaryota > Metazoa > Chordata > Mammalia > Rodentia > Cricetidae > Peromyscus > Peromyscus californicus. The sequence goes on from NW_026294573.1 coordinate 79,203,681, forward strand.
AAGGTTAAGATAGGATAGCACTGGTATGCAGTGTCACAACACTCAGGAATTATACTGATAAGAAATAGGGTGGGATAAATTCTTGTTATTAACCTGATACATTGAATCACTGATCCAATATCTTTTCTCCTTTACTAAATATTCTTTATAAAGCTTTAGTGCTTCTGCATAGTCCTGAGCAGTGAGTGGGGACACTTAAGTCCCCACAAAAGCATTACAGGATGGCTATATCTGATTATTACTTATACTTGTAGACTCATGATGTTAATTTTTTTCCATCCCTGTTCCAATAACTTAGAGCCATAGATCAACTTTCAAAATATTAGACCTTGTTGGGAACACTCTTTCATTGTTGGTGGGAGTGCAAACTAGCACAGCCACTTTGAAAGACAGTGTGGTGGTCCATCAGAAAACTTGGAATCAACCTGCCACAAAACCTGGCTATACCATTCTTGGGCATATACCCAAAGGATGCTCAATCATACCAAACTTACTCAACTATGTTCATAGAAAACACAAACAGAGAATTCTGGAAATGGAATAGCTAGGTAAGTGTAAAGTAACTGCAGACATGAACATCACCAACAGAATACAAGAGATGGAAGAGAGAATCTGAGGCATCAGAAATATAATAGAAGAAATAGACTAATTGGTCAAAGAAAATGTTAAATCTAAAAAGACTTCTAACACAAAACAGCCAGGAAATCTGAAACACCATGAAAGGATCAAACCTAAGAATAATAGGAATAGAAGAAGGAGAAGATACCCAGCCCAAAGTCTCCAAAAAATATTTTTAACAAAATCATAGAAGAAATTTTCTTAACTTAAAGAAGTACTTGCCTATAAAGGTATAAGAAGCTTACAGAACACCAAATAGATGGGACCAAAAAAGAAAGTCCCCTCACAACGTAATAATCAAAATAATAAACACAGAGAGAAAAGAAAGAATATTAAAAGTGGCAAAACAAAAAGACCAAGTAACATATAAAGGCAGGTCCATTGGAATCACACCAGACTTCTCAATGGAGACTCTAAAAGCCAGAAAGTCCTGGAAAAATGTGCTACAGACTCTAAGATACCATAGATATAAATTCAGACTACTATACCCAGGAAAACTATCTATCACCATAGACAGAGAAAACAAGATATTCCATGATAGTCAAATTTAAACAATGTCTATCCACAAATACAGCCCTACAGAAGGTACTAGAAAGAAAGTTCTAACCCAAGGAGGTTAACTACACCCATGAAAACACAGGCAATAAATAATCTTATACCAGCATAGCCAAAAAAGAAAGAACGAAAGAAAGAAAGAAAGAAAGAAAGAAAGAAAGAAAGAAAGAAAGAAAGAAAAAAAGAAAGAAAGAAAGAAGGAAAGAAATCATATACACTCAACTACAACAACCATAACAAAATAACAGGGATTAAGAATCATTGGTCATTGATATCGCTCACTATCAATGGACTCAATTCCCCCAATAAAAAGAAACAAACTAACAGAATGAATGTAAAAACAAGACCCATTCTTCTGCTGTATACAAGACAAGCACCTCAATTTCAAAGATAGACATTATCTCACAGTAAAAGGTTGGAAACAGATTTTTTAACCAAAAGGCTCCAAGGAGCAAGCTGGTGTAGCTATTTTAGTATCTAACAATATAGACTTCAAGCCAAAATTAATCAAAAAAGATGAGGAAGGACACTGCACATTCATCAAAGGAATAATCCACCAAGATGATGTTTCAATTCCCAACGTCTATTCCCCAAATGCAAGGTCTCCCACTATCATTGGATGAGGTTTGGAGTGTGATTTAAGCTTTAGTAATATTTCTTTTACAAATATGGGAGCTTTTTTATTTGGGAAGTCTTGAAAAGATCAGGAATACAAGAGATATTCCTAAACATAATAAGGCAATATACAGCAAGCTAATAGCCAACATCAAATTAAATGGAGAGAAATTTAAAGCAATTCCATTAAAATCAGGGCAAGAAAAGGCTGTTCACTTTCTCCATATCTATTCAATATAGTAATTGAAGTTCTAGCTAGAGCAATAAGACAACTAAAGAAGGTCAAGAGAATGCAAATTGGAAAGGAAGAAATCAAAGCATGGCTATTTTCAAATCATAGGATAGTACACATAAGTGACTGCAAAAATTCTACCAGGGACCTCCTACGTCTGATAAACACCTCCAGTAAAGTGGCTACATACAAAATTAACTAAATATAAATTAATAGCTCTCCTATATATAAATGTTAAATAACCTGAAAAAGAAATAGCCACTCTAACCAAGCAAGTGAAAGAAAATTTTGACAAGAATATCAAGTCTTTAAAGAAAAAAAGTTGAAGAAGATATCTGAAGATGGAAAGATCTCCTATGCTCATGGATCACCAGGATTAATGTAATAAAAATAGACATTTTACCAAAAGCAATCTACAGATTCAATGCAATCCCCATTAAAACTCCAGTACAATTCTTTACAGACCTTGAAAGAACAATACTCAGCTTCATATGAAAAAACAAAAACCTCAGGATACAATCCTATACAGTAAAAGAACTTCTGGAGGTATTACCTTCCTGAATTTTAAGCTCTACTACCAAGTTACAATAATGAAAACCATATGATTTTGGCATAAAAACAGACACGTTGATCAATGGAATTGAATTGAAGACCTAGACATAAATCTACAAACATATGGAAACCTTATTTTTGACAAATAAGCCAAAATTTTACAATGGAATAAAAGAAAATCATCTTCAACAAATAAATGGTGCTGGTGTAACTGGGTGTCGGCTTATAGAAGAATGCAAATAGATCCATATCTCTCATCCTGCACAAAACTCAAGTCCAAATAGATCAAAGGCCTCAACGTAAATCGAGATACACTGAATCTGACAGAAGAGAAAGTGAGGAATAGACTAGAAACCTTTGACACAGGAGACAACTTCCTGAATAGAACACCAATAGTGCAGGTACTAAGATTAACAGTTAACAAATGGGACCTCTTGAAACTGAAAAACTTCGGTAAGGCAAAAGACACTGTCATTAGGACAAAATGGCAGCCTACTGAATGGGAAAAGATCTTCACTATTCCCACATCTGAAAGAGAGTTGATTTTCAAAATATAAAAAGAACTCAAGAAACTAAACATCAACAAACCAAATAATCCATTTAAAAATGGGGTACAGGTTTAAAGAGAGAATTCTCATCAGCACAATTTCAAACGATCAATTCCCTTAGCCATCAGGGAAACACAAATCAAAATGACTCCGAGATTCTGTCTTACACCTGTCAGAATGACTAAGATGAAAAACACAAGTGACATCTTATGTTGGAGAGGATGTGGAGCAAGGAGAACACCCCTCTATTGCTGATAGGAGTGCACATTTGTATAGACACATTGGAAATCAATAGTTTCTCAGAAAACTGAGAAATGATTTACCTCTATACTCAGCTATACCACTCTTGAGCATGTACCAAAAGGATATTCAATCATACCACAAGGACACTTGCTTAACTATGTTCATAGAAGCTTTATTCTTAATAGCCAGAACCTGGACACAACTAGATGTCCCTTGACTGAAGAATGGTTATAGAAAATGTGGCATATTTATACAATGGAGTATTAATCAGCTGTTAAAAACAAAGACATCAAGAAATTTGCAAGCGAGTTGATGGGACTAGAAAAAAAAATCATCCTGAGTGGGGTAAGCCAAACCCAGAAAGACAAAAATGATATTACTTCCTTATAAGCAGATATTAGCTATAAAGTAAAGAATAACCATGCTACAATCCACAGACACTGAGAAGCTAAGTAACAAAGACAGCTTCTGGGGTGACATTTGGATCTTCTTGGGTAGGGGAAGTAGAATACATTTTGAAGGTGGACTGGGGCCAGGTGGGGATGTGAACAGGAGGGATGGGGGAAGGGAGAAGGAAGGGAGAGTACTGGAAGAGACAGCTGGAAAGAGGGTCCATTTCAGGATAAGGCAGAAACCTAGTGCAATGGAAACTCCCATCAATCAGCAAGAGTGACCCTAGCTAAGATTCTTTTCTTTTCTTTCTTTCTTTTTTTTTTGAGCTGAGGATCGAACCCAGGGCCTTGTGCTTGCTAGGCATGTGCTCTACCACTGAGCTAAATCCATAACCCTCCTAGCTAAGATTCTTAACAACAGGAGATAGATAGCCTGAACTTGCCATCTCCTATAACTAAGCAAGACTTCTAATGAAGAGATTGGGACACCAACCCATCCATGTAACCTGGGACCTACAATTTGTCCTGCCTACAAGATGTGCTTGGGTAAAGGTGGCACAGAAATTGTGAGAGTGGCCAACTCATGACTAAGACCCATGCCACAAGAGGCAATCCACCCCTGAGACTGCCTGGAGTGCCAAGACCCAGAAGGTGGATAGCCCAGAGACCTAGGATAGAACCAAACACAACTGGCCAAAAAAAAAAAAAGTTAATGTAATAATACCTAATGATATTCTGCTGTACTCATAGATTGGTGCCTAGCCCAATTGTCATCAGAAAGGTTTCATCAATCAACTGATGGAAACAGATTCAAAGATCCACAGCCAAGCATAAGGTGAGCACAGTAAACCCTGTGACAGAGGGGGAGGGATGATTTTAAGAGCCAGAAGGATCAAGGACACCATAAGTAAAACCACAGAAACAACTAAGATAGACTTATGGGGCTCATAGAGACTGAACTCCCAATCAGGGAGCCTGCATGGGACTGACCTAGGCCGTCTGCATATATGTTACAATTGTGTAGCTTGGTCTTCTTGTGGGACTCCTAACAGTGGAAACAGGGACTGTCTCTGACTTTTTTGTCAGCTTTTGGGACCCTTATCCTCATACTGGGTAGCCTTGTCTAGCCTTAATATGAGGGGAGGTGCCTAGTCTTACTACAGTTTGATAATCCATGTTTGGTGGATATCTACAGGAAGTCTTCCCTATTTCTGAATAGAAATGGAGGAGGAGTGAATGGGCGGTGGGGCAGAGGGGAGGGGAGGAGGAAAGGGAAACTTCAGTCAAGATGTAAAAATAATAATAATAATAAATCATTAATTAGTAATAAAAACAAACAAACGTATAGCTTTACATCAGTAGCAGATTAAAAGTAAAATGATAAGGTACATTGCTAAGTTGTTTTTTTTATTGTTTTGTTGTTGTTGTTTTCATAAAAGAAATGTTCTAATCACTGATTCGTGATAACAACCTATATCCACCATTATGAACAAATTATGAAAGTAGATTAATATTGGATAATTATTTTGTTATATTATTAAATAAAGATATTTTGAAAATGAGTGCAAATGGTATGGAAAACTTATTTATTGTTAACAATTAGTAGATAATCCTAATTTCCAAATAAAATTTTCCTAAATTTCTAAAGTGGTCACACGTTTAGGTATTTTTGTAAGTGAGAACAGAAACATCTTCTTAAACTCCCTGAGAACTAACTGTTGTAGGAGTAGACTACTGCTACAAACCAGAAAAGTAGAAAAGATACATAAGCTGCTCCATCTACTTTCTGGTCAGAAGGAGGCAAACTCAAAGTGTGAGCATATACCACTATACATCTGTCCACCCGTCAGGAGAGCTGTTTTCCAAAATGGTAAAGAAAAATGTCAGCATGAATGTAGCAGAATTTCTAGCAGTGTGAGAATGGGGATTGGCACTCTTTTATGAGAGAAAGATTTGAGAAATATTTAGTGAAATTCTTTATGGGAATTGCTTCATTTTGTTAGACATTGGGGATGAAATGTTCCCTACTTTGATTCCAGACTGTGGTACTTTTTGGAGGGGTATGGAAACTTTCAGACATGAGGCCAAGCTAGAAGAAGAAATGTCCCTGACTGCATATCTGTGGAAGTTATACTGGGTCCTCTACTCACTCTTTTCTCTCTGCTTCCTGTCAGCAACTATTTAAAGAATGTCTTCCACCCTTTGCTCTTTCTACTCTGTTCTGCCCAAGAGTACAGAGCTAAGGAATCATGAAGTGAACCCCTGAAACTGTGCCAGAATAAATCCTTTTTCTCTTAAATTGTATCTGTCAGCAATAGAAGAAACTGGTTACAGCAATGGGAAAGTAACCAACAAACTCAGTGTGTATTGCATCCTTGCATGAGGTTTGGGAAGATTCTATTAATGAGTGCCTGTGCATGACATGCAGGAGGACTGTAGTAATCAGTATGCTGTTCATGGCCTGCAATAGACCCTAGCAATCAGTGCAATATTCTTGCCATAAAAGTAAAAACAAGGATACTTATTTGATATATTGCTTATGCTAATTTACTTCACTACAGTAATAATTTTATCATTCATATGCACTGCATAACATCATATTGTGAAACTTAAACACACATAGTAAATTATTTACTATAAGTTTCCCCTAAATAAGGACATGGTTTCAAAAGAAAAAAAAAAAAACACTTGATGATATCAGCATGATCTACCTTCAACTCAACCCCAGATCCACTCTCCAGTCAAAATTTTCAGCTGGGCAAAGAACAAGAGAAATATAAACTTAAAGAGGAAAACCAGTTAACAAAAGTAAATGTACAATCAACAGATACAATGAAGTCAATGAACACTGTCTTTATTCTGTGAATTTTTTAAACTGTAATTGATTGGCTTGGATATAGTCTCTTTATCCATTTATTTCCAAAAAAAAGAACATAAAAATGAAGAAACAAACAAACAAAAACCCCTCAAGGATCCATCAGAAAACACAGGTCGAACCATGAGGCAACTCAAAGTTGAGAGGACAGAAGCACAGTTTGTTCAGAGGAGAAGCCATTTTTGACAGATACACTTCAATACAGGCATTGTCAGAGGGCCAGTTTGGACTAGTTTGACAGTGACATGCTGTGGATGACCCAGTTTTTCAGGGCTTTTCACATTAGTGAGAGCTTTACAATTATTGATCTCACAAAATTCTCACTGTACAAACTGAAAAAGGAAAAGAAAAAGAAAAAAAATCACTGTGTTTACAGTTGCAGGAGAAAATCAACACTTTAAAGGATGCCATCAGTATTCAGCTTCCCTTAACAGAGAACTCCCATTAAAGTTGGGCTTGCCAGCACCTCATGAATTAAAGGGCAAGATGCCTACTATTAATTTTACAATAGGGAAATGAAACACTCAAGTTCAGATCCCAGTAGCTATTCTGTTCCATGTAACTGGGAAGGAAAGGAGCTTGGAAGCAAAGGTACATACTCAGGAAGTACTGAGTTCTAACTATAAGATGAAGGCCTCATGGATTAGTGTCACACCAATGAGCTCACTCATGAGAACAGTGGATTGGAGCTAAAAGAGTCTCATATCCTGATTTAAGAGAGGCTTTCTAGGGATACTTCAAAACACTGGTAAGTGACCAAAACAAAAATATCAAAGGCAATTCTAACCTCTGGTTTTTAGCTGCAGTCAACAATAAATACTCTCAGTCTAAGCCAGATGGTCCTAAAACCTTGAATTAAAAGCCATTATCCCAGTTCATTTCATTCAGAACATTATATATGACTTTTAAGAAAAGATTAAAATGCACAGTAAAGACAAAAAACAGACTGGATGCACAGGAATGCATCAGAAACAAACCCATGTAGAAGAGATGCATGGAAGTATCAGCTTGAGAACTTAAAACAGTCATAATCATCAGTACACAAAGAGATGCCATAGAAAAATAAACAAGGAGCACAGGGAAAGAAAAGATGGGCATGTGTGCAAAGATGAACATTCTAATAAGTACCAAATGAAAACAACTATGACAGAAAGGAACTGCCTTTGGTATAGTAGAGAGATGTCAGCAGAGGAAAGATCCAGTAAGCTGGAGTGCTTTAAATGCAAAGGTCAACCTCAAAATTAAAGGAGATAAAGGGTGAGAAAGGGGGAGCCCAAATTAAAAGATAAGTAATGGTTGATACCATGTGAACTGAGCGTCAAAAGGAGCATAGGGGCGGTAATAGAACAGGAGAAATGCTTGAGGCAGCAATTCTCCAAACCACAGATCCAGAAAGCTGGAAGAACACAAGTAGGAAAAACACTTAAAACATACCCACCATACCATGTTCAACCTGCAGAAATCAAAGACAGAAAAACTCCTGAAAATAGAGAAGAAAAATACTACCTATAGAGCAAGGATAAGAATCACACCAGATCTCTTAGGAAACAATGTTAACAAGAAGTACTGTAATGCAATCTTCAGAATTCTGTATTCTTAAAAAAAAAACTTCGAAAATGTAGAACCACTTTATTAAATGCACAAAACAGAAAGAATTTATCATTAGTAGACCAGTTTTGCAAGAAATGTCAAAGGAAATTCTTTCCAGAAAACATGAAAATAGCATGCCATAAACTCAGATGAACATAATAAATGTAAATAAATTTTTAAAATTTCCATAGAGGGCAATTTCACAATTAAAATGAAAGTTTTAGCAATGTATGATGAGTGTTATTCATTAGTTGAAATAAAAGAAAAGACAATAGCTCTAAGAGGAAAAATGAATATGTGGAGACATTTATAGCATTCTTAGTCTGTGTAGAAAGTGATGATTTGCTCCCTGTAAGTTTCATCTCAATTAGTGAAAACACAGCAGTATAGTAGAGACAGTAGCTAACTTTTTTTAACTGACTCAGAAATTAACAGAAGCAAAATACTGTAAAGAAAAGATGGAACAAATAGAAAATAAGAGGACTTCATTCACCTCAACATTCTGGGATCTGCATTGCACATCAAATGTGAGCTGAAACTGTCATCTCATTTGTCCATGAGATGTTTGATTACCTCTAGGTTGAGGTGAAATCTGAGCTAGGTGTAAAATGTGTGCTTGATTTAAAAAACTGTGTATGAAGAAAAATGAAGTTAAATGTTTCTCTAACACATTTTTAAAATAAACTTCATCTGTAATTTTATACAATTTGTGTTTCTACAGGTTAAAAGTTATTCATCTATACATTATGGAATCTTATTCTTGCAGTAAATGTTAATCAGCACAGAGATCCACAACTGGCCAAAGTGCAGAGGATAAGAGACGTTAGAATGCTCAACCATGAATGAGATTGTTTTTATCAAACCTTCCCATTAAAGCTTAGGGCGTTCATGTAGGAGAGGAGGCAGAAAGATTTTAAGAGACAGAGGTGATGGATGATTTCAAGTAAACAGAGATTTCCAGACTCAACTGGAGAGATTCACATATGAACTCAAAGAGACTACAACAGCATGCACAATACCTGCTCAAGTTCAAGCCAGATAATAGCCGAGCATGGAGAAAAGAAGGTGGACACAAAATCCTATCATTAGACAAGGAGCTATTGGTATTTGATTGTCACTGTGTGGTGGAAAGTGGATTTTCTTCAATGGAAGAATAGCTGGCATATCAACCAAACTCCAGGACTGGTCATATATATATCAGTAGTAGGTGACCAACACAAACTGAGCTCCATAGGTGTTTTGTTGTTGTTGTTGTTGTTGTTTGTTTGTTTGTTTGTTTCATTTAGAGAAAATGAGAGAGAGAACATGAAGTTAGGTGGTTGAAAGGTTAGGGAGGACCTGGGGGTAGTAAGAGGGTGGGCAATGAATATGATCAAAATTTATTGTATGAAATTATAAAATAATAAATAAAAACATTATTTAAAAATACGTAGATAATTTCCAAAACCTTCTAAGCACAGGTGTATAGTTCATCTACACTTTACTTGTGACCCTTTAATATAGTTCCTCATGTCGTATTGACCTCAACCATAAAAATATTTCATTGCGGTTTTATAACTTTAATTTTGTCACTATTGTGAGTTATAATGTATTAAATATCTGAAAACAGGATGTCTGATATACAGCCACCAGAGGGATTGCGACCCACAGATTGAGAACTATAGCATTAGGAAGGCTGAGAACCACTGAGTTAGAAAAACTAACTTCTGGTGTTCTGGGAGAGTGGTGCTTAGCAATATTTAATTGTATATTCCACGATAATTGACAAGGAAGGTTTTGAATGCCCACAACAAAAAGAAATGATAATGTTTGTAGAGCTGGATCATTCATCCACCCTTGTTTAACCTTACACATTTCACACATATACTGAAATGTCACACTGTCCCATAGACCTGTTCACTCACACTATGTCAACTGAAACTAAGACTGTGGATAGGGGCTGAATCTGGGAGGAGTTGGGGAAGAGAGATGAATATGGTCAGATTATATTGCATGAAATTCCCAAACAACTACTAAAAAGTAAGAAAAACCCAAGCAATAAAGCAACTTCACAATTTTTTAGAAGTAAAAACTTTAGAAGTAAATTTTAAGTGAAAGGTTTTGATGTAATTAACGGCAAATCAAACAAGAATGTCCAAGGTAGATGATTCTGAGGGTGAACAGAATGCATATATGCTCTCTAGTAAATCATTCTGTACCAAAAGATAGACTTTGCACATATTATTCCCTCCACAACATAGTCTTGCTCATAAACAATTATTTGTGGTATAGATAAGACAATATTTTTGGAAATCAGTTAGCAATGTGCAATAAAAAATCATTCTAAGCACCTCATAAATTGTGTTTAAACAGTCAGATGTGTAGACACAAATTTAAGTACTAGTTGATTCATCATATCATAGTATATAGAAGTAAAATTCCAGGAAAAAGTTATGTATTTAAAATCATAACTGGAAAAGAATGTCAGGCTTCATGATGAAATATCATGAAGCCACTAAAAGCATACTTTCATAAATTATTTATTCAAATAGGAAAGTCAGTACACTGAATATTTATTGGAAAAGCAACAGGCAAAATGATACATAAACATGATTATTGAAAGTCTCATAGCATTATCTCTCTATATATACTTACATAATCATAAATAAATATTCTGATGTTAATTTTAGATGTATTGATATTAATTTCTAGGTCCAATGTTATCTCTGAGTGATTACAGTACATCCAGGTGATCATTTGCCAATGTATACTTTCCTTCCCTGCCCCTTTTTCTTATTTGGTGTTGGTAATTTTGTCACATCAGGGCCTTACACATGTAAGTACATTTTCCCTTGCTAAGCCACATCCGCAGCCTTACTTTCACATTTAAAAACTAATTACTGGGCCAGTGAGTAAAAACACTTGCCATGAATCCTAATGACCTGAGTTCAGATCCCTGAACTCCATAGTGGAAGGTAAGAATTGATTCTCAAAACTCTTCTGATCTCTACACATGCAGAGGTGTGTGCATGCACCAGTACAAACATACACACATACATGCACACACACACATGTGTGTGTGTGTGCGTGTGTGTGTGCATGTGTGTATGTGTGTGTGTGTAATTTTGAAAGCAATTGCTACATTTTCCAAGGATTCCAAGCAGATATTTGTTGAAATAAAACAATAACTTTAAAGTGTAATTGTGATGCAGGCTCTATTGAATCTAGTGCAGATGTTCATTCTTTCTTTAGAGCGTTTCCTGATGCCCCTTCTCTCCTACACAGAAACACTTTGAAATCAAATCAGAGTAATCATTATTGAATCAATTTCTTAGCTGTGCAAATGGATAATTCCAAGTCACAGAAATCATGCAAGCCAGCTGCGTCGTTGCTCAGAACAAAACTGAGAAATAGAACAGATTTTTTTGATTCTTGGTGTTATATAAACTTCAGCAGCCCACACTGTTGTTCTATAGATATGTAGAAGCCCATAGGAAAGAATTGTTATGTTTCTGTCTCCACATATTGAGGATCAATTAAGATAACACAGATTATAAAACAGGGCCATCCATCAGCACTACACACAAACACAAAGGAAGTTTCCAGAGCTCCCCACTGAAGCTTAGTAGCCTAATCATAGATTCTGTAATGCAATGCAAGAAAATAAGGGCACTGAAAAATGGAGCAAAGTGTGTCTAGGCACAATCTCACTAGAAAAAGATAGACATGAAACTAATTTCATTAGCTGAATGTTTCATATAGTTGACTCATGTAACCTGTCAGTGTGCTTACTGTGTATTGATTGCCACTGTCTTCATGCATGTCACCTAGAATATGAAGGTAAAGTTAGAACCTTGCTTAACTTTACCTTCTTTAGGATAGTCCATCTGCTGCCACTCCACATGCGGTAGAAGTGGGACCAAGCATCTGAAATACACCTGGAGTAGAAGAGAGGGGAGGACCAGGTCTGTGTGCAAGCTAGGTTATGGGAACAGTGGGTAGTGCCTCAGATACACCTCACAAGCACAGACTTTTCTTCTTTATTGTAAACAAACAACTTTGTTTACACTGAGAAATTCGCCCCCCCCCCCCGCCTTTTTTTAATGTGCAGCTCTGTTTACTTGAGTTGTAGAGAGCTGCATGAAGCTGTATTCTTGAGATGTTGAGATGGCTCTGGCTTCCGCCCCCTGCCCTCCCGATGGCGAGTGCTCTCTATGTTAAACAACTCCTTATTTGGCTTGGCTTTAGATTTCGGCTTGCTAAGGCATATGTGCACCTATCCAGGAATCCCATGTGGCACATGATGGCTGGTGGTCTGAGACCTATATAAGGCTGGGCGGGCTCTCCCTAGGGAGAAGAACAAAGGAGACAGATTTTGAAAAGATCTGAATAAAACAGTTTAGAAAAAGAGCTCAGTGTTGTGTCTTCCTTGCTGGTCGAGGCGGACGCGACAATTGGTGGCCCATACGGGGAAAACTCTTTGAAGAAAGGGAGCTCAGAACTTCTTGCTGTCAGGGTAGGTATACCTGGTAAGTCCCCGGGTTAATTGGGGAACCGCAACAAAAGCAGGTTTTGCTCTCTTCTGTAAATAAAGAGAGAACGGTATCGCAGAGCTGCGTCAAAAACAGACGGGATATATTGAAACAAAACTAGTTTGGCTGTTACATCTCCGCGGACGCATGGAACAAAAGTAAAGGTGATAAACTGGGGTTGTTTGACAGAGGCTCCGAGAAACCTCTTAGGTTAAAAACAAAGGGTTGTACAAGGATGGACACTTCCTCCTCACATCCAATTTTTTTGGCTCTCAATGAGCTGCTTCTAACAAAAGACTTAAAGATAAAGAAGGAAACTTTACAAAGATTCTTAGAGGAATGTGATGTCGTGGCCCCATGGTTCGCTGTTTCTGGGAGTCTTACAGTGTCCTCCTGGGAAAAATTGGGATGAGACTTAGACTTCGCAACAGAACAGGGGACCCTAAAACCAGGGGTGAGACCAGTTTGGAGATTAGTACGTGGCTGCTTAGAGGATCAGCGTTGTAACAATGCATTGGAAAGCGGACAAGCTGCGCCAGAACAGTTACAAGAGGAGAGATCAAAAAAGGCGGGGTCTAAAAAGGCGGAATCTGTAAAATCCAAGGACAGTAAAAAACAAAAGAAAAAGGAGACACGACTCTATCCCTCCCTATTGGACCTTGAAGACCCCGAGTCTACTGACTCTTCTCTCGGTTCGGAGGAGATAGAGTCTCTAGTTAGATCATTACAAAAAATAAAGATTAAAAACAAGGTGAGAGAGAAAGACAAAAGAAAAGAGGTTTATGGGTCCTTAATCCCCTCCGCTCCTCCCCCTTACCCTGAGGCTTCGGAGGCTCCCGGAGCATCTCCGGTCAGTAGCAGCCTCCACCCACAGCTGTGGAGGGAGGTTAGGAGAGAGATGCAGGTGGCTTGTCCTGTTTTTGTAGATAATCAGAATCAACGATATCATGAACCTTTGGATTTTAAACTTGTCAAGTCTATAGCCGAGTCTGTAAAAAGTTATGGTGTGACCGCTACATTTACACTTACTCAGATTGAAACTCTGCAAAGACAATGCATGACTGCCTCAGATTGGATGAATCTTGCCCGTGCCTGCCTTAGTCCAGGCCAGTATTTAGACTGGAAGGCCTTCTTTATTGAATTTGCTAATGAACAGGCAGCGGCGGCAAACCACAGCACGGGCCTACAATGGGATGCTAATATGCTGCTTGGTCTGGACAGATATGTCAATCAACAGACTACCTATCCTCCTAATGTATATACTCAAATTAATCAAATAGCCATTAGAGCCTGGAAATCTTTGCCTAACAAAGATAATGAGTGACAATTTGACCAAGATACTCCAAGGTCCCATGGAGCCCTTTTCAGATTTTGTGGCCCGCTTGATAGAGGCTGCTGGTAGAACTTTTGGGGACACAGATGCCTCAATGCCCCTGATAAAACAGCTAATATATGAGCAGTGTACAAAGGAGTGCAGGACTGCCATCATCCCATATAAGGCCAAGGGGTTGGAAGCCTGGATGAAGGCTTACAGGGAATTAGGAGGACCTCTGACCAATACAGGTCTGGCAGCTACAGTCCTTCAGCTTACCCAGAGAAAAGAGAGTAATACTCCAAATGCTTGTTTTAAATGCAGGAAGAGAGGGCATATAAGACACAACTGCCCACTAGGAGGGAATAGTAGACAGGAACAAGAAAGTAACCAGCGCCGCGTTCAGCCAGGACTCTGCCCAAAATGCAAAAAGGGGAGACATTGGGCCAGTGAATGTCGGTCCGTCAAAGACATAAACGGGCAACCCATTGCGGTTGACAGCTTTCCAAAAAACAGCCAGTGGGGCCCACACTCCCAGGGCCCTCAAATATATGGGGCGATGGAGACCCCAAGACAGGACTCCTCTCCGGAGCAGTGGCCCTCCCTTCGCCATCCCAAGCACCGCGGAGAGCCACTGCAGGCTCAGCAGGATTGGACCTCCGTGCCACTGCCAGACTCGTACTAACTCCGCAAATGGGGGTACAAGTAATAGAGTCTGATTTTCAAGGCCCCCTTGACTCAGGAACAGTAGGGCTGTTAATAGAGAGATCATCTACCTTATTGAAAGGATTGCGTATTCATCCAGGGGTGATTGACTCTGACTACATAGGAGTAGTAAAAATTATGGTAGAGTTACCAAAAGGAATTACTGCCATATCCCCAGGGGATAGAATTGCACAACTTATTTTACTCCCCCGTCTGCATGGTGCCCATCTGGCTTATGACAAAGAAAGAGGAGACAAAGGATTTGGGTCATCAGGAACAGATCTCACATTCTTATCACTGGATTTAGATCAGAGACCTACATTACAACTGTCAATGGTATTAAACTTATGGAAATTTTAGATACTAAAGTGGACCGCAGTATTATTGCTAACAAAGATTGGCCTCGGGATTGGCCAATGCAAGTTTCTTCCCAGACACTACAAGGACTGGGTTATGCTAGCGCTCCTAATATTAATACAAGTTTGCTAAATTGACATGATGAAGAAGGACATTCTGGTGTTATGCAACCCTATGTCCTTGAGCTTCCAGTTTCCCTTTGGGGGAGGGACCTCATGAAGTCTATGGGTTTCAAATTAAGCAATGAGTATTCCAAAAAATCTCAAGATATTATAAAAAAGATGGGATGCCATCCCAATTTTGAATTAGGAAAGTTTTTACAAGGGAGACAGGAGCCAATACAGGCAACACCTAGAAAGCCCAGGCAAGGGCTGGGTTTTTCTTAGGGGCCATTAAGGAAGGAGTTCCCTGTAGCTAGAGTTTTCCTGCCTGGCCCACAGTCAGGACAAATCTCTGTCACCCGCCAGTCCCGCAGCCTCTCAGACCCGACCAAGTAAACACAGAGACTTATATTGCTTACAAACTGTATGGCCGTGGCAGGCTTCTTGCTAACTGTTCTTTCAGCTTAAATTAATCCATTTCTATTAATCTATACCTTGCCACATGGCTCGTGGCTTACCAGCATCTTCACATGCTGTTTCTCATCATGGCGGCTGGCAGTGTCTCCATGACTCAGCCTTCCACTTCCCAGCTCTATTCTCCTCCTTCTCCCGCCTATACTTCCTGCCTGGCCACAGGCCAATCAGTGATTTTTTTATTGACCAATCAGCAACACATTTGACATACAGACCATCCCACAGTACTTCCCCTTTTTTTTTCTTAAAAAGGAAGGTTTTAACCTTTACACATCTCCAAAGTCAGCTTGGTATATTTGGGAATTTGGGCGTAGCTTCTCTTACTATTTTCTGCTGGAGGGGGGCGCTGTATCTTATGGGGACACAAAGAATATTTTAGGATCATGGAGTAGTCCGTGAGGCTGTATCATCTGAGCCAGTTGCCTTGAAACGGTTCTGGATGCTGGATCATCTGGGCCATGGTGTCATCGGAGACCTTTTAGGTGGTCTTGGCTGGTCAAACCTGATGTGTCTTAATCTGGAACAAATCCATAGCCTCTGGCTTTCTGTGGAAACAAAAGCAGAATCTCCTTTCCAAAGCAACATATCCTTATATCCAAATTTTGAAGTCAAGGTACCTTTAAAATATACATTTTGGCATAACTCAACAGCTTTTACAATCAAATGTTTTTTTGTAGTTAAAAATCCCAAAGACAACACAATCCAGATTCTCTGTGTAATAGTCTTCACGTGGCTTTTTTTTTATATTAATTTTACTGTCTCTTTAAAGACTTTATTTTTTAAAACTATGTATTTGTTTCTATACTGTATATATCACCTTTTTTTGTCTCTTTTAAGCCTACGTATATTTTACACACATTTTAAACTATTACATCTGAATCTGTCTTATTGTGAATCTGTTGCTTTAAGCTGCAGCAGCTGTGGCTGCTGGCTCCGCCCACCTCAGCTTCCCAACATGGCGGTGGTATGCTTACCGCCAGCTCTGGGAGCCATTGTGGGTCTATGCTTTTATCCAAGCAGCATGTAGCCCAGAAACCTCTTTTTTTGTTTTGTACTAGCAAAGGCTAAATCCACAATGCAGCTTAATGTGCCACTTGCAGAGGCCTCATTCCCGCCATATGGCGGCAGGTCGAGCACGCACACTAGGAACCCGCCAGTAGCTCAAACCGGCAGCTGCCGCTCATTTGAGAGAGACAATTAGGAACTGTTTTTAGCTTCGTTTTAGAATCCTTTTTCTCAGTTTTTAGGTGGAAACTCTTGCCACCACGTTGGACGCCATTTGTAGCTAGAGTTTTCCTGCCTGGCCCACAGTCAGGACAAATCTCTGTCACCCGCCAGTCCTGCAGCCTCTCAGACCCGACCAAGTAAACACAGAGACTTATATTGCTTACAAACTGTATGGCCGTGGCAGGCTTCTTGCTAACTGTTCTTTCAGCTTAAATTAATCCATTTCTATTAATCTATACCTTGCCACATGGCTCGTGGCTTACCGGCATCTTCACATGCTGTTTCTCATCATGGCGGCTGGCAGTGTCTCCATGACTCAGCCTTCCACTTCCCAGCTCTATTCTCCTCCTTCTCCCGCCTATACTTCCTGCCTGGCCACAGGCCAATCAGTGATTTATTTATTGACCAATCAGCAACACATTTGACATACAGACCATCCCACAGTAGTTCCCATATCCTGGAAAACGGAAAAACCAGTGTGGGTTCCTCAATGGCCACTTTCCTCCGAAAAACTACTAACAACAAGGCAGCTAGTGAAAGAACAGTTGAGAAAGGGACATGTCAAACCTTCCCTTTCTCCTTGGAATACACCTATTTTTGTTATAAAGAAAAAATCAGAAAAATGGAAATTGTTACATGACCTTAGAACAATAAATGACCAGATGAATATTATGGGGCCTATACAGAGAGGTCTTCCATTATTATCAGCCTTACCAGAGAACTGGCCCATTATTGTGATTGATATTAAAGATTGTTTTTTCTCCATCCCCTTACATGACAAGGATAATAAAAGATTTGCATTTACAATGCCATCTACTAATCATAAAGAGCCAGATAAGAGATATCAGTGGATTGTCCTACCACAAGGCATGGCCAACAGCCCTACTATGTGTCAGTTGTTTGTAGCACAAGCTCTAGAGCCATTAAGGGCCCGCTTCCCTACTGTTAGATGTGTCCATTATATGGACGACATCCTCCTCACAACAAAAAAAAAGGATGTTTTACAAGCTACATATCACTTTTTAGGGACAGTGTTAAGAGCTAAAGGGTTGTACATCGCTCCTGAGAAGGTACAACAGGATCAGGTGGTTACTTATTTAGGCTCTAAGATTACCAGTCAACAGATTAGGCCTCAAAAGGTAAAATTGAAAAAAGATCATTTATGTACATTAAATGATTTTCAAAAATTATTAGGGGACATAAATTGGATAAGAGACAGTTTAAAAATGACAAATTATGAGCTAAAGCCGCTTTATGATACATTAACAGGTGACACGGCTTTGGATTCCCCTAGACAGTTAACCACAGAAGCACGTAAAACACTATACAAAGTTGAGGATAGATTACAGGAAGCCTTTCTTCAGAGAGTTCGAGATCCCAACACAATTTATTATGCATTCTGCCCACCTTTTTGCAGCCCACTGGTATTTTATGACAGGATGGACCTTTATTGTGGGTTTACACTAGAATTTCCCCTACAAAATCCATTGAATATTATCCCACAACTGTGGCACTACTTGCCCAACAAGGTATTCAGCAGTGCTTGCAATATTTTGGAACTTCCCCACAAATGCTGATTGTACCTTATAATGTCAATCAGGTAAAAGTTTTATGTGCTACTGTTGATGATTGGGCCATATTGCGCTGTAGCTATGCGGGGCATATAGATTGCCATTATCCAAAACATCCATTATTGAATTTTTTTAAGGAACATCCTGTAGTCTTTCCTAAAATAACTGCTTCCCGGCCAATTCCCGGAGCCGCCGTTGTTTCTACTGACGGATCTAAAACAGGTTGCGGGGCCTATATGGTGGGCTCAGGGGAGCCTGTGAAGCACCAATATTTACCGGGTGCACCTCAATAGGTGGAACTTTTAATTACTCTTAAAGTTTTTAAGGTTTGTCCATTTCCATTTAATTTGGTATCAGATTCCTGCTATGTTGTTAATGCCTTAAGAATTCTTAAATGTACAGGGCCTCTTAAATCCTCTAGTCCCGTACAGTCGGTTTTTTGCCAATTGCAACAATTGATTTGGCAGCGAAAAAATCCATTCTTTACACAACATATTCGTGCTCATACTGGCCTACCAGGCCCATTAGCTGAGGGCAACAATGTTGTAGACCTCTGTACCAGAGAAGAGTGGATGTTTGTGGCCTCAACAGTACAGCGAGCACAAAAATTCCACAAGGAATATCATGTTAATGCTAAAACATTACAACAAAGGTTTTCTCTCTCACGTGCTCCTGCACGTAAGGTAGTTCTAGATTGTCCTCAATGTGTCGTTTTTCAGCACCCTTCTACATTAGGAGTCAACCCTCGTGGTTTGCTCCCTCTGAAAATATAACAAATGGATGTTACACATATCTCTAAATTTAGACGGGTCAAATATGTCCATGTTTCTGTTGACACTTGTTCTAGAGTCATCCATGCCACCCCTATGGCAGGTAAAAAGACATTTCACGTGATCACCCATTGCCTAGAGGCATGGACAGCATGGTGCAAACCACAACAAATAAAAACAGACAACGGTCCTGCTTACACGGGTCACAAGTTTGCCTCCTTCTGCCGTCAAATGGATGTTCAACTTGTACATGGCCTGCCCTATAATCCCCAGGGTCAAGGCATTGTGGAGCGCGCACATCGCTCCTTAAAGGAACTGCTTCAAAAACAAAAAGGGAAAATAGACCATAGCCGTACCCCTAAGGATAGACTCTCTCTTACATTATTTACCTTGAATTTTTTAAATTTGGATGGATCAAACTGTTCAGCTGCAGATAGACATCAATGTCAGCACAGTCCCTCTAAAGGGATGGTAAAATGGAAAGATGCCTTGAAGGGTATCTGGCATGGACCTGATCCCGTGCTTGCATGGGCACGAGGCTCTGTTTGTGTTTTCCCACAGGGTCAACAAGATCCGATCTGGATTCCAGAGCGACTCGTGAGGAAGATACAACCGGACCGGGAAAGGGAAGAAAATGACCATGAAAAGGTTACTGGCAATTATGATTACGGTGATGCTGATGTTCCCAGGAACAATACAGAGGGAAACTAAATTATGGGCCGTCCTAAAAACATGGCCCTATCCTCTTCCTTTGACATCTGATTCGGGGATATTGCCTTTCATATTTACTACTAATGATACCTTAGAATGGCCCTCTTTGCCATTTGATGATGTAAAAGCCATAGATAATTTTACTTGGGTTTCTTTGTATAATACCTTATGTTTTTCTATGTCACAAAAAAATATTAGTGAAAATCCATGCTTGGTGTTGCATCATCATGTTTTAGGTGTTTTTCATCATTTAGTCAATAGGTCCACCACCTCTGTTGGTCGTGGTACTGCAATACTTCTGCAAGGAGTTACACCCAGAGCCATAAGTAAAGGAGGTGCTAGTCCTCTGCGACAACCATCCCTATTACCTAGATGTATGAGCTCTGTCACCTGGCCTCCGGCATGGACAGGATGCCAAAGCACCCTACAACCCAATTTTGTTAATCTTAATAGGACCTTTTCTTTATCATTGAAAGTAAGTCCGTATAATAATTCCTTTAGTGGGTTTAATTTTTCTTATAATAATCCTTTGCAGGCAGCATTTTCTAATCCCTTTGATTCATGGGTATTGTGTAATTCCCGCAGTGCCTGTACCCAGCTTAATGCTTTGGGGTTTGTAAAAGGGGGTGCTTTTCAGAATTGTAGTTATTCAGTACATATGGGGATGACGTTTGAATCAGATGTCACCCTAAATTGTACCCATTCCAAGTCAGTTTGTTTTAGTCCTACTCCAGTTTGTGTGTGGCCCCCTTTCTTGTTCCTGCTGTTTAATTATTCGGGTGGAATGTTGAATTGTTCATATCAGAAATGTTTTCTTGCACAATGCTGGAATGCCTCTGAGCATGATTCCGCTATGGTGATGCGTGTACCCACCTATATTCCTGTGCCCGTCCGTGTCGATGATGCACAATTACCAGTGGTCTTAAGTAGGCAGAAAAGAGACTTTGGCATTACAGAAGCAATAGTAACAGCCGTTGCATTATCAGCTACTGCTGCAGGGTTGCCTGCTGCATCCATGGCCACATCTGTCCCGACAGCACAAACACTAAATAAACTGTCGGGTAATACTGCCAAAGCCCTACAAAGTCAAAATGCTATTAATGTGCATCTACATCGTGGGATCACATTACTTAATCAGAGGGTAGACCTATTACAAGAACAAATTGATATAATGGAGGGAGTACTTACTTCTGCTTGCATAGCACCCATGACCGGGTTGTGCATTACCTCTATTACCTATGAGAATTGGACTCGAGCAGCTAATCTTTCTAAACAATTGAGTGCTATGATTACAGGAGCCTGGACTGCTGAGTTTGATAATTTAACAGCGACCTTGAGAAACGAGATTGTTGCGGCTAACAGCACGCGGGTCCATGTGGCCACAACGGAGGAACTTCTGACCTGGATTCATCAGTCCTTTAATTTTTTTTTTTTTTTTTTTTTTTTTTTTGGTTTTTTTGAGACAGGGTTTCTCTGCAGTCCTTTAATTTTTTGAAGGACTGGGCGGGACTAGGTGCCTTGTTGGTTCTTGTGATACTTGCCTTCCTTGTTTGCCTGTGGTGTTTCCATAAGATGAGGTTTGCACAGTGCCGTCAGGCAGCCATGATTGTCCAAGCATTTACCACCATTGAGGCTGGTCAGTCCCCTCAGACTTGGCTAGTAAAGCTACAATCTTGAAGCACAGGTTGCGAGGCATGGCACTGCACTTGAGGTCGAAATAACACTGACCTCAAAAAGAGCATGTTTGATTGCATGCGGGTTGGCATCTATCTCCCGCCTCTGAAAAAAGGATGCTGAACTGGTCTGGTACTCTCTAGGTGGATGACACCTGGATAGCATTAATACAGGTTATTGTTTTCTCAGAGATCAAACCTCTACTCTTGCCTGTTGTCTAAAACAAAAAGGGGGAACTGTAGAGAGCTGCGTGAAGCTGCATTCTTGAGATGGCTCTGGCTTCTGCCCCCCACCCCCCCCACCCCCCACCCCCACCCTCCCGATGGCAAGTGCTCTCTATGTTAAACAACTCCTTATTTGGCTTGGCTTTAGATTTCGGCTTGCTAAGGCATATGTGTACCTATTCAGGAATCCCATGTGGCACATGATGGCTGGTGGTCTGAGACCTATATAAGGCTGGGCGGGCTCTCCCTAGGGAGAAGAACAAAGGAGACAGATTTTGAAAAGATCTGAATAAAACAGTTTAGAAAAAAGCTCGGTGTTGTGTCTTCCTTGCTGGTTGAGGCGGACGCGACAAGTTGTGGTTTACATGAAAGGAATGTTCCAGTTTTGAAGCACTGTTTGATTCTTGTTGTACAAAACCATGTACATGAATAAAATTGGTTAATTAATCACATCGACTTTCAGATGGTAAATCTACCTTGTAATCATGTTAGAATTTCAACTTGATTTGTTTTACCACCTATTCAGTTATTTGCAGGTTCAATTATTTTATTTATTTACCAGATAACTTGTCTGATTCTTTCTA
The DNA here is from genome assembly GCF_007827085.1 of Peromyscus californicus insignis. Taxonomy (NCBI): domain Eukaryota; kingdom Metazoa; phylum Chordata; class Mammalia; order Rodentia; family Cricetidae; genus Peromyscus; species Peromyscus californicus. The sequence continues at coordinate 79,226,122 of NW_026294573.1, forward strand.
AAACTCTTATTTATCAAAACTGACCCATTAAGAAATAGAAAATAAAATACCATATCTATTAAAGAAGTTGATTGTCTTTTAAATTTAAGGAGATTTTTATTTTTATCAGCCTTCAAGAGAGAACATGTAATATTTGTCTTTGTGCGTCTGGGTTACTTCACTCAATATGATCTTTTCTAGTTCCATTCATTTACAAGCAAACATCTTCATGATTTCATTTTTCTGAATAGTATTCCATGATGTATATATACCACACTTTTATTATTCATATGTCAGTTGAGGAACATTTAGGTTGTTTCTATTTCCTAGCTATTGTTTAGGAGGGTAGCTTTGAATATGACTGAGCAAGTATCTGTGGAATAGGATGCCAAATCCTTTGCGAATATGGCTAGGAGAGGTTTACTGGCTAATATAATCAATTTATTTTTAGTTTTTTGAGAATTCTCCATATACAGTTTGTGAAGCTCAGTTTCAGTGGATATACCTGCAAAATACTTCCTCATCTAAAGATGAGGAAACATTGTGGAAAAGGGGTGGACAGAATGATTGAACTGCTGAAGAATCAAGGCGTTTGCTCTGAGACTGTGTCTCTTAGCAATATCAGAAGTTACACCCTTGGTATCTCACTAACGTGACTGCCCAAATGTGTACTGAACAAGGATGACACCAATGGACATGCCACACTGGAAATAGGAAAGCCCTTGAAGCCTCAACCCTGCTCAAAGAAATATAGGCAACTGAGGAAAGTTGGAATCAGAAAAGGTGACCTTCCTCAGAAAGAGCACACCAATTGGTTTACCATTATCAAGTGACCAGCTCTCAAAACATACATATAAATAACATTATATGGACAGAGCTGGCTGCATTTAGGAATACATATGTATATACATGTATGCTGTGGATTATGCTCATTGTTAATAAAAAAAAACCTGATTGACCAATAGCAGGGCATGAAGAGATTGAGTGAGACAGCCTGACACAGAGAGAATGATGGAAGGAAGAAGGGTGGAGTCAACAGAGTCGGAGGATACACCAGCCAGCTGCCGGTGAAGCAGGATGTGTAGAAAATGAGGTAACAAGTCATGAGCCGTATGGCAAAGCATAAATAAAATTATGGGTTAATTTAAGTGTAAGAGTTAGCTAGTAACAAGCCTGAGCTATCAGCTGAGTATTTAAAATTCATATTCAACTTCTAAGTCAGTTATTTGGCACTGGGCAGTCAGGACAGGAAATGCCTGATTACACATGTATGCATGTAATTACACTTAGTAGAAATAAAATAGGCTATGAATTTGAAGGATAGTGGAGAGTGATATACGAAAAAGTTTGGATGGAGGAAAGATGTTGTAATTAAATTATAATCCACAAACTAAACAAGCTTAAAAATTTTTAAATCATTATTTTATTTAAAGCAATAATTAATAGCTTTTCTGGCATAAGAAGACTTCTGATATTGTTTTATATTATTAGTAATGATGTTACTTTCAATCACCTACTTGAGGTGGCATCTCTACCATAAGATCACTATTTTGCTAAGTACCTTATGGAAAAATACTTCCATACTGTGTAAAGACGTTGTTGCAAGTATGCCTTGACTATTTATTTTAGCATTTCTTAAAGGGGCTCTTTGCAGTGTGTATTATTACTGATACAGACTTCAAATGTGAGTTTTTATAGTCTCTTCATGTCTTCTAAATTTACAAATAAAACTTTATTAAGGAAAAACCTGCTCCTCTTTGGTTTAATTTTTTCATTTTTATTTATATTATTAAAAACTTGGGGCTATCTTCTTTGTAGGTTATGATCTATCAGTATTATTAAACTTTAATTTTCCCCAAAATCTGGTTGTGGTGATTCCTTAAGGAATTGTGTCCTTACCACTTCTTCAATATTCCATAAGTAAGTCCTTAGCTCTGAACTCATCCTACAATCCTTCTACTTAATGTCAAGCACTTGTCCAAGGAGTTTAGGTAATCTTAATGAGAAAACGGTATTCTTATTTGTAGACTCATTTGGCAGAGGAACTAAGATATAACATACCATAATGGATATCAAATTATGTTTATCGACTTGTATACATGCTGAAATAATTATTTCAAGCCAATGTTTTTGATTCTAACTAAACATTACAAGATATGTTATAACCTCTCTTTTGTTATCTTGGAACATGTTCCTTTCTAGTAGAAAATTTGGCTTTAGTCATCTACAAAACACTTTTCATTTAATGCTAGCATATACACAAAGTAATGTCATGTTTGCAGACTCATACTTCCATAAAAGCAGACTTACAAACTAACAGTATAATGTATGTGCTTAGTTTTAAAGTACTTTAGTTTACTACTCTTTGCCCTATTTTTTCAATGTACAGTTATCATGTATAATAGCTAATATTGATTTGCTGTTGCTTGCATTTCTCACATAATGCTAAAATTTATTTATCACTTTATTTACAGACCATGTAAAGTTTTATCATAGACTTTATCATCAGAGTCCTAAAAGAGCTCTATGTCTTCTGCTCTCTACTATTGCGTTTTGTTCACCTATTTTTTTCTGTCCAGTTTCCACTCTCTTTGTAGCTAATTTCTCATCCACTTGTGCATTGTGCTCCTGCCCTTGTCACCTCACAGTTTACACAGCCTGTTATGTCTACTTTTAAAATAGTTAAACATACTTCTATGGTACCTAAAAACATTGATTTTTACAGTGTCATTGGCTTTTTCAATGCTCATTTTACTTTTAGTGTCTGATTTTCCTGTAGTTGTGCTTCACTTTGTGTGTGTGTGTGTGTGTGTGTGTGTGTGTGTGTGTGTGTGTGTGTGTGTATGTGTGTATGTGTTTCTTGGCATGTCAAGATTTTAAAATTCTTATTTTTGCCTCCCTTTAGAAGTTGTACTGTAACTGTGAATGGTGACATTGTTTTCCTTTAAAAAGCAAATTATTTTACTTAAACATCAATGTGATCTCTTCAAGGCCTCTTTTAAACTTTGTTGTGGCACAAAGCAGGTTCACTCTTGGCATCCTTCAGCTTGAGGATTAAATCATGTCCCCATGAACTTTCAGCAAGGGCTCTCAGTGGCCTCATCTCCCATACTTTTTCCTTTATGTCAACTCTAAGAATTACTCAGGACACAAGTTCCTATTTCCCCTCTGCGAGCCCCACAGATTAGAACTCTCTGGGGGTTCTAAGTATATTGTTTTCTAATGCAAACATGGGAAGAGTATTTAAAGGGCACTGTAAATACACTTCTGGAACCTTTTCTCCACAGACCCTCTCCCTCCTTTCCAGAACTCCAGCTGTGCAACCCCAGCCTTCTCAATCTCTGGTTTATATCTCAAAATAGAAAGCTTCTGAGGCTCTATGTGGCTCTTTCTTCCCATGCCTCTGACTCCAAAGCTTCATCTAAACAGAAATTGGGGTAACCATGTGGCCTACTTCCTTGCCTTTCTGTCAGAGTTCACTGTTTTAATCTCTTGCTCAATGCCTGAAACCAATTAGCACTCTATTTAGTCCAGCTGGAAAACTGTTTACTCAAAGAAAAACTGTTTAACAAAGAGTAAGCTTGATCTTTGTTATTCCATTAGATTTGAAGCCAGAAGTTGGGCCATACTTTGTTTTAGATATCAATTTATAAGTAGGAACCACTGGCCCAAGTGCAAATGGCAACGGTAAATAATATGTCAATATGTGACTTCTACTAAGTAATAGAACTGCAAGATACAATTTGACCAAACTAGTGGTTACTCAGGAAGAATTATAGAAATAGAAATACAAATTGTTGTCAACATATTTTCTTGAAAAGTAAAATGTACTATTCATTGTATTGAAACATTAGAGGCATCATTCTGTTGCATTGAGAAATTCTTCAGGATTAAAGATGTTGACCAAGGAAAGGAACAGAAAGTAATTCAGGGCTTGTGACAAGCTGGTTGCTATACACAGTTATGACAGCATCGTAGAATCAGAAAACTGTGTAACACTGGTCCGAAACCACAGTATGTGATGTAGAGAGTCACCCAGCTTCCTTAGAATACATGCAATTACATGTCTTTAAAGTCACAAATATGTGACACTCCTTGGGTTTTTCTTATCTGCACAATTTCACATAAGTATGAGAAAATTGAAATGAGCATCCAGATGCTGTTTTCTCAGTCTGTTGGGAGTTTGTATATCAGTTAGTAGAGTTTAGTAACTTTGTCCTCAGCAGCTTCTGAGTGGTCACCCAAGACACTTACATATGGAACATCTATGCTTTGGCCCAATAGTCACTGAACTCGAAGCAATGATCATGGCAAGATAAATATGACATAAACTTTGCATTTAGGGAAAGTATAGTATACAGGAGGGTCAGGCATAAGAAAAAAAAATCAATAAAATTGATATACCTCCAAAAACAGACATGTTTAAAAGACTAACAATAAAGGGAACCAATGAAGAGGACTATCCTCCAAATCATAATAACTACAGATTACTCTCACTACATACTGCTTAACATAAACATCTACACTTAGACGTTCACACTGCTTTTAGAAAACAGAAGTCTATGAATCTTGATCAATTAGTGAAACAGAAGTGGCATGAAAGTCTTTACTTCAAGGTAATCTCTTTAGCATAAAATACCATTGTTCATTTTATTTTGACTGATATATTTAATTATATTAACTGGCCATGTCTTGTGCATTCCTGTAATATGCATTACATTTTTTTTTTTGGTGAAATGAATTCATTCCTGTGGTTGATATATTGTGCATGCCAATAAACTTATCTGGGGGTCAGAAAACAGAACAGCCACTATATTAAACATAGAGGTTAGGCAGTGGTAGCACATGCCTTTAATCCTAGCATTCCAGAGGCAGATATCCAATCCAGCTCTCTGTGAGTTCAAGGCCACACTGGAAACAGAGCCAGGCATAGTGACACACACCTTTAATCCCAGCACTTGAGACCTCATGTCTTGCTTGGGAAAAACACACACCTTTAATCTCAGGAAGTGAAGGCAGGAAGCAGAAATGTATATAAGGCGAGAGAACCAGGAATTAGAGGCTTTTAGGCTTTTAAGCTTTTAGCAGCAGTTTAGCTGAGATCCATTCAGATGAGGACTCAGAGGTTTCCAGTTTGAGGAAACAGGATCAGCTGAGAAGTTGGCTAGGTGAGGGTAGCTGTCGCTTGTTCTGCTTCTCTGATCTTTCAGAATTCACCGCAATATTCGGCTCCTGGTTTGTTTTTTATTAATATGACCATTTTAGATTCGTGTTACACAGTCCATTTTGGGAATTTTTTTTTGCCATGTGCCACTGTGCTAGTTTTACAATCAAACTCAGAGTTTTCCATTATTCTCAAAGAATTTTAGCAGATTAACTGCAAAGCTGAGACATGATTACTGGAATTTCAATGCAGTCATGACTTCTAAAGTTTGAACAGTTCTGGAAGACTGATAGAAGCTTCTGCTCTGCTCTGTATCAAGCTGTCACTAATGGAAAAGGAACAATGTCTCCAAATCAATTTCATGACCACTCTATACTGATTTCCTACTTCTGTTCTGGTTCATGGGAAAATAGAACAGCTGTTGCAAGGAGAAACAGAACAGATTTCACAGTGCAGCAACAATGAAGAGGTACTAGAACTATATTAAAATAGCATTTACTGAAGAGAAAACTCACTATTGTATTAGTTTCCTATTACTTTTGAACAAATTACCACAAAATTGAAAGCTTAAAATAATAATAGCTATGTATGGTTGCACATACCTATATTCCCAGCACATGGAATGCTAAAGCAGAAAGATCATGAGTTCTAGGCCAACCTTGCATAGAAAAATAAAAAAGAACCTAGTCCAAAAGAAAATAATTCAATTAGTGTATTAATTTCCAGCTCTGAAGTGTACAGTCTGTAAAGAGTGTTATGAAACTAAGGTCAAGATATTGGTACGGTTGTTGCAACCATTTGGTAGTTCCAAAGGAGAGCGGTGCACAGTGGCTTTTCCAGACTTTAGAGGCCTCCCCCATTCCTTGACTCACAGCCTAGGTCCACCCTCAAAGCTATAAACCACATTCACTGCAACCTTCACTCTTGCAGTCACATCTTCTCTTGTGTTCTCTTCTGCCTCCCCCTTCCACTTATAAAGATTCTTGTAATTATCCCCATCCATGAGTCTCCCATCTCAATCATACACGCAAAATATCTTTACCATGCAAAGCAACATAAACATAGCTCCAAGTATGTTACATCTATAATACTGTGTTCCATAATGCAAATTGACAGGCTTGTATGTCATGGTATCAGACCTCAAACAAAGTGAATAGCTTTCAAGAATTTATATTTAAAAAAAGGGGGGGGGGAGGAAACAGAGTAAATCTCTCTTAACAGGGAGGAAAAGATGTTGCCAATATGACTGAGTTACTGACTAAAATGGAAATATTGCTCTGAATAATTCAGGTTGTTCCATTATAATCCCAAGAATCCTTCTATTAGAAGGAAACTAATATACAACAACCAGAGGATTCAGAACCAATGGTCCTTGCTTTGTTGTTGGTAACCAGTATACTCATTTCTGGTTTAAAATGAATTGGAGTATCATCTACCTGCTATATGAGAAAAAAGAATTCTAAAAAATATTAGTTTTAATTTTTTTTTGCATTCTCAGATTTTTAGGAGTCTTGTGCAAGCCAGTGTGGAAATTAAATTTAGAAAGTTAATAAATTTTTTATTTTTTTAAAAATTATTAGGCACACATAGGTCTATATTTTAAAATTGTATCTTTATTTATTTATATTGTATGAATATTTTTCCTTCATGTATCTCTGGTTGCCACATGTGTGCCTAGTCCCTGGGGAGTCAAAAGAGGGTATCACACTTTCTGGAACAGGAGTTCAGGCAACTGTGCGCCACTGTGTGGAAGCTGGGACTTGAACCCAGGTAGTACTCTTAACTAATGTCATCTCTCCAGCCCTGAAAGTTAATAATTTTTAGAAGCATACAAATATTTTGGAATTTCAACTTAACTGTTTTTTACTAATGTGATTCATTTCCATCTCAGTAGACAGATACATTACCACATCTTCACATGCAAATTTACAAAATTGTATGTTCCAGATTTTAGGTAAATATGAATTTATTGATGACATTTAGTGGGCAATAAACCATTAGTGCATGCTTTTGAAAAGTAGACTCCGGCGGCAAGAAAGTTTATCCTGCATCTACTTCTTTCCTTTTGTTGAGGATAGAAGCATACTTTAAAGTACTTTGACTTACAGAAGTAATAGCAAACACTGTCTCTTCTGTTTCATTTATGATTGGCATATAATTTTTTCATTATTAATTTTTACTGGACCCATCATTACTAAGAGAGGGTTCATCTTTCTTTCAAAAGCTGGGTACCACTGCTATGAGGAAGAAATATAAAGAACTGTTCAAAACCTTGGTTACAGGTGTAGTTTGATGCTTGCCAAGTATACTGAGAAATGAAAGATGAAGAGCATTGCCATGTGTGAGTCTCATTTAATTCTCTAGCTTATGCTCAGCTTGCAAGTCCCTAGCATCACAACTCCCTGCCTAGATAACCCACTCAGTGATGAATTAGGAGAAAAACATTTAAGTGCTATAAGGATTAAAAGCAGTCATCATAAATTTTTGTCACATTCCAGCATTTACAGATATTCTAAGAGTTAAACTGAATACAGACTTTGCATTTTTAGTCATTTATCATTTTCATGCTATCAAGTTGCATGCACATTAAAGGTAATAGTGTTAAACTACTGTTTAGCTCAGAATGAATTCTGAGAGTTCTGAGATCTTTTCCGGCAGTATCAGCTCAATTCAGGTTCAGACAATTCCTGCTATGCACTGCTCTCATCTGCATGTATTTCAACGTGAATAGCTATATATGGATTCTCTAGTTGTTTTTAGCAATAACTTATATAAACCACTCAATCTATCATCGTAATGACTGACAATTGAAAAGCTGAGGGATTGGTTTCTCATTTTACAAATTTAGTTGTTGTGCAAAAGAACAGGAAATTGCTCCAATTTGCACTACTCTACCCATTTCAAAAATAGACTAATTCAAGATCAAACATCTCAATTTCTCCAAAAAGTGCCCAGTTCTTTTATGAGGATCATGACTATATAATAAATATTTTGTATCATCTATACAGGGGCAGAAGCAAAATTTATGGAATAGCCCCAACAGTATTTCAAAGGTTAGTTGTCACTGCTGAGTTTATAATTTTAAAAGACTATAAAATTTTTATTATAGCCCTTCTTGTTGATAAATACATCATAAAGTATATAAAAATGCTTGATGATCTAGAAAATATTTATTTCAAACCATTAGGTCATGACATAAACTGTCTATATCATGACAGTTTTAAAGTAAACTGGTAAGAGTCCTAGCCAGGAAACAATCTCCACAAAATGCTCTGCAGCTCTCATCATATAAAAAGGGAAGAGTAAAAGTGTAAAATAAAAAGTAGACAGGACGTGCCTAATGATGTTGATATGATGTTAACTCCTGAGTAGTGAAAGGCAGTTCTAGGAGAGGAAGAGAGGATGCTCTTGATTTGGCAAATAAAGACATGGCCCCTGATGGATAAAGGAGGTGCACTTAGATATGGCTACTGCACACACACACACACACACACACACACACACACACACACACACACACATATATATATAAAGATTAAGAAAAATAATTGAGTAATCATTTTATGATACACCATTGTACTATTTCTGTGAACACTAAAACAAATAGGCAAAGGAATAGAAAGCTTTACAATGAGCAAAGACGATTTCAGTTATGCAAGTTCATAGACATTAAGAAAATCCCGGAGTTTTTAGTCATTAATTTCCTCTATGATTCCATTCCTTGTAGGTATTAACTGAAGTTTTGGGGTTTTTTTTTAGCATTTTCTCTCACTTTTATCAGTTCTTTGAGAATTTTGCACAATGTATTTAATTATATTCACTCCTCCCACCATTCCTTTCAGATCCACCTCTATTTTTCTAACTACCCAACTTTGTGTCCACTTTTAAAAAATTATAATTATATTTTTATTTAGAAAAAACACCATACAATTTATTTTGGTCATATTTTCCCTCTTCTAACTCCTTCCTGATCCCTCCCAACTTCCTTCCCACCCAATTTCATGTTCTCTCTCTTTTCTCTTTTTCTCTTTACCTTACTCTCAAGCAAAAAGACAAAAAAAAACCCCAAAAAAATCAAAACAAACAATCAAAAGACTAATAAGAAAAAAATGTTCCCTTCCCCCATGAAACAAACAATCCGTTTAAAAAAAATGGTGTTCATTTGGGTTGGGCAACTACCCTTGAGCATGGAGCCTGTCCTTGAATGTGTTTGACATACCCAGTTTCACTCCACTAGAAAAAATTAAATTTCCCCTTTCCAGCAGGTATTAATTGCAAATAGCTTCTTGACTAGGTGTAGGATTTTGTGTCCACTTCACCTTATGCATGATTTAATTTTGTCTGGTTTGAACTTTTGCAGGTCTTGTGTGTGCTGTTACATTCTCTGTGAATTCCTATGTATATCGGAACTGTTTGTGTCTGAAAAATCTTATTTCTTTGGAGTCATCCATTACCTCTGATTCTTAGTGTGTTTCTGCTTTATCTTCTGCATCTGAACCTTGCCGAGGGGCAGGTATGATAGATACCCCATTTAAGGCCGAGTACTCCAAAATCTGTCACTCTCTGTATATTGATCATTTGTGTGTCACTATGTTAACTATTATTTACTTCAAGAAGAGGCTTCTCTGATGAGGGTTGAGTGATGCACTGATCTATGATGTGGTGGTTTGAATAAGAATGGCCTGTATAGGCTCATATTTTTGAATGCTTGGTCCCCAATTAGTAGAATGGTTTGGGAATTAGTAGGTGTGGCCTTGTTGGAGGAGGTGTGTTACTACGGTTAGGCTTTGAGATTTCACAAACCAGTGTAATTCTCTTTGGCCCTCCCTCTCTACCTCCTGTTTGTGGATCATATGTAAGCTCTCAGCTACTGCTTCAGCACCATGCCAACTTGCCTGATGCTATGTTGCCCACAATGGAAGTCATGGACTCTAAGCCTTTGGAATACTAAGTGCCCCAAATTAAGTGTTTCTTTTATAAGTTACCTTGGCAATGATATTTTATCACAATAGTAGAAAAATAACTAAGACAGAAGTTGGTATCTGGGATTGTTATATTGCTGACAGGCCTGAGCATCCTGGTCTTTGTTTGTTTTTGAAATGTGGAAGACTTTGAGACTTTGGGCTAGAAGAATGATTGAAAGTAGAAGCTATACATGGGGGCTTAATGGGCCTAGGAGGAGCTTGGAAGACAGTTGTGCTGAGAGTAAGTGGACTATGGAAGCCTAGATCAAGAGGCTTCAGAGGGGAAGAAAAATAGCAACTAGGATAGAGACTATTCTTGCGATATTTCAACAAAGAATGTAACTGACTTTTGCCCCTGTCCTAAGAGTCTGTCTAAGGCTAAATTGAAGCGTTTTGGACTAATATTGCCGAAGGAGACTTTAAGTCATCTTATTATTGACTGTGTCAATGGTTATTAGTGATAATGCTTATGCAGATCTACATTTAAAAAGAACAAGCAGCACAAAAAAAAAGTACAAAATGTACAATTTGAGGTGAAAAGGAGCACCAAGAAATTTAATGTTAGGGCCAAATCTTGTGTGCAAAAAGATGAAAACTTTAAAGAATGTCCTGATGGGAAATGGAATCAAAAGAATAGTGCCCTTGGGGCAATACTCCGCCCAGCTAATTTTCCATCTTCTAATGAATAACCTCCTAAAGCAAAAGACAGCTTGTCCAACAAAGGAAAGAAACAACAAATCAAAGCTTATGCAAATGTAGTTCAAGTCAGGGGTCAGGTTCCATTCCAAATAAGCAACAGAACCTGGCAACTTTAACTAAGTGGTTCTAGCTTTAGGGTCATGAAGGATCGAGGGGTATGTAACACAGTTTTAGAATCTTCCTCTGAAGTTAAGGACAGTGGCTGATGCCAGGTATGTGGTAAGTGAGTCACTGCATGGAGGTCCAGAGAAACCATTGTATGAATCTGTGAAAGTGGAGTCTGGAATGTGCCAGATACCTCCAGATGTGGAAATACCAGAATTGTGGGAAATCTGCCAATGAGAGCTGCAGACAGGGAGTGGAACCAGCCCAGCTGATGGAAGTGTGCTGCAGTCAACAAAAAATTAGATCAGTAGGAGATTGAAGGAACCATCTAAGCCCTTTGATGTCAAAAATAGATACAGGATTTGGCATTTGCCCTAATGAGTTTCAGTCTTGCTTTGGTCCAGTATTTCCTCACTATGTCCCATTCTAACTTTTTGGAATGGTAATGTATGTTCTGTGTCATTTTATGCTGGATGTATGCAATTTACTTTTTTATTTTATAGAGGGTAACTATTAAGAGATTGCCTTGTGTTTCAAAAGAGACTTTAGACTTTGGTCTTCGAAACAGTGTTGAGACCATAAAAGACTAAAGGAAATTTTGAAGTTGGACTAAATGCATTTTGCATTTTAATATGGCTAGAAGCCTATGGGGGCCAGGGAGTGGAATGTGGTGGTTTAACTGAGAATACCCCCCCACCAGATTCCTATGTTTGCATGGTTGGTTCTCAGTGGGTGGAACTGTTTGCGAAGGATTAAGAAGTATGCTCTTGTTGGAGGAGGCCTGTCACTTGTGGTAGGCTTTGAGGTTTCAGGCTATTTCTTTCTAGTCTGCCTCCTGCCTGTGGATCAGACATAAGCTCTCAGCACCCCAAGTGCTATGTCTACCTCCTTGTTTACATGTGCCCTGTCATGACCGTCATTGACTCTAATCCTCTCAAACTGCAAGCCATCAAATCAAATGCTTTCTTTCATAAACTATAATGGTCATGTTGTTTTTCCACGGCAATGGAAACATAACTAAGAAATACGGATGTAGCAATATGTCGTTACTAGTTATTTTATTGCTGCGTTCCTTTAGCAGAATAATAACAGTAGGTTTCCTCTTGAGCCCATGACCTAGACCCACTCCATGAGATAGAACCTATAGCTAACACTGCTAAAGTGGCCAAGAACCAGAGACTAAATATCTGAGATTTTAAAGCTAGAGTTTTCTAAATGAAAATATTTTATGTTTAATGGCACATATTAAAAAATCGTTTTGCCAATATCACACAGACATGGAAAAAGCAACCATGCATTTCATTTACTCTATTGTGTCATGCTTTGTTTCTTAGTATTTTTTATGTTATATAACAGAATATCTGTTACTGCACAATTTATAAAACAATGAAATATATCTAGCCCATAGTTCTAAATGTTGGAAACCCAAATTTGCCCAGTCATCTCTAATGAGGGCTTCACGCTGTCTCTGAACACAGCAGAATGTCAGGTCAATGAAGGTGTTCAGAGGAGACAAAGTGGAGTGGTAACTCATTTTATAACAAGCTACTCTTCTAGGAATTAATTTGGCCCTTGATGATGTCATTAAACTGTTTATGAGGCTGGTGCCATCTGGCCCCTTCATCTCTTAAGTTTCTCACCACTTTTTCAAACATAGCATCTTGTAATGGGCATTTGGCATGCAACCATAATTCAATCCACATGTGGAAGTGTACATGAGTAGCTCTGTCTTCCATTTTGTATGTCATGGACCAGTCAGGGAAACATAAATCACCCTATGTAACCTAACAGAAGGATTTAGTACAGCTATTGGTACATGGGTGTTGGATTGTTGAATGAGGAAGTAAGAAGATGGAAATACCCCAGAAATCAGCTGCCATACCTAAGACTGGGGAAGCAGAGGGAAAAAATGTGGCTCAATATATCAGCTCCAACCTTTAGCTTCAAATGTATCAGCTCCAAAACAATGGAGCTGAGGAACTGGAAATTAGACTTGTAAGGAGTAGTCGCCTGCTCTGCTGCTGACACCATGCAGGGCCCAGAAGCCTTGCTGCACAGTGTACCAGTGGGAGCTCAACAGCAGGGTCAACAGTTGTTGCAGAAAGAAGAATTACTGCTGGAAAGAAGCAGTTTGAGAACTGCAACCAAGAGACAGGAAGACGCCAGCTGACACCAAAGACTTGGAGTTGGCTGAGTGTCAGTTGCAACCACAGAAATCAGAATATAGAAGAGGAAACTAAGATCTGACAGTTGTCATATTAACCAGAACAAGCATTTTACTCATAAAATATATGATACTTTTAAAGGCCCCTAGGGACATAGAATCAAGACATAACAGTCAGAACTGGAACTCCAGCCTGTATCTTACAGACTGCTCTCCTGGACCCTGCTTTCTTATAACAGTATGTCTACTATTTTAGAGGATGTTTCCTTAAACTGTATTGTTCCAGGGTTCTTGGAGGTATCCTAGACCTACATCAGGTTCTATAGCAACATCAGTCTTAGATATCAGAGGAACTAAGGCTGTAAATCTTTGTGAAGTTCTGTATGGACACAGAACACTTTCTCATGAACTCTGTCCTATGTCAGATAGGTTTGCTCACATCCTTGGGCCTATAAGGCTAACACTGAGAGTGGGACTTCTTCAGGAAACATTTCAACTTCTTATAAAATGGGTACTAGACACTATATAAAAAAGATTACTGAGAATGATTTCTTATTCTAAGTAGTCATTATAACCAAATTCTATATATAATCCTAGTAGCAACAGCTGGCATATTTTTATTCTGTTTGCATGAATCTCTATACCCAGCTAAATGAGCATGTATTTTCTCAATGGTTATAAAATATAAGAGCAGACAAGTTTACCTAAGCTGTTTTTCTATATAAAACAACTTTACATGACTTGAAACCCCCTCGTTGGAGATCTGTTAATGGGAGGCCTGGGAAACTAAGAAGTAATCTTCACAATTCATACTCTCAAGGATTCTTTTTTAGTAAGTACTGTTTTCAACTAGAAAATGGAAAATTCATAGTATCTGAAAAGCTGCATTTCTGACTTTATTCCCCTTATAATGGTAACTTGAAGAGAAGTGGCATGTGGTTCAACAATTGCCCATTTATAAATGTGAGACTTTGAAAGAAAACACAGAGTTAGGACTCCAAGTCATAGGGAAAATTGTTCATAAGCAATAACATTAGTTAAAGTGTGTTTGCCTTCACAGTTGGTGGAAATGTGTGTGGCAGAACAGTTGAGACATGAACACACATTCAAGCCACACACATCACACACTTTTAGTCAAAAGAAAACACCACTATAAATCAGATGGAGATTTACATTTTAATGTCACTAAAAAGTAATTTCTCAGAAGTTACCCAGTGACTGCTGTATAGAACTTGTGGTACCTTTTTTGTTGTTATTGCTGTTAGAGTTGATACCATGATTTGTTCCAAGGAATAATATTTATTCTAGGAAAATGCTTCTTCTCATCATTTTTTCCCAAACCTCTAAGTACCAGAAGCCTTTTTAAAAGTTGTTTTCTTTGGGGATTTTCTATGAGCTAAGTACTCGCTATACTTCAACACCCAGAATAAACCAATTAAGAATCAGTGCAGCTGGACAGTTGTTCTCAATGTGCAGAATCTCAGGGTTAATACAGTGAGCTGCCCACCTATGTGGGGACACAAAGACTCTGTCCTTTTTTTTTACTAACACATTGGTGGTGCTCATTCTTGAACTTCCATAACCTGCCTGGATTCATATATGAATTTACATTTTAATTGTTCAGGGAGAATCTGGTAGAATTTTTTAATTAGCATTTGTAATATAATTCAATATTTCACTAAGTAGAATCTGATTATAAACCATTGAAATTAATGATGTTTGCTATACTGTTTGGTTTCAATTTGTTCTCTTTTATTTTTCTATTTATTGTCTTTCTTCAGTGTATGTTATTTGTATTTTTGGCTCTAGCTGTACACAGACATTATAAGTGATCCCTATTTTCATATCACCCCAAATACTGTGTTCATTTTATGTGGTTTATAGATGTACGTATGGCATTTAATAAACGCAATCAAAATTGACTGGGCTATGAGTCAGTGGTACAGTACTTGCCCAGTGCTGATCCTGAGCACTGCACTCAGATAAGAATGACAACATTGTGCTTTGATGATAGGTATATTGCCTTCACAGCATCTGCATCAGTCAGCTGATAAGATAACCTGAGTGAAAATCATTTCCTCTTGATTAAAAAAAAAAACAGGAAAATGGTTGTTTTAAAAGTGAAAAAAGGTGAAGAAAAATATTGACCTGGTATTTTTTAATGTTTTAAAATTTTATTTAACTTATTTATGTATTTATTATTTTAAAATATCTTATATTTGACCTATTCCCTCCTCTCTTTGCGAATCCACCCCCCCACACACACAAGCCATTATATACCCACCAAACTTTCTGTGCTCAGTTTTTTTTTTTCTTAAACCCAGAAAATCCAATTACTCTTGGGTGTGTGGCCATCCACTAGAGTGTGGTTGACCTTCCAGGGACCAGACCCTTAAAGAAAACTAGCTCCATTAATATCTTTTATTTTATTTTTATTTATTTATTTATTTTTTGCTTTTTGTCTTTTTTTTCCGGAGCTGAGGACCAAACCCAGGGCCTTGTGCTTGCTAGGCAAGCACTCTACCACTGAGCTAAATCCTCAGCCCCTGAAAAATGATTCCTTGAAACAGGATTTGCAATGACAATGGATTAATTACCAATGCCTGAAACAAATTTGTGTCAGTTTGCAAATTTGTGTGGCTGAAATTAAAATTAGAAAAAACAAAAGTCTATGCATACAAAGTTACACTTCCATATGCAGGTGGCAGCACATATACAGAAGAAAACACACAGGCAAATGTGCACCTGAGCCAACCTGTTGAATAATTCCAGTTGTTCATTAACATCATGAAAGAAGCACATCTCAGTTATTGGAGGAGTCGAGGAGTCCTTCTTTCTTCAGATGTCACTATTTCAACATGCATAGGCAGGTCCAGAAAAAGCTAAATCTGTGGACACACACACACACACACACACACACACACACACACACACACACGCTTATACTTCTGAAGTCATGGTTAACTTTTGATCAGAAGTTTTGCAAAACAGCCAGGCCTCTGGAAAAAATCATGAAGTTTGAGAAACATTTGTTGTTTCTGAAAAGCTTCCAGCCTTCCTGGAGGGAATACTTGGTGTTCTTTTCCATCCTGCTATAGAAGAGCAGTGGTTTATGGACAAGTTTCTAGGTAATTAGAATTCCATAATTCAAATTAATAACATCATAAAATAACTGCAGATTGTATATCTGTTTTTTCTAACTTGTAGCCAAAGTACTATTCTGATAGTAGTTTTGAAGCTACTTGGAATTCATTCCAGGCTTGCTAAAAATAATTTTTAAAATGTTAAAGACTTTTGAAATAAAAAAAATGAGTTCATATAAACAAGGAGTTTTTAAAATTACAATTAGATTTTCATATTAGGAGGCCATGAGAAATACTTGTTTGCTTTGCTAGGAAGTGGAGCTGAAGGTCATGATTTTCCCACATTCACCTTCTCTACACAGAAAAAGGGGAAATCAAGAGGAGGTGGAGTACAACTTCCTCATTGCAGCCCTCTTAGACTTCATCACATTATCTGGAGGAATGAATGAATGAATTAGGTTCCTGGCTTCATCACTTTTCATTTGCCGGGGCAGCTCTTTTGGTTAGGAGATAGACCTCCCTCATTTTTTAAAAAGTTGCTATAGTATTATATGCATTAGCTTTAATTTTCTCAAAATTTAAGAGGCATAATTGTAAGAGCAGTGTACCGAAGCACTGGACAATACTTTTGTGGGTCCCCTCTAAAATAAGGAGCTACATTATGAGCAGTTTTGCCTCTGGGTCAAATAAAGCAATCAAATAGTTTCAGGTTTCACATAAATGACCAGACTGTGGACTTCCTGCACCCTTAATGAGCATTGCTCTTTCTTTTCAGATACCTGATAAAGAACTCCTGAGAGCAGAAGGAGCAGGAGGGCTCTGGACCAATTAGGACAAGACCTCTAGCAGGATGCCTCTTGTTTTCTCACCAAGGCAATTGGTGGCAAGACAAATCAAAGACCTTATTTAGCTCAAAGGCACTAACCTTTACCAGGCACCAGACGCACCAGAGTGCGTTAGAAAGCTAAGATAGCTGCTTCATCTCCAGAGTTTCTGAGAAAGAAAATGTGCTTTGTAAAAAAAAAAAAGAAAACAAACAAACAAACAAAAAAAAAAAAACCCCAAAAACCAGCTTCCCAAACTATAAGGTGTCAATCTGAAATGTCTCCAAGAGGTTCATGCTTTAAATACCGGTCACCCACCTGGTGACACTGTTTTGCGAGACTGTGGAACATTTAGTAGGTGAAGACTGAAAGAAGTAGATAACTAGGTCTTTGAAGATTATATCTGTCCTTCCTTCCTTCCTCCTTTGCTTCCTGGTCCAATTTGCTAGGAATAACCTCCACCACGTGTTCTGCTTCTATGGGAACTGAGCTGATCAGCCATGCCTTCTCCTCCATGCTGGACTGAAAACTTTCTGAAACCATGAGCCAAATTCTTCCTCCCTCAGGTTTTATTTGTCGCAGTGACATGACAGTAACACAGTAAGGCTGACACTGGGATCACATTTTGAGAACTGCTGACCTAGCATGTGTTATGAAGGACCAAATGGCTTCCAACATATTAAGGTACATCTGCAAACAAAATTAAGTTGATTTTCTCATAAACTGGTGGTTATGTCATCACACCCTGAAGATTGCAGTTATAAATTGTCAGCCAATTCTCAAAAGCAGGAAGAGCATGTGAACAGAGATCTCCCACATTTTTGCATTTTTCCTAATGCCTCAGTAAGAGACATTCCACAGTAGGACAAGCAGAGTTCTGCTCTCCATGAACATACCGAGGGTTACTAAAAGAGGCATTTAGAGAGCAATGCAAGATGCTAACTGTCTAGAATATTACTAAATAATTGGTGTTGTCAAGAATTCTAACTGAAACTCTAGCTTTGTTAAGTAAAAATGGACTTTTCTGTTAGGTTGTAAGAGTGCTTCCAGGTCTGGATGAAAGGAGGGGATGCCCAGCTGGAGAACAGAATCCAAGCCACTGGGCCTTTGCCCTCAAGCACTGACTTTGGGTGAGTGAGCTGATTGTCTTCAGTATTTTCACACTTTGATTAATAATACAAAATCCAGGGAGAAGATATATAGTTACATCAGCTTGTACATTGCTGAAGTGTTCAGTTTCTTAGCAGAAATTAAAAAATACTTTTATCTTAGAACTCTGAATGTAGAGAAAAATTCTCCATCAGAGACTCTACTGTTTTATCTAAAGAAAGAGGGATAGGCAGCCATGCAGCCACAGGTATCAGGTCTGTGGCTATTGTAGCTTGGATATAAAACTTTCCCATAGACTCATATATTTGAATATTTGGTTCTGATCTGGTAGTGCTGTTGGGGAGGTTGGCGAACATTACAGAGGTGGGGCCTAGCCTAGGATGCAGGCCTCAAGATTTATTGTCCATTACTGCTGTGTGGGAAAGTGTTTTCCCAGGTTTATCTAGGTAAGTGTTCAGACGCCACTGCTGCTTTGGTGAAAGGGGACCAGGCTGTCTTGAGCTAGCAGCAGAATTTGGCAATATTGTTTACATAGTATTGGTTTTGTAGGCATGCCAAATGCAAGAGTCTAGGAGGTTGTGTGTACTGACGCTGGGTGATGTGGAACAGTGTTAATATCTTGTATGGAGCTCCTGATTTGGCTTCCTGTGAAGCTGTGAAAGTGAAGCTTGTATTTCAGTAAAGATCCCAGCATACATGTATGGATATAGGGAGGCCATGGACCACAATACTCTCTTTTATTGACATAGGAGGTTTATTGAAATAACTACTGAACGAAAATGCGATGGACATCCCCAAAGATACAGTGCAAAACAGTGCAATATGCACACTGTCTTGTCAGAAATTATATGAATTATTTTTATGCTTGAGTCATATTGAGGACTGAAAGGTCTCTCCTCCCCTGGATATTCATTTCAACTGCAATGCCTCCTCAGTGAAGAAGAGTAGAAGATGGTTTTATTTTTATCTTTAACAAAGGCATTGTAAACATCATTACTTTAAATTGAATTAAAATATTCAGACATCCCTTCATTAGCACAGGCTTTATTCCATCTTAGAATTCAACATTCCTTTTAATTGCAATGATCTTGTCAGATGTGCTAAAAACTTTGAGTCTCATCTTGCAGTTATTATTTGAGATTACTTAGCTTTGGTAAAGTATATGCTACCTAAGCTAATTTTGTTAAATATCCTTTATCATTTGGGACAAAAGAATTAATTTATCCTCTCCAAAGGCTGACCCTTTGTTAAACATCTTAATTCTCCTTCCCTGTAAGAAAAACAGTCATTGACACAAATGACTTACTGTACTCTACCTCCTGAACATCTGTAGTGCCATTTTCTGAAAGAAACTAGCTTTCAACTGAGCAGTGCCTTTTCAAAGTCACTTAATATTGTTTAAAAAAAAAAAGCATTCAAATAACCATACATTTTACAAGTAAATGTTTCCACTTTTCTCACCCCATTGAGCACACAGAGGAAACCAAGACTGTCTGAGGTGAGTGTTCTTGGTAAATGATGCAGCAGCTGCAAGGTCACTCAGGATGAGTAATGCCCACAATACAGGGTACCACTCCTAGCATTTGATGTGGGTATCTTTTTCAGCTTGGCTGCCTCTTTTTGATCCTAAACCATACCAATAGCAAGGCTCTGTCAAGCAGTCTTATGTTATAGGAGCTTCATCTTTTAAATTATTTTTAAATGTGACCTTGAAGGTAACTTTGAAAGATACTTTATTTGCCTGTTTGTATATTCATTGAATCGCTTCTAGCCAAGTCTCTTGTTCTTTGTTTGGAAAACTTGTAGTAATTATTCTTTAAGCTGTGCTTATTGTGTTGTAAATGCTGGTACATAGGGGGTAAAACTTGACTGCTATGTCATAATATTTTTGTAGTAAATAAATTCCAGGTTTTGGGTTTATTCTTTCTCTATTGTACAAACTTACATTTTAAATAAATTTCTAAAATATTTTCTTTTACGGACACCTAGTATTTATAGAATAACTTTTAATGCTTTTCACTTCTTTTTTAGATTTATATTTTATGTGTGTGACTATTTTAACTTGTTCATATGTATATGTACATGTGTGGCTTATGCCTTCAGTTCAGAGGAGGGTGTCAGATCCCCTGGGACAGGAGTGAGGTATTGTTGTAAGCCAGCAGGTGGGTGCAGGGAAGCAAACTGAAGTCCTATAGAAGAGCAACAAACACTACGAGCTATTTTTCCAGTGCCTATCAAATAATTTTTAAATTTTATTGGATGTTATATTTTTTTTAATTTATTTTAATTTATTTTGCAATACAATTCAGTTCTACATATCAGCCACGGATTCCCTTGTTCTCCCCCCTCCCGTCCCCCTCACCTTCCCCCCAACCCCCCCCCCCCCCCCCCGTTCCCATCTCCTCCAGGGCAAAGCCTTCCCCACAGACTGAGGTCAACCTGGTAGACTCAGTCCAGGTAGGTCCAGTCCCCTCCTCCCAGGCCGAGCCAAACAATCCTGCAAAGGCCCCAGGTTTCAAACAGCCAACTCATGCAATGAGCACAAGATCTGGTCCCACTGCCTGGATGCCTCCCAAACAGATCAAGCCAATCAACTGTCTCACCCATTCGGAGGGCCTGATACAGTGGGGACCCCTCAGTCATTGGTTCATAGTTCATGTGTTTCCATTCATTTGGCTATTTGTCCCTGTGCTTTATCCAACCTTGGTCTCAACAATTCTCGCTCATATAAACCCTCCTCATTGGACTCCCAGAGATCCACCCGGGGCCTAGTCATGGATTTCTGCATCCAGATCCCTCAGTAGTTGGATGAGGTTTCTAGCACAACAATTAGGGTGTTTGGCCATCCCATCACCAGAGTAGGTCAGTTCGGGCTGTCTCTAAACCATTGCCAGCAGTCTGTTGTGGGGGTATCTTTGTGGATTTCTGTGGGCCTCTCTAGCACTTTGCTTCTTCCTATTCTCATGTGGTCTTCATTTACCATGGTCTCCTATTCCTTGTTCTCCCTCTCTGTTGTTGATCCAGCTGGGATCTCCCACTCCCCCAAGCTCTCTTTCCCTCAAGCTTCGCCTTTCATTACCCCCACTCATGTCCAGGCTGTTCATGTAGATCTCATTCCATTTCTCTGTCATTGGGCGATCCCTGTGTCTTTCTTGGGGTCCTGTTTTCCAGGTAGCCTCCCTGGTGATGTGAGTAGCAGACAAGTCATCCTTGTTTCATGTCTAGTATCCTGCTATGAGTGAGTACATACCATGTTTGTCTTTCTGAGTCTGGGTTACCTCACTCAGGATGATTTTTTCTAGATCCATCCATTTGTCTGCAAACCTCATGATGCCATTGTTTTTCTCTGCTGAGTAGTATTCCATTGTGTATATGTACCACATTTTGTTTATCCATTCTTCAGTTGAAGGGCATCTGGGTTGTTTCCATGCTCTGGCTATTACAAACAATGCTGATATGAACATAGCTGAACAAGTGCTCTTATGGTGTGGTTGAGCATTTCTTGGGTATATGCCCAAAAGTGGTATAGCTGGATCTTGGGGGAGATTGATTCCCAATTTTCTAAGAAAGCGCCATATTGATTTCCAAAGTGGTTGTACAAGCTTGCATTCCCACCAGCAGTGGAGGAGAGTTCCCCTAGCTCCACATCCTCTCCAGCATAAGGTGTCTTCAGTGTTTTTGATCTTAGCCATTCTGACAGGCGTAAGGTGGTATCTCAGAGTTGTTTTGATTTGCATTTCCCTGATGATTAGGGATGTTGAGCAATTCCTTAAATGTCTTTCGGCCATTTGAGTTTCCTCTGTTGAGAATTCTCTGTTTAGTTCTATAGCCCATTTCTTAATTGGACTGTTGGGCATTTTGATGTCTAATTTCTTGAGTTCCTTATATATTCTGGATATCAGTCCTCTGTCAGATGTGAGGGTGGTGAAGATCTTTTCCCATTCTGTAGGCTGTCGCTTTGCCTTGTTGACCGTATCCTTTGCTCTACAAAAGCTTCTCAGTTTCAAGAGGTCCCATTGATTGATTGTTTCTCTCAGAGTCTGTGCTACTGGTGTTCTATTTAGGAAGTAGTCTCCTATGCCAATGCGTTCAAGACTACTTCCTACTTTCTCTTCTAGCAGGTTCAGAGTAGCTGGATTTATGTTGAGGTCCTTGATCCACTTGGACTTAAGTTTTGTGCACGGTGATAGATATGGATCTATTTGCAGCCTTCTACATGTTGATATCCAGTTTTGCCAGCACCGTTTGTTGAAGATGCTTTCTTTTTTCCATTGTGCACTTTTGGCTTCTTTGTCAAAAATTATATGTTCATAGGTGTGCGGATTAATGTCAGGGTCTTCAATTCGATTCCATTGGTCCACATGTCGGTTTTTATGCCAGTAAC
Source organism: Peromyscus californicus insignis (assembly GCF_007827085.1). Classification (NCBI taxonomy): domain Eukaryota; kingdom Metazoa; phylum Chordata; class Mammalia; order Rodentia; family Cricetidae; genus Peromyscus; species Peromyscus californicus. Next base: position 79,248,598 of record NW_026294573.1, read on the forward strand.
AAGCTGTTTTTATTACTGTAGCTCTATAGTAGAGCTTGAAGTCAGGGATCGTGATGCCTCCAGAAGTTGTGTTATTGTACAGGATTCCTTTGGCTATCCTGGGTTTTTTGTTTTTCCATATGAAGTTGAGTATTATTCTTTCCAGGTCTGTGAAGAATTGTGTTGGTATTTTGATGGGGATTGCATTGAATCTGTAGATTGCTTTTGGTAAGATTGCCATTTTTACTATGTTAGTCCTGCCTATCCATGAGCATGGGAGATCTTTCCATTTTCTGACATCTTCTTCAATTTCTTTTTTCAGGGACTTAAAGTTCTTGTCATATAGGTCCTTCACTTGCTTGGTTAGTGTTACCCCAAGGTATTTTATGTCATTTGTAGCTATAGTAAAGGGTGATGTATCTCTGATTTCCTTCTCCACTTCTTTGTCCATTGTATATAGGAGGGCTACTGATTTTTTTGAGTTGATCTTGTATCCTGCTATGTTGCTGAAGGTGTTTATAAGCTGTATCAGTTCCTTGGTGGAATCATTGGGGTCGCTCAAGTATACTATCATGTCATCTGCAAATAGGGAAAGCTTGACTTCTTCCTTTCCAATTTGTATCCCCTTAATCTCCTTATGTTGTCTTATTGCTCTGGCTAGAACTTCAAGTACTATATTGAATAAGTATGGGGAGAGTGGATAGCCTTGCCTCGTTCCTGATTTTAGTGGAATTGCTTTGAGTTTCTCTCCATTTAATTTGATGTTGGCTGTTGGCTTGCTGTAAATTGCCTTTATTATGTTTAGGTATGTTCCCTGTATTCCTGATCGCTCCAATACCTTTATCATGAAGGGGTGTTGGATTTTGTCAAATGCCTTTTCTGCATCCAGTGAGATGATCATATGGTTTTTTTCTTTGAGTTTGTTTATATGGTGTATTACATTGACGGACTTTCGTATGTTGAACCACCCTTGAATCCCTGGGATGAATCCTACTTGATCATGGTGGATAATTGTTTTGATGTGTTCTTGGAGTCTGTTTGCCAGTATTTTATTGAGTATTTTTGCATCAATGTTCATGAGGGAGATCGGTCTGTAGTTCTCTTTCTTTGTTGTATCCTTGTTTGGTTTAGGAATTAGGGTAATTGTAGCCTCGTAGAAGGAGTCTGGTAATGTTCCTTCTGTTTCTATTGTGTGGAACAATTTAGAGAGTATTGGTATTAACTCTTCTTTGAAGATCTGGTAGAATTCTGCGCTGAAACCATCTGGTCCTGGGCTTTTTTTGGTTGGGAGACGTTTAATGACTGTTTCTATTTCCTTAGGGGTTATTGGACTATTTAAATAGTTTATCTGGTCTTGATTTAACTTAGGTATGTGGTACCTATCCAGAAAGTTATCCATTTCTTTTAGGTTTTCCAGTTTTGTCGAATAGAGGTTTTTGAAGTATGACCTGATGATTCTCTGGATTTCCTCAATGTCTGTTGTTATGTCCCCCTTTTCATTTCTGATTTTGTTGATTTGGATGCTCTCTCTCTGTCTTTTGGTTAGTTTGGATAAGGGCTTGTCTATCTTGTTGATTTTCTCAAAGAACCAACTCTTTGTTTCATTAATTTTTTGTATTGTTCTCTTTGTTTCTATTTTATTGATTTCAGCTCTCACTTTGATAATTTCCTGGCGTCTATTTTTCCTGGGAGACTGTGCTTCTTCTTGTTCTAGAGCTTTCAGGTATGCTGTTAAGTCTCTAGTGTGAGATTTCTCCAACTTATTTATGTGGGCATTTAGTGCTATGAATTTCCCTCTTAGTACTGCTTTCATAGTGTCCCATAAATTTGGATATGTGGTGTCTTCATTTTCATTGATCTCTAGGAAGTCTTTAATTTCTTTCTTCATTTCTTCCTTAACCCATTGGTGATTCAGTTGGGTATTATTCAGTTTCCATGAGATTGCAGGTTTTCTGTAGTTTTTGTTGTTGTTGAAATCCAACTTTAGACCATGGTGGTCTGATAGAACACAGGAGGTTATTCCAATTGTTTTGTATCTGTTTAGATTTGTTTTGTGGCCAAGTATGTGGTCGATTTTAGAGAAGGTTCCATGGGGTGCTGAGAAGAAGGTATATTCTTTTTTGTTAGGATGGAATGTTCTGTAGATATCGATTAAGTCCATTTGAGTCATGACATCAGTTAAGTCCTTTATTTCTCTGTTAAGTTTCAATTTGGGAGATCTGTCCAGTGGTGAAAGTGGGGTGTTGAGGTCTCCCACTATTAATGTGTGGGGTTTTATATGTGATTTAAGCTTTAGTAATGTTTCTTTTACATATGTGGGTGCCCTTGTGTTTGGGTCATAAATATTCAGAATTGAGACTTCATCTTGGTGGATCTTTCCTGTGATGAGTATGTAATGCCCTTCTTGATCTCTTTTGATTGATTTTAGTTTGAAGTCTATTTTGCTGGATATCAGGATGGCTACACCCGCTTGTTTCTTAAGACCATTTGATTGGAAAGTCTTTTCCCAGCCTTTTATTTTTAGGTAGTGTCTATCTTTGAATTTGAGATGTGTTTCTTGTATGCAGCAGAAAGATGGGTCCTGCTTTCGTATCCATTCTGTAAGCCTATGTCTTTTTATAGGTGAATTAAGTCCATTGATATTGAGGGAAATTAATGACCAGTGATTGTTCATTCCTGTTATTTTTTGGTGGTGATGTGTGTGTACTTCTATACGTTGGGGTTTACTGCTGTGGCTTTATCTGTTGCCTGTGTTTTTGAGGGTGTATCTGACTTCCTTAGGTTGGAATTTTCCTTCTAGTGCTTTCTGTAGGGCTGGGTTTGTGGATAAGTATTGTTTAAATCTGGCTTTGTCATGGAATGTCTTGTTCACTCCATCTATGGTGATTGAAAGTTTTGCTGGGTATATTAGTCTAGGCTGACATCCATGGTCTCTTAGTGTCTGCATTACATCTGTCCAGGTTCTTCTGGCTTTCAAAGTCTCCATTGAGAAATCGGGTGTTATTCTGATGGGTTTGCCTTTATATGTCACTTGGCCTTTTTCCTTTGCTGCTCTTAATATTCTTTATTCTGTACGTTTAGTTGTTTAACTATTATGTGGCGAGGGGACTTTTTTTGGGGGTCTAGTCTGTTTGGTGTTCTATAAGCTTCTTGTATCTTCATAGGCATTTCCTTCTTTAAGTTGAGAAAGTTTTCTTCTATGATCTTGTTGAATATATTTTCTGTGCCCTTGAGTTGGTATTCTTCTCCTTCTTCGACCCCTATTATTCTTAGGTTTGGTCTTTTCATGGTGTCCCAAATTTCTTGGACATTTTGGTTCATGACTTTGTTGCCTTTAGTGTTTTCTTTGACTGATGAATGTATTTCTTCTACTGTATCTTCAACGCTAGAGATCCTCTCTTCCATCTCTTGCATTCTGTTGATTATACTTGCATCTGAAGTTCCCAATCGTTTTCTCAGATTTTCTATTTCCAGCATTCCCTCTGTTTGTGTCTTCTTCATTTTTTCTATTTCCCTTTTCAGGTCTTGGACTGTTTCCTTCATTTGTTTCATTGATTTTTCTTGATTTTCTCTCAGTATTTTATTGTTTTCTTCCAGGACTTTATTGATTTCTTCTAATTTGTTTGCCCTTTCCTCTAGTTGTTTACAGCGTTCTTCACATTTTTTTGTCTTTTCCTCTACACAAGCCTCTAGCTTCTTCATGATGTCATTCATAAGGCTGTTTTCTTCTGCTTCTTCCAATTTCTGATGTTCAGGTCTAGGTGTTGGAGGAGGGCTAGGGCCTGGTGATGCTGTATTGCTATTCATTTTGTTGTATATGTTTCTGCCTTGACGTCTGCCCATCTCCTTGTGGTTCGTTCTTGGCCTTATCCGCACACTTGGTTCAGACAGACCAGTGTTCCAAAAGGGAAGTCTGGAGCAAGATGGGAGCTGGGGGCCGGCCTCTAAGTCTCAGGAAGAGGCTTGGGGCTCAGGCGGATGGGCGAGGGAGCAGGGCATGGAGACTGCAGGGTCTGCCAGGGGTCTTGGAGAAGGGGATCCTTCCTGGTGGGGCTAGCAGGGAACCTGCCTGGTGGCCAGAACCTGGGGCCAAGTTGGGCAGGTCTTCCCTGGAGTGGCTGGTGCCCAGGGATGGGGTTCCGGGCAAGGAAGGGCACTCACCAGTGTTGCAAAAGGGAAGTCCGGAGCAAGATGGGAGCTGGGGGCCGGCCTCTAAGTCTCAGGAAGAGGCTTGGGGCTCAGGCGGATGGGCGTGGGGGCAGGGCGTGGAGACTGCAGGGTCTGTCAGGGGTCTTGGAGAAGGGGATCCTTCCCGGTGGGGCTAGCAGGGAACCTGCCCGGTGGCCAGAACCTGGGGCCAAGTTGGGCAGGTCTTCCCTGGAGTGGCTGGTGCCCAGGGATGGGGTCTGGGGCAAGGAAGGGTACTCACCAGTGTTCCAAAAGGGAAGTCCGGAGCAAGATGAGAGCTGGGGGCCGGCCTCTAAGTCTCAGGAAGAGGCTTGGGGCTCAGGCGGATGGGCGTGGGGGCAGGGCGTGGAGACTGCAGGGTCTGCCAGGGGTCTTGGAGAAGGGGATCCTTCCCGGTGGGGCTAGCAGGGAACCTGCCCGGTGGCCAGAACCTGGGGCCAAGTTGGGCAGGTCTTCCCTGGAGTGGCTGGTGCCCAGGGATGGGGTCCGGGGCAAGGAAGGGCACTCACCAGTGTTGCAAAAGGGAAGTCTGGAGCAAGATGGGAGCTGGGGGCCGGCCTCTAAGTCTCAGGAAGAGGCTTGGGGCTCAGGCGGATGGGCGTGGGGGCAGGGCGTGGAGACTGCAGGGTCTGCCAGGGGTCTTGGAGAAGGGGATTCTTCCCGGTGGGTCTAGCAGGGAACCTGCCCGGTGGCCAGAACCTGGGGCCAAGTTGGGCAGGTCTTCCCTGGAGTGGCTGGTGCCCAGGGATGGGGTCCAGGGCAAGGAAGGGCACTCACCAGTGTTGCAAAAGGGAAGTCTGGAGCAAGATGGGAGCTGGGGGCTGGCCTCTAAGTCTCAGGAAGAGGCTTAGGGCTCAGGCAGATGGGCGTGGGGGCAGGGCGTGAAGACTGCAGGGTCTGTCAGGGGTCTTGGAGAAGGGGATCCTTCCCAATGGGGCTAGCAGGGAACCTGCCTGGTGGCCAGAACCTGGGGCCAAGTTGGGCAGGTCTTCCCTGGAGTTGCTGGTGCCCCGGGATCGGATGTTATACTTTTGGCAAATATATTTTACTGAGAAAACTCAATATTTACCAGTGGTTTTTTAATCCTATTTTTATTATATAAATTCACATTTTCCAAAGCTTCAGGTTTGCTCTTTTTGTGTTAAACCAACACTTCACCTGCTTCTCAAGTTATTGTTAGTATAAAATTGACAAAAGTGTTAATTTTGTAACATGGTGGTTCCTCACTATGGTTGAAATTCTAGCTAAAATTAATGTCTTCATGGAATTCTGTTCAACTTATGGATCAAAATATTAATGTTCATGTTTTTTTTGTGAACTTACTTGATTGTGATCTTTTGTAGCTATCGAGGAACATTTGTCGTGCCTGGAGAGCCAGATTTTTAAATTATTTTTTAAAATAGTGCTGAGTTTTTTGACTTTTAAATTAAGGATTTATAATGAAAAGGAAATAAATGATGGAGTAAACCTTCAATCCATGTCATTGAACCATGCAGAAGAGACATCAACATCTAGAACTCCATGTGACTAATCCAAAGAGAATTATGAGAGGTCAAATGTAGGGAAGGGCTGCCCTCCGAGAGTCAGCCACAGTTCAGTCATTGTGAGCTCACTATAGTTCACATTGCGGCAGCTATCTCTACAGGGCACCAGTTTCTGAGGGCACCAGGTACGCCAAGGAAGTCATCTTTCTCATCTAGCTTCATCCCTTGCAGCAAGAGTCTCTTCAAGGGATCAGACAGCAAAGCAGAACTTCTTACCCTCAAGTTTTTCTGAGCCCTGGTCATTTTTGTCTTCGTTGGACTATCTTTCTTTTCTAACAGCTGGAGGAAAAGGCAGGCTTTTAATAACTGAAGAAACAAGACTGAATCTAATCAAGAACAGCTCAGGAGGAATTTTAATAATCACTAAATTCACTCTTGGTCCATAAACCCTCCTACTGAATGCAGATGTGTCAGGAGAGCCAATGGCTGCTCATTTAAAACAATAATGTGGAGAAGTGGCTGTATAGACTAACATATTAATCTATAAAATAATGGAAAAGCTTAAATGAGCTGAAAACATAATTTTCAAATTTTCCTATAACTTATTTGGACAGACAAGAGTTAGCCTTGAGGGCCGGTGACATTAGCAAAGTCTGGCCTCATCCCAGCATTACTCCCTGTTTGTGAGGGGAATGGCATGCTGGGTTTGTAATTAGCACAAAGACGCTATATTTCTTAACTGACAAAGATGCTATACTTCTTATTTGACAAAGATCCTATATATCTTATTTGGCACATGAGAACACTCTGCTGTTTAGGCTTTCATGAAAAATATTAGCTGATGGTGAACATATATCGTGCTGAATCTTGTATGTTTACATACAAATCTCTCAAACACACAACAGCATGACAACAGCAGACAGTTTCAGACCCATTTTACTTTAGGCCCATGTACTTGCTTCTTCTACAGCATGGGTACCAGAGACTGCAGTACCAGGGCCTTACAGTCCATCAGTTCTCTATATGGGGATCACCAACAGGTTAAACTATGGCCATCTTTAGTGGTTTCCTGAGGGACAGTCCAAGTCCAATTATTTTAAAAGTTGAAATAAATCTAACTGTGAAGGTATCTGATTGGGAAAAGGCTAATGACCAAAAATAGGAAAAAAGTGGAAGAAATTATTTTTGAATTTCAAATATTATCAAATCAGTTCTCTTGTTTAGCCCTGGGTATCCAGCCCCATATTTATTTCCCTGCATAGACTACCAGAGGTTTTACTGTGCTACTAAAATGCAGTTTTTAATCAACGAATTTTCCTCGATTTCTTAACTGAATGTAATTATTCTCAATTTCATTATACAATTTTGTTTGGCACTTTTCCAACACTACTTTATAATCCCAGCTTACTTGTTCATATAGGTGGCTGACTCATGTTACCAGAGTGAAAGAGCCTTGTGCAGAAGGATATTATCCTAACCAACTTTTTATCTTCCAAAAATAGAGAGCAATGAATCTATTCTATGAAGGACTTAATGGTATATATTATTTGGTTTAAGGAGATCATATGTGTCTTTATTTTTGAACACTACATTTTAGTATCATTTAAAAATATAAAGAGCATCCTCAGTTTGAGCTAGATCTGACCTATAGAACATATAATAGGACATGCAGAAACATTTTGTGAAAACAAGAATAAACAAGACACAGTAAGTATTTCTTATTAGTAAAATGTGCAATCAGAAGTATTTTGGATTTGGAGTTTTTGTGTGGTAGGGTAGGATAAGGTCCAAGTCTAAGCCTATTTATTTATATCCCATATACACTCAGCACACATATCCCAAAAGTAATTTTGAATGGTATTTTTGGTGTGCCTGTATTTTTTTAGGGCCAAACATGGTATTCTTTATTTACTATTATGTTTGAAAAGATGATTCACATTACTTTAGTTTGTCAATGTTTACAGTATTTTTTAAAAGTCAAAACCAACTCATATTCCCATTTTGCAGGTGAAATAACAGAAATCAAGACCCTGAAGGAGAACACATTGAGAATGGGGAACGGATATAAACAGACAATTCTCAAAGGAGGAAACTCAAATGAGTGAGAAACACTTAAAGAAATGTTCAATAGCCTTAGTCACCAGGGAAATGCAAACCAACACTGCTTTGTGATTTCATCTTATGCTGTCAGAATGGCTAAGATCAATAAAAACAAGTGACAGCTCATGCTGGAGAGGATGTGGAGTAAAGGGAACACTCATTTATTGCTGGTGGGAGTAGAAACTTGTACAGCCACTGTGGAAATCAGCGTGGTTGTTCGAAGGAAGAGGGCAATTGATCTACCTCAGTATACAGTCATACCATTCTTGAACAGATATACAGAGGACACTTTATCCTACCACAGAAACAATTGTTGAATAGCATGCTCACTGCTATTCTGTTCATAATGGTCAGAAATTAGAAATGACCTGAAATGCCCCTCAACAAATTAATGGATAAAGAAAATATGGTACAATTATACAAAGAAGTATTATTCAGCTGTTAAAATTGAAATTATGAAATTTGCAGTAAATGGATAAAACTAGAAAAATTCATCATGAGTAAGATTTAATTTAATTTTACCTTAATTTTTAAATTTAATTTTATTTATATATATTTTTATTCTCTATTTTTACCCTACAGGTCCTTTGTGTATGTATTATGGTTTCCAAGTTAGTGTTTCTATGGGATTCCTGGATATGCTAACAAGTGGGTGTCTGTTTCTTGTGCTTCTCCTGGGCTCTTTTCCTTATTTTTGTTTGTTTTGTTCTATTCCAATGTATTAGTTTTTGTGTTATCTTATAATATTTGATTTTATTTTTCTCTTATGAAAAATAAGTTGTATTTGGCCAGCCATTGACACCAGCAAGCATTTTCTTATCTTTCTAGTAATGAATTTGATCTTACATAATTCTACTGGGAAATAAATACCTTTTTCAGATTGTTTCATTTGCTTTTGGCTTGTTTGTTTTTTTTTTTTTGTTGTTTTGTTTTTTTGGTTTTTCGAGACAGGGTTTCTCTGTGTAGCTTTGCGCCTTTCCTGGAACTCACTTGGTAGTCCAGGCTGACCTCGAACTCACAGAGATCCGCCTGGCTCTGCCTCCCGAGTGCTGGGATTAAAGGCGTGCGCCACCACCGCCCGGCGGCTTGTTTGTTTTTAACTGAAAGCACCCATTGCATACTTTACCCCTGTTAATCATTGGGTATAGGTGAGCCCTATTAATGAGCCAAGGACCTCAAACCAACTGTTCATATTATTTGACTCTGGCTGACTAATTGAGTAGAAGACAATTCATTTCATTGAATTTGGGAGGTTTAGGAAATACATTTTGTAACACCCCCAAATCGAAAAGAATAAATGCATAAATAAAAACAAAAAAAAAACTCCTCAGGGAATGACTTTTTAATTTACATCACTCTTCCTACATAAAACCTTCAGTCTCATTTCCATAGCTTTCTGGTCAGCCATCAAAAGACATTTTTGAGAAGGTCACTAGTGACCCCATGAATGCCAGAAGGGGTGGCAGTTCTACAAGGAGCCAAGATCCCTTCTGTGGCTCATGCAGCTGTTAGAGAGCAGCTGAGGTAGTTCATTGGCTTTCTCTAGGTGACCAAATTGTTACTGTCATCCAAGGAACATGGTGGTGCTGGCTGCATGCAGGAGAAATGGACTACACACACTTTAGGATCTCCTTCAGGGCCATAGGCTATTTCTTTGGCCATTGACCAAGGAAAATGTGAGAGGCCTTGTGGCACTTCTTGTCTCTTATACAAACAGTTAAATCTAATGGAGCATCAATTCCAGATAGAGGTTATCTGCTGAGTATCCCCAAAACATTCTCTCACAATGAATGTTCAAAAGTGCCCCTGGTTAGTTAAAGATGGCATTGCTGGTGACTGTAGATGTGAAATATGTGCTTGAACTTTCACTGAGTCCCATCTATGAGATCATCTTTGAAGTTTCCCATTTGTGGTGTCATACTATTCAAAAGGTTTTGCATTTTAGAGAAGTTTAATTTTCATATTTTTGGATTATGTATGCTGCACATTAAAATTAATAACTATTGAATATTATACTATTCAGGAATGTTCCTGTTCTAATCTGAATGCATAAAAATGAAATATTCCTCCTAAACATATTTGCTACTTATCTGTATTCTACCGTCCACCAGAATTTTATTAACAATAAAATTAATAGAACTGACAAATTTTTCACTACTCAACCCTAGTTCAGTTTTATTTTCTCCAGATATATGTGATGATTGATACTTTTAAAAATCATCCTTAGTGTTTATGCAATCCATATGTAGCAAAACAATCAAAATCAATTAGAATACTGAGAAGGAACAATTCATTGCTTTTATGACTTTTAAAACTATAAATATTATTAAGTATTCATTGTCACTTTTCCCTGGAAGTGGAGTAATAGGAGTACTTCTCCTTAGGGTTTGGAGGGCCACAAAAGTAGTCTGTGAGAGGGCAACAGATAATTTAAGAAGTTAAAACTGTTGGTAGACCTACCATAGTTTAGATCCTAACAAAGCTAAGGGAATTGAATTCCAAAGAGGGATTCAATATAAACATGGTCTTCTAAGGAGAGACACTAAGCATACATATTTTATTTTTGGAAGAACAAGACAAGGAAGGGAGAGATGGCTGTAGTAGGGGCAAGCAAGACGAAATGTTATGTTAAAGCAAGACGAAATGTCAGTTAAAATGTTATGAGATTTTAAAGATCAAATTTTGATTAGTGTATTAGAATACCCAGGAAATCCAAATTACTATTCACTACAAAGTTTCCTATCAGCATCTTTGAATGAGTGCTCTCAAGCACAGGCAGTATGGAGACTGGGTAGAGCCCCTTCCATGCCCTGAGCTGAAGAGAGCTCTGTTCTCAGTATTGCCACATTGTGAGTGGGAGACTTGGTTCTGATCAGAAGCCCTGTTATTCTCAGGAACAGTGTGCCAAGTGGAGAATCAAACACCTTTGCCTCTTGGGAAACTTGAAAGCCACTTCCTACCCTCAGAAAGCAAAAGCTATTACTTCCAAAAAAGCCATATACTCTAAAAGAGGGGTAAAATTACAAAGATTTATTTTTATACAGGGGAAAGAATGATGATACTCTTCTGCCACAGGAGCTCCAAAGACACAGGCTAGAATTTTTTCACCTTGGAGACCCAGGGCAAGAAAACTTAAAGAGCCCCTTGCCCCAGTTACCAAGCCTGATGACCTAGGTGGTGAGAATGGAGGCAAGGAAACAGGGATCTACCTCATACCTACAGACCCAGCACCAAGTTAGCAGGCAACGAGAGATCTGCTCAGCCTCAGAATTCAAGGGAAAGCTAATAGACAACCTTGGACCACTTCTACACAGCAGGTTATTTTGGCAATGCTCCAGAACTAAGAAACTAAACTACAGTTTTAAAGGGTTATAAAATAAAAACAAAGCAGAATTTAGGATGGAAACAACATATACTCTAGAAACCAAATCACGTACTATCCTTTAAAAGTTTGCTGATCTTTGGGAATGATCATAGATAGACCCCCATGACACAATAATCCAAAAACCGTCTAAAAATAAGGTAAGAATATGAAAACAGACAAAACTACCACACACCAGGCTACATATTGGTACTAGAATGTGAGGTAACATCTATAGGGATCTAAAGTAAAAGGTTCACAAGGGTAATGGTGGGGAAACAATGCCTAGTTCAATGGCTAACTCTATCAACTTAGAAAAGGCATGTCCATCCATAGGGGTTAAACAATATATCTCCATACATTTCTCTCAACATATAATTTCTATAATTCTGTTCAAGACTATGATATAAAAATTAATGAGGAAAGTCTAACTTATTTTTAAGGCAGAAAATGGAAAGAAGGAAAGTTACAGATCTCTCCATTTAGAATAATTACAAAGTGATTTCATAATAGTTATAAGTAATATGTTAAAGTATTCTCTTAAGAATGTGGAAAGCATGTATGAACACTTGCAGGGAGAGCAGAGTCTCTGGGAGGATCATGACTCTTTTGACACATTTAATTTATCTGATGATATCTGTTTTGGACTGTTGAGCCCCAAACTGATTGTACAAACCAGAGGGGTCAAGGACATCAAAAGAAAACCCACAGAAACAACTAACCCGGGCTCATATTAACTAATAGAGTCTGAACTAAAAACCAGGGAACCTGCATGGAACCAACCTAGGCCCTCACTATATATGTGACAATTGTGTAGATTGGTATACTTGAGCAACTCCTAAGAGTGGGAGCAAGGGCTGTCCCTAATGCTTTAGGTGGTTATTCCTCATACTGGGTTGCCTTGCCCAGCCTTAATACAAGGGAAGAGCTATGTCATCTTCATATGCCATGCTTTGTTGATACCCATGGGAGGCCTGTCCCTTTCTCATCATAAACAGAAGAGGAGTGGATGAGGGCAGGGAGATAAGGCATGGAATGGAAAGAGCGAATGGAGGGGAAACTGCAGTCAGGATGTAAAACAAATACATACATACATACATACATACATACATGCATGCATAAATACATAAATTCAATTAATAATAAAAGAACTATTTTAAAAGGGTAAATTGGATATTACTTGTTACAGCTTCAGTGGGATGCTAGTAAAATCCACAAAGCTCTTAGCCATAGTTACAAATCAAATCTGACCATGATGAACTGTAGTTTATTTTAACTCTATTGTACTGTTTCAGCCTTTGACAGTCATTGAATACAAGCTGAACATAAATCAAACACTGTGGCTCAGGCCTGTCACTGCAGCACTTAGGAGGCCAAGGATCAGGAATTCCAGGGCAGAATTGGCAACAGATTGACACTTTCTCTCAAAATGTATTTTTTTTTTTTTAAGTTTTTTTTTTTTTTATTAATTTATTTTGCAATACAATTCAGTTCTACATATCAGCCACGGATTCCCTTGTTCTCCCCCCTCCCGTCCCCCTCACCTTCCCCCCAACCCCCCCCCATTCCCATCTCCTCCAGGGCAAAGCCTTCCCCACAGACTGAGGTCAACCTGGTAGACTCAGTCCAGGTAGGTCTAGTCCCCTCCTCCCAGGCCAAGCCAAACAATCCTGCATAGGCCCCAGGTTTCAAACAGCCAACTCATGCAATGAGCACAAGATCTGGTCCCACTGCCTGGGTGCCTCCCAAACAGATCAAGCCAATCAACTGTCTCATCCATTCAGAGGGCCTGATCCAGTGGGGACCCCTCAGCCATTGGTTCATAGTTCATGTGTTTCCATTCATTTGGCTATTTGTCCCTGTGCTTTATCCAACCTTGGTCTCAACAATTCTCGCTCATATAAACCCTCCTCATTCTCGCTAATTGGACTCCCAGAGATCCACCCGGGGCCTAGTCATGGATCTCTGCATCCAGATCCCTCAGTAGTTGGATGAGGTTTCTAGCACAACAATTAGGGTGTTTGGCCATCCCATCACCAGAGTAGGTCAGTTCAGGCTGTCTCTCGACCTCTGCCAGCAGTCTGTTGTGTGGGTATCTTTGTGGATTTCTGTGGGCCTCTCTAGCACTTTGCTTCTTCCTATTCTCATGTGGTCTTTATTTACCATGGTCTCCTATTCCTTGTTCTCCCTCTCTGTTGTTGATCCAGCTGGGATCTCCCGCTCCCCCAAGCTCTCTTTCCCTCAACCCTCGCCTTTCATTACCCCCACTCATGTCCAGGCTGTTCATGTAGATCTCATTCCATTTCTCTGTCATTGGGTGATCCCTGTGTCTTTCTTGGGGTCCTGTTTTCCAGGTAGCCTCCCTGGTGATGTGAGTAGCAGACAAGTCATCCTTGTTTCATGTCTAGTATCCTGCTATGAGTGAGTACATACCATGTTTGTCTTTCTGAGTCTGGGTTACCTCACTCAGGATGATTTTTTCTAGATCCATCCATTTGTCTGCAAACCTCATGATGCCATTGTTTTTCTCTGCTGAGTAGTATTCCATTGTGTATATGTACCACATTTTGTTTATCCATTCTTCAGTTGAAGGGCATCTGGGTTGCTTCCATGTTCTGGCTATTACAAACAATGCTGATATGAACATAACTGAACAAGTGCTCTTATGGTGTGGTTGAGCATTTCTTGGGTATATGCCCAAGAGTGGTATAGCTGGATCTTGGGGGAGATTGATTCCCAATTTTCTAAGAAAGCGCCATATTGATTTCCAAAGTGGTTGTACAAGCTTGCATTCCCACCAGCAGTGGAGGAGAGTTCCCCTAGCTCCACATCCTCTCCAGCATAAGGTGTCTTCAGTGTTTTTGATCTTAGCCATTCTGACAGGCGTAAGGTGGTATCTCAGAGTTGTTTTGATTTGCATTTCCCTGATGATTAGGGATGTTGAGCAGTTCCTTAAATGTCTTTCGGCCATTTGAGTTTCCTCTGTTGAGAATTCTCTGTTTAGTTCTATAGCCCATTTCTTAATTGGACTGTTGGGCATTTTGATGTCTAATTTCTTGAATTCCCTATATATTCTGGATATCAGTCCTCTGTCAGATGTGGGGTTGGTGAAGATCTTTTCCCATTCTGTAGGCTGTCGCTTTGCCTTGTTGACCGTATCCTTTGCTCTACAAAAGCTTCTCAGTTTCAAGAGGTCCCATTGATTGATTGTTTGTCTCAGAGTCTGTGCTACTGGTGTTCTATTTAGGAAGTAGTCTCCTATGCCAATGCGTTCAATCAAAATGTATTTTTAAAAAAGTAATGAAGGGCTAGGGAGATGGATCATCAGTTAAGAGGTACACTGTTCTCACAGAGAATCCAAGTTCAGTTTTCAGCACTCACATCATGTGGCTCACAATCACCTGCGTCTCTAGTTCCAGGGGGTCTAATATCCTCCAAGGGTACCTATGTTCACATGTGTACATGCTCACACAGAGACATGATGAGCTTATTGTTCTATTATCAATAAAAACTCGGGATTCAAATAAGGGGGTTAAAAACCTGACAGATCAAAGAAATGGCAGTAGTGTGACCAACTACCTTTCCTTCTATGCTTCCCAGATCAAAGAGAATGCATGAATTCAAAGTCCCTCACTTCCTCTTCCCTGTCAATCTTCCCTACTAGGGAATTCTTGTTAGGGAATCCAGGTTTCTATATGGTTAATTGGGTCAGCTAGTCACTGTTTCTGCCTCCTGATTCAAGGCTAACTTTATTAGCAGTCTTGGAGTGTCACAATGCAATCAAATATCTTGCTACACTGATGCACATATGTATACATAATTAAAAATAAATAAATTTTTAAATCAATGCGTATAATTTATCATATTTGGACTATTTTAGGATTTCTGTTTCTGTGGTAAAATATCATGACCATAAGCAACTTGAGAAGGAAAAGGTTTATTTTAACTTATAACTCTCAGGTCACACTACATTGCTGAAAGAATCAAGAGAAGATCTCAAACAGGACAGGACCCTGTAAGAAGAAGCTGATAAAGAGAACAAAGTTAAACATGACTTTACTGATTTCTTCCTCATGGCTTATGTCTGCCTTCTTATAACACCCCAGGACAACAAACCCAGGGATTGCACTGCTCACAGCGAGCTGAGCCCTCCAACATCAATCATCAACCAAGAAAATACACAATAGGCTTTTTGACAACTCAATCTGGTAGGGGCATTTTCTCAATTGATATTCCCTTTTCCAAAACTGCTCTAGTTTGTGTCCAGTTGACATGAAACTCTCCAGCACAGGGGCTAAAGTAAGAAGTAAATCTACATAGGATCATTTTAGTTGTTACTCTGTGGAGAATGACTTTAGCTTTTGAGTTGGCTATGTGTAGTATTAAGAAAGACCATTTATGTAATGGTAACTTTATATATCTAATATTTAAATCAGTAGATTTCTAACAAAACAGATCATCCTCCATAAGATATGTGGTGTCTTAAGATGTGATGTTCTTAACAATAAAATGAATTGTTTCTTCAGGAAGACATGACTCCTTTAGCAGATTGTTTTAGGATTAAGCTTTGCTGGCATTCCATCCTTTAAGGTATAGCTCTACTAGCTTCCATTAGTATTTAGATGACTAAACTATGTCATCCAAGTTGGAAAGTAGGAAAAAAGTCTGTCTTTATTCATATGGTACAATTGTCTGAACATAAATTTGTTCAAATATGTAATAAATCACAACTACAGAAACTAATCACAGTGTCTCATAATGTTATAAAGTAAAAGATTGGCACACAAAATTCCTAAGCATTTTCATGGAGTGTAATTGAACAACTGGAAGCTGACATTGAAATCACCTTTACAACAGCATTAAGTTGACATTAAATGTACAATATTACTAAAGCATGAAATACATATAGGTGAATATACCTAAACGTGTATGAACTATAACATACTGATGTGTGAAACTAAAATTTATCAGGACAATCAACTGGAAGACTCAACTTGTTAAGATATAAATTTCCCTCTAACTGATGCAACCATAATCAGTCGAGCAGGCTTTTGGTAGAAATTGACAAACTTTTTCAGGTTTAAACGAAGAATTAAAAGGACTAATAGGAAAACTGTCTTAAAGAATCTGAAATAAAAGCCACAGTAATCAAGCAATGTGGTTTCTATGAGAAAGATGTCTAGACTAATGGAATGAGCAAGCACTGGAGAATGGAAGCTGCACATAGCTACTAGGGTGAGTATACACAAGAAGATAAGCCTGATCCTTATTTTTATGTAAGACATGTGATTAAGGACAGTGAGACTGTAACTGAGATCACCCACTTGCAAATTCATCTAACAGCTCCCAAATCCATAAACAGAATGAGACTTCAAGACTAAGAGTTCTAAAGGAGAACTCTTGAGCTTGACACAGAAGAAAAGGACTTAGAAACTGAAAGTCACAAATTTAATATTATTTTTAGTTGTGAGGGCAAAGGCACACTCAATACATAGAAATATTGCTGTACATATCTAGGACAGAATGTCTATTTGATATGTGAAGAATTATCACTACATATGAAGAATGTAATGAGAAGCTCAGTAAAGTAGAAAGAGAAAATTTGAACATTCACCCAGAATAAATAAGGATAGAAAAATACATAAAAACAAAGTTAACAACGTTAGTTCTTAGAAAAACGCACTTGAGCCACAATAAACCACCAATGTGCACCCCTCCAATTACAAGGGACATATCCACTCACTGGTGTACATATGCAGTGATCAGTCTTACATTCTGGAACAGACAGCACACACTGCAATCACATATCTGGTGAGGATGTGAGAATATGCTCAAGATATTTTGGAAGACATTTGGCAATTTCATATAAATTAAAATATACATTTACTGTGCAGCTCAGCATTCCTCCTCATGGGTGTTTACCCCAAAGGAATAAAACCATATGTCCAAGAGTATAAATGTTCACAGCAGCTCTGTTTATGATGATTCCAAACTGGAAACACCCACATGTCCATTACCACTCAGAGGCTGAAAGGAATGAACCAGTGAAATGTACAGCAGCATAGGCAGATCTCAAAAACATCATGTTGGGAAAGGACACCAAACAAAACATGTCAACATACTGCAAAAAAATTCACTTAAAGGACATTCTAGAAGTGGCAAGATTATAAGTAGAAAAAAAACTCAGATTGGTACACGCTAGGAGCTAGGAGAAGAGAGAATTTTGACTTCAAAGGGACATGAGCTTTCTATAATGATGGGAATGTTGTATACACTCAGTATTGATTTTGGGGTTGGAGGTACAGGGGTGATTACAATTCAGTGGAGAGTGAAAATAGCATGTGAATGTGACAAACATCTGGATCTTCTTGGGCAGACTACACCAATGTTGAGAGGGAGAACAGTACAAAGAGAGAGGAAGAAGAGAGGGATAAAGAATGCTAAGGAAGATTAAAAAGCCATAGAGAGAATTATTATTTTGTATACATATATAAATAATTTAAATGAAGTTATGCACTCCTTCCCCAGAGGCATAGACATCTATCTAACAAAGACATCAGTATCAGAAATGGGTAATCTCCCTTTGAGTTGTTGGTCAGAGAGATCCAAACAACTCCCAAAACAATATAGGCTTTTGCTTTTGCCCTTAGTTGCCTTTCAGATAAAAAGATATTGCCTCAAACACCACACAATTCAAACACAGGATGTAGAATAGAGCTGAGTCTGACTTAGAAGACTCCTCTCTGAAGACTAGCTCTAGTAGAACTGGAAGGTACTATGTAAGATGTCAAGGGAAAAAAAGCAATCAATAGTCCATCTGTAAATCCTCCAAACCACAACAAGACCAGCATGGCAAGGTATCTTCAAAGATGTAACAGTGACCCTTGTACATTGGGGATATAATCATCAAATTGGTCTAAAGACCTACTCAATAGGAGGTCAATAGGAGGAAATTCATGTCTGGTACTGTAAACCCAGCCAATTACCTATGGCTGGTGAGGCCATTGACCTCAGGGGAGAACCCACTACTGACACTTTCCTAACCTTACCAAATTTCAAACAACATTGTAAATATCTATCCTTGTGTCCACAGATATGTGTAGCTGATCAAAGAAGCTTCTTTTTGTAGCAGACTGAGACCATCATAGAAATCCATATGTTCTCCATCATAGAGAACAACTGACAGGATGCTGCCTAACCCCAGATTGATCTTTCCACAACACAACCTCTAAAACTGGCGCTCAGAGAACATCAAATAAAAGGAGTAGAAAGATTGTAAGAGCCAGATGACTAGGAGGTCTGCTACAAGGTAATATCTTATATGTGTGATAGGGAACTTCACTCATGAAATCTTAACAACATGATCCTCTAAATAACACCTGCAAAAGGACAGAACAAGTTAGCATGCCTTTGTAGACATGGGGGATCTTACAAGGCTCCATCCCTAAATGAAGATCTATAGGAAACTAATGGCTGCTAAGACAGGGAAAATCAGTTTTCTCCAGGTGGAGTCCTTGATAGATTAACCAACACTAACTAGGAAGAGGTCTGAGATGGAGTTTGTGGCATCGGAAGAGTTGGAATGGGAAGAGAAAGGACTGGAAATGATATAAACACAGCATTCAATGAAATTATTGAAAAAATATAAAATGTATACTCACAAATTTTTCTATTATGCTTTTTATATGTGACCATGAAAAAATAGTCTTAATTTACTGCCTTTTTCTCAGTAACAATGATATTTTCAAGGCTCAAACATATTGCAGCATGTATCAATGTTCAATGTATTTTTTGGTGAATAATATTTCATTAGGTTTAGGCCGGGCGGTGGTGGTGCACACCTTTAATCCCAGCACTCAGGAGGCAGAGCCAGGCGGATCTCTGTGAGTTCGAGGCCAGCCTGGACTATCAAGTGAGTTCCAGGAAAGGCGCAAAGCTACACAGAGAAACCCTGTCTCGAAAAACCAAAAAAAAAAAAAAAAAAAAATTTCATTAGGTTCATGTAGCATACTATACATATTCTCTTTATTTTTATTAATTAATTTTCTTCAGCATGATAACCTTTTCCCCTCCCTCTCTCCTCTCCTCCCATTCCCACCCACTCCCCACACCCCCCTTTTGCTCTAGAAAATGGCAAGCCTCCCATGTATATCAGCCAGCCACGGCATATCAAGTTGCAGTAAGAGTAGGCACCTCCTCTCCTATTAAAGCTGGACCAGGCAACCCAGTAGGAGAAAAGAAAGGTAATGGAGTCAGAGATAGCCCCTCCTTCCACTGTTAGATATCTCACGAGAAGAACAAGCTTGCAAGTGTAACATGAGTGCACAGGACCTAGATCAGTCCCATGCAAGCTCTCTGGTTTGCAATTCAGTCTCAATGAGCCCCTATGAGCCCAGGTTAGGGGATTTTGTTTTTTTTGTTGTTGTTGTTGGTTTTTTTTTGTTTGTGTGTGTGTGTGTGTGTGTGTGTGTGTGTGTGTGTGTGTGTGTGTGTGTGTGTGTGGTATCCTTGACCACTCTGGCTTTAATAATCAATTCTTCCTCCCCCTCTTTCACAGGATTCCCCAAAGTTTGCTTAATGTTTTGGCTGTGGGTTTGCATTTGTTTCCACCAGTTGCTGGGTGAAACTTCTCTCATGACAATTGGGATAGGCGCCCATCTATGAGTACAGCATTATGATTTATTTCATTGACTTTTTTTGCCAGTCATGTTTGGTTCTACCCTAGGTCTCTGTGCTATCCAACCTCTAGGTCCTGGTCCTCCTGGCAGTGTCAGGGATGGGCTCCCTTCCATGGTATGGGTCTGAAGCTGGTCTTTACCCCAGTGTATCTTGTAGACAGGGCAGATAGTAGATCAAAGATTATCTGGCTGGCTTGGGGTCCCAATCCCTCTACTGTTAAGTCTTAGCTAGTTACAGGAGATGGCTAGTTCTGGCTCCATATCTCCTAGCTAGGAGTCTTAGCTAGGGTCACCCTCATAGATTCTGGTGAGTTTCCATTGCACTAGGTTTCTAGCTCATCCCAGAGATGCCCCTGATTCCAGTTGTCTTTCTCAATGCTCTCTCTGTCTCTCTCTCCAACTTCCCCCTACCTGATTCCTCCTATTCCCATGCCCACCTACCCATCTACACCTCACCATTCACCTGTGATGTCTATTCTGTTTCCCCTTCACAATGAAATTTATGTGTCTGAGCCCTCAAGCCTTTCTTGTTACTTTACTTCTTTGGGTCTGTGGATTATAGCATGGTTACCCTTTACTTAAAGTACATATTCTTTTATAACTGATGGATATTTGATTGTTTCATTTTTGAGCTAATGAAGAAAGTCACTTCATTCCTGTATGACACTTGTAGGGGTGTCTGGTTAATTTACATTATTTACTAACACTTTATTCTCAATGTATGTTTTAGGTTGGCCAGAGGCTCCTGATCTTCCTGTCATAGCCTCCTATGTTGGGAATACAGGTGTATACCACCACACTCATCATCATTCCCAAATTCTTGATATGTCTTTTTACCTTTGTAATTGAAGAATTCGTTTCAGTATGAAAACATTAGGATTCACTACTTCTTTCAAAAGTTTATAGCTAGTTTTTTCAACAATATTCTACCTTTGATTATTACCACTGAGAAATTTTGAAATCATATAGGTAATTTTTGTAATTCTATTCCACTTCAGTTTAATAACTTTATTTTTTAATGCCCTGAATGTTACTGTCTTTGAGGAATCAAAAAAATTTTGAATTCTTTTTTCTAGAATTTTTTACTAGAATATAACATAAATTTCTGTGTTATGTTTTAGTGTGAAATTAGTTAGTGAAATTAAAAAAATATACCATATACTTTTATCATCTTTCCCCTCCCCCAGTTCCACCCAGATTTTCCCCATTCTTCCTACCCACCCAACTTCATGTTCTTTGTTGTTCTTAAAAACTCCCAACCCACCCAAAGGTGGGGTTGCACGCCTTTAATCCCAGCACTTGGGAGGCAGAGGCAAGTGACTGTCTGTGAATTCGAGGCCAGCTTGGTCTACTGAGAAAGTTCTGGGATAGCCAAAGCTACACAGAAAAACCCTGTCTCAGCCCCCTCCCCTCAAAATAAAGAACAACACAAACCAAAATAACACACAAAATAGCACAAATTAAAAAACAAACAAAACAACAAACTTGGGTCCATCTTATGTTAGCCAACTACTCCTGAGCAGGAGGCCTGCTCTGGTCAGTGTTGAGATAAGCAGTGTCACTCCATTAAAGATAACTGATCTTTCCCCTCCTCTAGCAGCTCTCAATTGCTAAGAGCCTTTTGCTTAGGAATGAGACTTTGTGCCTACTTCCTTCTCTGTATTAGTGTTTTGTCAGCCTTGAACTTGCTCAGGTTTTGTGCCTGCTGTCACAGTCTCTGTAAATTCATGTGTGTATCAAATCTGTTGTGTGTAAAAGATGCTGTTTCCTTAGTCATCCATGACCTTTGGCTCTTATAATCTTTTTTCTCCCACTTCCACATAGATCCCTGAACCTTGAGGGGAAGGTGTGATTAAAAAAAAAAAAGAACATTAAGTGCTGAGTGCTTCAAAGTCTTTAATTCTTGGCACATCGTCCAATTATAGATCACTGTTTTAATTACCATCTACTGCAAGAAGGTTCTCTAATGAAAACTGAGTGATGCACTGATTTTTGCATGTACTAGGATGTCATTATGGGTTGTTCTTTGTTATCTTCATTTAGTAGAATAATGGGAGCAGGATTTCTCAACTTCTTGAATTCATTGTTAAAGTTAGATATGGGTTCCATCTCATGGAACAAGCCTTAAACCTAATCAAACAAGTGCCAAAATTATCTTTTTAGCCCACTTGATACCCATGTTTTAAATTTCATTTATTTGATTTTTAAACATTTTTGTTTATTGCCTAGATGTCTATTTTTCAATGTCTGTTTATCACTAGTGTTTCTAAAGTTTAGAAGTCTGTAAACTGTAAAGACAGCCTTGACATAGTCACACATGTCCAGTACAGGCCATTAATGCATTCTATTTGTATTAATAGCTTGGTATCTATGGAAACATTCCACCACATAATCTACTCATGTAGCCCTTGTAACATCAACTGAGCATCTGGAAGGATGACATGGTGAAAGTCAGGCTTGTTGCATGTTGCTCAGAATGGGATGGAGAAGATAAGACACATTCTTATGAAGTGGAATCTACTGGGTTTTATGAGTCTAAATGACTTAAGGACTGACCACTGGATTTTTCTTCTACATAGAGGCATAAAATGCAAGGTAAAGTCTGGGGAGTGCATGGGAAGCCAACTAAAACCAGAGGAAGACTTAAGACAAGCAACACATATTCAAAGAGATCACTTTACAGCTGTTTATTGTGATACTGTATCCACAGTGGGGATGTCGGATTTGGGAATGTCTCTATAAACAGAGTTAAGACAGAATGCCTAAGTCTCAAGATACCACAGACATTTGAATTTAGGACAGCTGTATTTTATTCAAAGATACTTTGCAACTTCAGTTGTTTTAGTCTTGTCAGGGGAGTCCCAGCTGACTCATCATCTTCAGTCCCTTCCATTCTTCTATGTTTCCAAGTTTAAGCACAGATTAATCTATTTGTCCATTAGAAAGTAAGACTGAGATTTATAGGAGCTTAGACTAGTAGAAATGCTTGGGTGTGTTATCAGCCCAAGATATTTCAAATATGGGATTTCTAAAGACCCTAAAAATGGTTTTTTAGAAAGCATTTGCTTCTTGAAAACTCCATGTGATCCCTAGGAAATGAAACAAAAGGACACTGTTGAACTTTCGATTTGTTTATCCAAAATTTCCAAAGCAAATTAAAGTTCTCCATTTCTCCCCACGCTACACAGAGCAGCAGGGTAGGCAGGCAGGGTGAATAGGAAGTCAGCACCCTTAGGGAGAACAGCATGCAGGATGGGCTCATAAAACAGGCTGCCTGCCATATGTGGTCATCTGGCAACCCCACAGAATCAGTCACACAAAGACAAGCACCTTTGATCTACTTGAAAGGCTGGAGATGTGAAATACAAACTTGAGTGACCTTTTCTCTTTTCAGCCTCAGTGGCTCCCCAGTCCCTTTAATGTCACCTTTTTCTCTAAACTTCCATCTGGCTTCTGACAAATCCATGTGGTCTTTGTGATTTCACTATCTCCATTCTTGTCTGTTAAGCAGGATCAGAGGATGCATTGCCATTTTTGTAAACATGGCTCTGCAAACTGACTTTAAAAAGGCAACTAGAGAGACAGATATAGCTTTTAAAATAAAAGGCAAGACAGTTGTTGAAAGCTGTGGAAATATTGGAAAAAATATACATTTTTCTCTATATACAGTGTCAAATTTAAATGCATGAGAACATACATTTTAAATTAAATATCAGTCCCACTTTACTTCCAAAAACTTATTAGCCTGTACACACATCTTTGGCCTTAATATTTATGTCTAAAATAAAATATGAAAAACATTCAACATACTTAAATAATTTCATCACATATTTAAAATAGAGATGTTGTAAGGAGTAGTAGTGTATGCCTGAAGTCACAGCTAGTCAGAACAGTGAGAACAGAATACTGGGTTCAAGACCAGCTGTTATGGGAAACATAACATGATCCTACCTTCAGTAAAAGCAATCAGTTGGAGATGTGAAAGTTTGCAGTAATCAAACTTGAAATTGATGTCTTAATCAAAATGTAGTAATATAAAAACTATATCTAAATTTGCATATATTTGTTTCAAGAGGTATTTCTGTATTAATGATATACATATTTTTATATTAGACAATTATACCTAATTATCTATTGTAGTTTATGCCATATTATACACTATTAACTACTTGGAGTCTAGCACTTCTCTTTTAACTGGAATATTAAAAACATCTGCTCATTCAATAGCATGAAAAAGATAAAAGGAGCTGACAAGAAGACAATAGAAATGCTATAAAAATCAAATTCTGATTTTATACAACTTAAAAACAGTCCTTAAGAGCACAGAACCAATGTCAGCACTGGCCCTCTTCCAACTGTTTAAATCTTATTGAAATAAACAAATAGAGAGCTTAAGTTTCTTTTCAACTTAGAGTGACAGCTGAAGCAGTTATTTTTAAAAGTCAGTCTGACTCATTTTGCATGAGCATTTTTATAACAAAAAGCTTCCAAGTGATTGCTTTTCAGGGTTGTTCCCCCTTTTTACAACAGAAAGCATTGCTCTTATTCAATGTTTAGCTAAATGAAAGTGCTAACCTTCCGACAGCATGACGGGCTTTATTTATCTTACACAGACATGTGAGTCACTCAGTCATGACCATGTGGATATAAAAAAAAAAAATTATTGAACCTCTTGAATTGTGTTCTTTTCTTGACACATTACTAGAATATCCATTATCCTTATCTTGAATGATCTTTCTACACCAACCAGGAGCAGTGGACATGGGTTATCTCTGCCTTAAACACTGATTAGTCCTTCTTAAAAAACATTTGCAATTGTTATATTAACTTCCAACCAATGAACACGCATAAAATTGGAGGCAATTCTTCTTAATCTTCTTACTCTTCTTCTGGTGTTATTTCTTGTGTATAATCTTAAATTTTCCCAAGTATATTTCTCCATTTCACCCTGATATCTCTCCAAACTTACATAGTTGTCTTACTCATTTACTTTCTGGAAAAAAAAATAACAGGGATTTCATTCTCAACTTTGCTCATATGTTCATACTCAATTTTTCCACAGAATTTCCACTTCTAATAAATGAATTCTAAATCCTGAGTCTAGAAAAAATGGTATCATTCATACTTTTCACTCTTTTGCACCTCATATTCAATCATTACTGGAGAAACTTCTCCATGCACAGCACATTTCTGACAGTTTCAAAGTGGACACTGTTTTCACCTCAAGCACACAGCATGAGGATTCAGCCTAGGCATTCTGTATTCTGGGTGTATCCATATAGTATCAGGCAAAACTGGCTTTGTTTTGCCATAAAAATACCTTGTACTTCCTTCATTTACTCCTCTCATTTCTCCATCCCTGGGCCAGAACTGTTAATTTTATTATCTGAAGAGTTTTCCTTATTCCAGAAAGTCATCAGGTTGAAATTAGATAATGGGTAGCCTGCTTAGAATAGTTTCTTCCATTTAGCAGTGTGCATTTCAGATAGCTTCATTTTTTTGTGGCTTGGTAGCTGATTTCTTTTTGGTGCTAAGAAGTATCACATCATTTGCATGGACCACTGATTATTTATTTATTTATCTTCTAAATTATACCTGGGCTACTTTCACGTTTTCACAATTATAGTTAAAGTTGCCACTATTCATTCAGGGTATTGTGCAGACAGTTTGATGAACATTGCAGAGATCCATGAGTTCAGTTGTAGGCTACAGTTTATAAGAAATCATCTTCCTGAGTGAATATGCTGTTTCACACCACCCAACAGTGAACAAGCAATGAGACTTCCTAATGTTCAGGGCTTATGCCTTCTTATGCTTTATCTTATTAGCAGCCATTTTCCAAACATTTAAAAAAAGATGATGGTATTAATTACGAGAATGATTGTTGTCTTAGTTACTTTTCTGTTTTTGTGATAAAACACCATGACCAAGTCAATATGTGGAAGTAAGGGTTATATTGGGTCTACAATTCTAGAGGGATAAGAGTCTAGCACCATCCAGCTGGGAAGCCTGACAACAAGCGGGTGGTAGGAACAGCTGAGAGTTCACATCTCTAACTTCAAGCAGGAAACAGAGAGCAAACTGTCTTTGAACCCTTAGAGCTTGCCCCAAGTATTCAATTCCTTCAGCAAGGCCACAACTCTTAGGTCTACCTAAAGAGCCTCAGGAACCCTAGGACCATGTATTCAACGTAAGAGACCATGAAGGACACCTATTATTCAAACTACAATTGTGCTAAATTTTTGTGAACTAGCTCACAGAACTTAGAAAAGAGTATTTATATTACAAATAATATACAAGCAGTAGGTATTAATAAGGCTTGAGATTTTCTTGACACATTTACTAAATGAAATGCTGATAGTAACAATATGAGAAGTTACTACAGGATGAATGTGTACATGAGCTGTGTCTCATCACTCACAATAGACATTTATACACTGAATTCTTTAATGTTTGTTTCATCACTTTCCATGATTCTACAATGCCATGCCATATACTTTATGTCACAGTAAAGATACTAAAGGACTATAAAAGTGTACTCATCTAGTGTACTTCATGTCAGCCCCCAGGAGTTATTTTGCATTCAGTTAGTTGTACACTTAGTAGATCTGCAACTTAAGTAACTCACTGGCACTCATTTTAATACTTTCATTCTCTAATGATTAAGAAAAGGAAAAACTATGTGTGTTAGGGTTTTCAAGAGAAAAACAGCTCAGAGAATATTTATATGCATATATATATGAATGAAAGGGAGATATATTATAATGTCTTATAGGCTGTGATCCAGTTAGTCCGATAATGGCTGTCTACCAACAGAACTTCCAAGAATCCAGCAGTTGATCAGTCCACAATGCTGATTTTCTTCATTGGTCTTCAATATATGCCAGAATCATGAAGAAGTAAGCTCTAATGCTGATGAAGAAATGGCCTTGCCAGTGAGAGCAAAAGAAAGCAGACAAAGAGAGAAAACTTCCTTCTTTTGTGTCTTTTATATAGGCTGCCAGCAGAAGGTGTGGCCCAGATTAAAGGTGGATCTTCCCACTTCAAAAGATTTGGATTAAGGCTGTCAACTTGTAATATCTAGATTAAGTGTGGGTCTTCCCATTTCAAATTATTTCATTAAAAAATGTCCCTCACAGTTGTACCCAGCTGCTTGGGTTTTAATTGAATTAATATGTAGTCAAGTTAACAATCAAGAATCGCCATCACAAGTCCATCCCTTGTTAACTTGGCAAACTATCATATCCCCTTATACCATGTTTAATTTCCAAATGAAAGCAATAACCAAGTAATAATTATGCCTAACATGATATAACTAAAACCCCTATAATTGCAAAAACATTACAAATTTCTGGATAGATGACAAGGTCCTTTGAAGGATATTCTTTTGATAGCTCAAAACTTAAATATTAAATATAATAACCACTGGTATTCTTTTAACTGATGTTACATTATACATTAAAGAAATCAAAGAAAAAAGCACAAATATCTAATATAACCCCATTCTTCACAGAATATGAAAGAAACACTCATGTCAATTATAATCTTCATTTCTACAACTAATCACATGACCTTAGCTATTACTTATAAACACCTTCATCTACTAATCATTCTGTATGTCTTCCAACCTCAGCAAGCATTTCAACAGGTCTTGGTTCTTTTCCTGGAGGAGTAACCCATATCTTCATTCCTGAAGAGTATGTAGTACCCTTTATCATCCTGCTTGGATTAAGTTGTTGTAGTTTTCCACTGATTTTAATCACAGGACATGGTAGCACCAAGAGATTCCCCAAAGGATCTCTGGCACTACTCAGGGGAACCTGGTTGTCCCTTAATTCAAAGGGCTCTGGTTCTGCAAACTGGCTCAAGTCTGAAAATTGCTTCAGAGGCAGAGATTCCATTTTGCCACTGTGTAGTGTAGCTTTTCTTTCATTTGTTTGAGAATGTTTCTACTTTACAGATCAAATAAAAATTCAGAAGGCTTCTTATCTATTTCATGTTGAAACACCATGGTTGATTAGCCAGTACCGAAGGTCCATACAAATCATGCTACCATAAAATTCACTTTGCCTTGCTGTCCATTACAGGTTAGGCCATTACAGACATGACTTTGTCTATGCTGCCCATTAAAATAACTATGATTACCGTGCATTTGGCAATTCTGTGCTGGTACCTGGCCCCTGCTACTTCAAGGCCCAATTAAACTCATCTCATTTAATTCATTCAACTAAGCAGCAATATCTCCAACTCTAAGGTCTGGCACAAGAAAAGGATGACAACAAAGCTCCTCAAATATGCTGGCATCCCTCTCACCATATGGGGTCTTATAGAATTAGTAAAGGGCATATCTTTTGAGCCTTCCCATAGTGGAGGATTAGGTTTTACACAGCATACTCACTCAAGTTTTGCAATTTCCCTGAGCCTTAATATCCCTTTATCAGCACTAAGCCAAGGGATATCAGGCATCTCCAACTCCTTTTTAGTAGCCTGTAGACAAGTTTCTAAATGATCTTATTAAATAAAAAACACAGAGCCAAATATAGGGGTGAAAGCCTTAGAGAGATCAGGTAAATAGGAGAAGGCACCAGCCAACCTTACCTCACCAACTCTGCATCTTCCAAATGCGAGTTACTTCTTGTCTACCCATGCCTTTATTGCCTTGCTGGTCTTCCATCTGATTTGCTCTCTGTCTAGCTACATCACTTCCTCTTCCTGGCCAGCTCTGTCACTTCATGTCTGTACAGGCCTCCAGAACTCTATGGTTGATACTGGGATTAAAAGCGTGTGTTACCACACTTGGCTCTGTTCCTTAGTGTGACCTTGAACACACAAAGATCCTGCCTGCTAAGTGATAGGATTAAGGGCATGTGCTACCACTGCCTAACTTCTTTGTTTACTTAAAATGGCTTGCTATTTCCTCTGATCTCCAGGAAAACTTTATTTATTAAAGCACAAATAAAATATCACCACATTTCAGAACAAATAAAATATCACCACAGTAGCCTCTTTTGACAAATGCTTCTGCCAAACGTTCAAAGTTTGACATTTTTCAGTTGTTCATTTTTCCATATTAAACCTAGATCTCTACTAAACAGGCTCATAACTATGAAATCAGCCTGATCCAGTTTTATGTTCTTATACCATTATCCCACATCCTTAAAATCCATTCCAACACATATTCCCTAAACTTCTGCTTGAATGAATTAACAAATTCACTAAGCTTTATAGTAGTGTAGCATACCTCCTCATAGACTATGGTTTCTTTCTCCCTTATAGGACACTAGTTAGCCTTTAGTCTGATTATAGTTTTAGAGACAACTATTGGTGAACCCTGAGGGATTGTCTTGCCTAGCATCTCCTTCAGAGAAAGTCACTACTAGTTTGGCAAACAATAAAGGATTAATTTCCTCAGTCAAAGGCAAAAAAGACAATATTTCATGGGTTTGGGGTGGGAGTACATCTTCTGCTGAAGGTAGAGAGATTACTTCTTCAGGAGAGATAAACCTTTGAGAATCTGAGGATTCAAAGTTCTCAGCATCAATAGGGTCCTACCACATATCTCCATCTCAAGTTGCACTCAGATTTTATATCTATTAGTGGCTTGAGCTGTCTTTTCCACACAGGGTGGTATAGAGTATTATAACAAAATTCTTTTGAGTCTCTTGAGCTTTGAACTGTCTTGAAGTAAAATTAATGATGGATCTATTAACTATCTAGTGAACTGTAATATATGAGGCAATTAAGTAAGCTACACATAATCTAGGTATTTAGCATATTGACCTGAGTGTGTGAGTTCTCCAATACTAAAGAGCTGCTTGATTTTTAAATTATTATTTCATAAGTGTAGATTTTTCATATCTGTTCTTAAAAGAGTTATTGATTGCAGGTAGAAAAATCTACATTTTACAGGAAATATGTCTAATAAATCCTAATATATAAGGAAAAGTTGAGCTGTTTCAATAATAATTGAAAATGAAGGGAATTTAATTAAGGTATGCTATAAAGGAGGTGAGGTGGGTGGTATTTGGGGGACACTGTAAAACAATCTATAAATTGCACAAGCAAGAACTTCATTCAGCTTCTGCTGAAGGGGTGAAGAAAAGAGTTAATTAGGGAACAACTACTTTGAGGGATGGGGTTGGTCTGGAGTGTGATGATGTACTCAATGACTCTCCATTGGCCAAAAGCTAAGTTTTCTTTTCCCAGCAGGTACCATTTGGAAATAGTTTTTTCCTGGGTGTGTTTAGTGGGGGGAGCAATGGACCATGGAAAGCACATTCTATCTTCTGCCTAAAACATGACCATGGTTATTTTCCTAAGGCATTAGAGACTTCTCTCTGTACTCCTGTGCTATCTCCTTTTGTCTACTTTGTCTCTTGGCAGTCCTGTCTTCATGACCTCCTTCTGCCTCAGATGAACTGTATAGCATGTTATTTGGTGTTCTCCATATCCTCTAATCCTACATCCATATATCAGTAACCTATCAGCTTTTCCCTCACTGACCTGAAATTCTGACTTGTCATAATCATGAGAAATTGTTATGTATGTTAGCCTTCTCACATGCACCATGGCACAGGTTTAAACTAAGTAGTTGTCAGAAGGTTGCCAAGAAGGTTTTATTGACTTAATATATCACCCCTGAAGTTCATATGTTGAAGCACTAGCCCCCATTTTGATATTCATGATGACATCAACTTTGGAACACAATGAGATGAAGAGGGTGAGGTCTTTCTGATGGGTGAATATCCCTATTAAAAATGACAAAAAGCTTGTTCTTTCTGTACACCATGATTGCAGAGCTGTTTGGTGAAGAACTGAGATAGTGATCGTCTATAGCCCCAAAGAAGAGGCCTTACAGTGTAATCTACCTTTCCAGAATTTTGATCTTGACTCACCAGTTTCCAAATTTGTAATAAATAAATTTCTGTTGCTTCAGGTACCCAGCTTATTGTATTTTGTTATAATAAACAAGAAGACCAAATAGGAGATGTCAAAAGTGGAAACAACTGTTCCATTTTTTTTTTTCTGATTGTTACTGACAAACTGAAGGTGCACACAGGTCAACCAGGACACTTTAGTCACCCTTGTTGAGGAATATTCCTTTACACTGTGTGAAGATATGTCACTGTGACTGATTTAATAAAGAGCGAAATGGCCAATAGCTACTCAAGAAGAGTTGTAAGTGAGACTTCTTCAAACATAGAGTTCTGGGAAGAAGAAAGGTGAAGTTGCCTGCAGATGCAGAGGGAACAGACATGCAGGAGGAGAGGTAAAAGCCATAAGTAATGAGATAACAGGTAGATGAATAGAAATAGGTTAATGTAAGTAATAAAACCTAGTTAGAAACAAGTCTAAGCTATTGACTGAGCTTTTACAATTAATAAGTCTCTGTGACATTACGGGGAAACCAGTAGTCCAGATGAAAAGGTCCAACTACAGACCCTCGTACATGTCTTATTTTTTGATTTTATGGATGTGTTCACATTTGCTTTCATATTCTTCCTTATTCTAGATATGGGACTCTGTAGATGTCACCAACCATCTTATTAAATAAGAAACACAGAGCCAATTCAGAGAAGAAAGCCAAGAGGTCAGAGCTAAGAGCCTCACCCTTCCTGCTTCAGCGATCCTCTTCAGCCAAGAGAGCTCTCCAAAAAGCAGCTACTTCCCATGTGTTTGTCTTTATAGCCTTTCTGTTCTGCCTTCTCATTGGTTGTAAACCCAAACACATGAGTGCCCTCGTCACTGCCTGTCTGTAGAGACTTCCAGGTCTTCTATGGTTGGTATTGAGATTAAAGGCGTGTGTCTCCAATGCTGGCTGTATCCTTGAACACACAGAGATCTACCTAGCTCTGTCTATCAAGTGCTGGGATTAAAGGCGTGCGCCACCACCGCCACACTCTTGCTATGGCTCTAATAGCTCTGACCCCGGGCAACTTTATTTATTAACATACAATTAAAATCACATTTCAGTACAAGTAAAATACCACCATAGGACTCACTACCACTTTCATTATTATGTTTTTGATGCTTATATGCTTTGATAAATTTTATTCAGTTTCATCCTTTATATCAGTATCTTAATCTGATATCATTAAGATAAGACATTAATTAGGATTGTTAATATCTCAGTTTTTTTCACATGATATTATGGGTGAATATTACCTTACATGTGTGTATTGGGCAGGGCCTATTATGTGTATTTTAATTTGGAGGATTCCTTGTAAGTTATCAAATACATCTTATGGTTTAGTTCCCATAGCCAACATTATAGTAAAAATATAATGAGATACTGCATACACTTGCCAATATATTAAGGATACACAAAAATAAATTTTCAGACCAAATCTAAAAAGCACTCCATTATCTTAACTGGTGAGATTACTCTGGGAAGTTTATCACAGAAGCTTTTATTATATGGATATGTAATTTGACCAAATGTGTTATGATCATGAAAGAGCAGTTTATTGGAATAAAAACTCAGTTTAAAGATCAAACACTTAAAGTCTGAAAAGACCTACTAGTTGCAATTTTTAAACCTTCTTTCTATGTATCAAATGATAATACCCACTGAACAGATGGAGGCAGGAAACTTTTAAGTATCTGTGGGAAAGCAATAGAAACAAGGAGGCTGGAGCCAAACTATCTTTGAAGGTTGTTGGCATATCAGTAGTACAGAGCATATATCATGCTTCCAATTCAGTGACATTTTTACATTTACAGAATAAATTACTGAAAAGCATCTTGTATTACTTTGATAATTGAATTATTTAGACAACATTTTTATCATTTTGATGTTTCTTTTTTTAATATCACTGAAATGCTGAAAGCCTGCAAAATCCCACGATTACCTAAATGCAGAAATGAGGCAGAAATAATAATGAATTTTAAGTCTAAAAACATCAGATTTTAAACCCCAAAGAGCTATCTTATGTGCATCAGTCATTTGTTTCACTTACTGACATGGTGAGAATGGAGTTGGTGAAAACAGAACTGAGGCCAACAGTGTGTCAGAGTTCATGTAGGACTGATGAGATCAGTGGTACCCCAGCAGCCTGGTCATGCTGTGTTTGCTCCTGTTGCACATAGAGACTGATTCCTGTCGCTGGGTATCCTGAGACCTACTGAAGTTTAATTCCATCAGGTTCATGTCCTTCTCTTTCAACAGCCACTTATTATGCCTGCTTTTCCTCTATAATCTGTTTTCTACCTGGCAAAACCTGCCAGAAATTTAGTTATTCCTGGAATTATCAATCCACAAGTATCTTTTATTTTTATTTAAATTACTTCCACGCATTATATTTTGATCATTTTCCCCTCCTCCAACTCCCCCAGAGCCTTACCCGTCAGCTGACTCACCCAACTTCATGCTTCATGCTCATTCTCTCAAAGACAAAAACAAAGTAAAAAAAAAAAAAAAAAAAAAAAAAAAAAAACCTAAAATTGAAACAGACAAGGAAACAGCATCTTTTGTGTTTCAGTTTGATATACAAAAAAAAAAAAAAAAAAAAAAAAAAAAAAAAATCTCACAGAGACTATGACAATGGCAGCAGGCACAAATTTGCACAGATTCAAACCAGGCAAAATCCGGGGATTGAAAGGAGAAGTGGGGAAAGCTGATAGGTTACTGATATATGGATGTAGGATTAGAGGATATGGAGAACACCAAATAACATGCTATACAGTTCATCTGAGGCAGAAGGAGGTCATGAAGACAGGACTGCCAAGAGACAAAGTAGACAAAAGGAGATAGCACAGGAGTACAGAGAGAAGTCTCTAATGCCTTAGGAAAATAACCATGGTCATGTTTTAGGCAGAAGATAGAATGTGCTTTCCATGGTCCATTGCTCTAGGCCTATGCTTGGCTTGCTGCTTTGACCTTATAACACAGAAAGAATGATTAGATAAAATAATCTTTATGACAATTCTACTTTTTCAAAATAAGCATATTGTATGAATTGGCCTTGTAATTAGAGGAAAAGTCTCTTTGTTTTCTCTAAATGTGCGTAACTCTGGCCGACTGTTGGAAGGAAGGCTCTGGATGGCAGGGCTCAGGGCAGAGCACTGAGCAAGCAGGCCCTTGGTGGGTACTCTGGCTTACTAACTACTTATTTTACTAAGATGTCATTTTGCTAACGCATCTGACAAATCTCAGTAATTCTTAACTTGAAAACAATTCATTCTTTTATTCACAATCTAACTTTGCTTAGTTACAAAAGATGGCTCTGCTAAACTGCCACTCACGCTGGGCTTGTTGCATCTCATGGCCATGAGCTATCAGACTTTGCTATCATTTCTGCATCTCACAGGAGAGAAGTATACAGAAAGTACACTAATATTAGTTATATACTACACTAGCTATAATTTGTGTGCATAATTCCATATTCTTCATTTGTGGGTGAGAAACAGATTTATGTGCGTATAGGTAACAGAGTCATCATCACAAGGTGGGGAGCACACATCTTGCCATGTCATATCTTTTTATTTCAACATCTCTCCCTAGAGTCTCTTTTCCACCAACCAAGGAGCTATGGAAAGGCAGATCTATAACAACAACAAAAATCATCAAAAAATATGCTTCTAGGTTTTAATAAATGTAATCTGAAAAAAAAACTTGATTAGATAAAATATAGTCAGTGTATGAACAAAGGGTCTGTAGGAACAAAGTGAGTTTCAGATAGTTGGGGGCTTTTCTGTGAACCTATTATATTTTATAAATAGACTGTATTTAAAATAATTGTTAATGCTTGACAGTTCTGGTTACAGTTTATTTTTTTTAAGTTTTTGGGTTTTCAAGACAGGGTTTCTTTGTGTAGTTTTGTTGCCTGTCTGTCCTGGAGCTCACTCTGTATACCAGGCTGTCCTCAAACTCACGGAGATCTGGCTCTGCCTCCCGGGTGCTGGGATTAAAGGCGTGCGCCACCACCGCCCGGCTGGCTACAGTTCTTGACAGCTATTTCTTTGCCATAAGAAACATTTTTTTTAAAAATAAAACAGTATTTCCTTAGACAGAAGCATTTATGGATGTGTTTCAAGGAAGATCCTGTCATTGCCCTTGTAAAAAAAGGTTTACTGTTGCCAACTTCGAAGGCTATGTCAGAGGAAAAAGTCTTCAAACAAATTCCTTTGGTTGAGATTAAGTTCTAATCACACAGCTTTGGGGCTGTAGCAGAAAACTCTATCACTTTTTAATCCTAGAATTCTAGTCTTGAAATAGTGGCTATTAGCTCATGTTCTTACTTAAATTTAAATTAATTAAAAATGATGTAAACTTAACAAGATTTAGTAATTCTGGCCACATATCTAATAACTTGTGTAACTTGTGGTGACCATGTCAAGCAGGGAAGACTTGAAGCATTCCATCAGCACTGGTACCCTGAAATAACAGGGAGACTCAAGAGACAAAGAACCCCGTCAGGGCAAACATGCACAGTAGGTAAGGATGGGCTCCTGTTAGGTAATTCCTTTTTCTCTATCTATTAACAAGTAATTAAAATACATCACAGCTCAAAGCACTGGATTTTCTCCTTAATGGTTAGAGGGGGGAGCCAGCTCATTGAAGACTTGTATTTATTGTTTGTATGTTAAAAGTAACCAAAAGAAAGTGATTGTATTTGGTGTATCAGTCAAATACTTTGCAATTCAATCTACAGTGCATAAACTGCAAATTATGCCTGTTCCTTTTCTACCTCCTCTCCCACATTTGTTGCTGTTGTAATAATCCATTCTCTCTCTCTCTCTCTCTCTCTCTCTCTCTCTCTCTCTCTCTCTCTCTCTCTCTCTCTCTCTCTCTCCCTCTCTCTTTCTTTCCTTTACAAGCTAACAAGTTTGATGTGGCTCTGTGTCTTATTCCCTTCCAGGCTTGCAGCTGTTTTGGCAACAGAAGAAAAAAATCCCCATAACAAATCAAATAAAAGCTCTTTCTGTGAAGAGGAATTGAAAACAGCAGGCCTCAAAGAGGACTGCACATGAGATGCCTTGTTCTGGCTTTCAACACAACTCAAATCAGAAACACATTACCATAATCTGAAACAGCCCACTGCTAACACAAGACAGATGGTAGGTAATAACCCATGCATCATTAATAAATAAATTCCAGCATTAAAGGCTTTACAAAGTATGACAACATTATCTGGGTACAATTACTGCCCCTCTCCCACCCCAGCATCATTTCAATGTGTTATGGACTATGCTAGGTTTATTTTTATCTTTTTTCACTTCGACTCCACAGATCTAAAGGAAGTTTAAATATGACACACGTTCTAACCAGATGAAACCTATCTCAGTGTACAAGAGAGGTCAAAAACTCCATAAGGAAAACAGAAAATAGCTGCCAGAGTTTAAGAGCTCACATGTTCTGTGGTTGGATCGGCCCACAGAGATTTACTGCGCTGCCCTCCATGGGCTGGCCTCGCCCTCTCCAGTATGCCTCAGCCTGTAGCACACTGCACATTTTACCCAAGAATCTTGGCATCACATTTGCCATGAAGCTGAAAGATGTATGTGTAATTTCTCAGTTTTCTTTTTGCGAGCGTTGCCATCTGTGTCTTCCCCCCTGGTCCCTCACTACATGGGAAAGCAAAACAACCTCTGATTAGATTCAAAAAGTAAAAGAGAGAAATTTAATACCATAAATGCTGGAAACTAAAATAAAAGAAGAGAAAGACATTACAACATCCAAAGATATGGACTGCATTATTTGTTAAAGGGATGTGGAATATCTTACCGTACCAGGATGATGTACCAGAGGTACCAGAGAGGACTGTGAAGGGGTCTTAGGATGTTCTCTAGGATTTTCCAGGGTTTGGCTGTGATTTTGCAATGTCTAGATAGGTACTCTCCCTGCACACCATCCTAAATCAAAATAGAGCTTGGGAACAACCACAAATTAGGTACAAATACAGTATTTAGTAAAGCAAATACGAAGTTTAGCTTTCCTTTATAGGAGTTATTAACTTGTCCGAATGATGATTTTGATGAAAGAGAGAAAATATATTGAACTAATTCCTTTGACATGTAAAGACCTAAGGACAGACACAGTATATCATAAATAGGCTAATCTCAGATCATGTGACAACCAATGAATACATCCTAAGATATCATCCAAAGTCTCAAAGGGCAGATCCTCTGGAAGGCTTTCTCAGTCCTTGAATTTAAATTAGTTTTTCTTTGAACTGGGTCTCTGGGAAGAGAGAATGAAGAAAAGAAGGAAATGAAGAGGGAGAAAGAAGGAAAGAGACAGAAAAGGAGAGAATAGGGAAGAAGGAGAAGGAAGGGGGAACCTCTTCCTGACAGGCAGCCCTTATATCTTGGCACTCAGAGACTCCCCTTTCTGGTATAGTCCATAAAGGCTGATATGCAAGACTTCCTTGATGAGCATGTTAATCAAGACCCTCCTTTTCCTCAAACTAAATCAATATTTTTATGTGTACATGTGTATCTACTTTTTGTTAATTGACTGTTTATCTTGTTTCCTGTACTACATTGTGAGATTCCTGAGGGTACAAACCGTGTCTAATTGACGATCTAAATTCTTCTTAGCACCCGACACAGAACACCACACTCAGGCTAAATGGAATCACCACTCCAAGAGATGCCAGGATGGCTGGCAGGGCAGCCTTAGCTGGGTCTATGAGTTCCAGGCGAGTCTGTCTGTTCCAAAGCAGCTTTTCTTTGAGCTCTTTCCAGCTTTCTCTGGAAACAGCTGCTGAGGGATGGTCAGGAGGAGGAGAGTTAAGCTCTAATTGGTTCCTAAGGTCTGCAATTTCCTTCTCGATCAGTACATGATGGAAGGAAATTGTAAATAAATCCTGATTCTGAATCAGTAGATAGAGCAGAAATCATAAGATCATATTGATTAACAGACATTCTGAAAACAGCTATAAAGTAAGGGTCATTTCTACAAACCTTGGTGTGCTTCCAACTTCAGAGTTTATGACATCACATTTGAAGGTTTTTCTCTTTTCTCTTAGGTGAATTCCTGCTCAGGAAAATTTATTAAGCTATCATTCTATCATCGTTATCATCATTTAGGCCAAGTAAATAATTAATAAACTTTTATTTTCTCATCTTAAAGTATAGGTTACAGAATGAAAGTTTTAAACAAGATTTTATCAGTATCTCTGGAGTTTCAAGTTCAGAAATCAAACCCAAGGTCTGCAACTGCTAAAACTGTATAAAGAAAAACCTGCATGTAGTCATCTGGCTACATATGTGCATTTCTTACTTGTGAATTCAAACAACTACAGATGGAAATGCTTATGAAGAAGTATGTTTGTTTTAAGCATGCATAGGTCCCTATTTTCTTGCCATTCTTCCATAAACCATACAACATAACATCTATGTATAGTGCGTTAGTGTTATAAGAAATCTAGAGGTGATTAGTGGCTACAGAAGGATGTCTATGTAGTATATAGATCCATAAGATTATCATCCACGGTTTGCTGTTACTAATCATGAAGGGCAGCTATAGAGAGCTGCATAGTCAGGGTATTGTCTTAATGATGTTTATATACTTTTACTTAGCAAAGGGAAAAATAAATCATATTTTTGCTTTTTAGAATTATTTATTTTATTGTTTTTATGGGTGTTTTGCCTTTATATATGCATGTGTAGCCCACGTGTACAGTGTCAGAGGAGGTCTGAGGAGGTTGTTCCATCCTTTGGAACTGAAATTATAGATGGTTGTGAACCACCATGTGGGTTCTGGGAACTGAACCTGGGTCCTCTGTAAGAGCAGCAAATGCTTTTAACCGCTAAGTCAACTCTACAGCCCTAGTTACTGAAACAAACAGGTTAGCTTAAAATCTTCCTCAATTAAATCAGATAAGGAAGCAAAGCACATACAGATGAGTACCTATGGACATAGGCCTTCTGTAGATCTGAACTTACTGAAATATAACTACATGCTTAGGGTAGGACATCCCTAAAGGAATCAGGGGTGGGGTTCATTATCTTATTGAGAAATTTCTACCCTCCAGTTAGTGTTTATTCACTTTTCCAGTATCTACTGTTAGAGAACATAGTTTCATTTAATATTTGTGAACTTTCTACTACCTCATCTACTTGTAAATAAGAAAATCTTCTGCATCTCACAAAGTATTGGAGGACTGAAGTAAATCATGCTTTGAGGATTCTAAAACTTTGCTCGCATTAAGCATGACATGACAAAATTTAGCTATCTTTTAAAAGTCACATCTTAGACTTGGGAGAATAGTTGCATTTTTTTCTTGTCATTTGGAAGCATAAAATTTGGGGTAAGATCAATATAGGAACATCATTTCTACATGACATGGTAAATGCTACCTGAATTTACATATGCAAAGTTGCCCAGAGTATCCAGTGTACAACCAGGTCTTTCTTATAGTAAGTGCTGTGTATATGTTGATGGAAACAAGAAAAAACGTCCTGCATTTCATTGACAGTACCATTTAGTGAGAGATGGTAAAAGATGTGATTAACGTAAGTTCACAGAAATAAGATCCAAGTTCCAATTGCATATGAGTTCCAGAGTAAAGGCAGTGTCAAGAAGATCAAGTTGTTCAGCTGTTTCTAAGTATGCAGGGCAGTCAGTCAGCTAACAACTTGTAAATGTTCCTTTAAATGGTGATGTGCTCATAATTATAGATCATTAAAGAGCTAATTGTAAAGAGTCTTGACTGTGGAAGACATACTGAAGAGTACTGAAGAAGACGGGAAGAGAAAGCTAGGGGTGTACTGTTTCTACTGCACCAGGCTTTTAACACATGACAGCTGCAGGGGAGGATTCCACCCAGCATGTGAGCTCAGTGTCAGACTCTGGGAGTAGCTAACACCCTACTCTATATCTTAAATAATGGGTCATGCGTGAAAAGGTTTAAAATAATTCATGTTGAAATATTTGTCTTGTCAGATGACATTTGTCATTTTGATGGTAGATAGACTTTTGAAGGATAATAGCCTTATAAACACTCCTTGCCAGTGCTTAAACAAAGTGTATGATAAAGAAGGGGCACTCTGGCTCATTTCTAGTTAGTTAATGGGGTGCAAAATTCATTTTCTAGTTTTTCTCCCACATCAGAAAGGACAGGCTGGTAATTTTATGATTTAAGTCATATTTGTGCCACAAATCAAGTGGGCCTGTTGAATAGCCTCAGAGAACCTTTAATCCCATGTTATCTCATTTGATGCCATCTGATGTGTAGAGTTCATGAGTTGTCTTTCCCAGCTCTAATGGTATTATTCATGGTTGGCATCCAAATTCCTCTTAAAACCTGACCTACATCTCAGAATTTTAATTTGAGGAGTAAAAAGCATAGTTATCTAAAATCATGTGTGAATGAAGCCATTTCAGGCTTTAAAGTTCCGAGTTGTACTCCAAACAACTCTGGGTTTCCCTGTGAAGCCATTTTTACCCAAGAAAACCTGCAAGTAAGCTTCTGAGCCCTGGAATGACAGTGAGATGGTTTTTGGAAGGCATCAGGAAATTGTAGATAGAGAAATAATGCAAGATCTGGTTCCTGGTAGAAACATTCCATCTGCTGACTTTGTGGATGTCAGTGCTGGGAAGGATAGACGGACTAAATCATCATTTTATCTTGCAAGGTTTCATGCTTTCTTATTCTTCACTTGAAGCTTTCTGAGCTGGAAAACAGTAGAAATAAGAGGAGGAAAAAATCTGCTTCTCTGACTTTCCTTCGTCTAGCCCCAAAAGCTTTGTCATTCACAACCCTTTAGGCAAAAATCTACGGATTTTCAGTTGCAGAATAAAAAAAAGTCATCTCATTTTTACCATGGCATGACTCATAATTCTTCAGTTAAATTTCATTTGTGATTTTTACTCTTTGTAGGAAAACATAAAAGACAACATTTGAGAATTGCAAGCTTTCCATAGAATGATGTTAAAAATTGTTAGCAGTCAGCCAGCAAGAGGGCTCAGTAGGTAAATGTTCTTGTTTCACAAGCCTCACAACCTGAATTTGATTCTCAAATCCCAGAGTGGAAGAAACAACCCACTCCTTTATGACACTTTGTCATTGTTATCTGATTTCATGATCTGAGATGAAGTCCATTTTCAATAAAAGGTAAATATTGTAGACCAAATTGATAATTGATAAATGATCAATAATGAAAACCAATTCATTTAAAGTTCTAGCTTTTCTTTTTCCTTTTTAGAAGGCTAGTAGTAGAGTGTAGCTAACGTTTTCCTACCTGGCCCACAGTCAGGACAAATCTCTCTCACCTGCCAGTCCCACAGTCGCTCAGACCCGACCAAGTAAACACAGAGACTTATATTGGTTACAAACTGTATGGCCATGGCAGGCTTCTTGCTAACTGTTCTTACAACTTAAATTAACCCATTTCCATTAATCTATACCTTGCCACATGGCTCGGGGCTTACCGGCATCTTCACATGCTGTTTCTCATCATGGCGGCTGGCAGTGTCTCTCTGACTCAGCCTTCCACTTCCCAGCTTTATTCTCCTCCTGGTCCTGCCTATACTTCCTGCCTGGCCACTGGCCAATCAGTGATTTATTTATTGACCAATCAGCAACACACTTGACATACAGACCATCCCACAGCAGTAGAGTCATACTCCCAGTGACTGATTGTCCCACTGTGTCTCTGGCTAGAGTTGTCCAGCAGCCTATCCATGAGCTCACAGAGTTTCCACCTGTAAAGAACTCACCTTTCTTTCAGTTCCTCACCACTGCTGTACAAAACGTTGCTAGCTTTTGTTCATTCTCCTTTTGTTAAAACAAATGACTTACATATGGATCTGTTGCCAATCTCCCAACTTCCTGAGTGAATTAGTTAGAGGTCATTTACAAGGAGAGAGAGGAGAGACAGGGAGAAGAGCTAGGGATGGATAGAGGGAGGGAGGGGGAGAAAAAGAATGTACCAATGTACTGAGGGAAAGAAAGGAAAATAAAGACAGAGACAAGTATCTGTGTTGCCAAAACATAGGAGACTAAGGTGGGATCATCAAAGGGCTCTAAGAGGCCTGAGTTTGGTGGAAATGGTGCTGACAGGTTTTGCCCTTTACTTCCTCTCCCTCTCCCTTGCTAAAAACCATTAGACTACATTCCTAAAGCTAGCCCCCAAGGTCTATTCCCTTATTTGGCCACTGATTCATTCCTGACACAAAATACCAAGGCCAACAATCGAAATTCATTATTTAG
This sequence comes from Peromyscus californicus insignis, assembly GCF_007827085.1. Classification (NCBI taxonomy): domain Eukaryota; kingdom Metazoa; phylum Chordata; class Mammalia; order Rodentia; family Cricetidae; genus Peromyscus; species Peromyscus californicus. The sequence goes on from NW_026294573.1 coordinate 79,290,548, forward strand.
CTAACCCATCCAATCAGGATTTAGCACATCACCCTAGCACAGAATCCCCCTTTTCTCCTCAAAAACACCTGTTTACTTGCTTGTTGCTTGCTGTCTGCCATTAAAACCCCACCACCCCCATACTTGCCCCGCTGGGGTAATAAATCTCCTTTATACTGAGAATTTAGTGTCTGGGTGTCCTATACCAACTGTGGGTAAAGAGCAACCTCTCTTACAGTCATAAGGTTGATATTCAATGGTTTAGAAATCTCTGATGTGAGGTCTTTTAGATCATGTGAAAGCCTTCCTTTCCTTTCAAGAAAAACACTTATTGTTTTACACCCTGAAGTGGATTTCTGATGCCCATCACCAAAAAAAAAAAAAAAAAAAAAAAAAAAAAAAAAAAAAAAAAAAAAAAAATCTCTGTTTGATTTAGCTTTTTACAGATTTGTTTCCAGAGTCTCTCACACTTGCCTTTCCCAATCACACCCCTAATGTATTCTCTAGGCTTATCCAGAGTGATCTTAGGTTTTATTAATTTATGTTTTGTATATATGTATGTGCATGTGTACATGAGTGCATGTTTGTGTTCAGGTATGTATACATCTGTGTATGAAAACAAGAGAACATCAGGTGTTGTTCCATGGGAGAGCCATGAGCTCTCATTAGCCCGAGACTTCCCAATGTTTCTAGGCTGATTAACCATCAAGCCCAGAAATCTGCCCATCTCTATCTTTACAGTTGTAATTACAAGGATTTACCATCATTCCTGGCTTTGTTAAATAAATTCTGGTAATCAAACTTAGGTCCTCCCTTCATGCTTGTGTGGCAAGACCTTTACTGACTGATTAGTAAAATATTTGCAGTTGTGCTTAGTGTTTGCTTTCTACTGGAAATCAAATTAAATGAACAAAGCCCTGATCCATATGGGCTTCTGCCTTACCTCTCATACTCTGTCTTCCTACCACAAACCCTTGCCATTGCAGGCACTACTACAACTTCCCACAGGCAGCTGTGGCATCAGCCACAGGACATTTGCACTGATTTTCTATGCTGCATTCTTCCAGGTACTTTTAAATCCTATTTGTTCTATGCAAAAAAAATCTAAAAGGGGGTTGATTAAATTTAAATGTACTTATGTTAGAGTTCAAGAGATGTTGTTCAGTTCCTCCTTGAGAAGACTCTAACAATTAATGGGCAAAATATAAAGGTATTTATTTCCTAAAATATGTGGTACCATCAAGTGCTAAACATCTTACATGTTGCTGATCTGTTCTTTTAAGCTTTGTTATTTTCCATCAAAAAGCGGCACATTGCCCATTTTCACTTATCTTCTTTTGGCTTCTTATATGCTTTGTGTTCTGGCTTCCAGTAACCCACAAGAAGTAGTCATTCCTTTTTTTTCTAGATGAACATTTCTGTCTAACCTGCTGCCTTCCCACATTTTACGGCAGCTATGGCCTGATGGACTCATCAGGAGGGACCTTGTTCCTTCACTCAGGTCCAGTGTGCCTCACTGAAGGTTGTAGAGACTCTTTCCCAGTGAGAGGGAAGTCAGGGTCCCTCTGAGATATTCTCAGAGTTTGTCTCACTTGCACCGTTCTGCACAGCACTGTAACAAATGCCTAATTCCAGGCTTAGGTATGGATAGCCCATCATGGCCTGTGTGCTCTGCTGTGTCTTCTTCCTTGCTATTTCTGTAGGAATCAACTCCATCTGAGATAGATGTGGGGAGGTGATCACTCTGCTACTGAGCAGCTCATCTTGACTTTCCACTTTTCACTGCCCTGAAATCTAACAATGACAGGAAACAGTGATAGTTACAGTGACATTGTACAGTGTTACAGTGATCACCTTCTATGTGACAGGCATTTGTCCAAGCGCTTCATATGTAATGTCCCATCAGTCCTCATGGCATTCCAACACATGGGGCTTTCTTATAATTTCTACTTTAGAGATGAGAAATGTGGACGTCCAGAGCTAAAGAGTCTTTGCGAGTTTTCACAAGTAAATAAGGAGTTGAGACATGACTCAAGATTGCATTTATCTGTGCACTGTGTTTTTAACCATTATTTCTATGTTATCTGTGGGTGAATAAAATACAGGACTCTTTAAAAAATATGTTCTGAGCATTACTAGACACAGAAATCTCATGACAGGATAGTTGAGATTTAATGATTTTGGGTCCATCTCAACAATTCAGATTTCAAACCATAAATGCCCCTGGAGGCTTCAAAGTACTTGCAGAAATGAAGCATGCTTCCATCCATATAGTCCAAAGGAATGATTTGCTCAAGGTTTCCCCATTACAGAACATTATCAATTAATGGGTATTAGGTGAGAAAAATTATCACTTATCAAATGAAAGAGGACAGTTAATTTGATCAATTCATCATTCAATTTAATCAGTTGAAGGCTGCAGCTAAAGAAGATATGATCATGAGTCAGAGCCATAGGTGGTGATTATGAGATGTCATCTAGAACGTGTTTGGAATCTCATCCCAACACATGATAATGACATAGTAAGTAATATCAAATGATTAATTTGAGTACAAATCATGCCATCTGAAGACTTCAGCTCATAACCTTAATGTACCATTACCATAATTAAGGTATCTTAGCCATTTGGCATTTTGTTGCCTTTCAGAGCTTAACTTTTCTTTCATTTTATTAGTAGTATAGTGTTGATTCATTTACGATAATCATCTTCCTTCACATGGTTTGGTAATGGCTCAGGGGTAGAAAAATGACAAAGATGGAAACAGAAGCAGAGAGAAATGGAGATCAGAGAGTAAAATTTATGTGCAAGCACTCCTAATAGAAATGAGTCCTGTATGTTAGTTAAGATTTCCTAGCCACTGCAATAAAAAGTAAAAAGAATGGATGAGATTATTTTAAACATAAATTTTGTTTATTGAAATACATTTAAACTTCAACATGAAATCAAATAAAAATCTAATCATGAGAAATATTACAAGTTTTTTTTACTAAGCTTTCATGAACCAAAGTATATTTACTTTACCTTTATATCACACAGCAATTCAATTGCAAATTCAGGTCTTCCATCACTGAAGTCAAATTGTCACACTGTCCTTAACCACATTAGTTAATGGCCATCATGCTGCACAGAATAGTCATAAAGTATTTGTAAAATGAATCATATTCTTTGATAATGGAAACTTTGGAGTACTTTTATTAGCTTTGAAAAACATGCTACAATTCTTTGTGTTTTGTGATGTTTTTACCCAGGTTCCCTTTTTTTAAGTAGGCAAGAAATGAATAAGAAATTTAAGTAAGCACAAAAAAAGAAGTAGTATAATGATTTTACACTGTTTCACAGAAGCCTCCATCCACAATAAATGTGAATATTCTGAGTACCCCTGGCATCCAAAGCAAGAACTATCAACTATCCATTTCTGGCAAGGAATCTGAATTCCAACAATGAGGAGGGAGAAAAGCTGCCTATCATTCATGGTTCAGTGGTTACTTCCTATAGTTTCAGGGTCATACAGAAGAGGCTCTGCAACTTTACAAGACAATAAAACTAAAGCCAACAGATGTAGTACTACTAGCCCTAATTGCAAATAGCATCATTATCATTAATAAGGACCAAAGTGTTTTTAACTGCAAGAAAGAAAGTGAAATTAACCAATGCAGAAGTAGAGTTTAAGCTTTCGAAGACACAATTGCAATTACAACAGTTTAACAAAGCTTTGCTTGCTATCTATAAAAACCAGGCAGAACAATGCCACAAAATATCTGCCAACTTGCAGTCCCGACATCCTGAGTATCTCTTGCCTATGTTAATCCAATCTCCCATCTCTTCCATGAAAAGCAACATTCAAAAACAATAGAGCTGCTTCAGGAATTTTCTGACCAACATCCAGAAAATACAGTTGAAATCTAGCTCACCATGTAACAGTTGAAATTTTCTCAAAGAAATATTTCCAAAGCCTGTCTAATATTTAGAAGAACAGAGAAGTTAAATCATAATCCAAATATGGTACCTGTTTTAGTGATCATGTACAGCCACAAAGAAGATATTGGTGGTGCCACTGAGGTTTTCACACAGCCATCCAGTGGTATCAAAGCCATCAACCATTATTCTATGCTAATTTGTCCTTGATAAGAGAAATTGCAATCTTTAAGCTTAAATATGGAAGTAAGTAAGAGGTAATTACTGACCTAGAACAGCTACGGAAACAAAATCCAAAAGATATTTACACCCTAGTTAGCATTATTTCTGCTTACTTGCTTATGGACCTAGTGAAAGCAAAGGCCTTTAGTAAATGCTTGTCTTCAGTAGATAATAGATGTTTAAAAGTAGATATTAAGTCTCTTGAAAATTCTCTAGGTGGTTCATACCAAGAAAGAGGGGTGAGAAAGTTATTGGAGAAAATCAACCTAAGGAGCAAGAACAAGGAGATTTGAAAGAAGACGAAGTGAAAAAAAAGGAAGAGGAGGAGGAAGAGGAAGAGAAAGAAGAAGGAGGAGGAGGAGGAGGAGGAGGAGGAGGAGGAGGAGGAGGAGGAGAAGAAGAAGAAGAAGAAGAAGAAGAAGAAGAAGAAGAAGAAGAAGAAGAAGAAGAAGAAACTGCCTTAGAATTATGACCCCAAAGTAACACCAGATGTAAAAAGATGGCTACCAATGCAAAAACATTCTTACTACCTAGGAAGAAAGAAAGGTGAAGAGAAGAACCAGACTGGAAAAAGAACAAAGAGAGCAACTGCAAGAACTTCCTCTGAACCAGACACCAGTAAAACTGGGAACAGCCCACTCACCTCACTAAGACCTGTCTTGCTACAATACCTGCATCTAAAGTAATCCGTACCTCAAGACACCAGAAGCATATAGGGCCCCAGAAACAAAAAAGAAACATGCAACAGGAGAAGGAGAAAGGAGGCAAAGGGGCTAGTGATTGTGATGTACTTGTTGCAGATTGTTTTAAATCCAGAGTTCCTGGCTTTGCCAACATAATAAAGGTAACACAGCAAGAAGCCCAGAGCTCCCTCCTCCATCCCCATTGTCAGGAAATGATTTCTTGTACTTCACATGGGAACTTCATCAAACTGACTAATCAGGTTTAGCCTACTTCACAAAATAGCTTTGCACAAATTATGAAACTGAACATGCCTGAGTGTCAGACACATTACCTAAGGTTTCCCGGAATTTAAATACAGCGTGTTTCCCCTGCTTCAATTAATGTGAGAAGACATACATTCACTTTTAAGTCTCACCTTAAATTATGTGTTAGGAGGCCCTGGGTAGGTTAAATGTGGACTCTTCTGTGCATCCAAGTCCTTGGTTTGGATTATCATGTGATGAAAAGGAATCTTACTAAAATACTAGTGTGCTTAATTAAATAAGTGGCCAGAAACACTCAATGTGTAAAGTAATTTTACCATAAGTTCTCTGTTCCGTGATACTGGGATTGTGATTTTCTTCACTTGTATGCGTATGCGAACAAGCCTGACTCCTCTATGCCCTTGCTATTTTCAATTTCAGATTATGTTAACAGCCGATTCAGTTCCTTTGAAGACCTCCACAAACATATCAATGATCCATATACTTGAATCTTACACCAGTGCTCTGAGGGCAAATGAATTTTGGCTTCTTAATAAGAACATTTAATGGCCACTATCAAGAACATAAACTTTGACTTCTTTATTTTAAGAGTAATAGTATCAGGCACTATTAAAAATGAACAAGAGCATTTGGCCCAGTTAGCACTCAGATGGCTCCCCTTTCTGTTATGGGGTCTGACCTTTCACTACTTTTCTCAAAGTAATTTGATTTGCAGATCGCTTATGGAGTAGATATTGCTCTTGTTTTACCTTGCTAGCAAACTGAATTCACACTCAACAGCTATGAGATGCACATTGGGGTATCTCCTCATGTTTGATATTCATTTATGCCACCCAAGATATAATTTATTTCAGGCTTTTATTTCCTTGTGACCAGATTGTTAATAAAAGTGCTGCTGAGTTTGAATACTGAAGAATAAATGAATAAAAAGCTGATAGGAATGAATCAGTAATTAAAAAGAAATATGAGAGTTAAAATTATTCTTTGCAGAATGTATGGATGTTCCCATTTTATGCAGCCAGAAGAGTGTAAATAATGAGGGCTAGGATTATAACATAAATGTAGAAATCTTACAATTCCTGAGAAGATTCAATTTTCAACTCTGCTACTCTGCTCTATCTGCTACAATGACAAGATGAGAAACAGGGAGTCTGAGGCTAGAATGCTGATATATAAATTATGATGTGCAATAGTTTTTAATTTTCCTGCTTATGTTAATCTTATAATGCTGTAGAAATTACTCACTATCCCCTCTTGGAAGATGATACAGAGGTCTCTGCTTTGCAAAACAGCTTGTGTTCTCTTTAGCATCTGTTGTTTCCCCACTCAGTTATTTACATAATAGGCATGGTCAAATCACAACAGAAACTCACTGGCAGCCCATGCAGCTTCAGTTAGTGGGAACAGTTATCAATGAGGCCGTGGTTACAGCAGAGTTATAAAAATTTAAGCAGTGGGCCACAAGCCATGTATAACCCCCCTCCTTTTATTTTACAATAATTTTTGTCTTAGGGAAAATTTATAATAGCAGATTTTGTTGACTCCATGCACAGATTCACCAATAATTAATGTGTTCCTGTTCAGTGCTTTGTAGTTCATCCAGGTTATCTGTACTTACTCTCCTGCCCAATCTTATAATAAATGGGTAGTCCCAGCAATGCCAGTAGGAGAATATGAGGATGACAAGCTCACTCCCCTCAGGGAAGAGGGAATAGAAAATGTACAGGGCAAACCAGTAATACCAGCTCAGTTTCTCAATGAGAGCATCATCTACAATGGATGACAAATAGAGAATAAGAAGAGAAACTATGGCCAGCTACATCAGCAGGGACTACCTTGTACCCTTCATAATTCTGAGGCAAAGTGATTATCAATGTCACAGAGAAGATGGCTTCAAACAGAATGAGTTCAGTACAGGAAGGTAATAGATTAGAGCAGATTGAAGAGTGGCCTATAGAACCAAGTTTCCCATTCATATGCGTTTGGTGGTACACATCTGTGAATCCTGCTCTCAGGAAACTGACACAGAAATGTCACAAGTTCAGTCCAGCCTGGGCTACTTAGTGACACAATTTCTTAATTAATTTCTAATTAAATTAATTAATTAAAACGAGATTATCCCATATTTCCTAGTCTGAAGGCCTAAACTTCAGCAATCCCTTTACATTGGTATGATCATACCCAAACCCTGACTATGGCCTGAGCTTTGACACTCTCCTTGCCCTTCGCTATATGACAGACTAATATTCAAGCCCTTGAGTGACTATGCCTGGATATTTCTGGCCTTGCTCTGCATCTCATTTTTGCTGTGTTGACTTTCACCTCACAAGTCTTCCCTGAGTCCCATCCCAGAATAAACCCATTATTTAACAGACAACCTTTATCATTTTTTCTCAGTATGAATTAAAAATATGTGTGTGATTAGCAAATATCTTTAACAATAGGTGGGGCCAGAGAGGATGTGTCCGTCTTTTACAACCACAAGTTCTCAAGCATGGCATATTGCCTGGCATATGTAGACACTCAATAAATATTTACTGATTTAATAAATAGATGAATGAGCAACTTGCTTTTTAATAAGCATACTAAAATCTTTCAAAATATTTAAGTTGCATTGAATAGACATATGATAAAAATATGTTATCCCTGGAAATAGTCATAAAATTATTATTCATTTCATTATGGCATTAAAATATCTTGGTCTTCTTCTCTTTGAATGTTTAGCTTTTCTTTTTTTTCATAATTTTTTATTAGTGTAGAAATACTGGTAAAATATTTCCCCAAAACAGAAAGATTGAGTGTGTCCAAGACTGACAGGAATTAAGTTCTCCTTTGTTACTACAGAAAAACATATAGGAGAATGAGAAACTAAGTAGCCTTTCAATAAGAAAGAGTAGCTATGAAATATTAGAAAAATTATTCATTTGATCACTTTATTTATTTTCATAGGAAATATAAATATTATCTTAGAGAAAAAAATTAAAATTCCATGAACTAATGTTTGTGGTTATGACTGGAGTATTACTATATATTTTTATTAAACTTACTATAAATCTATTAACATATTCATTTTGAATAAGCACATCTTATATTTGATTACAAAGCTAATAAAGAATGCAAATAAATTGTAAGAGATGGATTTTTTAAAGAGTTAGAATATGCACAAACCATACAGTTGTAACAAATGAATTTCACATGCCATACATGTGCCAATTACAGCTGCCCAATCGGTTTCTTAAATTAAGCCTCAGTAAAAATGTTGCTGATCTAGTTTGAACCTCAGTTCATGATCTATAGAAATAAAGCAACATTAAAAATATAAAAAATTATCTAGTTTAATTAACATTTTATATACTCATTCACATTTCAAAAGTCCTAATTCAACTGTGTATATTATTATCAAGACTGTTTAGAACAGGCTGAAAAAAGAATCTGGCCTACCATCTGCTTACGGCCCATCAACTAAGAATAGGATTTACCTTTTGAGGTAGTGAAAAAATGAAAAAGAGATATTTTGCCACATGAGAAATTGCATGAAATTCAAATATCATTGTCACAAATGAAGTTTCATTAGAATTTGCCATGTGCATTCATTTACTGGTCATTTGCTGCCTGGGCTGACTTTGTCCCATACCTACAGAACTGAGTAGCTTGTACCAATACTTCATACCTTGAAACATTTCATGTCATACTCTTTATAGGAAAATTTTTGCCAACCCTAACCCTAGTTACTTTGTAACTTATTATGGATTTTGTTATTACTGGGCTTCTAGATTTCTTAATCCTACACCATTTTATGCTGCTCTGTTCTGATGTTAAAACTAACCCTTGCTCTACTGACTAGAGATAACTGAACTTGCCAAATTCTTTATTGTTCATCACCAGCCGTCTAAGTGACATCTTCATCAGTAGCTTCCTATACCATGGTAACCCAATTCTGCCTGTACATCTAGTCTTCAGTCTTGGCTTTGATAACTCAGTTCATTCCTGAACTGTGATTGTTCAACCACTTTAACAAAAGTGAAAGTGGAAATCATGTTGTGAACTGAAAAGAGGCTCTTGAGGATCATGAGTTTTGTTTTTCTGGAAGAAAATCTGCATTACATAAAGCAATGTGTCATCATGAAGACATATACAAACACACATGAATGGTTAACATGATCAAAAACATACTTCAAATGACAAACTTCAAAAAATAATGCTTTTATTTATTCACTGAGAATATCATATAATATATATTGATCATATTAATCTTCTGCTTCCTACACACTACCTTTCTATCTGCCCAACTTCATGTCCTCTCTCTCTTTCTCTTTCTCTTTAAAGAACAACAATGGTGTCCAGTATATATGTTGGCCCATTTCTGGCCTGTGTAAGACCTGGCCTGGAGTATGGTCCATATACAATCCAAATGTGTTGTCAGTGATTTTCTTCAGATTCAACTGTCTTCTTGGGGCCATTCAACTGTGCCCCCTTGTAAAGTACCATCCCAGTTGGGATTGTTGATAGTTTACACTACAGTAGAAAGGACCAGAATAAGGCATGAGAGACCCACCTGAGTACCTAGCTGCTCCCTACATCCTGGCATCTCTGAATGTGGCCTGGAAGAGAGGCAACAATATTAAAAAGCAGGAAAGGACAGAGTGAAGCTCCATCTACACAGTTACATAGAAGCTATTATCTCTTCTGTGTAAGGCTTTTCAGGTATGACCTGCTAGAGGAAGAGAGTGTCAACATCTTTGTGACACCTCACCTATATCCTGTAAGGAAATCACAGGAAGAACCAACTCACTTGTTCTACAGATTAAACTTTGGTGGAACTGTTTGTTGTTTAGACCTTAAGAGAAGGGGTAGGCATTGCTTTTGTGCCCCCTCACTCCCTATCTAAGAAGAAATTTTAGCTAAAAGTTGTCATTCCACTAAAGAAAACTTGCTTTTCCCCTCCCAGTAGTTACCAAATGTCAATACCTCCTCAGTTAGGGGTGGAACACTCTTCTATGCTTGGGTTTTGTATGGCTTGAGCTGCAGCGTATCTTCTGCATGTAGTGTGTGCTATAAGCACTCCCCTATACCAGAGAGCATGTTTCCTTGAAAGTGGACTATAAAATCCCTAGCTCTCATTTTAAAGTGATGAGATAGTTTATTTTGGAGTTCATATGTGCATCTGTCCTACTGTATCTGGAAAACTTTCCTTGGAATCATCCACCACTTTGATTCTTACAGTCTTTCTACTCTATCTTATATGTAGACCTCTGAGCATTGAAGTGGAGAGTCATGATATAGATATCTCATTTAAAGATGAGCATTTCCAAGTCTCTTATTCTCTTCATGTTGACTAGTTGTAGGGTTTTGTGTTAATGCCATGTACTTTTAGGAGAAGCTTCTTCAATGAGGGTTGATCTATGGATATAGCAATGTCGTTAGGGCTCACTTTATTCCTGTGTCAATTTAGCACAACAAAAGGAGAAGTTCTTCACTTAGGGCCCATGTCCTATCTAGCTTCCAGTTCTTTGCCTTATTTACAGTGTAAGGTATGGGTTCCAGTTCATGGATCAGGCCTTAAATCCAATAGAAACCTCTCCATATCACTGTAGTTTTAATAAACATTCAGCTTCTTTTCAGGAATCCTTGCTCATATCCCCTAGGTAGGTTCTCAGTTTTACAAGGTGAACATTTTACTTCATGGCTGATTCAAATGTAGGCATTTCTTTCCCCTGAATGGTGCCACAGATGTGACTTGGGACTTCTCAGAGTGTCACAGTGGTAAAGTATTAGAAGAGTAGCCCTAATCTTGGGAAGATTTCAGAAGGAAGATTGAGTGTTTAGAAGCTAGTCAAGATGCAGGTCACTGTGGTTCAGTGGCCAAGGCTAGAGTTTACCAGTTTGAGGATAGACTGAGCTATATAGAAGAATGACATCTTAACAAACACTCAAATGTTTTAAATTTCAAGTGAAAAATGAAGCAGTCCCATTCAGAATGTATGGTGTATTCAGAATAAAAATAATTTAAATAGAACTTCAGGCAAGCAATCAAATTGATTTCTCTCTTTCTCATTGTGCTACCATGAATGCTACAAACATAGACATTATGAGAATTATTCAGAAGAATTTCAGAGAAACTTCAATTATTTTCCTGTTACTTTGTATCTGGCTATTTAGCAGGTAAATCAATAACCATTAAAATGAACATACACAATAACAAAAAGGAGTTTTTAAAGTTTTTGTTTCTGACATTTCAAAATAATTCTTCTACTCCCAATATTTAATTGAGCTAATAAATACTTCTGCCCTACCCATTGAAATTCTAAAGGAAAATATATTTCTTCTAGAAAGAGATCCAACATAATTAAACATCTTTTGTGTTTGCTGAGATATAATCCTGCCCAGTAGGAAACCAAGAGTTCAAAACAGCCCTGACAAGGTGCTTGACTTGCAAAATTTCTGATTGAATTGTATGCTTCATGTAGATTTTGAAAGTTGTAAAATGCCACTGAATACTAATACCAAATATTTCCCCTGGAATGTCTGCAGAGTTCTCAACTAGAGCTGTTTGGAAAGTTTCCAGAAGTCTCTTACGGCAGCACTTATGCATAAAAGAAAAAAACATAATATGCACAAATGAGAAAATTCCGTCATTGAGAGGAAATCTGTAACTTTTTCACCATGTTCCATGTCTCCATAACAATTTTTAGAATAAAATAATTGGAAACATTTTGCATTTCTTTATTCATTTACTTTTATATTTAGTTATAACTAGTTTTTACTGTCTTCATTTCTCTGAATTGGTGTTTGTGTGCACATATATATGCATGTATATATATATATATATATATATATATATACATACATGTGTCAGCATTATGTGATAGACTCTTTAGCCATATATTACTACCCAAATTGGCAGAGCTGCCCAAATAAATTCCATCATTCCTAGTTCATTCAGCATAAATACATAAAATGTCAAAATTTAAAAATATGTTCCAGTCCAGGCAGTTTTGCCAATTTCTAAATATTTTTTCTTTTATTGAAAATTGACATTTTTTCAAACAATATAGTCTATTTAAAAATTTCCCTCCGCCAACTACTCCTATTTCCTCCCTACCTCCTCTCTCATTTGGATCCACACACTTTTTGTCCCTCATTAGAAAACAAATAGACATCTAAGGAATAATAATAAAATAAGACAATAAAATAGAAAAAGATAAAACAAAAACAAACAAAAGAAAAAGAGTAAAAGAAAAAGTTGAGAACACATGTTCACACACACACACACACACACACACACACACACAGGAATCCCATAAAAGCACAAAACTGTAAGCTGTAATATACCTGCAAAAAGAATATGTAAGGTTAAAAGGAAAAAAAAAACGCCTAACACAACATTATGAGACAAAGAACTCCCAAAGATGGTAATGAGAGTTCATTTTGTATTAGCCATCTAATGTTGGGCACAGGGCCTATGCTTAAGAGTAGTTTGTTTCCCCAGGGAGACTTCCTTAGAGAAAATTAATTTTTCATTTGAAAGTAATCAACTGGAGCTAGCTTGTGGGTTAGGGACGGGGGCATGTGTTCACTTCTTCTCTCAGAATTAGGACTCTCTTTTAGGGTTTCTATTGCTGTGAAGAGACACCATGACCATGGCAACTTTTATGAAGGAAAAATATTTAAATGTGGGGGCTAGAGTTCTCACATTTGACTCACAAGCAACAGAAAGTGGCCTTTGTCATTGGGCATGGCTCAAGCACATATGAGACCTCAAAGACCAATTCCACAGTGACACACTTCCTCCAAGACCACACCTACTCCAACAAGGTCACACCTCCTAATAGCGCCACTCCCTTTGGGGACAATTTTCTTTCAAACCACTACAAACACCATCTGGTACAGATTCATGCAAGCCCTTGGAATGCTATCACAGACAGTCCTTAGGAGTTTAAATATGCATCAGTTAGGCTGTGTTTAGAGGGCTGTATTTCCTCGCTGTTTACCATCTCCTCTGGCTCTTACAGTTTTTCTGATCCGTCTTATACAGAGTTCTCTGAGCCCTAAGGGGAGGGATTTATTGGAGACACCCCACTTAGAACTGAGTCTCCCAAATTCTCTCCCTCTCTGTACATCATTCGGTTGTGGGTATCTGTATGTGTTCCAATCTACTGTAGGAGTAAGCATCTCTGAGGATGACTGAATAAGATACTGATCTATGAGTATTGCAGAATGTCTTTAGGAATCGTTTTATTAGCAGAACATTAAATTTAGTTTTCTTCTAGCCTTATGGTCTATCTAGTGGCAAGTGTTTGGTCCCCCAGCAGTATCCAGGTATGGGTCCATCTCAAGGAGTAAACCTTAAATCCAATCAGACAGAGATTGGTTACTCCCACAACTTTTGTGCCATTATTGTATTAGCTTGCTTATCTTTCAGGCAAAGTCACTATTGCAGATTGCACTGTTTGTAGCTGTGTTGGTCTTTACCTTTCTCCTCTGGTAGTTTGCAGAGTACCTTCCAGTACCATGAACATTTATCTATAGGGTTGAAGGCTCTAAGTTGGCACCAACTCAATTTCTCTGTGTTCAGTGAGTTGTATGGGTATTGTCTTTAGCAATAGGGTCTTACCATCAATTTGTAGACAGCAAGCAGTAGCCTTGATAATAACCTAGATTGTATGGGGATTCCTATGGGACCTGTTTGGCTAATAGCTCAATTAGAAGTAACCCATTCTCAGTACTGGAAGCTTCTTTTGGTGACAGAGAATGTCCAGTTGGGGAGCTGTTTCCCTTGTTATTTGAAGATTTCATTTAGATCTCCTACATATGTGTATATATTTTGTGAAGTTTATACTGTATTAGATTTCCATATGATCCCTCCAATCATTCTTAGTTCTAGCTGTCCCTCTATGTATCCCCTTTCTTGACTCCCTGTATTCTCCCTCTCCCTATTTTATCCTGTTTCTGCCCACCCCATCCATCCACAACTATTTATTCTATTTCCCCTTCATAGAGTGGGCTCTCCCTTCCCCCTTGTCCCTACTCTATGCCTAACCTCTGTAGTTATACATATTGTAGGTTGCTTATCAATGACTTAACATTTAATATCCACATATAAGTGAATACATACCATATTTGTCTTTCTGAGTCTGGACTACCTCACTTAGGATAGTTTTTTCTAGCTCTATCATTTACCAGCAAATTTCCTTTATTTTAACAGCTGAGTAATATGCCATTATGTAAATGTACCATATTTTTGCTCTCCATTTATATGTCGACAGACATATAGGTAATTTCTAATTTCTGGCTATTTTGAATAGAGCAGCAATGAACGTGTTTGAGCAAGTTTTTCTGTAGTCAATGAAGTGTCCTTTGGATATATGTGCAAGAGTGGTATGGCTGGATCTTAAGACAGATCAGTTCCCAGTTTCCTGAGGAACCACCACATTGATTTCCATAGTGGCTACATGAGTTTGCAATCACATAAGCAATGAATGAGTATTCCACTTACTCCACAACTTATCCACAATGCGATGTCATTTGTTTTATTGATCTTGACCATTCTAACTATTATAAGATGAAATCTCAAAGCATGTTTGATTTGCATTTTCCTGATGACTAAGGATGTTGAGTATTTCTGTGTTTCTTAGCTATTTTTGTTTCATCATGTAAGATGAAGCAGAAGATAGTTTATAAACAAAAGATTATGTTTAAAACTGTACCCCATTTTTAAATTGGGTTATTTGCTTCTATGATGTTCATTTTTTTGTTCTTCAGAGATTTTATGTATTAGCCCTCTATGAGATGTGCAGTTGGTAAAAATGTTTTCACGTTTTGTAACATGATGCTTTGTCTAAATGATGTTGTCTTTACCCCACAGAAGCTTTTAAGTTTTATGAGATCCCATTTGTTAATTGTTATTCTTAATATCTGTACTGTGTTCTGTTCAGGTTGTGTTTTTCTGTGCCATTGAGTTCAGTCTGACCAGCACTATTTATTGGAGATGATGTCTTGTGTGTGTGTGTGTGTGTGTGTGTGTGTGTGTGTGTGTGTGTGTGTGTGTGTGTATGTGTGTGTTTGTCATCAAAATTTCAGATGTCCATAGATGTATGTAATTATTTTTGGGTCTTCAATTCTATTTCATTGATCAATGTATCTGGGTTTTTTTTTTTGCCAATACCATGCTGTTTTTAATTATTATAGCTCTGTAGTAAAATTTGAGGTTGGAGATGGTGATAACTCCCATGATGTTTTTATTATTCAGAATTTTTTTTAACTATCTTGGATTTTTTGTGTTTCCATATGAAGCTGGAAAGTTTTCTTTCAAGATATTTGAAGAATTGTGTTGAAATTTTGATGGGGTTTGCATTGAATCTATAGATCATTTTTTGGTAGAATAGCCATTTTTACTACATTAATCCTTCTAATCCATCAGTATGGCAAATTTTTCTATCTTCTGATTTATTCTTCAATTTTTTTCTTTCATTGTCTGATAAGTTTTTACTAGTCTTTCATTTGCTTGGTTAGAGTTATCTGTAGCAAGTCTTTGTCTCACCAGCCAGTTCCCAACTAACCACAGAGACTTATTATTAATTGTGAAAGCTTAGCTGATAGGTTATGCTTACTTCTAACTAGCTATTATAACTTAAATTAACCAATTTTTATTAATTTACATGATGCCATGTGGCTCATGGCTTGTTACCTCATCTCCTACTTGACCTGCTTCTCTGCATCTCCTGGGTACACTGCCCTTCTTCTTTCCAGAATCCTCTGTTCCTGGAAATCCTGCCTAGCTAGTGGGCATTCAGCTTTTTATTAAACCTATCACAGTGACATATCTTTACACAGTGTAATCAAATATTTCATAACACTTCCCCCTTTTGTCTAAATAAAAAGGAAAGGGTTTTAGCTCTGACATAGTAAAATTATATACAATAAGCACAATTATCCAGTAAGAATTACATTTACAATGCCCAGTCCATTTGTATTTGGCAGTTTCAAAGAAAATACTCTCATTATTTACCTATCTTGATGAGTTCAAATTTAGTACCTAATTTGCCTTCTATCATAATTAAGGAAAATTATAACTATAGATATCTAGTCTTTCACATCATCAAAGTCTTCAGAAATATATAATATTATTGGATTAAACGAAGTACATTGTAAGCACCTTCCAAAAATATAAAAACAACAGAGACATCTGGCTTCCTGGACAGTAACCCAAAGTTTCTCTGCAACATTAGGACCTCTAATCTTCAGTCTGCGGGCCTAGATTATTTGACAGGCTCTTCTATGAAGCACAGATTTTGAAGGACTGTCCCACCCAGTCTTGGCAAAGTTCAGCAGTTGCTTTTCTGTGTGTTCTGAAGAATGTCTGGTAGACTTCTATGAAGCAGGAATTTAAAGAACTATTCCACCTTATCTTGGGAAGGTTCTAGTCTTTTTCCTTTGTATACTGCTTGTCCAGTTTGTATAGCATACTGTCAGCAGTCACGGCAAGAGCAGTATCCTGCTCAAATGGCCAGCTTAGCCACATGAAGGTAAACTCCATAAGGAGGTTCTTCAATGCCCATCATCTTGTGATGAGCAGACGTGTATCATGAAAAGCCTTATGATAGTAAAGCATCTTAAATGCCATATTCTGTAGGTATCTGAAGTGTTTGAAGACCACCTATCTATCTAAAACATATCTATTTAGCCTTGAAAACATGCCTAATATTACTACAAGTTTGATTGTTATAAATGAGTAACTATTAATGTACATTTCTTAAATATATATTACATTTTTTAAATGAGCTGCATAAGCACAATACCCCAAACAAGTGTAGAAAAATACATTCAGTATAACAAAAATAACATTAAATTTGCATCAATATGCCAAAATAAATACCAGTGTAAAATATTTGAGACTATTGGTTATTTAAAAGTAGACTGAACAATCTACCTTTTTATCCCATTATTTCTATACTATATCCCCATCTTCCTTCCAGAAAGAGATCCCTGAATCTAATCTTCTTTGTTCAGTTTTTTTTTTGTTACCTTGACCAACAACAATTTATAACAAACCCCTATTAAACAATGACAAACATACATAACCCACCAAATTACCAAAAACAACCTACCCCATCTCTTGGGAATATGGGCATTGTGTTCTGCAGACTGCTTCTTATTTTCTGGGGGCACTGACATCTTTGGAGGGTCCTCAGATAATTAGGAAAATGGTCAAGTGTAGCTAGAGTTTTCCTGCCTGGCCCACAGTCAGGACAAATCTCTCTCACCTGTCAGTCCCACAGCCACTCAGACCCGACCAAGTAAACACAGAGACTTATATTGCTTACAAACTGTATGGCCATGACAGGCTTCTTGCTAGCTGTTCTTACAGCTTAAATTAATTCATTTATAAATCTATACCTTGCCACATGGCTCGTGGCTTACTGGCATCTTCACATGCGGCTTGTCATGGTGGCGGTTGGCAGTGACTCTCTCACCCAGCTTCCTGTTCTCTCCATTCTCCTCTCTGTTAGTCCCACCTATACTTCCTGCCTGGCCACTGGCCAATCAGTGATTTATTTATTGGCCAATCAGCAACACATTTGACATACAGACCATCCCACAGCAGTCAAGTCCTGGCTACAATAGTCTGTGAGGCTGGACCATCTCAGCCTTGAAACTGTTCTGAATGTAAAGCTCTGAGGAAACTGCAACAAAGGCAGTCTGAGAGATTGGATCACCTGGGCCACCCATTTTCATTGGTTTCTGGTCCCTAGCTCTGAAAACACACAAATTTTCAAAGGTAGCATGTATCTGCATTAACACAAATATGAAATGTGTAGTGTGCACAAGTCAGTTAAAGATGATGATTTGTTTTATGTTTGAGCAATTAAAATATATTATTACCTGTAATATAGGGTTTTTTTGTTTATTTCTTTATGTCTATAGCCAGGATTTTCAAGGGATGTTCCCCGATCAAATATGATCCTTTTAAATATTGAACAAATCCAGTCCTTCACTATTTGTGAAAAAAAAAAGCATCACATCTCCAATGCAACATATTTTTTTACTTCTTTTTTGAAATTAAGACATTTTTTTTTAATTTATTTTGCAATACAATTCAGTTCTACATGTCAGCCACGGATTCCCTTGTTCTCTCCCCTCCCGTCCCCCTCACCTTCCCCCCAACCCCCCCCCATTCCCATCTCCTCCAGGGCAAAGCCTTCCCCACAGACTGAGGTCAACCTGGTAGACTCAGTCCAGGTAGGTCTAGTCCCCTCCTCCCAGGCCGAGCCAAACAATCCTGCATAGGCCCCAGGTTTCAAACAGCCAACTCATGCAATGAGCACAAGATCTGGTCCCACTGCCTGGATGCCTCCCAAACAGATCAAGCCAATCAACTGTCTCACCCATTCAGAGGGCCTGATCCAGTTGGTGACCCCTCAGCCATTGGTTCATAGTTCATGTGTTTCCATTCATTTGACTATTTGTCCCTGTGCTTTATCCAACCTTGGTCTCAACAATTCTCGCTCATATAAACCCTCCTCATTCTCGCTAATTGGACTCCCAGAGATCCACCCGGGGCCTAGTCATGGATCTCTGCATCCAGATCCCTCAGTAGTTGGATGAGGTTTCTAGCACAACAATTAGGGTGTTTGGCCATCCCATCACCAGAGTAGGTCAGTTCGGGCTGTCTCTCGACCATTGCCAGCAGTCTGTTGTGTGGGTATCTTTGTGGATTTCTGTGGGCCTCTCTAGCACTTTGCTTCTTCCTATTCTCATGTGGTCTTCATTTACCATGGTCTCCTATTCCTTGTTCTCCCTCTCTGTTGTTGATCCAGCTGGGATCTCCCGCTCCCCCAAGCTCTCTTTCCCTCAACCCTCGCCTTTCATTACCCCCAATCATGTCCAGGCTGTTCATGTAGATCTCATTCCATTTCTCTGTCATTGGGTGATCCCTGTGTCTTTCTTGGGGTCCTGTTTTCCAGGTAGCCTCCCTGGTGATGTGAGTAGCAGACAAGTCATCCTTGTTTCATGTCTAGTATCCTGCTATGAGTGAGTACATACCATGTTTGTCTTTCTGAGTCTGGGTTACCTCACTCAGGATGATTTTTTCTAGATCCATCCATTTGTCTGCAAACCTCATGATGTCATTGTTTTTCTCTGCTGAGTAGTATTCCATTGTGTATATGTACCACATTTTGTTTATCCATTCTTCAGTTGAAGGGCATCTGGGTTGTTTCCATGTTCTGGCTATTACAAACAATGCTGATATGAACATAGCTGAACAAGCGCTCTTATGGTGTGGTTGAGCATTTCTTGGGTATATGCCCAAGAGTGGTATAGCTGGATCTTGGGGGAGATTGATTCCCATTTTTAAAATAGACAGGTTGGTTTGATTTAGTAGGTTTTATAATCCAATATCTCTCAGGAGCTATTGTTTGTTCATCAGCAATCAAAACATTTAAAGTCAATACAACACCATGCAGGATCCAGACTCCCTGTGTTTCCCATCTCTATGTGGCTTATTATTATTATTATTATTATTATTATTATTATTATTATTACTATTATTACTTTACTTCTCTCTTTAAAGACTTAATTTTATTATTTTTAAACTATTTTGTGACTGTACCCTTTTTTTTCCTTAAGCCTACACAAATTGTTAAACACACTATAACCTGTTTAGGAGGTTCTATTTCTGTCTGAACCTGTGTACCAGTAATCTTTTCTCTCTGCATGAGTGAAACCTTAAACTGCCAGGTATAGATGAATTTCTAAAAGGTCTTATTAAATAAAAAATGTGGAACCAGATACAGGGGTGAAAACCTGAGAGAGATCAGAGGAACAGGAACAGCCACATGCTAACCTCACCTACCAAACCCACAACTTCCAAAAGTGAGATACTTCCTGTCTACCCATGTCTATATGCCTTGCTGTTCTGCCATCTGATTTGCTCTCTCTGTCCAGCTACATCACTTCTTTTATTGCCCAGCTCTGTCACTCCCTGTCTGTCTGTACAGACGTCCAGACCTCCATGGTTAACTAATGTTGAAATTTAAGGCATGTGCCACCATGCCTGGCTCTGTTCCCAGTGTCGCCTTGAACTCACAGAAATCCAGACAGATGCCTGCCTGCCAAGTGATAGGATTAAAGGCATGTGCTACTTTTGCATGACTTTTGTGTTTACTTATAATGGCTAACTTTTTCCTCTGATCTCCAGGCAAGCTTTATTTATTAAAACAGAAATAAAATATCACCACATTTCAGCACAAATGAAATATCATCACAGCCAGGCAACTTAGTTCATGGTGCACTGATAGTTCAAGTTGGCAGGCAATGGCCAAGAGACCTCTCTCTGTATGGAATCCAACATGAGAGACTGAAGAACTAGGAAGCCACATTTGGCTCCTTTTTGTGTGTTTGGGACCATTTTTTTAAGCTTTCTCAGGTCTTATGTGGCAACACATGTCCCCACATTGGACACTATTTGTAGCAAATCGTTCTCTGTCCTGTCAGCCAGCTCCCAAATAATACAGAGACATTATTAATTATGAAAACTTGACTGATAGATTAGGCTTGTTTCTAACTAGCTATTATAACTTAAATTATCCCATTTCTATTAATTTATGTGCTGCCATGTAGCTCATGGCTTGTTATCTAATCTCCTCCATGACCAACTTCCTCTGCATCTCCTGGCAATTCCACTCTTCTTCCCAGAGGCCTCTGTGCCTGAAAATTTTGACTAGCTATTGACTATTCAGCTTTTTATTAAACCAATCACAGTGACATATCTTTAAAAAGTGCAATCAAATATCCTGCAATAGTTATCCACAAATATTTTATATTTTTTGAGACTGTTATGACAGGTGTTATTTTCCTGATTTATCAATCCATTTGTCATTTGTATATAAGAAGATATTGATTTTTGTGTATTAATTTTGTATCCTGCTACTTTGCTGAAAGTTTTTATCAGCTGAAGGAGTTTCCTGGTGGAATATTTAAGGTCATTTGTATATACTATTAAGTCACTTGAACATAAATATACCTTGACTATTGTGCTTCCTGTTTGTATCTCATAGATCCCCTTTAGTTGTTTTCTTGTCCAACTAAGACTTCACATACTATATTAGATAGATATGAAGAGACTAGACAGTCTTGCCTTGTTCCTGTTTTTAGGAGAAATGCTTTGAGTTTCTCTTCATTGAGGTTGACATTGGTTATGCGGTTTCTGTAGATTGCTTTTACTGTGCTGCTGTATGTCTCTTGCATTTCTAATCTCTCCATGACTTTTACCATAAGGGGGTGATGAATTTTATCAAAGGACTTTTCTATACCTAATAAAAATAACTAAGGGTTTTTTGACTTTCAGTTTATTTATATGGTGGATTACATTTATCATTTTACATATATTGAATTATGTCTGAATCTCTGGGATAAAATGGCATCCAAGGTCTGGTTACATATTTCTACATAAGGCTTGAGAAGCTTAAAAAGGTTCTAAATACACAAAAATGGAGCCACAGACAAACATGGCTCCCTGTCTCACAATCTCCCATGTGGGCCACAGTACAGAGACACATCTCCTGGCTGATGCCTGTGGGCTTAAGCCACCAGCATACCATGAGCTAATCGTTGTGGTAGTTGAAGATTTTGCTCATGCAGACAAAAAAAGGTTGCAGATGAGCAGTAACACAGGCTCAGATGGGAAAAAAAAACTCTAAACAGGTTACAGTGAGTTTTAAAAAGGTGCTTGGGATTAAGAAAAAAAGAGAAGGGGTAATAGACAGTCATAAAAAATAAAACGTTTAAAGATAAAAAAAAACATTTAAAAATAATAAAGTCATTAAAGAGAGAAGTGAAAAAAAAGAATATGCCATGTAAAGATGGGAAATACTACAACATAGGGAGAGTTTGGACCTTATATATGGTGCTTTGTTAATTTTGAAGTCTTGGAATGTTAATGAACAGACAAAAACTGCTAGGAGACATTGAATTGTAGAAAGGACTGCTAAATTAAACCAACCTATATATTTTTAAAATGCCTTAACTTTAAAATGGAAGTAAAAAATTGTATTACATTAGGGAAGAGGTTATGGTTTTGTTTCCATAGAAAATGAAAGTCTGTTGATTTATTACAGGTTGATAGAGATCATATTTGATCAGGGAAGAATCCCTGTAAATCCTGGCTATAGATATAAAAAAAATAAACATAAAAAAAACCTACAAGACGAAGCAATGGGTCTAGACACCAATAAAGATGGGTGACCCAGGTGATCCAGCCTCTCAGAGTGCCTCTGCTGCAGTTTGCACAGTTTTGTATCCAGAACAGCTTCAAGGTTGCTGGTTGAGATTGTGCAGCCTCACAGACTACTACAGCCAAACTTCAGATAAGTCCAACATTTTTTCATCACACCAAGAATAGGCAGCAGCTGGCCTTCCCAGAACTTGATCATTATCCCAATTTTCCCAGGATCCCCTAAAGATTCCAGCACCCCCAGACAACAGGAAACAGTCTAGAGAACACAACACCCACATTCTCAAGAGATAGGGTAGGTTGCCATGACCCGCATGGCCTGGGACCGAGAACTGGCAAGGGACTTTGAGGTTAAGCAGCACTCAGGACACACCGTGATTCGTCATTCAAAGAGAGCCTCTTTATTGACTATCCATCAGACTTATATACCCTGCTACTTCCTACTCTCCATGGGGTCAGGGTACGGTCCTCAGGTTCCCATCCGCGTCCCAGCAGCTCAGCCAAACAGGAAAACTGCAAGCGAATCAGCAGAGAACTGATTGCTGAAACAATGTTCCAGCAACAGCTATATCGTAAACATCCTGTGACTTACTGACCACAGGAAAAGAGGAAGAACAAAAAGGCACCTTAGGGCAACTTAGGGCAAGCAAACAGGCTATGCACAAGGCCTGTTCAGTGTCTGCTGCCAACAGTGGGTGTTTTTATTTTTTTTTATCATTCTGTAGGTTATGGATGTTTATCATTGTTAAAGGAGGTTGATTACATATTATTATTGGTCATGGTCAGAAAAAAAAATTGAACAAATTGAAAAGGAGATTGGATTCAAGGATCTCTTCCTAAAGGGAAAAGGGGGGATATAATATAAAAATAGTGAAATAAAAGATTGGATTGATGAGTCTACTTTTCAACCACTAGTCTCAAATATTTTATATCGGTATGGATTTTGGCATATTGATACAAATTTTAAAGTTATTTTTGTTATACTGGATGTATGTTTCTACCCTTGCTTGAGGTATGGTGCTTATGCAGCTCATTTAAAAATGTAATGTATAAGTAAGAAATACGGGCTAATAGTCATTTATAACAATCAAACTATAATCATACTTGCAATGTTTTTAAGGTTAAACATATATATATTTAGATAGATATGTGATCTTCAAACACTTTAAAGACCTACAAAATATGACATTTAAGATGTTTAATATCCTGAGGATTTTCATGACAGTAAGACACATCTGTTCCTGGCAGCTTCAGTGAAGATGATGGGCATTGAATAAACTCCTTATGGAGATTGCTTTCTTTGTGGCAAAAGCCACTGGGCAAAGAAACTGCCTTTGCCTCAGTTGCAGACAGTATACTGTCCAAACTAAACAAGCAGGACACAAAGGTAAGTGTCTGCCAAACTTTGCCAAGACAATATAGGACAGTCCTTCAAAATTCCTGCTTTACAGCAAAGTCTGTCAGATACTTTAGGCCCATAAGCCAAAGATGGATGTCCCAATCTTACAGAAGAACCTTGGGGTAACTGTCCAGGCAGCTTGATGTCTCTATCATTTCTTAGTTTTGAAAATTGTTTGCTCTGCACTTCTGTTTACTCAAGTAATATTTAATCCTTCTTGGGTCTATGTTGGTGATTGAAGACTAGATACCTACAGTTTTGCAGTTTTCCTTATTACCAAATTCAGAAAAAAACTTACATAAGAGATGTAAAGTTTATATGGTTGAGAAACATAAAAGCTTAATTTGTTTATCTAAAAAGATATTTTAGGATGGTAATACAAGTTATGACAAAAATGATTTAGGTATAAAACTTTTGACTAAGAAAAGACAGATAATGGATATTTTCTCTAAATTTGCCCAATGCAAAGGGACTGCTGACCTTATAAATGTAATTCTTACCTGATAATTGTTCTTAATGTACATAATTTTACTGTGTTAGAGTCAAAACCTTTCTTTTTTGTTTAGAATAAAAGGGGAAATGCTGTGGAATAATCTTTTTGTACACTATGTAAATATGTCACGCTGATTGGTTTAATAAAAAGCTAAATGGCCAATAGATATGCAAGATTACCAGGAACAGAGGATGCCGGGAAGAAGAAGGGAAGAAGCACCAGGATGCAGAGCAAGCAGAATGAATATTATATAGTAAAGGTAACTGAGTAACCTAAAAGAACATAGATTAAAAGATATTGGTTAATTTAAGTTATAAGAGCTAATTAGAAACAAGTCTAAGTTATCAGTCAAACTTTCATAATTAATAACTAGTCTCTATGTCATTTTTGTGAGCTGCCAGCCCAAAGAAAAATCTGTCTACCCTGAAGCCTACATGATCATGGTGAATAATCATTTTGATGTGTTCTTTGATAGGATTTACAAGCATTTTATTGAGAATTTTTGCATCTATGTTCATAAGGGAAGTTGATGGGTTGGTAATTCTCTTTCTTTCTTGAGTCTTTATGTGACTTAGATATTAAGGTAACTGTACCTTTGTAAAAAGAATTAGGCAATGTTTCTCCAGTTTCTGTTTTGTGGAATAATTTAAGGAAGACTGAAATTAACTCTTCTTGGAAAGTCTTGTGGAATTCTGTGCTAAAACCATCTGGTTCTGGGCCCTGGTTTGTTTTGTTTTGGTTTTGGTTTTTGAGGGGAGACTTTTAATTACTGTTTCTCTTTCACTGGGAGTTATAGTCTGTTCAAATTGCTTATCTGATCTTGATTGAAAAATTATCCACTTCTTTTAGATTTTCCAAGTTAGTGCAGTACAGGATTTCAAAGTATGTCCTTATGTTTCTCTGGATTTCCTTAGTGTTTGTTGCTATTTCCCCCTTTTTATTTCTAACTTTGTTGATTTGGGTTTTTCCATATATACATTTTAGTTAATTTGTCTAATGTTTTGTCAATCTTAACTGCTTTTCTTGAAGAACTCTTTGTTTCACTCATTCTTGTATTGTTTTTGTTGTTGGTGGTAGCATTTTGATAGTATTGATTTAAGCCTTGTGTTTGATTATTTCTTGCTATCTACTTCTTTTTGAAATTGTGGAGACCCACAAAGGTTTTCTAGTGAGATCTGAGCTTGCTTTACCCAGCAGGGTTGCATTAGAGAATTGCTTGACCACTTGTGTGGTTACCAGGTGATTGGAAGGGTCTGTACTTGGCTGTGCTAGGGGGAGGTCTTTTGCTCCACCCCTTGGCATTCCTATAAAAGGCCTTTTAGAAGAGACAGAAGGGGGCCAGTGGATAATAATCCAGGTCCTCTCAAGGCTATCCTGTGTTTCTATCTGTTTCTCTCCTCTCTATCTTTCTACCTAATATCTCTTATCCCATAAAAAGTGGGAGCTGGTCTCCCACAGGGACTATTTCTTCTAGAGCTGTCAAATGTGCCATTAAGTTACTACTAAAAGATCTGTCCAAATTTTTGTGTTGGTACTTAATGCTATGAACTTGTCTCTTAGAACCACTTTCATTGTGTCCCATAAGTCTGGATATGTTGTGCTTTCATTTCATTCAATTTTTAAACAGTTTTATTACTTTCTTAATTTATGTATTGCCACATTTTTTTATTCAGGAATTTGTTGTTCAATTTCCAAGAGTTCTCACACTTTCTTCTTTTGATATCCTACTTAAATCTGTGATGGTAAGATTGAATGCAGGGTATTGTTTAATTTTCTTCTATCTGCTGAGACTTGCTGTGTGTTCAAATATTTGGTCAATTTTTGGAAAATGTTCCATGTGGTACTAAGAAGGTATATTCTTTTGGGTTAGGGATAAATGTTCTATAAATGTGTGTTTTGTCCATTTGGTTTATGTCATCAATTAGCTCCAGTATTCTCTGTTTAAATTTTATCTTTTGGCAAGAGTGTGGTATTGAAGTCACCCACTATCACTGTGTGAGGGTGGATATGTGATTTAAGCTACAGTAATGTTTCTTTTATGAACTTGTTTGCTCTTGTGTTTGACACATAGACATTAAGAATTATAATATTTCATTGATTTTATTTTTTAAGAGATTTTCCATTCGTTTGACATATCAACCACGAACTCCCCTGTCATTCCTCCTCCCACCCCCCAGCCTTCCCCCCACAATCCACCCCCCATTCTCACCTCCTACAAGGCAAGGTCTCCCCTGGGGAGTCAGCAGAACCTGGTACATTCAGTTGAGGAAGGTCCAAGCCCCTACTCCCTGCACCAAGGCTGAGCAAAGTGTCCCAGCATAGGCACTAGGCTCCAAAAAGCCAGCCCATGCACCAAGGACAGGTCTGCCTGGGGGCCCCCCAAACAGTTCAAGTTAAACAACTGTCTCACCTATCCAGAGGGCCCAGTTCAGTACCATGGGAGCTCCTCAGCTATTGGTTCACAGTTCATGTGTTCCCACTAGTCTGGCTAGCTGTCTCCCTACTTTTTCCAATCATGGTCATGAACAAAGTTCACATGGGTTTTAGGCTGTATCCAGTCACAAAGACAACCCATTCTTGGAAACATCTGAATAACAAAAGTAAGCAGTCTTGTATAATCTGAAGCAAGTCCACTCCTATTTACTACACCTGGGAGGGGCACAGAAGCACATTTCAAAAACAAATCAAGAACAAATCCATCTTAAAGAGGAACATAGGTTACAACACTCTTTTCTTGTTTACTTGGAGTTTTCTCACAAGCTCTCAAAAAACTCCTCACACAGCTTCACTCAAGTACCATGTTTCGACAACTTCCAAATAAGGATACATTGTGAATACTATAGTCAGGGCTCAACTCAAGAATTATTGAGTATACAATTCAATTTAATATCAACACCTTAGAAATTTTCTAAGACCTCTAGGCATACTTTGTCCCATTAATTAACTCCTTACAATAGAAAATAGAGGAAAGAGTTTAGCATATGCTGAATAAACATTTCGGAATATTTTGACTACCCTAAAACAACATGAATAAAAAGTGACATGGCAGATTGGGTCAATTTAGGATACTTGGCAATCTATTACATATCTAAATCTCCATAAAGTTTTTAATATTTTTTTTAAATTTCAAATGCAAGTAGCTGGTTTCCTCATAACATTTTCATACACACTTATTCTCTCTTGACCTTTCCCAACACCCCAGCTTTTACTAAATCTTTCTGCCTCTGCTTAGCCACTTCCACCCTGACTGTATACCCTTTTATTTTTACATCACATGTGTTTGCCCACTACACAAATATTTAACTAAACTATTTCTTTACTTGGGAAACATGTAGATATCTAACTCAAAGTATTGCCTTATAAGAAATGATCACACTGATGAAACAGAAGTAAGACATTTGCTCAGATTTTTACAAAAAGAAGTTGGTGAGACTTGAAATGCCACCACTGGACCAGGTGCAGCACTAACAAACAAAGCACCATTACCATCATCCTCTAGGAAGATGGTTCTGCCATCACCACTTGAAGCATCAGAGCTCTGTAAGCCAGAGCCATTGGTGTTTCAGGCTGGTTTGCCATGTCTAGTATGCCTGCTTATGACAATGTATGTGTAACTTCATTTCTCTTCCCCACTTTTCCATTTCAGCAACAGGAAGAAAAAAGTCCTCTTGTTCCTGAATGTGAGTATCACAATTTTTGCCACAAATCGGGTCTGGCCACCTGGCTCCAATATTCTGAAAAGCCAAATTAAAACTGAAAAGAAGAAAGATGTATTCCATGTGGACACATTGGGATGATGAACAGAGAGATCTAGGGAAACCTCCAAGTCCGTCTTCAGGGTTCTGAAGTAAGATTAAAGTTTAAATAGATGGCCAATGATACACACATCTAAGTAGCCTCAGTCAAGCTGTGGTGACACCCACCACTGACCCAATGTTTCCTGGGTTTTAGTTTCAGCCTTGGTCTGACAAATAGTTAGAACTCTGTGAAATCGCTTTCCTGGAGACAAGTTCTTCCTTTGGCTGGTGCTATTCCCTTCTCCTAGCATGAGAGTCCTGAAGAAAATTCTCATTTCTTTGGGTTCCATTTTTTCAACAGTCTGATAGTCAAATTGGGAGACAGAAGTGTCTCTTTAGAATATCTTCATTTCTGAAAGAGTAGTTACACTCTGTTGTAGGTGATTTCATTTGTTAACGGTCTAATGAGATTCATTATGTTGAAAAGTCATTTTATGTGCCTTGGTGTAAGCAAATCTAGGATACTTTTATATGCTGAAGAAACAAAAATACTCTGTTTAGCCTATACAATAATTCTTGAATGTTTTGAAGGAGGTTTTTCTTTTCCTTTTTTTTCTCTAATATCCAATCAAGTTCCTAAAAGATATGTCATATCCTTAGAAGAACATGTGGTACTCAAGATGAATATGCAATGAACATCTAAATTATAAAAAATCATGTTTTAAATTCTTATCCATTAACATTTGTTTTTGCTTCCTTTTATATTAAAAAAAACATGGTTCCTCCTAACTTGTCTTCCTTTTCTCCTTCATCCCTCAAGGTTCTAAAACGACATGCTAATGTCTCATTTTCCCAGAGGAGGTGAAGTTTGGAACTTCCCTTTTTTCTTTTTTCTTTTTTCTTTTTACTTATTCTTCTCTCATGTTGTAATTTTTCTCTCATACAAATATTCTTCTCTCATCTTGACCACAACCTCCCCTCCTGCAGTCCTCCCCACCAACATCCCCTCTCTACCAGATCTAACCATTCCTCCATTTCCCTTCAGAAAAGAGCAGGCCTCCAGGGATATTAACTGAACTGGGCACAGCATGATATAATAAGACTATGTACAAACCCTCATAGAACGGCTGGATGAGGCACCCCAGGAGAAGGAATAAGGTACCACAAACAGCAAAAGAGTCAGAGACACCCCCCTCCCACTGTGTGGAGTTCCACAAAAACCCCAAGCTAAATAATCACAGCATGTATGTAGAGGACCTAGCTCAGACCCGTCCAGGCTCGGTCATTAGTGCATCAGTCTTCATGTGCCCCTACGAGCCCTGTTTAACTAACTTTGAGGGTTGTCTGATTCTCCTGGTGTCCTCTACCCTTCTGGCTCCTACAACCCTTCCTCCCTCTCTTCTGCAGGGTTCTGCAAGTTCTGTTTGTTTGTGGTTCTCTGTATCCTCGATCAAGCCTCTATGATGACATTTGGGCTAGACATTGACCTATGAATATAGCAGAATATCATTAGGAATTATTTCGTTGACTTTTGTTTTTGTTTTGTGTAGTGGATAGCTGTTCCAGCTTTGACCTTGAAGCACCACCCCAGTGAGGCAGGCATTAACTGCCATGCCTACCTATGACCTGCCCCTGGCGTGTGGCCAAGACAGGAGCCCTTAAGACCCAAGAACTGAGATCCTTATGTGCCTCTTGGCTTCTCATGATTCTGGATGCAGGATGGCAGATCAAGTTAGAGTTCTTCAAAGAACCCCACTGGACTGTACTCCACCTCTTCCGGATCCTATCATCAATCCCTTTTCTGGATGTAAGTTACCCCAAAATAAACCTCCTTTTAACTACTCAATAAACTACATGGAGTTGCCTTGTTAAATTCCCACATTAGTTTTGTTTTGGTTTGGTTTTGATTGTTTGTTTTTGTCAGTTGTGTTTGGTTCTCCCCTAGGTCTCTGACCATCTAGCTTCCACTTTCTGGTCATCTTGGCTGTGTCAGGCATGGGCTCCTTCTCATGATTTAGGCTTTCAGTTAGACCAGACATTAGTTGGCCACTCCTACAAGCTCTGAGCCACTATTGCCCCAGAACATCTTTTAGGTTGAAGGTTTTGTGACTGGTAGTGTCCTGGTTTCACCACTGGGAGCCTAGCCTGGTTATAGATGATGGCTCTATATCCTCCATTACTAGAAATTCTTACTAGGGTCACCTTCATATGTTCCAGAAAGTTTCCACTGCACAAGATTTCCACATCACCACCTAAATGTCCACCTATCCCCACAGTCTCTCCAGGTACTCTCTCCTCTCCATCTTTCTCTCCCCAGAATCCGTAAGACTTTCACCTTTCAGTTATTATTTTCCCATGTATTTGGAATCCAGGCTATTATGTATTATTTCCTCAGATATTCAAATGTGCCCATTTTCCTAGGGCCTGCATGAATGCAACTCTTGATGGTCCAACCCAGGGCTTTGTAACCTTATGGCACAAGATCCTTTATGCTAAGAATTTTTCACAATTCAAAGCAAATAGGTATTCATATTAAGCATTTACTGATAAAAACTCAAAGAAATTTATTTAAAAATATTTTTTGCTGAGCACATATCTTTTTCATTTATTAAAGATGAAAGGCAATCTGCATACCACCGTAATGGCTCTGTTCCTTATTTTTACACAAGACATTAAACTTTGACTGAATACTTGGTATTAAGAAAAGTAGAGCATCTTCATTTTTCAGAGTTGATTGATGGATTAATTTTAAAATAATCAATGGCAAGAACATATCTTTCCTAAACACAGAGTACAAAATGGCAGGTGCATGTTAAGGATCATTTCAGAAATCGTCAAAAAATCCTGTCCTAATCCCCAAAATGATTTTGATAATGTTTCTGAACCTCCTTAGCAAATTAAGAAGTGGTTTTAAAAGTTAATCATCCTCACATAGTCCAATAAAAAGATAGGCAACTTTGATACTTACATGCTAAGGAATTAGAGTGGGAAAATATTCAAAGTGGTTTTTTTTCCATAATTAACCTTTCATGTTTCTATAAGAGCAGAAAACTTCACACAAGCAGTAAAAACAGTGCAGTTCCTAAGGTGTAATAGTCTTTGGATTGGAGGCAGCTTCTGTTAATGGGAAGGCATGCTGTCCAAAGTGTGCATATGGTACATTCAGAACACAGCCAGAGGTGGAGTCACACAATGCAACATGTGTGAGTGCTGCTGTAACATCCCAAAATTATTACACATTTACTTTTAAATGCAGTTTGGGTCATGGCATGTTGAGAAATTTCTTCTTTCTAACAAACTTTTGTGACCTCCACTTGCTCCTGCAGGAGCCATATGGGGTAAAGAAGCTGTTGTCCCACCTGTCACCATACTCCTTACTCTACAGATGAATGACTCAATTGTTACTCCTACAGATGCCTTTTTTTCAATTTCTCCTCCCTATATAACATTCGTTTTACCTGCTTATGCAAGGCGAACTGTATTTAGCATTCAAACACAGTGCTAAGGAAGGCTTCCTTTAAACAGACTCCTTCAAACAACCTTAAATGTTTCACTAGGTAGGTTCCCCTAACACTCAACTTGATCTCTATCTTAATGTTTCATACAAAATGTTTTAATTAGCCACAGGTTCTTGTTCGGGAGCTATTTCTCAGGATTGAAACATTCCCTCATGGAGGGAAGATGAGAGGCTCACAAAACTCACAGAAATTAAAAAAAAAAAATCAACAACATAATAACAAGAAACAATAAGGAAGTTTTAAAATTCACAGGACACCTCTGTCTAACTCCCACATGGTTATAGAAATAATTCTTGTGGCGAGAAGTCTTCTATAGAGCCACCCATCAGTTGTAGAGAAAACCTCTATGATACAGCTTTCATGGTTGACCATCCATGCTGAGTGGGCTTTGTGGTGATGTAGTAGCCTCTAAGTCACCCATGTAAGTAACTCAATAAGCACAGTGGTTCTCTAGGCTTCACTTGGGTGGATTCATTGGGTGTGTCAATAGTGCCCTATGTGAGGTGAACAGATTACTTGTTCATGTTTCTCTAGGAAAGGTTATGCTGCAATGCTGTCTTTCCACATGACCTTCACAGGAATGCTATGCATTATGCTTCCCCATTGAGTCACTCTTCTGACAAAGCAGATTCTAACTGTAGGCCAAGATGGGGTATGCTAACTTCTGTGTTTTTCTAGAGAAAAACCTTCCTCTGAGAATTTCATATTGTGGTGAATCAATTTATTCCAAGTTCTCTAATTATTTGTTGAAGCCACTCACTTTACTAAGTAGTCTCAAATCCAGTAGTTAAGTATTGCAACTGTGCATGAATTTTTAGCATTTTCTGGCCTGCCCATGCCAAGATTAAGAGCCTTCATGCTTTCTAGTAAAATCCCCAAAGCAAGAAAGCAGAGACATGTGCAGCCAAATGCTCGAAGTAGATAAAAAGTACAATCCACACTGAAATCAAATAGAAGCCATGTGCAAGACTGGTTTTCTACAGTTGCTGGTTTGAAAGAGGTTTTATCAAAAAAGGGATGCCAACTTTCATTGCATATTCCCCTATATCTCTTTAATCATCTCATAACATTGATTTGCAGTAACTGGTCTTCTGTCAAGTGAATGTCTGCCAGATGCATCATGATGATCTTATGAACACAAGTTACGTTATTTATATAATCAAGTTCAAGAGGAATATTTTTCTTTTCTGGTATTCTTATTACAAAATGATGTCAGCTTTTGGTTCTGCCTTCCTTTCATTCTGATGCTTTGTCTTATTTTTCTTAATCACGCTGTAGGTTTGTCAATTATTTTAGACTTTCAGATAACTAACAATTAGATATGCTGTTTCTACCCCCATTGTATCTTCTTTTGATTTCAGTATTTTCCATTATTATTTTTGCTATTGTTTTTCTCTTTTCCTCTTATATCTTTGGACTTTTTATTTGATATGCATTCCAACTTTTAAAAGTGCACATTTAGGTGTGGATTTGGTTTTACGTTTAATTTTAATGATTTTACTTTTCTTATTAAAAGCATATAAGCTCCTGAATTTATTCCTAACAATATATTATTTGTATACTATGCCTGCAAGTATGTTACATCCTCATTTTGTTTAGTTATAGGTGTTATTGTTTGAGTTATAAATTTATTTTTAAAATTTTTCTGTATTTTGACAAGTCAATATTTTGTTCATTGGGCTATATTTTGATAATTTTCAAATAAGTGCAGTTTTTCTAGATATTTCTTGTGATTGCTTTCTAACAAATTACACTGTGCTCACAGAATATGGCCTATTAAATGTCCCAGAATTTTGTATTGTCCCAACATAAGTTTAAGTTTTACAGATGCGAGAAGAGGCTGCGGCAGCGGAGGCAGGAGCCAAGGAGCAGGCTCCAGAAGCTGCTTAGGAACCGGGGACCCAGGAGTGCCCTCACCGTGAGCTCTCAGCTCTGGAGGCGTCATGGCAGAGTACGGGACTCTCCTTCAGGACCTGACCAACAACATCACCCTCGAAGATCTGGAACAGCTCAAGTCAGCCTGCAAGGAGGACATTCCCAGCGAGGAGAGTGAGGAGATCACCACAGGCAGTGCCTGGTTTAGCTTCCTGGAGAGCCACAACAAGCTGGACAAAGACAACCTATCCTACATTGAGCACATCTTTGAGATATCCTGCCGTCCTGATCTACTCACTATGGTGGTTGACTACAGAGCCCGTGTGCTGAAGATCTGGGAGGAGGACGAACTGGATACCAAGCTAAGCCGTATCCCCAGTGCCAAGAAATACAAAGACATTATCCGGCAACCCTCTGAGGAAGAAATCTTCAAATTGGCTCCCCCACCAAAGAAGGCCTGAGCAAGGGGGAGGAAGAGGAGGAAGGTTGGATCTTCATCAGACCACTCCCTTCCCCATCCTCAATGGGAGGGGCTAGGGCAACCCCCCTTCCTTGTACCCACATACTAACTTGGTCCTAACCCCCTTACTATGCGCGCATGTGTGCGTGTTCACATGCTCTGTCTGTCTGTCTAGCTCATCTAGTTCCTCCTCCTCATGAGAGGACTGGAGTCAGAGGAGGGGGAGCTTAATTTCCCCACTATAGGGGAGGTAGAAGCTATTTCTGTGTAAATAGGAATTGGCACATTCCTCCTCCTCCCCTTTCCTCTACTCTTCCCCCACTCTTTCCCCACATCTTTAAAGTATGGTAGCAGAAGAACCTGCATTTTCCTACACTGAGAATCTAAGGTGAAGATGAGGTATGGGAGAGATGGTTAGAGCTAAAGAAAACCAATGGGGAAGGAAGATAAGAGCTACTCAACCTCTACCTGGAAGGGGAAAGAAGAGCCAGAATTCAGTGCTTGTAAATCTGTGCTGGACTGGCTAGAACCCAGTTTCCGGCTATTCCTTAGGCTGAAGTTCTGAGTGCCAGTAGGCCCTCTTTTATGCCCTTGTCACAGGCCTGGGATAGATATGAGCCAGAAATCTTAATGAGAAGACCACTAGATCCTTTCCTGGCACCAAAAATCAAACCCCATGGAGAAGCCAGCATTTGATGTCCTCAACTTCTGCTCTGGAGAGACTATGCTGGGACCCATGCACTACTGAGCCTGACATGGGGATGCAGACAGAGACAGGCCCACTTTCTAGTCCATTCCTGAACACAGACTGTTGAATATACTGACCCTGAGCCTAGGAAGGTTGGGGAATGAGATCTGTAGGTTTTAACCTCAACCTGCCCAAACCTACAGGGTCCCAATAAGGCAACCTTCACACTCTCCAGTTTAGAATTCCCCAAGCAAGAAAGTTACTTACAGTGGTTTCCTCTGCACTGACACTGATTACCACCCCAATTCAATCCAGGAAGGGACTTGGTAACCTTTCTCATTTGGGTTTGTGGATGCCTCCAAGCCAAGTTACTAGAGTACAGTGAGTGAACCCAGCCTCCTACCTATCCCAAGATGCCCTTCCCCATCTTGACCGTGCTAACTGTGTGTACATATATATTCTACATATATGTACATTAAAC
Source organism: Peromyscus californicus insignis (assembly GCF_007827085.1). Lineage (NCBI taxonomy): Eukaryota > Metazoa > Chordata > Mammalia > Rodentia > Cricetidae > Peromyscus > Peromyscus californicus. Next base: position 79,325,496 of record NW_026294573.1, read on the forward strand.
CCGCACTGCTATGACTGCCGTTTTTTGTGGTTTTGAGCATTAACTTATTGTCTAGGCCAGGACAGGAGTGGGAGGGGATGCTACAGTGAAGGGAGTGGCAGAGCCACATTGTTACATAGTCCAAACAGAAAAGAAAGCATTCCAACCATCCACAGCAAAATTTAATTTACATGCAAGCTCAGAGACTATGTAGAGGAAGTTGAAGGTAGGAGCTTCTAGGGCGTGGGAGCAAAGCTTCCCAGGGAGGGGAGGTCAGGCTGTCAGCAGAGGGAGGAAGCCAGACTGGCTAGAGCGCCCTCAACTCCTAGCCCAGCCCAGTCTGCCCTTCCCCTCTGGCCACTGCTGCAGACACCTGCCTTAATACACACACCTCGAAGACTCCAGTTTTGCCTTAAAGGTGCTTCCTAAGTCTCCCTAGTCCTGTCTGGTTTCTCCTTCAAGAAAAGAGATACTTGTACAACCGGGAGAAAGGAAATAAGCGTAAACCATCCTTCCATCTGGGATGGTCTATGAGAGCAAAAGTGAGATGGAGCTTTCCTGATGGAAGAAACAGGAAAGAGAGGGTGCTTTTCAGCAGTTTCTCTGTCAGAAAAAAACAAAAACTTTAAATAGACTAACCTGCCCTAATAGACTGATACCCTGCTACCTCCCCTTGCTGCCGTGAGGTTGCTCCTAGCCTGTGCTCCCTGTCTGCAGCGTGCATGGCCTTGTTCTAACCCTGGAATAAAGGTGACTGACTGTACTGTAAAAAAAAAAAAAAGTTTTACAGATGCAGTGGTTTGTGCTGGAAAATACTGCAACATCGACAGATACTGAACATTTCAAGTTTTTGGTCTCTGTAAAAAGGTTTAACATTCAACTAATTAGTTCTCCTTAAGATATGAACTAATTTTTGTAAATCTTCCATAACAATGTGAATCCTCTTTTTTGTTGTTTGTTTGTTTTGGTTTGGTTTTTTTTTTTTTTTTTTTTTTTTTGGTTTTTCGAGACAGGGTTTCTCTATGTAGCTTTGTGCCTTTCCTGGAACTCGCTTTGGAGACCAGGCTGGCCTCGAACTCACAGAGATCCGCCTGCCTCTGCCTCCCGAGTGCTGGGATTAAAGGCGTGCGCCACCACCGCCCGGCTGTTTTGGTTTTTTTGAGACTGGATTTCTCTGTGTAGCTTTGGAGCCTATCCTGTAACTCACTCTGTAGACCAGGCTGGCCTCAAACTCAGAAATCCACCTACCTCTGCCTCCCAAGTGCTAGGATTAAAGGCATGCACCACCACTGCCCAGGCTTACAATGTAAATAAATTCTTGATCATGAAATTGATTTCTCTCCCACTTCAGGCAGGAAATAAAAAGATGTTAAAATTACAATCTTGAATCTATCTATAAGATCTCTGATCTCAGAGCTGCCAAAATATTGGAATATTCACAAAAAAATTTAAAAATTTTTATTATATGTTAATAATTAGTTAATCGCACAATTATTCATAATAGAGGTGAAGACATTTTTATTCCAAAGGTAGATAAAAACAGTAACACAAAGTATAAAAATCAGGAAAGGAGGAAGGTAATGCCAGATTAGCGAGGGAGGGAGGCAGTAAAACCACTTCCAGATCACCAACTGGGCATGGTGCCATCAAGTTATGGGAAGAAAGAATGTAGGAGAGGTAGGAAAAATGAGAGGGAAGGAAAGAGAAAGGGATGGAGGAATGGAGGGACTGAACACTGAACCTTTTTATATACTGTGATGGCCTTATGTTGCCTTGCTGAATTCTTTTTTTTAATTAAGAAATGTTTTATTCATTTTACATACCAACCACAGATACCCATCTCTTCCCTCCACCCCCAGCCTTCCTCCAACCCAACCCGTCCTCCATTTCCTTCTTCCGCAAGGTAAGGCCTTCCATGGGGAGTCAGCAGAGCCTGGTACATGTTGCTAGAGTTTTCCTGCCTGGCCCACAGTCAGGGCAAATCTCTCTCACCCGCCAGTCCCAAGCCGCTCAAACCCGATCAAGTAAACACAGAGACTTATATTGGTTACAAACTGTATGGCCGTGGCAGGCTTCTTGCTAACTGTTCTTACAGCTTAAATTAATCCATTTCTATTAATCTATACCTTGCCACGTGGCTTGTGGCTTACCGGTACTTTACATCTTCCTTATCCTGATGGCGGCTGGCAGTGTCTCTCTCACCCAGCTTCCTGTTCTCTCCATTCTCCTCTCTGTCAGTCCCGCCTATACTTCCTGCCTGGCCACGGGCCAATCAGTGATTTATTCATTGACCAATCAGCAACACATTTGACATACAGACCATCCCACAGCACCTCCCCTTTTCTTTTCTTAAAAAGGAAGGTTTTAACCTTTACACATCTCCAAAGTCAGCTTGGTATATTTGGGAATTTGGGCGTAGCTTCTCTTACTACTTCCTGCTGGAGGGGGGCGCTGTATCTTCTGGGGAAACAAAGAAAATTTTAGGATCATGGAGTAGTCCGTGAGGCTGTATCATCTGAGCCAGTTGTCTTGAAACGGTTCTGGATGTTGGATCATCTGGGCCATGGTGTCATCGGAGACCTTTCAGGGGGTCTTGGCTGGTCAAACCTGATGTATCTTAATCTGGAACAAATCCATAGCCTCTTGCTTTCTGTGGAAACAAAAGAGACTCTTTTCCAAAGCAACATATCCTTACATCCAAATTTTGAAGTCAAAGTATCTTTAAAATATACATACTGGTTTAACTCAGCTTCCTTTACAATCAAATATCTCTCTGTAGTTAAGAATCCCAAAGACAACACAATCCAGACTCTCTGTGTAATAGTCATCTCTATGTGGCTTATTTTTTATATTAATTTTACTGTCTCTTTAAAGACTTTATTTTTTAAAACCATGTATTTGTTTCTATACTGTATATATCACCTTTTTTTTGTCTCTTTTAAGCCTACGTGTATTTTACACACATTTTAAACTATTACATCTGAATCTGTCTTATTGTGAATCTATTGCTTTAAGCTGCAGCAGCTGTGGCTGCTGGCTCCGCCCACCTCAGCTTCCCAACATGGTGTGGTACTTTACCACCAGCTCTGGGAGCTATCGTGGGTCTATGCTTTTATCCAAGCAGCATGTAGCCCAGAAACCTCTTTTGTTTTGTACTAGCAAAGGATAAATCCACAATGTAGCTTAATGTGCCACTTGCAGAGGCCTCATTCCCGCCATATGGCAGGTCGAGCGCGCACGCCAGCAACCCGCCAGTAGCTCAAACGGGCAGCTGCCGCTCATTTGAGACAGACAATTAGGAAGCTGTTTTTAGCTCCGTTTTAGAATCTTTTTTTTCAGTTTTTAGGTGGAAACTCTTGCCACCACGTTGGACGCCAGGTACATTCAGTAGAGGCATGTCCAAGCTCTTCCTCCTGCATCAAGGCTGTGCAAGTTGTCCCAACATAGATAGTTGGCTCCAAAAAGCCAGCTCATACACTAGGGATGGATCCTGATCCTACTGCCAGGGGGTTCCTTAAGCAGATCAAGCTATGCAGAGCCTAGCCCAGTACCATGGAAGCTCCCCACTTGTTTGTCTAAAGTTCATGAGTTCCCACTATCTTGGTTCAGTTGTCTCTGTGGGTATCCCCATCATGATCTTAATGCCCCTTGCATGTATCGCCCTGGGAATGGGAAATAGATGAGATTTCCATGAATAAACTGGGGGTGAGGGGGGGCAGTAGAGGGTAGGGGATAGGGGATGAGAACATAAGGGAATGGGAGGGTCGAGCTGGAACAGGGACAGAGTAGGAGAGTGATAAAAGAGCTTTGCTGAATTCTACAGCCATAGCTTGCTCCTTCTGCTACAACACATGGTTAAGAAGGCTTTAATGAGTGCTCGCTTCGGCAGCACATATACTAAAATTGGAACGATACAGAGAAGATTAGCATGGCCCCTGCACAAGGATGACATGCAAATTCGTGAAGCGTTCCATATTTTTACACAGGCAATAGATAAAGCCACAGCAGTAAACCCCAACGAAGAGAAGTACACACACACATTACCACCAAAAAATAACAAGAATGAACAATCACTGGTCATTAATATCCCTCAATATCAATGGACTTAATTCACCTATAAAAAGACATAGGCTTACAGAATGGATACAAAAGCAGGACCCATCTTTCTGCTGCATATAAGAAACACATCTCAAATCCAAAGATAGACACTACCTAAAAATAAAAGGCTGGGAAAAGACTTTCCAATCAAACGGTCTTAAGAAACAAGTGGGTGTAGCCATCCTGATATCCAGCAAAATAAACTTCAAACTAAAATCAATCAAAAGAGATCAAGAAGGGCATTACATACTCATCACAGGAAAGATCCACCAAGATGAAGTCTCAATTCTGAACATTTATGCCCCAAACACAAGGGCACACACCTATGTAAAAGAAACATTACTAAAGCTTAAATCACATATAAAACCTCACACATTAATAGTGGGAGACCTCAACACCCCACTTTCACCACTGGACAGATCTCCCAAATCCAAACTTAACAGAGAAATAAAAGACTTAACTGATGTCATGACTCAAATGGACTTAATCGATATCTACAGAACATTCCATCCTAACAAAAAAGAATATACCTTCTTCTCAGCACCCCATGGAACCTTCTCTAAAATCGACCACATACTTGGCCACAAAACAAATCTCAACAGATACAAAACAATTGGAATAACCTCCTGTGTTCTATCAGACCACCATGGTTTAAAGTTAGATTTCAACAACAACAAAAACTACAGAAAACCTACAATCTCATGGAAACTGAATAATACTCAACTGAATCACCAATGGGTTAAGGAAGAAATAAAGAAAGAAATTAAAGACTTCCTAGAGATCAACAAAATGAAGACACCACATACCCAAACCTATGGGACACTATGAAAGCAGTACTAACAGGGAAATTCATAGCACTAAATGCCCACATAAATAAGTTGGAGAAATTTCACACTAGTGACTTAACAGAACACCTGAAAACTCTAGAACAAGAAGAAGCAAAGTCTCCCAGGAAAAATAGACGCCAGGAAATTATCAAAGTGAGAGCTGAAATCAATAAAATAGAAACAAAGAGAACAATACAAAAAATTCATGAAACAAAGAGTTGGTTCTTTGAGAAAATCAGCAAGATAGATAAGCCCTTATCCAAACTAACCAAAAGACAGAGAGAGAGCATCCAAATCAACAAAATCAAAAATGAAAAGGGGGACATAACAACAGACATTGAGGAAATCCAGAGAATCATCAGGTCATACTTCAAAAACCTCTACTCCAGAAAACTGGAAAATGTAAAAGAAATGGATAACTTTCTGGATAGGTACCTAAGTTAAATCAAGACCAGATAAACTATTTAATTAGTCCAATAACCCCTAACGAAATAGAAACAGTCATTAAAAGTCTCCCAATCAAAAAAAGCCCAGGACCAGATGGTTTCAGTGCAGAATTCTACCAGATCTTCAAAGAAGAGTTAATACCAATACTCTCTAAATTGTTCCACACAATAGAAACAGAAGGAAAATTACCAAACTCCTTCTATGAGGCTACAATTACCCTGATTCCTAAACCAAACAAGGATACAACAAAGAAAGAGAACTACAGACTGATCTCCCTCATGAACATTGATGCAAAAATAGTCAATAAAATACTGGCAAACAGACTACAAGAACACATCAAAACAATTATCCACCATGATCAAGTAGGCTTCATTCCAGGGATAAGGGTGGTTCAACATACGAAAGTCTGTCAATGTAATACACCATATAAACAAACTCAAAAAAAAAACCATATGATCATCTCACTAGATGCAGAAAAGGCATTTGACAAAATCCAACACCCCTTCATGATAAAGGTCTTGGAGTGATCAGGAATACAAGGAACTTACCTAAACATAATAAAGGCAATTTATAGCAAGCCAACAGCCAACATCAAATTAAATGGAGAGAAACTCAAAGCAATTCCACTAAAATCAGGAACAAGACAAGGCTGTCTGCTCTCCCCATACTTATTCAATATAGTACTTGAAGTTCTAGCCAAAGCAATAAGACAACATAAGGAGATTAAGGGGATACAATTGAAAAGGAAGAAGTCAAGCTTTCCCTATTTGCAGATGACATGATAGTATACTTGAGCGACCCCAAAGATTCCACCAAGGAACTGATACAGCTTATAAACACCTTCAGCAACATAGCAGGATACAAGATCAACTCAAAAAAATCAGTGCCCCTCCTATATACAATGGACAAAGAAGCTCAGAAGGAAATCAGAGATACATCACCCTTTACAATAGCCACAAATGACATAAAATACCTTGGGGTAACACTAACCAAGCAACTGAAGGACCTATATGACAAGAAATTTAAGTCCCTGAAAAAAGAAATTGAAGAAGATGTCAGAAAATGGAAAGATCTCCCATGCTCATGGATAGGCAGGACTAACATAGTAAAAATGGCAATCTTACCAAAAGCAATCTACAGATTCAATGCAATCCCCATCAAAATACCAACACAATTCTTCACAGACCTGGAAAGAATAATACTCAACTTCGTATGGAAATCAAAGAACCCAGGATAGCCAAAAGAATCCTGTACAATAAAATCACCTCTGGAGGTATCACAATCCCTTACTTCAAGCTCTACTATAGAGCTACAGTAATAAAAACAGCTTGGTACTGGCACAAAAACTGACATGTGGACCAATGGAATCGAACTGAAGACCCTGACATTAATCCGAATATGTATGAACACGTAATTTTTGACAAAGAAGCCAAAACTTTACAATGAGAAAAAGAAAGTATCTTCAACAAATGGTGCTGGCATAACTGAATATCAACATGTAGAAAGCTACAAATAGATCCATATCTATCACCGTGCACAAAACTTAAGGACCTCTTCATAAATCCAGCTACTCTGAACCTGCTAGAAGAGAAAGTAGGAAGTAGTCTTGAACGCATTGGCATAGGAGATCACTTCCTAAATAGAACACCAGTAGCACAAACAGAGAAACAATCAATCAATGGGACTTCTTGAAACTGAGAAGCTTTTGTAGAGCAAAGGATACCGTCAACAAGGCAAAGCGACAGCCTACAGAATGGGAAAAGATCTTCACCAACCCCATATCTGACAGAGGACTGATATCCAGAATATACAAGGAACTCAAGAAATTAGACATCAAAATGCCCAACAGTCCAATTAAGAAATGCCTATAGAACTAAACAGAGAACTCTCAACAGAGGAAACTCAAATGGGCTCAACATCCCTAATCATCAGGGAAATGCAAATCAAAACAACTCTGAGATACCACCTTATGCCTGTCAGAATGGCTAAGATCAGAAACACTGAAGACACCTTATGCTGGATAGGATGTAGAGCTAGGGAAATCTCTCCTCCACTGCTGGTGGGAATGCAAGCTTGTACAACCACTTTGGAAATCAATATGGCACTTTCTTAGAAAATTGAGAATCCATCTCCCCCAAGATCCAGCTATACCACTCTTGGGCATATACCCAAGGAATGCTTAATCACACCACAAGAGCACTTGTTCAGCTATGTTCATAGAAGCATTATTTGTAATAGCCAGAACATGGAAACAACATAAATGCCCTTCAACTGAAGAATGGATAAATAAAATGTGGTACATATACACAATGGAATACTACTCAGCAGAGAAAAACAATGACATCTTGAGGTTTGCAAATAAACGATGGATCTAGAAAAAATCATCCTGAGTGAGGTAGCCCAGACTCAGAAAGACAAACATGGTATGTACTCACTCATAGGAGGATACTAGACATGAAACAAGGATGACTGGACTGCTACTCACATCACCAGGGAGGCTACCTGGAAAACAGGTCCCCAAGAAAGACACGGGGATCGCCCAATGACACAGAAATGAAAAAGATCTACATGAACAGCCTGGACATGAGTGGGGGTAATGAAGGGCGAGGGTCAAGGGAAAGAGAGCTTGGGGGAATTGGAGATCCCAGCTGGATCAACAACAGAGAGGGAGAACAAGGAATAGGAGACCATGGTAAATGAAGACCACATGAGAATAGGAAGAAGCAAAGTGCTAGATAGGCCCACAGAAATCCACAATGATACCCCCACAACAGACTGCTGGCAATGGTCAAGAGTCAGCCCGAACTGACCTACTCTGGTGATGGGATGGCCAAGCACCCTAATTGTCGTGCTAGAAACCCTATCCAACTACTGAGGGATCTGGATGCAGAGATCCATCGCTAGGCCCCAGGTGGAGCTCTGGGAGTCAAATTAGCAAGAATGAGAAGGGTTTATATGAGCGAGAATTGTTGAGACCAAGGTTGGATAAAGCACAGGGACAAATAGCCAAACGAATGGAAACACATGAACTATAAACCACTGGCTTAGGGGCCCCCAACTGGATCAGGCCCTCTGAATGGGTGAGACAGTTGATTGGCTTGATCTGTTTGGGAGGCATCCAGGCAGTGGGACCAGGTCCTGTGCTCATTGCATGAGTTGGCTGTTTGAAACCTGGGGCCTATGCAGGATCGCTTGGCTCGGCCTGGGAGGAGGGGACTGGACCTACCTGGACTGAGTCTACCAGGTTGATCACAGTCCGCGGGGGAGGCTTTGCCCTGGAGGAGGTGGGAATGGGGGGTGGGCTGGGGGGAAGGTGAAGGGGATCGTAGTGGGGAGAACAAGGGAATCCGTGGCTGAATTATAGAACTGAATTGTGTTGCAAAATAAAAAATAATAATAATAAAAAAGAATGTGGAGAGAGAAAATAAGCTTTCTCAGGACCCTGTACCGCATTTTGAAATTGTGAATAAAGCATATTTATTAGGCATCTGGGATATACAGCTAGAGAATTTATCAAACTGTGAAATAATCAATTGTGAATTATCTGATGTTCCTTTTTCCAGAGACAAACATAACCATTGTCTACAATTGGGAACTGTCCTACTTTCCAAGGATTTTTCCACAGCTTTTGTGTTTTTCTATTTTGATACTTTTAATAATTAATTTTCTTTATAACTAAACTCTCATTGAACCAGTACAAGTCACCCAATACTATGCATTAGCTCCAAAAATTAAAAATATTTATTTTCTGTATATACCTCATTATTTCTTGATATGTAGCACTAATTACTTTTATTTTTATTTAGATAATATTTATATTGATGCAACCCTTCAATTAGACAATTTCAAATGTTTTGATCAGTTGATTGGAAATAATATTCTTACTTTTGAAAATGTAAATATTTAATTAATGGGATTGACTTTGTGGATCAATGTATTGCCATTTTATGTAGTATACATAAATACAAAATAAAGACATAGTTTCCTGAAATTTCAAATTCCCAAAAAAAATTACCAAAGGAATTTGAGATAAATCAGACCAAATGTTAGCTAGAACTGAATATATTTCATGCACTCTATTATATATACTGTAAATTGCTTTAAATGATTAACTTCCATAAGAAATTGTCCATAAAAATAATTCCACTAAAAAAAAAGAAGGCTTTAATGAGAGAGCCCAAAGAAACAGCTTTGGTAAAGATTTTTTTGGTTTTTAACTGAGCTTAGGGAAGTCAAAGAAAATTGCACCAGCATTTTCTTGGCATTCAGTGTGGGCCTTGTGGCTGTATCATGTTTGGGACAACACTTTTTAAAAACAAGAAGTGTGCCACACATGTATTTTTTTCCTCTTCTTATAAAAACCAGCAGTTTCTTTATAGGATCCCAGTTTCATGACCCTTTCCCATCTAAGTACCTCTCAAAGGCTCAACTTTTATCTGGTATATTGAGTTAAGTTTCAGCCTTAGTTTTGGGGGCACAGACAGATCATAGAGGCCTGGCTGTGTTTGCTCTATCATTAAGCTCTTTCCCTTTGCATAATCCACTGAAGTATTAATTTCTTCTTATTAGTTTCACTCCTTTTAGCCATTTTTATTTGTGACTACTGACATCAAGCATGTGGAAGACCATGACATACAAATACAACTTCTTTCTTCACTTATTTTGATGTTCTTCAGTGAACTTTAGGAACCCACAGATTTGATGTTTCCCTGTTTTATGTCTGGAAGTGCTATCTGATAATTAATTGATCCCCAAATATTTCTTAAACTGTTTCATTCTCTAATGTTTTTCAGTGAGATAGGCACTGTACTCACATTGAAACCTCTTTAAAGGTTCTTTTATTTTATATTTCACTTTTATTTAAAATCATTAGTGCATAAAGAACACATAGGAAAAAGAGCTTGCAAAAACAAACTACTGCTGTCATAAGGACCAGCCTGAAGTATTACAGGGCTCAAAGGGGATCCACTGAGTTGGTGTACTTTTTTATCTGAGAGAATAAAGAGAAACACACACACACTCTTGATAGTTTTCTTCTGATTTTTCTTTATTCTTCTGTATTCTTCCTCTACACCTTTACTGGTGATTTCTTTCCTCATTCTTGATGTTTTCCTTCTAACTAACTTTATTTTTTTTTACATTACAGCTTATATACCCTTGCAAAAATCTTTCAAGCAATATAAAAATTACAATGTGGTTACATTCTATTTTTCAAGTGAATGATTACTGTGAATACAAGAAAAAACAGCATCTTTTTCATATCCCTTATATGATTAAATATTTTATGTATTACAGGTGAAAAACAAGTTGCCCCAAGAATCAATACACATTCAAGTCCAAGCAACTAGTTATAGATTAACAGAATGTGAGCAAGCAAGATCTTTTTCTCAGCCAGTTCTTTTGCTGGCAGGCTGCATTTTGTGGTTACAAAAAAATGATCAATTATTTTATTATTTCAAAAGGTAATCATATAAGAAATCTTAGAAGAATCACAAATCTAAACTTTTATAGAATCAGCCAGCTCTATTTTAAATCCTCAGGGTATATACCCACTCACCAACAGTATATATATATATATATATATATATATATATATCAGCTGAGGCCAGAAAAGCGTATAAGGAATTAATCATTATTTTCGATCACCAGCCAACAATCCTAGGTATGTCAGCCAATAATAATTGGGCTGCTTTGTTTTTGTTCCCTGACCTTAATGAGTCCCTCACTCAATTATATACCTTTCTAAAACTTTAGGTTGTCTTCTTGGGTTTTTCACCTCAAAGCTATTTGATAAAAGACGTCCTAGTCTAATCTTAAGCTATTTTCAAAGCTTTTTTTCAGCTATGATGCACTCTGAAATCTGTAAACACATCTCCCAAAATTAAAAGAATTTTAGCTAGCTGGGATACTGGGACTCAATTGTTTTTCTTAATCATTGACCTAAGCCTCAGTCTATACAGCTCCTCAATAGAAACTCATGTGTTCTAGCTGTGTGACATTTCCTTGTTTTATTTTTTATCCTCTGCAACCTCTACTTCATCAGAGGTTGGGTCAACATTTTATCCTACATTTACCTATGTTAATTTTTCCACTAAACTAACCTCTATCATAATTCCTTATTATATTTATTAAAAACCCTCAGTCATCAAAATCCTATTTCAGCTAACACTATTAATGTATAAAATCATTGCTTCAGTTAAACAATACAGCTTAAGGGAAAATTATCTTCATAATAATCCACAGATAAAAATCCCTAGTAGACTAGGATATTTCCAAGGGATGATCATACTGCACTAAGGACAGTGGGGATCTCCCCATGCCCATTCACATTATATCAGATACTAGAGAAGAATGGCAGCAGCAATCATGCAAATACATAGCAGTAGCAAGAAATATTCTAGGACTGAGGCTCTCAGGGGCTTGCCTATCCAAGATTCACCCATCAGAGTTTTATTTCCTGGTGGGCTGATCCCCTGAAGTCAATTGCCATCTGCTGCTCCTCTGACATGGCTATCAGCAGCACACATATTACACTAAGTAGAGGGGACTCAGTATGCATGCCTAATCAAACCTCAAAAACTGAGATGTGTGATCTCATGACTATATCTAATGGGGTGAGGTCAGGAGCTGGGAGAGAATAGACATAACCTCATTTATAACTGGTCATCGAGTGTTCCAGGGGATGAAGGACTTTAAAAGCAGGCTGTTCAGTACTGGAGACATTAAATAGTCCTGTTGACAGGGTGACTTCAGGAAATCATTGGGCAAAGTGAAGTTGATAATATAAAACCTTCAAATTTTCATCTGTCAAAATGGGGCACAGATAATCCAGTAAGTTTCTGCAGGCTGGTCACTTTCTAAGAAAGAAACTAGCCTGGATGCTAGTTGTGACATCACTACAGTATTCTGAACAGCAGTACTTGAAAAGTTTCAAGTGTCTCCATCATGATAGACCTTACAAAGATTAGCAATGGCCCCCAATACCTCCTTTGTGAAACATGTTTGATTAAGACCTACAACATTGCCAGGGCTGTCTAAAAGACTCCCAAAACATATAGTCTACTGCTGACACCTTTGGTTATCCTTCAGGGGCTGAAAGTAAATTCCTATTGCTGAAGACAAGATGTACTTCAAAAATAGGTACCAGAAGCCCTTGAGCTGGAACTTTCCTGAAAGCTCTCTGAGGTGTAGTTTTCCTCATACTAGAAGGCATAAGGCAAGCTTCCAAAAGAGAAAAGCAGCCAGCAGTACCACTCAGCTATCAGCATGGCATAATAACCCTATCGTTGCAGTAGTTACACACATAACTTAGTGGTAACCAATGGCTCTCTAATTGAACATAAAACCCATTCAACAAGAGGGATGCCATTCCTAGAATTGAAAACCAAGCCAACTAATCAGTGCTAGTGAAATCATGGTTCCTGAAGTATCTACAACTAATTTACTAAACTAGCAAAATTCTTACCAATAATCTATAAACATTTGTCCTTATATCCACAGATAAGTGTAGTCTTCACACCTCCTTGGAGAAACTTCTCTTTGCAACAGAAAGATATCACTATAGTGCTGTGGATATCACGCTATATAAATAAAACTCTGATTGGCCAATAGCCAGACAGGAAGTATAGGCGGGACTAACAGAGAGGAGAAGGGAGGAAACAGGAAGGGAAGGGAGAGACTGGCTGGAGCCGCCGCCAGGACAAGGAAGATATAAGGTACCAATAAGCCACAAGCCACGTGGCAAAGTATAGATTAATAAAAATGGGTTAACTATAAGAGTAAGAGCTAAGCCGGGCGGTGGTGGCGCACACCTTTAATCCCAGCACTCGGGAGGCAGAGCCAGGCGGATCTCTGTGAGTTCGAGGCCAGCCTGGGCTACCAAGTGAGTTCCAGGAGAGGCGCAAAGCTACACAGAGAAACCCTGTCTCGAAAAACCAAAAAAAAAAAAAAAAAAAAAAAAGGGTAAGAGCTAGACAATGATAGGCCTGAGCTAATGGCCAAGCAGTTTAAATAATGTAAGAGTCTGTGTGTTTATTTTGTAAGTGGGCTCTGGGACTGGTGGGACTTGGAGGGAGCTGGAGAGAAATTCTCCAGCTACACTATAGAAAGCCACAAATAATCAACATGCACAGTTAAGGATCCGAGTCCAAATGCATAAGTCTACAAAACACTCCCACACCTAAGGCTCAGTGAACATTAAAGAAGAGGGGGTGGAAAGATTGTAAGAGACAGAGGATCAGGAACTTTGCTGTGAGATTGTGTCTCCTAGTAAAATCAGAATCTATATCTGTACAGTCTCACCAGCATGATTGTCCAAATGTGAGGTGAACATACGCTAAACTGCATGGGGAAAGATCAAGAGGCCTCAATTCTATGCCATGAACTACAAACAACTGAGTAAAGCTGGAAGCAGGAGAGGTATCTCTCCCCAGGTAAGAGAACACCAATTGGTTTTCCAATGACAAATGGTCAGCTGCAAACACACTTACAAGTAGACTCAACAAGTTATACTGGTAAATATGTATATATATATATACATATATATGTATATATATATACAATGTATCTATGCATACAATAACAGTTGATGATGAAAAGAGGCCTTGAATTTGAAGAACAGTGGGGAAGGATATATTGGAGAATTTGCAAGTATGATAGAGAAGGAAGAAATGTTGTAATTAAAATACAAAAAAAGCAAAAGACAAAAGAAATATTTACAGAAATAATCTCCAGCATTATCATCTCTAACATATGAGAACTGTTTAAAAAGTCCTTTACATTATTGCAATAATTTGGTTATCATGCAAATAAGTAATCCCTGTATGTATTAGTCAGCATTTCCATTACTGTGAGAAAATACATGACAAAAAATTCAAGAAGAAAGGCTTCATTGGCTCACAGTTTGAGGATACTATTCATCATGACAGAAACATGAGGCTCACAGTTGGAGGGTGCATTCCATCATCATAGAAATCAGGGAGCAGAGGGAAAGAGAGAAGAAAACTGATTCTCAGGTTGCTTTTTACATTTTATTCAGCCTAGAATCCCAATCCATGGGATGGCACCATATACATTCAGCATGATTCTTTCTCCTCAGTTAAAACTCAGTGGAAATACCTTTATAGGCATACTGATAGGTGTGTTTCCATGGTGATTCTAAATCCAGTCAACTTGACAGTGAAGATTAGATAGCACCACTCTACTCCTTGTCATCCAAACATTCAAACACAACACTGAAAATCATCACATTCTACCCCTGACTCCTAAAGTCTCATTTTCATCTCACCATGCTAAATGCATCAAGTATATCTCTAAAATACCCATGATCTTTGACAATTCCAGTAATGTTGAAAAGTCTACACACCTAATTCTTCTCTGAGACTCAAAAAATATCTCATTATTGTGTGCCTTTCTAATAATCAGAGAAACAAGTGAAAGACTTCTAACTATAATGGCACAGAATAAGCATTTCCTTTCTGCAGTCATTTGAATGACAATTATCTCCATAGACCCACATATTGGAGTACATTGTGTAGTAGTTTGAATAGGTATGGCCCACACAGACTCTTAAGTTTGAATGCTTGGCACATAGGGAGTGGCACTAATGGGTGGTGTCGCCTTGTTGAAGGAAGTGTATCACTATGGAGGTAGACTTTGAGGTCTCATATGCTCAAGCTATACACAGTGTGGCACACAATCTCCTTCTGCTGCCTGTGGATCAAGATATAGAACTTTCTGCACCTTTTCCAGCACTATGTCTGCTTGAATTCTGTCATGTCTGGCCATGATGATAATGGACTAAACCTCTGATACTGTAAGCCCTCGCCCAGTTAAATGTTTTCTTTTATTACAGTTGCCATGGTCATGGTGTCTCTTCACAGCATTAGAAACTCTAAGACAGCTGGTCCCCAGTTAATAGAACTTTTGGGAAGAGATTAGAAGGTGCAGCCTTGATAGAGGAGATGTGTCACTGGATGCTGGCTTGAGAGTATCTTTCAAGAGCCTCCTGTCATCCCAAGTATATTCTCTATGTCCCCTGTTTGAAGCTGAAGATATGAACACTCATTTATTCCTGCAGCCATGCCTTTACTTTACCATCATGGTACCCAGCCCTCTGGAAGTTATCCAATTGAGTGCTTTCTTTTATATGTTGCCTTGGTTGTGATAATTTATCACATCAATGGAAAAGTAATCAATATAACTATCTTGTTATGTCCTCTGCCAAGTAAATTTTTTAAAAAAGTTATCAAAAGAGGGCATGAATGGGGTTGAGGGTCTTATTATAGATATAAAGGAGAACACAGGCACAAAGACCAGAGGTATCTAGCAAAGTCCAGAATGAACATGCCCAACAGACTGAACCAGATCATGTGAGGAGAGAGGAAAGGAGAAAGACCAAGATCAGGGGCCAAAAGGCCAAGCGGCCAAGAGGCTAGGTTATATAGGAATCAGAGAAGGGGTAAAGAGAAGCCCAGCCCAGACCCTGTGTGGTATACCAGGGTACTGAGAGAGACTAGTAAACAGCATCTGCTTCATTATGTTAATAGGCACCTCCACCTCAGTTAGCCTTTGTCCCTGATTTAAGACCTAACACCAAACAAATTAGTTCATTAGTTTTTAATTCAACCTCAAACAAGTTCTCAGGACATGGGTAAAATGAAGCCAGTTTTTTGGTTTTGGTTTCTGGTTTTTTTGTTTTGTTTTTTTTCCCCCTATAATGTAATACCAATGGTCTCTACATTGAAATCAACAGCTACAAGGGCCTGAGGACCATGGGGTCAAGTTCATCATAGCAACAGCTACAATGGCCTGAGGACCATAGTATCAGGTTTACCATAGCTACAGGCCCACTTTGGACACTAACTGTTAGTGACTTTTCTCATTCCTAAACAAGACACTTGACAAAAGTAACTTAAAGAAGGCAGGGTTTATTTTTAGTTCACACCTTTTGGGTACATTCAAATATGACAGGAAGTCATACTGGCAGAATAATGGAGCAGCTGGCCACACTGTAGCAACAGTCAAGAAGCAGGGAAATGAATTGCTGTTACTCGGCTTACTTTGCCCCTTTTCTCAGGGTAGGTTCCTCAGCCTACGGGATAGTGCTGCTCATATTAAGTGTGGCTCTTCCTTCCACAGTTAGAGCTTTATGGAAACATTCTTATAGACACACCTAAGTGAGTCCTGATGATGTTTTTTTGTTCCAATCAGGTTGTTAATGAAAATTCATCACCAACTTGCCCA
This sequence comes from Peromyscus californicus insignis, assembly GCF_007827085.1. Lineage (NCBI taxonomy): Eukaryota > Metazoa > Chordata > Mammalia > Rodentia > Cricetidae > Peromyscus > Peromyscus californicus. Next base: position 79,342,091 of record NW_026294573.1, read on the forward strand.
ATTGAAAGTCATATCTTGGAAAAGTGATACACTCCCTGCTGATAGATGGATACAATGAAGTTTGAAATGTTTGTTTTCTGATCCTTTGGAGACTTCTGACCCATCTCCTGAAAATACAAAAAGAAAAAAAAAAGGATGCCTTAAATGAAAAGTCATGTAGATGGTTAGAATTTTTTCTTTATTGGTTTGACATAAACAGATTTGTAGATGTAACCAACCATCTTATTAAATAAGAAACACAGAGCCAAAGCAAAGATGAAAGCCAAGAGATCAGAGCTAAGAGCCTTACCCGCCTGCTGTAGCTAGCCTCTTCAGTCAAGAGACCTCTCCGAAAGAGACCTACTTCCTGTCTGTTTGTCTTTATATAGACTTTCTGTTCTGCCTTCTCATTGGTTATAAACCCAACCACATGACTGCCTCGTCACTGCCTGTTTGTACAGACCTCCAGATCTTCTATGGTTAGTATTGAGATTAAAGGCATGTGTCTCCAATGCTAGCTGTATCCTTGACCATACAGAGATCTAATTAGTTCTGTCTACCAAGTGCTGGGATTAAAGGCGTGTGCCATGAACTCCCAGCTCTGCTTTGGCTTGCTATTAACTCTGACCCACAGGCAACTTTATTTATTAACATACAAATAAAATCATATTTCAGTACAAATAAAATATCACCATACATATTCACAGAGTGTCCTATCTCTAACTCATAAACCCTCAGATGCTGATGTAATTCATCAAAGATTGGGGTGAGTTGAATGTACTATCATTTGCTTCTTAATGTGTCCATCCATAGATTGTTTATTACTTTAGCCACTTGATGGCAGATCATGCCACATGAAAGCATTTAACATGTAAAAATAGCCCAGTGATTAACAAGGGGATCCTAATTGTTAAGAATAAGCAGAGACTGTTCAAACATCTTCATGATTCAGCTTTAAGTTATCCTGTGATGTGGAGACAAGAGGACAAGTATATGGTCAATGGGTGTCAAGGTATGTTCTTCAAGCCCTGAAATAATTGCTTTGGAGAGAAACTGTGTATTGAGGTACAATTTTACCTAGAGTCCTAAAATAGGACATAATTTTGCTGCATTGTTTTTCAACTTGAAGTAGAAAAGGTTGAGAAGTGACTATGTACAAATACAAGAAATGAAGAAACACAGGCAGCATGTATGCACAGACTAACTACCAGACCCCATATTTGGTCTCTCAGCTAGCATCAGTCCCTTACTTGGCTTCACCAAGCTGAGTTGGTGATCTCCGAGAGTTTTTACTGTTGTACTTGCTGATAACTGTGTCATCTCCCTCTGGCTTTTAGATTTGTGCTACTATTTTTTTGTTTTGTTTTTAATAAAGATCATCTTCCCATGGAATAAAAGTATCTTTAGTCCTATTATGAATAGATGTGCTGCTAACTATTTTGATTGCACTAATATTTTCAGATGATGAAAACTTTTAAGATTTTTTTTAGAGGCCATTGAAATGTCTGAGCCCTTCTAAGCTTACAGGCCTATGGACTCGGATTATTATTTTAACTGATTTCTATTTTTTGCTTGTTATTGGAGGGAGAACAATTGTGTGATCAGCACTAAAAATAACATAGTCAAATAAACTCATTAATAGAATAACATTCTCACAATGTTAAAAAATACATAATACTGCCATGAACTTGACATGAATTTGAATGTTTTTTTCACATTATTATTGCCTATATTACCTATATTTTTCACATTATTATTACCTATTGAATTTCTGTAGTACCACTTATGTATTTAATTTGTATAGGGCAACATAACATTTGCCAAAGGAAAATGTTAACTAAGTAAAAAAAATGTAACAATAATTCCATTCTTAGACCACACATTTAAGAACATATTCCCTTTCGCTATGTTTCAGTTTCTCACCTTGTTACAGCAAACAACAAATCAAGCTAGCTATGCTTATTTTTTTAGTACTATAAATATAGAAGCATTTAAAAAGAAACCATTGCTTAGTATTTTGTCTATTACTTCTGAAAAAGCTTCTGAAGTGTCAATACAACATTAAATGCAAACTAGGAAAAAATTACTGCTAGGCAATAATTATGTAATACACAATAAAATGGGCTTGGGTTTCAAACAGAATTTTCTGGGCAATTAGGGCCCCTTTGTTAACAAGTGAAGTTCAGAAAATTAAAGAGATAATAACATGTATTTTATGATCAAAAGACATTATTTTATTAAAAATACACTTTGAAGACAAATATGAGAAAAAACAAAGATTCAAATAGTAATACATTAATCCAGATAAAAGCTATTAACATTTAATGTTATATTTTGTTTATATAACCCTCAATTATTAAAATCCAACAAATTAATATTGAATTGCTGCATAATAGCAATTTTCATGCATATGAAATAAGGTTTACTTCAATTTTCCCTATTAATGACCTTTTTAAACTTAATCCTATGTAGGTAAAGAGAAGCAGCCATACTTTATTTTCTTTCTCTACCCCTTGTTCTCTCTGTGCTTCCTCAGTGCCCCTGCTGATTTTCTCTTGACTGACAGGCAGAGGTGACTATGGCACCTGCTAAGCTCACTGGTTCACAAGGAGCATTGCTTTCTCTCTTTCTCTTTGCTCTTTGCTTTTGGCAATTTCAAAGTTCAGGGGAAAAGACTTGGGTTTGCCTACCTTGGATACTGGGCATAATTCTAGACCAACCCACTCTGGAAAATTAAGAAGAGCATAGTTTGCCATTATGGATATATAGGAAGTTTCAAGAACTCTCCCAATTCGGAAGACACCTTCCAGAGGTGTTCATTTACAGAAAAATAAATTAAATTAAGCTACCATCATCTTAAAGTCAAAGACATAGTAGTACTTTATGATTTCTGACACCACCCGATAATTCTTACCTGATTGTTGATTGCCTTTTGTACCAAATTCTGATTCTTGAGGCATTTAACAACTTGAGAGTTTGCTTTCCAGGAATGAAAGATAAAGTACATGTTTTTTTAAAACCCTACAGCATATCTATATAAACATATAGAAAAAGAATGTGTTAAATTCCAAATGCTTTTTTACTTGTGTTTATTATATCCACTAAAATCCTGAATTTAGAATGTTTTACATGAGCGGTTCATATCACCAAAGGGGTAAACACAAAATACCTTCACCTTTGAGAGTAATACAGATTTATCAGTTTCAAAAGACATACACAGCCAGCTGGCAGTGGCACATGCCTTTAATTCCAGCACTCAGGAGGCAGAGCCAAGTGGATCTCTGTGAGTTTGAGGCCAGCTTGGTCAAACCCTGTCTTGAAAAAAGAAAAAAAAAAAGACATACACATTAATATTGGTTTCTTGTTCATTTACTTCTCTGTTCCTTTTTATAATCAGGCTTTAAAACATCATCCCTTTCACTGTAGAGTTATGGATTTCCTATATTCTCAAGGAGTTTACTGTTTGTTACTGTTTGTCTTAGTACTGCAAAAAAGACCCCTTGCAAAATGGTCCAAGGACATTGTCTTCTTCTATATACAGGGATTCAGGATATTTCACGCTATTATCAACAAGATCCATTATGTAATTTATGGGTGTCAGTGGGAAATGAAAATGTAGAACTCCCTGTTCAAAGTTTAACTCCATGTACAAATGAAAAATTTCAAGATTGGATAGCTCTAAGTCAATAACTACCAAGGCCCTTCTATAGACTGTATGTTCATGATGTCAGTCAGTTGGCATCAGACTTCATCAGTCTGTCTCTAATACTATTATCTCAACAAAGAGACAGGGCAGAACAACTAGTACCTTTTTGTTTAAGAACTTTTAAAATCTATTCTTTGACAATTTCATACTATATATATTTTATATATATGCATATGTTGTATATTTAGCAGCAGGCTCTTATCATTTACAAGTAGTTTTTTTGAAATAAGGAATGCAACTTTAAAACTGAAACAAATTTAAAAATTCTAACCTTTTGCAGAATATAATATTCATATTCAATTTGTAAATGAGAAACTTAAGCATGTCTGCTATGTTTAGAACTTATACAATACTGTGATGTTTGACTTCTAGAAGTATTGTTTTCATTTATACTTATCAATAAAAAATAAACCACTGTAAAGCTTCAGATAGAAATAATATCCTTTTTAAAGGGTACTATTTAGAAAAGACATGACATTTTATTTCTTAATATCCGACAGAAAAAGCAAAGTTCCTAAAGAAGCAGTCTACAGAGAAGCAACAGTGCTTTTTAATTTAGGTCTCAAATCAGACCTGGGAATTGTGAAAATCAGAGATACTTGCTGTAGTATTTTATCAGCAGCAGTAAATATGCAAATGTATGAACATATTTGAAGTTAGTAATCAGTTGTAAACTTTAATAGTACAAAGTAAGAACTGAAACCTTATCTTGACTGATGGCTCTTATCTCTAAGATGGGGAGGAAGGGTTGATACACAGGAACTCTAGACTTTCAGTGGATGTAAATTACACATATGTAACAGAGCCTCAGTCCTCTGATAAGAGGGAGACTGCTCAGATAACAAAGAGCAGTAGATAAGAGAAGCAAAAGAGAAAAAGCATAGAAGAGTTAACTCACCATGCAAAGGTTCTCTGTAAATATCTTGCCATTTAATTCCTCAGAAAAGCAAGATACTGAATAATGAATCCAGACAAAAGACTGGCGTGAATAACTGGAGAGCTGTATTTTAATTCAGATTCTTCTTTGGCCTGTTTCTTTTCATTTTTATCTCTTGAGTCATTTTCCTTGTAAACAAAGCTGGAGCATCAGTATGAGAATAGTTCTAAATGGATGACTCAAGTTCTCATACAATTTAGATAATTTTAGAGTAAAAGGTCCTGGTTTTTCCTATCACTTTTGCAAAACCTGTTGATAGCAACTGTATCAGAATTTTACCAGTTGCTGCCTGACTCAGATACTTGTTGCTAACTCTTAGAAATAATAGAGCATTTGAAACTCTGCCTTATGTTTGTGTGAGGCTGCAGAAACATGTTTCTTCATATTAAATAAGAGAGCTATTGTTTGTTTTGATTTAATCACTTATACTCTTAGAAAAAAAACAAGTTATCATTGATATTTTTTCAGGTATCCTGTCTGTATGCCTAAAAAAGTATGCTGAGTTATAGATGAACATCTAAGATGGAATGTTTGTTCCTGCAAGTTCAAGGCTTTGTCTTCACTCTTTCACATTTGTACTAAACAAATGAAAGCAGTATGCAATTTTAAACATAATAACACATTCTTCTGAATAGAACTGAAAAAGGAGATAAATTCGGAGGCAAAAGTGGATGCTATTACCAGACATTCAATTAAGCTGACAAAATCGGATACACAAAGGCTAGAAAATTGAGTCTTTGAATGTCAGTGCTTGGAGACTCTCCAAAGTTAATTATTGAAAGCCATTTTATGAATTAGAACACTGACTTTCAAAGAGATTATGTGTTTGGATCAAACTCACTCAGTGTGAGAACTAGCATCTAAAGTGAAGTCTGACCCCTATCTACCACAGGCACCTTTTCAAACAAGCAATTCAATATCACAATGGAATAGGTGTCAATGTAAGATTAACAAAGTATAGCAGAATGATCAGTCTTAAGAGGGAAGGCGAGATTGTAAAAGATGCCCTGTTGGAAACCTTGTCTGAAACACCAAAAAGAAAGGAGCAGTTTTGCATATTCTTAATGAAAATTAGTTTCTAGAAAAGCATAGTGACAATGTATAAAGCTTAGAAGATGAGATTTGGGGTTCCTGGCTTATTAACTGATGGGCAATGGCACCTACTAAAGTCACCGTGCTTCTGCATGTTCCCTGTAGGGTGTACAGGGGATTTCCCTTAAATTCTTGATTTTCCCTGTGAAATTGGAAACTACAATAGAATTGGGGAAAATAGATCTAGCAATGGCACAAATATTTTGATCAATTATCTTAGTTTCATTTCCAGATGCTGTGATAAAATGCTTCACAAAACAACTAAAGAAAAGAAGGTTGACTTTAGGTGAGAGGTCAAAGTTACAGAGTCACAGCCAGCAGTATGAGCTTGAGGCTTTTAGTCACATTGCATCCTTATAGTCAGGAAGGGATAGCAACAAATGCTTTTGTTCAGCTAGCTTTCTCCTTTACTTTCAGTCCAACACCCTACCCCAGGGAATGGTGCGCTCCAGTTTTGGGGTTAGTCTCCAACCCTCACTTAACATGATCAATGTAATCCTTCACAGACATGTCCAGAGGCTAAACAGTCCATTACAAGTGTTCCTGAAGGCTTGTCTTCTAAGTGATTCCAGATTCTGACAAGTTGATATTTAGCACTAGCCATCACACCACTCAAATGAAGATATGAAATATTGTAATTTTAAACTGTTATTTGGAAGACCAACAGAGTAACATATGCAACACTAACATGGCCTGTGAGAAATAGGTCATCTGCAACAGTTTGGGACTCAAACAAATAAGATTACTACACACTGTTCCTTTAAAGCTCATTAATTCATTGAGTTTCTAAAAGTACATCTATTAAAGGAAAAGGGACAGAGAAAACTAGGAGTCTTACCTGGATCACAGATGGTAAGTAGAATGCTAACATCAGTCCTCTTTGCTTGTCTAGTTAGAGATATAATCCTAAAACCATTTCAGAAGTTTAGAATGTCCCCCTCCAAACTCTGCTGATAAGCAAAGGTACCAAACAGGTCATATAGATAAACAATATTATCTTTCTCCATGTTCTCTATAGGATACACGAAGTATGTTTGGCTATGATGCAGTTGAATGTCCACAATTCATTACCTAGATTAAGAACAATTTCTTCTAGAATACAATTTTTCATTGGGAAAGAAATATTTGGGCATGATATGCTGTAGGTTTTGTGGCTGTGGCTGTGAAATATGAAATGTCAGAGCTAGAGGACATGCAGGAGATCAGATGCATGGACACCAGGGCTAGGCTGAGGAAATCAAAGCCCAGTAACAATGTTAATACCCAGGACATAGAGCTCATTAAAAGAAAAATCTAGCCGGGTGGTGGTGGCACATGCCTTTAATCCCAGCACTCGGGAGGCAGAGCCAGGCGGATCTTTGTGAGTTCGAGGCCAACCTGGTCTACAGAGTGAGTTCCAGGAAAGGCAGAAAGCTATACAGAGAAACCCTGTCTCGAAAAACCAAAAAAAAAAACAAAAAACAAAAAAGAGGAAAAATCTAGACCAATGGTTTTCAAACTGTGGGCCATGACCCCTTTGGGTTTGGAACAACTCTTTCACAGTTATCCCCTAAGACTATCTGCATATCAGGTACTTGCATTACGATTCATAACAGTAGCAAAATTACAATTTTGAAGTAGCAAAAAAAATAATTTTATTCTTGGGGATGGGTAACCACAACACGAGGAATCTTACTAAAGAATCACACCATTAGGAAGGTTGAGAACCAGTGCCCTAGACTAAATTTCAGAGACTTTGTGGAAGGCAGAATATTGAAGCCCCAGAGATTTCCATGTCGTGCCCTTGATTCTTGGGAATATGTTACTTTATAATATAAAAAGAACCTTGTAGAAGTGGTTTAAGAATTATGAGACTATTCTGGGTTACCCAACATGACAATATGAGGAGATATGGCAACAAAGATGCTGGTGTGACAGGAGGAAGGTTTGGAGCAAGAAATGTAGATGGGCTCTTGATGACATATCAAGCAAAGAATGCTGTGTGATATTTGTTTGTGTTTCTGACAAATAAAACTCACCTGGAAATCAGAAGTCCGAGTTAGCCACTAGTTAACCATAGAGGCCAGGAAGTGGTGGGCATACACCTTTAATCTCAGCACCTGGGAGGCTCATGCCTTTGATCCCAGCACATTGGAGGCTCATGCATTTGATCCCAGCACATGGGAAGTGAAGACAGGAATATAAAGCAGTGGAGACAAGATCTCAAGCCCCCTTTCTGTCTGACGATTTGTGGAGGTAAGAAGTCTCCTGTGGCTGCTGCTCTGTTTCTCTTACCTTTCAGGTTATTACCCCAATATTTGACTCTTGATTTGTATTAATAAGATTAATTAGAATCACCCTTCAAAAGAATATATTATATTTTCAAAAGTTTAGAAGGAATTCTTCCAAACTAATAACTTTCTTTGAGACCTTTGAGAAGATACACAATGTTTTAATCTGTTTACTGGTGGCTTTATTGAGAGGCATTGTAGAAAGCATCCATAAATATATAAAGCCTAGGCATCACATCTTTTAATCAAAATTTTAACAGCTCAATTTTATTGTGACGAAGCTGACCCCAAATCACCCACAAGGAGAGTATTAATATTTAGTAGCATTGGAGTACATACTCAAAAGAAATCCCATTCTACCTCAATAGACCAAAGCATGTGTATCTTATGTTCCTTTATATTAAATTTAAGATGTGCCATCTAAATATAATTATCCTAAAGCATGCTGAAAGTGTGGCTTTTTTTTTCCTCAGAAGAAAATAAATCAAACTATGTTTACTTTTCCCTTTATACTTAAATACATTATCTGTGGGAAATGAACTTAGGCCTAAATAAGGCACTGATTATGTATCTAGAATATAATAAGATATTTCTCCATCACCACCTACTTTGTGCATGCTCCATTATAAGCTGTTCGCCACATTGAGAACTGACACAAGATTCCATGGGACTAAGGAAAACAAGGCAAACAGATTTAGGGTTGCACAGAGAACCATTTTTTTGGGGGATTTTACTTACAGAAGCATGATTGTGGATGCAGCAAGATTAAGTGGATCCCCAGAATTTGTGTCAGAAGAAAGGCAGACATGACTCAATGTCAGATAGAATGACTTGGCTTATCTTAAGCTAATATCAAGGCAGGTATATTCCTATTTCTGGACTCCAGATGTAAAGTTTGAAGAGGACTATTTGTATCTGTTTATCATTCTCTAGGAAACTGTAGGAAAAATCACTAGGGTTACTCAGGGGCAACCACAGAATCTGTGACTCAATCTGTGAAACAAAAGCCATCTATATTATGGTCAAAAGAAAAACTACGTATGTTCCTATAATTAGGCAAAGGGAAGAGGGGTGCCCTGGTTTGATTTCTGTTGCTGTGATAAAGTACCCCAACAAAAAGCAAATTAGGAGAAAGGAGCCTTGTTTTTGCTTACGGGTCACCATCATGGGAAAGTCAAAACAGGAATTTTAAACTGCTAGTCACTTCACATCCACAGTCAAAAAAGAAGAGAAATAAATGCATATATACTCTCTTGCTTGCTTGCTTGCTTGACAGTTCAAGACTCTATGTCTAAGAAATGATACTGCTCACAGTGACAGGGTCTTCTCATACCAACCAATTTAATTAAGCTCCTCCTTACAGATATGCACATAAGTCAAACCCACACAGACAGCCCTTCACTAAGGTTCTTTACAGGTAATTATAAGTTGGGTAAACTTAACAAAACTAATCATCACAATAAGAAAACAGAGGAATTCAGAGATATTAAGTAAGTCTTGTTCTTATTAGGGTATAGATTCCATTCCAGTCTTAAAAAAACCTCGTTCCAGCTGGGCAGCAGTGCTGCATGCCTTTAATCCCAGCACTCGGGAGGCAGAGCCAGGCAGATCTCTGTGAGTTCCAAGCAAGCCTGGTCTACAGAGTGAGATCCAGGACAGGCACCAAAACTACACAGAGAAACCCTGTTTCAAAAAACCAAGCAACAACAAAAACCTGTTTCCTAGGATTCTCCTTCCAGGACTAACACAGGGAGGAGACATTATTCCTGGGGTCTGTGCTTGACTACTTATGCACATTTGGCAAAAATATCACTTAGTGATTACAATTTAGTTTGAAAAAATCACAGGTTCCTGCTCACCTGAAAACTCTATCACATAAAGTAATATGTGATTTTAGAGGATTATATATTAGAACTTCCATTTACTCATGGTTCTTAGCCTCAAAGTTTATGTAAATTGGATCGCTTAGCGTCTTAAAGTAGCATCTGAATGAAAATGAATAAATCTGCTTAATTAGAAAAGGAATCTGCGGGTCAAACTAATGGGGAAGTCCAGTGAGAATGAGTCACCCAGGGGGTCTGGTTCTAAGAACTAAAGAAAAAAAAAATTAGGTCATTTCTTCTACCTCTCTTAATTGTATAACCCTTCATAAATTTGGGCACTAAATTTGGTCTTAACCAGCCTCTTGTCCCATTGAACCACATGGCAAAACTCTATAAAATTCTTCTTAATGTAGTCAATAGTAGCTGCTTCCAAAATACAATATAGCAGCACAAGTGGCAGTTTCTAAGACAGCACTCCATATGCATTGAAAATAAAAATTAACTGGATCTGTCTCTAAGCTTATCATATCCAGTAATTAAAAACCACCTGGGAGATGTGTTATAGGTCTCTTAACCTCAGTATGATTTGTAAGGTACATTAAAACATATGTAGAATAGTAGCCCAAGTAGATAACAGCTATTCCAGAATTTGTTTAGTTTACTACAAATTAGATATTCTTATGTTCTCTAACCCAGCCAAGTACACTGAAAATTAATGATATGTTGAAATAATGAGTTTTTAGTTTTTTTTAAGTTCAAGCACATTTTCAAAACAAATACTAATAACAATAACAATAGCAACAATAATGATAATGGCTACCTCTTAAATTCCCTGAACATTAAGGTTTTTGAACATTTATCATTACAAAGTGATTGAATTAGATAATTCACACCATTATGGCATTCTGTATCATTAGCAAGGAGCATAGTGTTAACCTCCTTACTGTCAGGAGAATGCTAACATAATTCTATGATTTTCGCAGAAAGTATTCTAAATGGAAAGTTCATCATAATGATCCAATTTCATAAACTTAAATAAACATTTAGAAAAGCTAAAATCTGTATTTAAGAGCTGGATGCTTATATTAACAGCAACCTATACTACATTACTAATAAGTACTGTTTAATATTAAATATGAACTTTCAATATTTTTTTATTATGATTCTCTTTGCAACTCTTCCACAGTGGAAGCTCCAAGAAATAGAACCGTATCCTCTGTTGTCTGACCAATTTGCTTTCAACTATTCTTTGTAACAATGAACCCATACATATCTTTTGCACCAAATGTTTCATTGATATTTACATAGAATATAAATATTTGTTTTGTACACTGGCAATAAGATTAAATAGGACAAATTCAATATGTTTGTTGAGTTGAACTACAATTACACACATATGTGACTATATTTACATAGGAGAATTGGCTGAAATGTGTACAACTTTAGCTATTAATCTTTAAGTCAAATCTCTACATTGGCTGCATTAATATTAAGTGTCAAGTGTTGTACATTTTTCACATAAATGTATAATATCTAAGTTTTAGGACTATAATATAATCTTTATGGTCTTAGAAATCTGATGTTAAGAATAAATTGTGTACATTCATGGCCTGAGGAGAAATGAAAAACACATCATTCATAAATGATTCTATTGGAATTCTTAGGACTTTGTCTAGGTTACAACATCAATTACCACAGCATTACTCCTGCTCCCTAGGGCTGCCACACCTCCCAGGAAAGGAGTAGGATGATAAAGATGGAACATCTTTATCGGAATGGGTCTAAGATGACTACAACAGTCTTAGCTGCAACAAGCCCTTATTTAAATCAATAAACTACTTTCCAACAATAGGAAATTCTAAGTTACTCTTTATCTGAGGAATGAGGAACATCTCATACAAGTAAGAAAGGAAAATTAATAAAAGCCAAAAAAATTACCAGCAGGCTTTATGGTACCTAAAATCAAATAGCCCCAACAAAGAATTAGGAACATGGCTAAAAGAAACAAAAACATAAATTATTCTTGTGGTCATTTTCTATGACTGTGATCTCCCAACCTGACTCTTCCAAAGATAAGGATTGTATAATACACTAAGTATGAAAGAACTAAGTACTGAAATTAGTTATCATCAAAGAAAGAACCTGATTAACTAAACTTTAAATTTTGTTTCTTGTATACAATTAATTCTAGAATCTCTGAATTTTTACAAAATATGTCGACATATATCCCAGATTGATAACTGTAAAGCAACACCCCACTGTACTCATATGCTGTGGCCTGCACTTTTGTTGTATTTAAACAATCATACTAAATTCAATGTTATCCACCTTTCCAGTGCTTAAAAAGTTGTAGAATTTTAGTTCTTATATTTAAGGTCTTTGTTCCATTTTGAGGTTTTTGTAGTGTGTGTGTGTGTGTGTGTGTGTGTGTGTGTGTGTGTGTGTGTGTGTTTTACAAAGGTTCACATTCATTTGTTTGCATGTGTATATACTCTTCTTAACAGAAATTGCTGGATATAAAGATTCTGTCATTTTCCTTTGAAATCCTTATCACCTTCTACCCCTATTTTATATATCAATTTTAAAATAATCTTTAAATATATAAGATATCTTTGGTGGGAATTCATTTATTGTTTTATATGGCCTATATGTCATGGTTTATACTATGCAAATCTTAACAGTATTTAATTTCCAACTAAGGAAAAAGTTATATATTTAGAATTTATTTCCTTCTGGCTTATAGATTTATTTTACATAAGAATCTTCCATAATTTCTGTTAATGTAATAGCTAAATGCTTTTTTTATTTCAAAAATAAATGGTATTTTATTTCAACCCTTTCATTGATTTTTATATATAGGAAAGCAATTGATTCTTCTATATTGAATCTATCACCAATATGAGTAAATTAGGAAAAATATCCCACATGCATAATTCCAAATAATTATTTTAAGTGTGTCTAAAGAAAAAAGAATACAAACTCCTGAAGAAACTCCAATATAACACAAACGGCTGATAAAATAGAAAAGTCAATCCAAGATATGAATGTATAATTGAACAAGAGGGAAATGCTAAAAAAAAAACAACACTGAGATAATGGAAATGAAAATCCCAACAGGTCAAACCAAGTTCCAGGGAGAGCCTCATAAATGCAGTGAGTCAAGAGAATATCAACAGCCTCAGCAATGCAGTGGGTTAAGAAAATAACAGTAGCCTCAGCAATGCAGCGAGTCAAGAGAGTATCAATGGTCCAGGAATGTAGTGGGTCAAGAGAATATCAATGGCCTTGGCCATATGGTGGGCCAAAGGAACATCAGGGCTTGATGACAACAAGATAGAGAGGTTGCGACATTCAGAGAAAAGCAAAGGAAAGTTAACAAGAAACTATTTGGGAATATACAAGACACTTTGAAAAGACCAAATCTACAAATCATGAGCATAAAAGGAGAAGAATTTTATAATAAATGCAAAGAAAATGTTTTAAAAAATGATGGCAAAACTTGGGAAAAATAACTCTAGCTATGTATAGGAGACCTCAGAATGTCAGAGACAAGACCAGAAACAAACTTCCTATGTCATATTATAGCTAGAACAGTAAAAATACAGAACAATAAAGTATATTGAAAACTGCAAGTATGAAACACCAAGTCATAAGCAATGTCAATCCCGAGAATAACAGCAGATTTTTCAATAGAACCCTTAAAATCCCATAAGAATTAGAGTGCTATTTTTCAAGTTCTGGAAGACAGCTGCCAACCCAATTTATACTACCTAGCAAAACTGTCTCTTGTGATTGAAGAACAAAGACAAATTTTCAGAATAATATAGACTAAATGAAGCTATGGCTGCTCTACAGAAAAAGACAAAAATTTGTGTAGAAAGCACTGGTAAAATTCTTTGGATGAAACAGAAAGATAAATGCATTTTAGTGGCTATAGGAAAAAATAAATAACATCATAATGATAGTTAAGCAAATGAGGAATAGGAAAACAATGAGCAGTACAAAATCAACAATATGAAAGAGATGGACATATATATCTTTCAATAATCACTCTAAATACTAATGCCTAATTAGATTCTGATATCAAAATACACATACTAAAAAATTGTATTTAAAATAGGAAACATATGTTTGTTGCCTTCAATAAATGCATCTTTTTTTATTTTTTATTTTATAAATTAATTTAATTTTTACATATCAGCCACAGATTCACCTGTCCTCCCTCCTCCTGCCCCCCTGCCCTCCCCCAGACCCCCCCATTCCCATCTCCTCCAGGGCAAGGACTCCCCTGGAGATTCAGCTCAACCTGGTAGATTCAGTTGAGGCAGGTCCAGTCCCCTCCTCCCTTCACCCAGACTGAGCAAAGTGTCCCTGCATAGGCCCATCAGAGGAAGATTCTACTTTAGAATGAGAGTATGGAAAAGGGAATCCAATCAAATGATACAAGGAAACAAATATGTACCACCATTCTGATATGGACAAAATAGATCATAAACAAAAATTAGTCAGCAGAGATACAGAGGGCCATTTCATGCTGATTAAGAAAACAATGCATGAAGAGAACATTATAATTTCAAACATATATGCAACTAACACAGGTGTCCATAATTTCATAAAGCAGATAGTACTGCATATAAAACTATAGAATACCCAAACACAGTATTTGTAGGTGAGGTGGTTTGAATAAGAATACCTCTGCTGTGGGATGTCTTTCTGTATACTGTGTACTATGTTGCTCTGATTAGTTGATAAATAAAGCTGCATTGGCCTATGGCAAGTCAGCTTAGAGGCAAGCAGGAAATCTAAGCAGGTATACAAAGAGAAGAAAGGAGAGGAGGAAAAGACACCAACTGCCACCAAAGGAGAAGCAAGATGTCAGCAGACCAGTAATGCCACAGCCATGTGTAGCATGAATCTTAGAGAGTCTTATTAATAAAATCAAACCCGGGGCCAGTTATTGGGGTGAAAGGCTGGATGGTCAGAGAGACAGAACAAGCCACAGCTAACCTCACCTGGCCAACTTCTCAGCTGATCCTGTTTCCTCAGACTGGAAGCCTCTGTGTCCTCATATCCGAATGGCTATCAGCTGAACTGTGCTGCTAGAAGCCTGAAAGCTTAACCAGCCAAATGCTTCTAGTTTCTGGTCCTCACACCTTATATACCTTTCTGCTTTCTACCACCACTCCCTGGGATTAAAGGGTTGCTTTCTGGGATTAAAGGCATGTGTCACCATGCCTGGCCATTTCCAGTGTGGCCTTGATTTCTCCCTCTGGAGTGCTAGGATTAAAGGCGTGAGTGCCATCATTTTCTAGCCTTTGTATCTAGTGGCTGTTCTGTCTCTGACCCCAGATAAGTTTATTAGGGTGCACAATATTTTGGGGAACACAATACCACCATAGTCATGTAGCAAAACATAGATTAATAGAAATGAATTAATTTAAGATGAAAGAGCTAGTTAGCAAAAGCCTGCCATAGGTCATACAGTTTGTAAATAATATTAAGCCTCTGAGTGATTATTTTATAAGCGGCTATGGGACCACAAGTTTGGGCAGGACCAGAGAAACCATCCAATACCTCCCTATCCCTTTAGGTGCCTGTATTTGCATGCTTACTCACCATGGAGTGGCATTGTTTGAAAAGACTACAAGGATTAGAAGGTATAGACTTGTTGTTGGGAGAAATATGTCACTAGAGGTGCTTGATCCAGTTTATGTCTCTATCTCTGACTCTTACCCTCTCTATCACTTTGCCTATTTGCTCTTGCTTTCACTATAAAGTCCATTCCTTCCCTGGCATTAGAGCCTCCTTCTTCAGTATTCAGACATATACTGAAGAGCAGCTGAGACATTCAGCCTCATAAATTGAACAACTATTAAATTCTTGGACTTCTGTTCATGGATAGCCATAGTTAAATTAGCTGGACCACAGACTGTAAGCCATTCCAAAAAATCCCCTTTCTATTTATATATATATAAATTCATTCTGTAAATTCTCTTCCTCTAGAGAATCCTGACTAATACAGTAGATAATTTCAATATTCCATTCCCACTAATCAGTCATCCCCAAAAGTAGCAAACAGAATTATGTGACTTAGATGATATTATCAATCAAACGTATCCAAACACTACAGAATACACATACTTCTCTGCAGCTCATCATTTCTCTCTAAAATAAATCACAAAATTTTGCACAAAGAAAGTCTTAAAAGTATAAGAAAAATTGAAATAATTCTCTATATTCTATCTGACTACAAACTAATAAGAATTGAGAAAATCATTAGGACATATCTAATTAGATTTTCCACTAAGCTGGAAAATCTAAAAGAAATTAATGATCCTTTGGATACCTGTCTTATCAGAGTAAACTCAGATGTGATGAGCATTTTAAAGAGATTTGTAATAAACAATAAGATTTGAGATTTAAAAATATCTTACCCAAGAAGAGCAGAACCTCAGATGAATTCACCATTGAAAGCCACCAGGTTGTTGAAGAAAACTGAGAAGACTGCTTCAGAAGCTATTCCATAAAACCAATCAGGAAAGAATATTGTCAAACGCTTTTTATAAAGGTAGGATTAACCTGATAACAAAAAAACAGGTTAAAATACAGCATAAACAAAAATATATAGACAAAACTTCCTGGTAAACTTAGAAGCAAAAGTTCTTAATGAATTAAAAATCAAATTTAAGAAACATCAGAAATATTATTCATCAAGATCAAGTTGTTTTCATACCAGTGATATGCAGATGGCTTAATATATAATAATCAACAAATGTTATACATATGAAAATGTATTTCAGGACAGAAATTACATGAGCATGTCAACAAATGTAGAAAAGGCCTTTGACAAACTGAACATCCTTTCATGGTTTATCAAGTAGGCACTGTGAGTTGGAGAAATTTATCTTAAAATAATAAAGGCTGCCTGTGACAATCCATCTTTTACCATAAAGACACTAGGAGTTGCAGAAATTCATCTTTAAATAATAAAGGCTGCCTATGACAATCTTATAGCAAACAGCAAATGGGGCAAAAAATTATTTGTTTCTACTATACTACACAAGAAGAATATCCAAATTCCCCTCTCCTACTCAATATAGATCTTGAAACTTAGCTGACTAGAGATGAGAGAAGGAAGTAAAAGGGATATAAATAGGAAAGAAGTCAAACTATCCTTTATTTCAGATGATACAATTAAGAGACCTCAAAGACACCTGGAGAAAACCCTTCAGTCTGGGCCAGTGAGATAGCCTGTCACTATGCTCAGGGAGCTGAGTTTCAATCTCACAATTGTTCTCTAACTGCCACATGTGTGCTGTGGCTTGTGCACGTCCACATAGACACATACATGCACACAAAATATATAAAATATGATAAAATTATAAAGGCAGTTCTTAGATCTCATAAACACAAAGGAAGCAATGTACAAAATTAACATACAAAAATTAGTAGCCTTTCTATATTAGAATAGCAAACATGTTGAGAAAGAAATTAGGGAAACGGCTCAGCCTGGGAGGAGGGGACTGGACCTGCCTGGACTGAGTCTACCAGGTTGATCTCAGTCCTCTGGGGAGGCTTTGCCCTGGATGAGGTGGGAATAGGGGTAGGCTGGGGGGAAGGGGAGGGGGCGGGAGTGGGGAGAACAAAGGAATCCGTGGCTGATATGTAGAACTGAATTGTATTGTAAAATAAAATAAAATAAAATTTAAAGAAAAAAAAAAAGAAATTAGGGAAACAACCCGACTAACAGTTGCTTTAAAAATACCTTGTAATAGAGCCGGGCGGTGGTGGCGCACGCCTTTAATCCCAGCACTCGGGAGGCAGAGCCAGGCGGATCTCTGTGAGTTCGAGGCCAGCCTGGACTACCAAGTGAGTCCCAGGAAAGGCGCAAAGCTACACAGAGAAACCCTGTCTCGAAAAAACAAAAACAAAAACAACAACAAAAAAAAATACCTTGTAATAAACCTAACCAAGGACGGAAAGACTTCTATAAGAAAGCTTTTAAAAAACCCAAGAAAGAAATTGAAGGAAACACCAGAAGATGGAAAGTCTCTCCTTGTTCATGGATTCGACGAATTAATGTTGTGAAAACGACTATATTAGCAAAGACAATATACATATTCAGTGCAATCCCCATTAAAGATAAAAGTGCCATTCTTCAGAGAGACTGAGGGAAATCATTTTAAATTTTTATATGGGAGCACAAAAGACCCCAGATGACCTGAGAAATCATTCCTGAGAAAAGAGTGGAATGTTGCAGATATTACTACAGTAGATTTCAAGTAACAAAGTAGATTCACAATAGCAAAACCAATATAGCACAGGCAAAAAAACAGACAAGCAGATCTGTGGAATATAATACTAAGGTATAAATCCATATAGCTACAGTTTCTTCACCAAATGCCAAAATACACATGGTGGGGAAAAATAGTCTTTTCAATAAATGTTATTCTGACAAAAAGACAATAGAAAGCCATGTAAACTACATTGTTATCTCTCACTCACCACAAAAATCAACAACAAATTGACCAGAGACCTTAATGTAAGACTTGTAAATGTAGGAAAAAAGTTGGAAAACACTTCAAGATATTAACATGTAGGGGTTTATCAACAGGACTCAAGTTATTCAGGAAATAATGCTAATTGTTGGCAAATGGGGCCTTGTATAATTAAAGCATTTCTATTTATCAAAGGAAACAGTTCATTCAGTGAAGATATAATCTATAGGATTGGAGAAAACTCTGATAGAGGATTAATATATAGAATATACAAAGGACTCAGAAATCAAACAAGAAATCAACAACCCAATCAGTCAATAGGATAATGAAATGACAGTTTGCAAAATATAAAGTACAAAATACAATAACATGAAAGAAAAAACATGCCCAACCTCATTAGCTATCATAGAAATGCAAATCAAAACAACATTGAGATTTTTGTCTTACCCCAATCAGAATGGCAATCATTCAGAAAAATAAACAAGTACTGGCAAGGAGGTGGACAAAATGGAGCCCTTCTGTACTGTTGGCAGGAACACCAAATACTTCTGCCACTATGGAAGTAAACATGATGTCTGTCAAAATATTAGAACTAGACCTATCATAAAACACATTTATTCTAATCCCGCATATTTATCTAAAGGATTCTAAATCAAACAGATACTTAAACATTAATGTTTATCACACCAATATTCACTATAGCTACACTTTGCAAGCAACCTAAGTGTCTAATAACAGAGTAATGAATCAGAAAATGTGATGTAGATATATAATGGCTCTTTTCAGTCATAAAAAACAAAGTAATGTTATTGGCAGGAAAATGGCTGCAACTGGATATAATCGTGTTACATAGATTAAGGCAATTTTAGAAATTCAAATGTGATGTGCTTTCTCTATTTGTAATTCTCATACTTTATGCAGACTAATGGCTGATATTGATTATTAATTAGACAGGATCTAGAATCACCTAGAAGACAGTCCTCTAGAAGATCTAGAAGATGTCTGTGAGGGATTATTTGTATTTGAATCTGGGAATACCTGTGGGAGATTACCTTGATTACATTAATTGAGGTAGGAAGACACTACTGGAAGTAGTACCATTCCTTTGACTGAGCTCCTGGACTGGATATAAAGTTACCATAAGTATTAATCACTTTCTGCTTTTGGATGGTGGATGCAACGTGACCATCTACCTCAGCCTTTGGTGGATGTGACTTTTTTACCATGATGGACTGTGAATCAGCACAAACCCAATCTCTATTAAGGTGCTTGTCTAAGGTATTTTGTCCTAGCAATGTGTATAATAATTAAAGTAGAATCTTGGAACCACAAGTGGGAAGTGGTCATTGTAATAATCCTGGCCATGTGGTTCCTATCCTGTTGTCTTAATTTCTTTTCTCCATGCTATAAGTGCTAGTTAGTATTTTATTTGTTTGTCATCTTGATAAAATCGTGGATTATTTGGAAAGAGGGAACAAGTTGTATGTGCTAAGGATACCAAAGCTAGAGAGGTGGAGATGCTCAGACCCCTTGGAACCCAGAGGATTTTGAATGGGTCCTAGATGTCAAGCACTGAACTTTTTACACTGCTGAATATTAGTTTTGCTCTGATTTGTGACTCTGTCCTGGTTCTTCCCTCTTGGAGTAAGAATTGTATAATTTTTTCTTTATTTTACAAGAACCCACAGTTAAGAAATTTCAGATTTTTAGAGACACTTTGGAGATTTTAAAAAAATGAACTTTCAAGACTATGGACTTCTTAAAATTATACTATGGTTTATATTGTAAAATTAATATGAGATCTTGGGTACAAAGAAGGGAAAGGTTATGATTTAATAGTAATATATTTGTGAGTTAATTTAACAAAGGGTCAATTGAACTGGTTAGTTTTTTTGTCAATTTGGTACAAGCTAGAGTTGTCTGGGATGAGGGACCTTCAATTAAGAAGATGTCTTTATCAGATTGTCCTGTGGAAAGTCTGTGGAGGCAGTCTATTGATTGATAGTATGGAAGGGCCCAGCCCCTTGGGGGCAGTGGCACCCCTGTGCAGGTGGTGTTGGGTTGTGAAAGAAAGCTGTCTGAGCAAGCCTGTAAGAAGCATTCCTCTATGGCCTCTACTTTTGTTCTTGCCTCCAAGTTCCTACCTTGATTTCCTGCCCTGACTTCTCACAATAATGGACTGTAATATGTGAGGTAAAATAAACCCTTTCTTCCCCAAGTTGCTTTTAGTCATTCTCTATGTCACAGCAATAGAAACTTAACTAAGACATGATTATAACATACTCTGAAAAAATAATTTAAGGAAGAGGGAGTTTATTTTGGCTCTCAGCACAGATTTCAGCTCATTCTGGTGAAGTCAAAACATCAGAAGGTTGAGGATTGGTTATATCATATCCAAAATCAGGAATGAGAGGAATGAAATCAAGCTAGTGATCATCTCACTTTTTCCATTTTATATAGCCCAGCACCTCCTACCCAGAATGGTGCTGCCCATAATTTAGGGGTATTAATATGGTATGCCTAGCCGCCCACCTCACTAGTAATTCTCAGTTTTGGAAAGTTGACAATTAACAGTAACTGTCACAACTTTAGAACTGTTTTTGATCTAGAATGTAGAAGATCTTGGTATTTAGAGCTAGAAAAGCCCTATTACATTGGAAACAAGACTTAACAGACCATTCTGGTGGGAGCCTGAAGACATGAATGCTGGAGAAAAGGTAAACAATTGAGATTTTACAGGGGAAACAAAGACACTATCAAGAGTTGAGCAACTAATATTTTGGCCAACAATCTGGCTTCATTATACCTATGTCCTGAGAACTGGAGTAAAGTGAGATGGAAAGGTTATGAAATAATCTGTTTGGTACAGGAAACTTCAACACAAGATCATTTGGATCATGCTGAGAAAGGAGCTGTAAATTTTAAAGAGATTGGTGCCACTGAAGAAAAAAACTACCTGGGGTTGCTGGGACAATAAGAAAGGTCCTGAGTGCAAGACTCCACCCATTGGAGACTCTATCTTGTGAAGATCCAAATTCATCTGAAAAAAGAAAGTCTAAACTGAATTAATTTTTCTTCTTAATATCCTAGGGCCAACATCCAGAAGCTGCCATGTCTGTGGCCCAAGGACACCACGCCATATCTCTAGCTGGCAGAAGAACTTGGCAGTATTGTCCTCATGGTAATGGTTTTGCAGGCATGGAAGATGAAAGATTGAGGTGGTTGCCTTAGTTAGGGTTTCTATTGCAGTGATAATGCAATGTGACCAAATACAGCTTGGGGAGGAAAAGATTTCCTTCAATTTACAGTTCAAAACACAGTTCACCACATTATGAAATTTAGCAACTAGCACAAAGTACAATATTGGCCCCCTTTGGAACATAATTTCTGTGTTCTGACTCTAAGGAAACAATTCTCAGAAGTTTTTACATCAGTAATTATTATCTCTTCTTAATCACAGCTGATTCTTCAGCCCCAGCTGACCAATATCAATTGTCCCAGTAAGATAAAGGTTTCACTTTTGTGGTTCTTAATTCCGAATATCTAAGATCTACAACAGAGTCTTAAAGGGATTCTCAAACTTCCCTCTGTACTTCACAAGACAGCCCTCCACTGTCTGTACTGCTCTCAACATTGTTGTCTAAGTTCCCACGAAATAGCCCACTGAGTTCTCAATACTCAGTGGCTTTTCTAGACTCCAAATCCAAACTCTTACAATCCTCCCCAAAACAACCTGGCCAGGTCTGTAACAGTAGTAGTGCATTCTCTTATATTTGTTAGGTACTATTAACAATAATAGTACACTCTCTGGTTTCTATTAGGGTTTCTATTGCTGTGACAAAACACCATGACCAAGAGCAATCCAGAAAGGAGTTGGTTTCGGTGTAGAGTTGCACATAACAGTTCATCATTGAAGGAGGTCAGGGCAGAAACTCAAGGTAAGAACTTGAATGCAGGAGCTGATGCAAAGGCCATGGAGGAGTATACTTACGGGCGTTTTCCCCAGGGGTTACTCAGACTGTTTCTTTTAGACACTTCTAGACCAGTTGCCCAAGTGTGACACCCCCATATTAAGCTGAGCCCTTCTACCTCATTCATCAATCAAGCACCACAGGTTTGCCCATAGCCCAATCTTATAGGAGTATGTTCTCAACTGTAGGCAATTGTGTAAAACCACGAGTGTGAGGCCTAAGTTGCAATGGAGATCCAGGATATTGGCAATGCTAGGACCCTGGGATGTCCATCAAAGAAATTTGTAGACAAGGAGTACAAACAGCCTAAGAAAAAGCCATGTGTTTTATGGCTAGTAGAGTTAGAGAGGTAAAAACCTGATCACTTTGGAGCGCAGCCAATTTAATCGCAAGGCCCAGATATAGATATGGGTCGGTCCTATTGGTATTAGGTGTACTTTGGTCCAGTTGTTCCTTGCTGTGCATAGATTTTTCTACACCAGAATGGGAATATTTGTTCTGTGACACTGTATTTGGGATATTGTAATCTGCTTTTAATTTTGTAAGTGTTTACTGTTAAGAAATTATCTTGAATTCCAAAAGAAAGCATCTTCAACAAATGGCATAACTGGATATCAACATGTAGAAGCCTGCAAATAGATCTATATCTGTCACTGTGCACAAAACATAAGTCTAAGTGGATCAAAGACCTCAACATAAATCTAGTTACTCTGAACCTGATAGAAGAGAAAGTAGGAAGTAGTCTTGAACACATTGGCACTCGAGATCACTTCTTAAATATAACACCAGTAGCACAGACACTGAGAGAAACAATAAATGAGAGCTCTTGAAACTGAGAAGCTTTTGTAGGGCAAAGGACACGGTCCATAAGACAAAAATGACAGCCTACAGAATGGGAAAAGATCTTCACCAACCCCACATCTGACAGAAGGCTGATATCCAGAATATATAAAGAACTCAAGAAATTAGACATCAAAATACCCAACAGTCCAATTACAAAATGGGCTATAGAGCTAAACAGAGAATTCTCAACAAAAGAAGCTCAAATGGCTGAAAGACATTTAAGGAATTGCTCAGCATCCTTAATCATCAAGAAAATGCAAATCAAAACAACTCTGAGATACCATCTTACACCTATCAGAATGGCTAAAATCAAAAACACTGAAGAAATCTTATGTTGGAGAGGATGTGGAGCAAGGGAAACACTCCTACACTGTTGGTGGGAATGCAAACTTGTACAGTCACTTTGGAAATCAATATGGTGCTTTCTTAGAAAATTGGGAATCAACCTCCCTCAAGACTCAGCTATATCACTCTTGGGCATATACCCAAGGAATGCTCAATCATACTACAAGGACACATGCTCAACTATGATCATAGAAGCATTATTTGTAATAGCCAGAACATGGAAACAACCTAGATGCCCTTCAGCTGAAGATTGGATAAAAAAAAATGTGGTATACACACACACACACACACACACACACACACACACACACACACACACACACACACCACACATCCCAAGTGCTGACAAAGAAGTGGACAAAATGAAGCTCTTTTGTACTGTGGGTGGGAATGCCAACTACTTCAGCCATTATGGAAGTCAGCAACATGTAAAGTAGAACTGACATAGGTATACAAAATTAGGAATGCATATATAAAATCAAAGTATAAGTAAAACTAGAGAAACCAAAGGGTCTAGTAGAAGAAGCAAGTTTGAGTACATGTTTGGATTTCCATGGTAGCAAATGTTGGAAGAGTCTTCAAGTACTAAGCTTCTTTTCACGGTAGAAGACCAGTGGATCTAGGGGAAATCACACCCAGGATGGACATAAGAAACAAGCTATTTCTTTCTATTTCTTTTTTGAGAAAAATGAAAATTTAATGTGTTTTTTACAAATTCATTTATTTTTAAATTTAGAATCCACTTTTACACAGTACTAATAATCAGAACAATGGCCCAAAATTTGTTAAGTGAATATTAAGTAGTTTGTAAGATTAACATGTAATTTCCAAATAATCAAGTTTCTTGAGATTCTAATTATTCATAACCTTTGAACTATATAAAGCACCATTGCCACATCTTGGTTCCTCTGCCTAAGTATAAATATTTAGTACTGAAAGTTGTTGAAAAGTTCACATCAAAAGTTCTTTCCAAATCAGCCCAGGTGGGGCATTATCATTATTCTAGATCTAAATAAGAATTTTAGTGTTAATATCTTATAAGAGAAGTTGCATATTTTTCCTTTTATAGAAAACAGATATTTTTCCCCTCATGTAGTACATCATGATTTCATCATAAAACTTTTCTCTCCCTGTACTCCTCCTGGTAACCCCCCACTTCCCCTCCCATCCTTATCCACTCCTTTTCTGTCTCTCATTAGAAAACCAATAGGATCCTAAGAGATAATATAATAAACTAAAACAAAAACTAACATATCAGAATTGAACAAAATAAACAAACATAAGGAAAAGAGTCCAAGAGAAAGCAGATGAAACAGAGACCCACTCATTAACACATTCAGAAATCTCATAAAAACACTAAACTAGAAGCCATAATATGTATACAAGGGACCTGATACAGCTCTGTGCAAGCCCTCTGCATTTTTGCCTTAGTCTCTGTGAATTCATGCAAGCTTTGATCATGTTGATTTAGAAGGCCTCATTATCTTGGTGTCCTCTATCTTCTCTGGCCCTTCTTACACTCTTTCTTCCTCCTCTTCTTCAGAGTTCCTTGAGCCCTAAGGAGAAGGAATTGATGGAGAAATCCCATTAAGACTGAGTGTTTCTTGATACACTCTGCACATTGTCCAGTTGTGGGTCTCTGTATTTGTTCCCATCTACTACAGGAGGAAACTTCTCTGGTGATGGTTCAGCAAGATACTGATCTGTGTGTATAGCCAAATGTCATTAGGAGTCATTCTATTGCTAGGTTCCATTAGCAGAACAGTATATTTGGTTTTTCTCTTAGATCTACAGCCTATTTAGTGTAAGGTTCTGGTCATCCAAGCAGCGTTGGGTATTGGTTCCATCTGATGGAGTGGGCCTTAAATCCGATCAAATAGTGGTTGGTTATTCTCACAAGCTTTGTACCACCATTATACAAGTACGTCCTGCAGGAAGGTCATCATTGTAGGTTGGAGGGTTTGTAGCTGGTTGGTATTTATATTTCTCCTCTGGGCAGAGTGACTTGCAGTACTATGGACGTAGAGATGAATACTCCAGATAGGCACCAACTGATGTTTCCATATTAAATTTGTTATGTAATTATTGTCTTCAATAATAGGGCCTTGCTGTCAGTTTGTGGAGAGCAACCAGTAGCCTTGGCAGTAGCCTGGGTTGTTTGGAAGTTCCCATGTGACCCCTTTAGGCAACAAGTATATTAGATACATCTTTCTCAGGTACTGGAAACTTATTTTTGTGACAAGAGATACCCAGTTTGAACGCCAGTTGGGGATCTGTTTGCTCCATAATTTGACAGTTTCATATAGATCAACTTCATATATGTATATAACATTCATTTACCTGAAGATTTAATGTTTTAATTTTTTTAATGGCTGAGTAATACTTTATTGCTTCATCTCTAGGTCTCAAGATGTTATGAGGCCTTCCCTAGTTCTCTAATATATCTCTTGTCACCACAGTAAAATCAGCACCAGAAGTATTTGAAAAGAAGGCAGGCTTCCCATGACTATAAAAACACATTGTAGACATTGCTTAGAGCCTAAAGTTTACAGGTAAACCCCTAATCAGCTAAGTTGGCTCAAAGCACAAAATACATATGAGAAATCTCACAAGGAATATTAACCATGGGGATATTGAAACACTGCTTCTACACAGTCTATAAATGGAGCCACTTTTTACTTGAGTGTCAGTTCTATAAGCACCAACAGATCCACTCTCTAGACTTCTGCTATCATCATAACTAGCTGGAGCCCTGTGCCAAGTACAGATGGACCCATGTGCTTTGACTATCCTGTATTAAGGGAAACAGCTCTTCAGCAGAAATAGTTCTTCTAAGCACATTTACAGGAGCATTTACAGACCTTTCATTAGTCTCAATTTTAAATGACAAGTCACGTTACCTTTTTTCTCATTTTAATAAGAACTAAAACCTCAGAATTTGGGCCTATGTTATTCTTTGATCAAGAATATAGGGTATACTGGGTGACTACTAGAGCACCTCAAATCTATAAATGCTGGAAATCACCTTATGGTTGGTTTTTAAAGTCTGACTGTCAGAAAAAGAAGGATTTTAACTAAAGGAAATAATCCAGTTGCATGAAACGCATTATAAAGATGTTCAAAATAGTTATGTACAGCTTCTATTCAGCAGCTACTTATAGATGTCAGCTAATGCCACACTCTCACAGGCACAGATTGTGTCTTTGGAATTTAAATTTCAGGAGAAATATAAAACCTGCTCTTTATTTATTGGTTGGTCTCATTTACACATGCTCCTTGAAGTACCCTTCCAAACATTGTCTGTGGATTTATGAAGTAGTACAGATTTAGACATTAAAAAGTTGGGACCTCACCCTTATCTGAGTAATACCTCGCTCATTTTCTGTGACTCTACCTGTGCGATTTCTCTGTGTCTTTCATCATTGGTCAGTTTGGGAATGCAAGGTAAGGAGAGTGTCTTCCACGAATTAGGGGGAAAAGTTTAAAAAAAATATGTGTCTTTCTCAAACTTCCAAAGAATGGCCTATGCTGTCTTACTAAAAGCCCCTCACTTACAATCTTGCCTGTTAACAGTTCCACAAAGGATTGTCTTCTGTCTGTCTGTCCTCCCCACTGTGGATGCCTCCCTGAAGCAATTGTCAAATAAGCTTGGTGCTTTCAGACCCAAAGTTCTATGAGCTATGTAGTCTAGACTACCCTGGAATTCCTTATAGCCCAGGCTGGCTATTGTAAAATTGTATTCCTTTAGTTTTAGCCTCCTGCAGGCTGAGATTATAGGCGTGTGTGTGTGTGTGTGTGTGTGTGTGTGTGTGTGTGTGTGTGTGTGTGTGTGTGTGTGTGGTTTTTTCATCAACATGTACCTGTGCACCCCATGCATGCCTGGTGCCTTTGAAGGCAAGAAGAGGGTATTAGATCCCTTCAAACCAGATTTGCATATGGTTATGAGTAGGCAAGTAGGTCCTGGGAATTAAACCTAGGTACTCTGGAAGAATAGTCAGTGCTCTTAGCCACTGAGCCATCTCAACAGCTCTTTAGTTATCTTCTTTTACAAAGTTTTTATTCAATATTTCCATTTTTTTCATTGTTTCCCTCCTCCTTTTATGAAGCCTTAGAATAACAAGGAATCCTTTTCATTGTATACCACAAGAAATCTTATTTCCAATGATAACCATTGTAGTGGTTTGAATTAAAAAAATGCCTCCCATAATATCAGACATTTAACACTTGGTAAACAGTAGTAGCGCTGTTGGGGGAAGTTTTGATCATGCACCCTTGCTGGAAGAAGTACATCACCATGGACCAGCTTAGATGAAAAAAAAAAAAAAAGAGAAAAAAGAAAGCCTTGCATCATTTCTCATTTACTTACTCTGCATCCTGTTAGCAGTTAGATATGACTCTCAGTTTCCAGCTCTTGCCACCCTGCCTGCCTGCTTCCGTCTATACTAGCCATGATGGTAATGAACTCTTATCCCTCTGGAACAGTAAGCACAAATAAACCTTTCTTTCTGTAAGTTGGGTAGGTCCTGGTATTTTATCATAGCAACAGAAAAGTAATGGAAAAAACATATTGTGCAAAAATGTCTTTTCAACTTAATTGATTAGAAACCATTTTGAACTCAAAAATGTGTTTGTTGCAAAAATATGGTATCTATAAACACAGTCTAGTGGATATAATGGCATTAAAATAATATTTTTTCTTACCAGAACCCTGTCTCAAATAGTAATTTTTATTTCTCAAATACATTTAGTAAATAAATATGAAGTTTTTACTGCTTATATATTTATCAAATTTAATAGTATTCAACTACCTAAAGCAAACAAACATTGTTTTTTATTTCTTTCATAAGGAACACATTAGTTACCTGTTTACCACACTGTTAGCATAGCACAACATCCTGGAACTATTTAAATGATATGATCCTTCACGTCAAGTGTTGTGAAAATATTCAGATGAGAATTGTTACATAAAGTATCATACATCCTATACTGCAATGTCAGCTTTACATATAGATCATCATTTTATAACATCATTCTAAGGGCTGACCAAGATAAAAGCATTTCATAAATCTTATCGTATTGAAATGATATAGAAACTGAATATGGAAATTTTTATGTGAATTAAAATCAAAATGCTCAAGTTGCTCAAATAATTGCTATTTTCATGGAAATGGAATGGCAAACACATGAACTGATCTATTTAAGTAATTATTATTTTGAAAAATTAAAAAGCATAAAACATATCTTGACATTTAAGAAGCATTTTATATCATTGAAAGAGATGTTTAAATAATAATTTCATACCATTTAGAGGGATATTATATTATTTATTCAGTTAGCCATTTCTGAATCATGAATTTAGAATATTATCCAATGCAATTATAATGAAAAATGCACATTTCACCAACTTTAGTAGGAAAATATATGATATCAGGAGATGCTTCAAATAAAAACAGAAATTGAAATCACAATGAGAAGTTAAAGTTATCATAACATATGACCAACCAATAAGAAAATAATAATTAAGAATATATTACAATTCACAGTGTTCACAGCTTGGTAAGACTGTTTATGACATTTTGCCCCCAGTAGCCTCATGGTACCTTCTAAAACTGTGAAAACTAGTCAGCAGGGAGGAAACTTTCAGTCACAACTTGATTTCTCCATATCCTGTGACCAAAGTGTGTGATATTTTCAGTAAAACTCATCTTACTATTGAGTTCTAAGTAATCAGAAAAGCAATCAAAAGAGTTATATCAGCTGGGCGGTGGTGGCACACGCCTTTAATCCCAGCACTTGGGAGGCAGAGCCAGGCAGATCTCCGTGAGTTTGAGGCCAGCCTGGGCTACCAAGTGAGTTCCAGGAAAGGTGCAAAGCTACACAGGGAAACCCTGTCTCAAAAAAAAAAAAAAAGAGTAATATCAAAAACCTGCATGTTTTGGATGGTCTCTGGGCCACCCCCACCAATAACTCAAGAGGAGTATTCCACAGAGGGTATAAGACTTTATACTAGGCAATATAAGGCTCTGGGAGCCATGGTAGACTTACTCCAATTAAATTAGTAAATTAATCTCTCTCTCTCTCTCTCTCTCTCTCTCTCTCTCTCTCTCTCTCTCTCTCTCTCTCTCTCTCTCTTTCTGTGTGTGTGTGTGATAGCTTATAAAATGGTAGGATTTCATGTAATTTTTTTCAAAATCATTTAATATAAGTTATTCCTTATCTTACTGCTTTATCTAGTCTACTTCCCACCCCTTGCCTGACCTAAATGTCTTTACCCATTATTTCTCTTTAACAATCTATGAACCCAATGAACTACAATAATTACAAGCATGGTAAGATGTGCTATTGCACGCAATAGTAGCACAAACGTTATAGGTGTAACCAATTGTTTTCTTATTGGATTTAAGGTGCACTTCACAAGAGGAAGCATAAACCTAGTACTATAAATCTTGCCAAGAATCCATGGTGGAGGAACTCACTGGTTCCAAGGGTATTATTATTATTATATCACCAAATGAACATAGTATTATTCTGCCCTCTAAATTTGTATCCCTCCAATAGATTAACATAAGTCTTAGACCTTATCAGAGATGGTCCTTTGCGCAATGGGTGGTGGTTGACACAAAGACTCACAAATGGTCAAAGTGCTGAGAATAAGTGTTACCACAGTGTTCAGCCATAAATGGGACAGCTATATAACATTCTTTTCCTCTAAGGCTCAGAGAACTTCACAGGAGAAGGGATGAAAAGGTTGTTAGAGCTAGAGCTGGGAAAGGACTAAGGTATACAATTTCTTCTGGACATAATAGGGCCACTAGATTCATAAACTTATAGAAACTGTGATTGCTTCATAAGATCAAGCCATTCAACATTCTAGCCTGGAGTAAGAAGGGGATCATGAGCCCCCATCCTTTACTGATGAGTTATGGGTGGCTAATGGCTATGTGGATAGGGAGAGTCAGTTTTCTTTAAGGATATGGCTTCCAGTAGGTCTATGACACTGTTGTCAATACCACTATCCTGCAAGCCACAGAAATATAAATAGGAACTCAGCTGGTGCTGACAAGTCTGACCCATTAGAGCCAGGGGCTCTGGTGGAGTTTGAAGCCAAAACATAAGATGTTTTGGTGATATTGCCTTTTGAGTGTATTAGCTGTTTCCTGCAGTGGATTTCTTGTGTGCTATTGTAGCCTTCCCATTTGATTCTTTTCCCAAGAACTTCTAACAGTATAACTGATCATTTATTGGGCACAATTTCACCTATACATTTGGGGTATTTGGATAACATCCCCCAGCTATGTGTGAAAACAGTCACACAGTCAAAACCTGTTTCGCACAACCAGGTCTTTGTTCCTTTCTCCAATGTAAACTTAGAGGTCTGCTCTCTTGCAATTATCTTCATTGGCAGGCATTTGGTCAGTGTTAAGTGTCCAGGCAAATGTACCTCATTTGAGACATTCTCACATACCCAAGGACATAGAATTACAACATATCTGAATTTGTTGATTCATAGCCTTTAGATTGATAGGGAACAAGTGTGCCCTGGCTCTTTGGAAAAGTAAAAGTAACAAACCCTTATCCAAATTAACTAAAGACAGATAGAAAATACCTAAATTAACAAAATTAGAAAGGGAAGGGGAATATAAAACAGACACCAAGGAAATCCAAAGAATCGTAAGAATATACTTTAAAAACTGATACTTCACCATATTAGAAAATCTAAAAGAAATGGATAATTTTCTCAATACATACCACTTAAAAAATGAAATCAAATCAGACAAGCAATTTAAACATACCAGTAACCTCTAATGAAATAGAAAAAAAATAACTTAAGTTTCCTAACCTAAATAAAGCCCAAGGCCAGATTGTGTTAGCACAGAATTCTACCAGACTTTTAAAGAATTACTGCCAATCAACACTTGTCGAATTATTCCACAAAACAGAAATAGAAGGAATATTACCCAATTCATTTTGTGAGTACAGTTATTCTGATACTCAAACCAAATAAAGACTGAAAAAAATGAGAATATCAGACCAATTTCTCTATGAATATACATGCAAAAATACTCAATAAAATAATTGCAAAGCAAATCTAACATCAAAAAACAAAATCATCCACCATGATCAAGTAGGCTTCATCCCAGAAATACAAGGATTGTTTAACATATGTAAATCAATTATTATAAACAAACAGAAAGACAAAAACCATGTGATCTTCTCATTAGATGCAAAAAAAGGCCTTTGACAAAATCCAGCACCCATTCATGATAAAAGTCCTGGAGCAATGGTGAATACAAGAGACATACCTCAACATAATAAAGGCAATTGACAGCAAGCCTATAGCAGATATCAACTTAAATAGAGAGAAACTCAAAGCATTTCCCCTAAAACCATGAACAAT
The DNA here is from genome assembly GCF_007827085.1 of Peromyscus californicus insignis. NCBI lineage: Eukaryota > Metazoa > Chordata > Mammalia > Rodentia > Cricetidae > Peromyscus > Peromyscus californicus. Next base: position 79,373,953 of record NW_026294573.1, read on the forward strand.
ATAGGATTCCCCACTCTCTCTATACTTAATCAATATAGTACTTGAAGTCTTATAGAGTTCTATGTTCTACCTCAGAGCTATAGTAATAAAAGAGCAATAAGACAGATAATGGAGACCAACAGGATACAAATAGAAAGGGAAGAAGTCAAAGTATCTTTATTTATAGATGGTAGTTATGATAGTATACATAAGTGACTCTAAAAATTCCACCAGGAAACTCTTACAGCTGAAAAACACTTTCACCCCTATAGTTGGATGTAAAATTAACTCACAAAAATTAGTAGCCCTTCTATATTCAAATGATAAATAGATTGAGAAAAAATCAGGGGAACAACATGTTTCCCAATAGCCTAAACATATAAACAATATAAAACATCTTGGGGTAACTCTAACCAAGAAAGTGAAAGGCTGGCATGATTTAAAAGAAAAAAACTTTAAGACCCAGAATAAAGAATTTGAAGAAGATAGCAGAAGATGCAAACATGCTCATGGATGAGCATCTCATGAATGCCCATACTCATGGATCAGCACGATTAATATAGTGAAAATACAGCCATCCTACCAAAAGCATCTACAGGTTCAATGCAATCCTCATCAGATTTAATCTCCATCAAAATTTTAACACACTTCTTCACAGATCTTGAAAAGACAATTTTCAACACACACACACACACACACACACACACACACACACACACACACACACAAAGAAAAACAAAAACAACAACAGAATAGGTAAAGCAATACAATGAACTGCTGTTGGTATCACTATCTCCAATTCTCTGTTCTACCTCAGAGCTATAGTAATAAAAGAAGCATGATATTGACACAAAAATGGACACTCTGATCAATGGTATCAAACTGAAGACCCAGACATAAATCTCATTTATGTGCTAAAGCTATTGCCATACTCTATAATGAAAAACCACATAAAGAAAATTCTTTTAACTATACTAGAGTGTAAACATTATTCTTCACAAAGGCACCATCCTGGTAGATAATAATTACTGTCACTCATTAATATTGGATGATTATTATGAAAGTCATCAGTTATAGTCATCAATCATCAATACTTTCTTATTTATTTAGTTAATTGTTTAACTTAGTGGTCATTACCTCTCTATTATTTTCATTTTCATTTATTTTATATCAATTTGAGTGTGTGTATGTGTGTGTGTGTGTGTGTGTGTGTGTGTGTGTGTGTGTGTGTATGTGTGTGTGTTATATGGAAAATGCATTCACACATTCACAAACATGTAGAAGTCAGTGCAGGACTCAGGTATCATTCTGTAATGTTTCCTGCTTTATTCCTTTGAGACAAAGTCGCCTACTGAACTAGAAAATCATCTTTTTGTGTTAGGGTGGTTGACCGGCTAGCAAGCACTTGTGATCAGCCTGTCTCTGTCTCCCAAAGCTGGTGTTACTGGTGAGCATGGCCATACCTGGTTATTTCACATTGGTGCTGGGTTCTTGAACTCAGATCCTTAGTTGCACATCAACTGCTCAGTGCAATGCCAAGCATTTTGTTCTTGAGCAGATATTGGGCCTCATCAAGAAAAAATTATTTCTAAACTTTATGTTTTCTCTTACATCATACCCTATTATACTTTTTTTATCTACTCCTAAAACATGAAAACAAGTCACTGCCCAAATTAGACTCTCTAGATTAGTGAAAGTCATAGGTCATGCTATGGCTGTGTGCCTTAAGCACCTCACCATGCCCTCCAATGCTTCTATACTGTACAATATCACCACTTCTTATGCTTGCCCTCACTTCATTTGGTTTCTCTCTTTACCATCCCATTGTTTGCTACAGTTCATCATTCTCCATTTTCCTCTACCCCTCCAGACAAGCATTTCCCTGTGCTATAGCCAAGGAGAGAGTAACATCAAATTCTGAGTACTTGTTGCTCCATCCTACGTGGTATCCAAGAACTAATTATCACAGGTCTCCACTTCAGTCTCAGTCAACTCTCGAAGATTCTCTCTACCTGTGATCCCTCCCCACATTTTTCTTCCAACCCTAGAATGGTGAAGGCATCTCTGCTACTAAAATGCTTTGTCTTGTGCTTTCCTACAATGATGTAGATAGACTTAAATGTAACTTGTATAGTATATCTTCCTCAATTGTTCCACACAGAACCTGCTTTTACTATATTCCTGTTGAGTAACCTGTCTGACATGATATACAACGAAGAGATCCTCCTCTTTTCTTTAGTGGCCCTGGTCCTCTGGAAAATCACATGGGACCAGAGACTCTTCCATAGAAACTGCTTGATTGGAGTGTATCAGTGAACACAAAAGAAACCACTGAAGAATCACGTGCATGTGCACATGCATACATGTGCTTGTGCACAATAAAGAAGTATCAGGATACTAGAGAATTCTTTCACATCACCATTTTTATATCTGAAAGTCTCATGTGATCTGATTTGACTGGCATGGCTTTGGGATTAACCTGACTGAGGTGAGAAGAAATGAAGAAATGACAGAAACAAGTACAGAAAAGCTGGGATCTGGTGGGCTGTCTTCTCTGATGGATGTACCAGTAGCCTGGAAACTCAGTATGTTTATTACATATGACTGAATGAGGACTCAGGTTAGTGAGCTTTTGTATGGGGTCTGTGTAGGGAAACAGTCTCAGCCTTAAGTCATTAAGGAAGGGGTAGCTATTCTTGATACTTTCTGCAAACACTGTCACCATCTGTACTTGAACCAAGTAAAGGCCTTGTCATTCCCCTGAGCCTGACTAAGGGAAGATCTGCTATTCCTACAGGTTTCATGCACGGGGGTTCTAACTACAGCCAAGCTCATGTCATGAATTCTCATTCATACATGAGCACACTTGTCTTCACAGAGACCACTTAATGAATTGTGCCCCTTTGCATCATCAGGATTTTTCTATTTTTAATATGAAATATAGAATCTTTCAGTTATCTAGAACTGCTGCTAGTTATCACAAAGTAGAAAATTTACTATGACAGCAATCTATTATTCCAATGTTGAGGAAGCCAGAAATTCAAAATCAAGGCATTGGCATGGTTGTTTCATTCTGAAGCCTCTGAGGGAGGGCAGGTTCTCAGTACTCCTCAGTACTCAGTACTCAGTACTTATAGCCAAACCACTGCATTCTACAATCTCTGGTGTGTCATCACAACCCTTGTCCAGCATGCACCTCTGTTCTCATAAGGACATTGACAATGTGGTGACTTAGGACTATCTTTAATTTATTAGGAGCTCATCTTGAATAATTAAATTTATGAAGATATTTCCAAACAAGATGATATTCTCAAGTTCTGGGTAGACATGAATTGGGGGAGACTATTTAACTCAGTAAAGAAAAATTTTGATATTTAATGATATACTGAAAGGTATTCTTTATTAATAATTATTATTAATAAGAATACTTACAAAGGTAAGTCCCATAAACTCTGACAAGAATGAGGATTTATTTTGTTCTTTATGCTAAATGACAATTTCTACTTCGTGATTATTATATTATGCTAGTTTTTCATAAATGCACTTATTCAGTAGTTACAACCACAGTATCTGCTTTATCCTGAAACAGTATTTTATAAACTGAAGGTGAAGCAAACTCTTGAGACTGGAAGGAAGTGGTGGTGTCTGCTCTACACTCCCAGTTCTGAAAATCAATGAGCTGCAGTTGTGATTATTTAAAATTCAGTGTTCTCTATAGTAGCCTTCTGATATTTAAAATTAGCTATGCCATGATGAACTTAGTTCCCACTTATTCCCCAGGTGGCATGATTGCCAGATATTTTTCTGCCACCAACCTTAGTGTATTCATGTGTTACTTCTTTTAAAAGGGAAATGATTGCAGATACAAGTTGCCCAGCACATGGTTCAGAAGGACCAGATGATCCTTTATAATGAAGAGAGAGGCCTTCACAGCAGAAGGATTGCAGAGTTTCAGTTTCAGGATTTTCATCATAACCACCTCCTTTCCTTTTCCCTGTCTTCTTCACCTAACTTCATCTCTATTCTTTCTTCTATTTCCCTCCTTGTTTTCTCCCATTTCCTCCCCTTCATTATCGACCTTCTTCCCTCTTTCTCTCTCTTCTTCCCCCATCACTAATTTCCCCACTTTCTCTTTACCTTCTTTATTTTCAGGTATTTCTTAATGGACTTAGTACAATGCTGAATTCATATGGTCTGTACTATTTGCATTATTTTGTATAAATGAAATGTTTCCTCATTGTGTCAAGATTCCTTTTCAACCTTCCATTCATGAAATAAACTCCAGGTTAATAGTCACTTTCAGAATAAAAGAGGTATTTTAGTTATGACTATGAATTATAACTAGAAAAATGAATTTAGCTTATAGGAATATTCATGCTGTCATTGTAAATAAGTTTATAAAAAGCAGAATGAATATGTATAAAAATCTGAGGTCATATTTCACTAGGAGTTCTTTTATGTATTCAGGTAACTATTATTTTATTCTAAAAAATAGATAAATGTGACTATGCAGTTTGTAGGTGGTGTTGAGCTCTGAGGTTGTCACTCTGCTGCTAGATTTGCCAGACATGAAATCCTTCCTTTTGGGCAGGTCTTAAGTCTAATTAGACAGATGTTGATTACCCATAAGAAAAAAGTACCACTGTTTCACTTTTGGATGTGGTGGTATTGTGTTCCCCAAAATATTATGCACCCTAATAAACTTATCTGGGGTCAAAGAACAGAACAGCTACTACATACAGAGGCTAGAAAATGGTAGCACTCACGCCTTTAATCCTAGCATTCCAGAGGCAGAAATCCGTCTGGATCTCTGTGAGTTCAAGGCTACATTGGAAACAGCCAGGCATGGTGACACACACCTTTAATCCCAAAAAGTGAGCCTTTAATCCCAGGGAGTGATGGCAGATAGCAGAAAGGTATATAAGGTGTGAAGACCAGAAATTAGAAGCATTTGGCTATTTTAAGTTTTCAGGCTTTCAAACAGCAGTTCAGCTGAGATTCATTCTGGATGAAGACTCAGAGGCTTCCAGTCTGAGGAAACAGGATCAGCTGAGGAATTGTCAAGGTGAGGTAGCTGTGGCTTGTTCTGCTTCTCTGATCTTCCAGCATTCACCCCAATAACTGGCTTCAGGTTTGATTTTATTAATAAGACCTTCTAAGATTCCTGCTACATCTGGTGCCCAGCATTTGTGGTATGAATTCACAAAAAAGCTGCTTGCCTGTGGCCTTGCAGGCCCCTGGTCAGACCTGAGCTACCCTCAGCCAGTTGTGGTGAAGCACACTGGTTGGATTTGCTGAAGGAGGCAGAGGCAGGAGAATCTCGAGTTTGAGGGAGGCCTAGGAGGCTTGCTAAGGAGAAGCTTCGGTCAGGGCCCAGTCACAAACCCTGGTAGCGAGACCATGGAGGCAGCGGCTGCTGCTCCGAATTGCTGGCTCTTTCTCATCATGTTGGTGACTGTGGTGATGCTGCTACCTGGGACGAAGAGTTTACTGCTACTTGTTCAGAGAAGATTGCCAGGACCTTCATGTTACAAGAAAGCATTGGCAAAGGTAAGTTTGGAAAAGTTTGGCAAGACAAATGGTGGGGAGAAATTGCTGTGAAGATATTCTCTTCTACGGAAGAACATTCATGGTTCCAAGAGACAGACATTTATCAGATTGTGATTGCTCCAAACTACAGAGAAGGCACAAAAAAATCTGCAGGGAACCATGACCACGCCTAACAGCAACATTGAAATATTCAAAAAGATGACAGGAGCCCACAAAGATGATTCCACATGGACTATGATAAAACCATTAAGCTGATCAACTCTTGAATGCAAACTACTCAGAACAATTTTGAGATGGCTAGCTGAGATGATCCAGCCTGACAGGCTACTTGAACAAGGACTTGAAACAAGCCCTGCACTTTCTCATTGTGCAGCGACTGGACAAATGATACAGGACTTGACAATTAACTCCAAAATTTTCTTTTCAGGATCAACTAAAGATGTCTTCACCCCCACAAAGCAGGAAGTAATTTTAAGAAAATGACGCTCACATTCCCAAGAGGTGGGATGGGAGTTTTTGGTCGTTTAATGAGTTATGGATATTGTCATTGTTTACAATGGTTGGTTACAAGTTGTTAATTGGTAATGGTCAGGAAAAAAGCTGAACATGGAGATTAGATTCAGAGGTTTTGTTTAAAAAAAGAGAATATAGATATGAGGTATACTCTGAGAAAAAAGATAAATAATAGGATAAATGGGTAGATCACTGAATCTACTCTAAAAAGAAAAAGGGGAAGATATAAAAAGACAAAAGGTAGATTACTGCATCTATTATGAAAAGAAAAAAAAGAGAATATAGATATAATAAGATAAAAAGGAAGATTATTGAATCCACTTTTAAAAAGGAACTACTTGTTTTAAATAGGATAAGTAATGAATTTTTGTGTCTGAATTTATCAAATGTTACTGGACTGGACATTGTTAATATATATAATGGAGTTTTTATCTGAATCTGTCAAATGTTAATGGACTCGACATCATTAATGTAATTCTTGACTGTATGTATTGTATATATTTATTGGATAGTTTTTCTTGTATTAGTTATAAGCTTTTTTTAATTTTAGACAAAAAAATGGGAAATGTGGTGGTATTATGTTCCCCAAAATATTGTGCACGCTAATAAACTTATCTGGGGTCAAAGAACAGAATAGCCACTAGATACAGAGGCTAGAGATTGGTAGCACTCACGCCTTTAATCCTAGCATTCCAGAAGCAGAAATCCGTCTGGATCTCTGTGAGTTCAAAGCCACATTGGAAACAGCCAGGCATGATGACACAACCCTTTAATCCCAAGAAGTGAGCAATTAATCCCAGGGAGTGATGGCAGATAGCAGAAAGGTATATAAGGTGTGAAGACCAGAAATTAGAAGCATTTGGCTGGTTAAGCTTTCAGGCTTTCAAACAGCAGTTCAGCTGAGATTCATTCTGGATGAGGACTCAGAGGCATCCAGTCTGAGGAAACAGAATCAGCTGAGGAATTGGCAAGGAGAGGTAGTTTGTTCTGCTTCTCTGATCTTCCAGCATTCACCCCAATAACTGGCCTCAGGTTTGATTTTAATAATAAGACCTTCTAAGATTCCTACTACATTTGAGAATATCTTTGGAGTTTGGTCATTGTTTTGCAAGCACAGGAAATGTGTGAGAGGATGGTAGAAAAATGATGGATAAATCTCACAGTTACCCAATCAAGAATTGAGATGCTAAGAGTCATAGACAACTAGGCAATGAAGTCAGAGAATGAAAAGCTCTCATCACACACACACACACACACACACACGTACTTAAGATCTCTAGGACATTGTGAAGACATTGGATATTTTTTTGGCTTTTAATGGAAAACCAGTGATAAACCACTGAGCAGAGTAATTGAAATATCAAGTAAAAATGAAAAGGACTCACTAGTAGTCTACACTGTGAAAATATTTTTTAAAGAGAAAGAAGCAAGGGAATGAGTAAGATTAGTATTACTTTAATGCAAGTAAACTAAAATTAGGCAGTAGGAATGGAAGTATAAAAAAGAGGTAGATTTGTGAACAAGTAGAGTAAGTTCATGGGAAAAGATTAGAACTGAATTCCGGAGCTTGTAAAGACTGCAATGTACATTAACATTCAAGTCAAGTGTCATGTAAGTACTTTGCTGTGTGGTTGTAGATTCAAAAAATGTCTGGGCTACACATCAAAATTTAGTAATGTTTCAACATAGAAAATGATACTTAAATGTGTGAAACTAGTAAGATAACTGCAGAATAATGAGGGAAACAAGGGCTAAATCCTGCAGTCCCTGAGGAGGCACTGAATAGTTTAGAAAGAAATAATAGCAGACAATGAGAAACTGTCAGTAAAGAAAAAGAAAAAAGCAGGAGTATGTAGAGTCTGATTGATTGATTGATTGATCTATTTATCTATTTATTATTTATTTTGGTTTTTTTTGAGACAGAATTTCTCTGTGTAACAGAGCCATGGCCATCCAGGAACTCGCTTTGTAGACCAGACTGGACTCATACTCACAAAGATCCATCTACCTCTGCTGGGATTAAAGGTATGCACCACCATGCTCAGTGGAGTCTGCTTTATTTTGTTTGCTTGATTTTCCCAAGTCCTGAAAAATAGTAGCTTTATCCTTGAAATTTCTTAAGTGATAGAAGTACCTTTGCCCTGGTGACTCCCTAGGTTGTTTATGCTCCAAGATGATTTAAAATGGGATGGATTAGCCCAGAAACATCAAAAGAAGGAGCAAAGGATTGCAGAGATTTGAGTCATGTGATACCAGGCTGACCACTGGTGAGGAAGGCTAGATACCTGAGTTCAACTGAGCAGCCAATAATGTAATCAATTGTGTTTATGTGAGGAAAAACTCCACAAAAAATCCTAGCACAGAAGTTAGTGAAACTTTTCCTTATTGTTAATATTTTGCATATTTACATACCTGTGTACATGATTGGTCATCATTACTGAGACAGAGAAGCTTTGTTTAGACTTTCCTAGATTTCTCTCAATGTGATGTAAAGGTACTGATTTGTATCCTTTTGTTATTAAAACTGTAATAATAAGCAAAGTGAATTCCTGAGTTCTGTGAATCATAGTAGCAAATTATTGAACAGTAGGGGATCATAGTTTGTGTATGGAGTACAGACAGACATAGAGGAAGATGCTGTAAAATTGTGAAGCTTGAGTTATGTACAAATAGTATCTAAATTTATTGAAGAACTGAAGTGATAAACTTCGTGAAGTAGTCAGAAGTGTTCTTTACCATGTCTTATGATCAAGATTTAAGTTTACTAACATGGAAATTGTGAGTAAATTTCAATATTCTATACAGTTAAGATAATAAAGCCTCAACAGCCTTCTATCTAGACAGAACAAAAATCGCAGGAACCACACAGAGACTAATAACCTAAAGACTTTTACTTTCTACGGAATGATTTGTACATTTTGTGGAGAATATTTTCTTCATTCTTTATGAATTCCACACATGCATGCAATGTATTTTGACAATATTCACCATTCATTGCTTCCACATCATTTCTTCATCTTCTCTTCCAAACTTAATGTTCTTTATTTGAGCATTGAGTTGAATGTATTGTGTTGTCAATGTAAACGTAAATGTGGAGTTATCCCCTGGATCATGTTTAATCTCACAGGGAACATACTTTTAAAGAAAATTGATTCTCCATTCCCTGGCAGCCATCAACTGTCAAATAGTTCCTCAGCTGTTCTTGGGGACAAATATGCCCCTTTCCCATCTACAAAGAAATGTTTGCCATTTTGTAGGTCTTATGCAGGCAACCAAAGTTATTATGACTTCATGATTCCAACAACACTGTCAAGCCCAGAAGATATGGTCTTATTCCAGACTTCCCTTACCTCTGACTCTTAAAATATTTCTATCTCCTCTTCCAAGACATTCTTTGAGCCTGATCGGGTGTGATGTAGATGTCTCACTTACAGCTGAGCACTCCGTGGAAATTAATTATCACTTCTTTACCATTTGTGAATCTCTCTATTAATTGATTTCTATTGCATACACATGCCTCTCTGATAAGAACAAAGAGCTGTCCAAATATATGGGGATAGAGATACACACTTGGAAGGTAGTTAGATACTATGTCCATTTAAAAATATGATAGTGGGTTTATCCCTAGGACCTATGAGATTTGAAGCCATGGGTTCTTAGCTTGATTTAGACTACCAGTGATGAATTTTCTCCCATCTAGTAGATCTTAAATCCAATCATTCAGTAGCTGGTTACCAGCCTTAATATTCATGCCATTCTTGCCAACTGGTCATTATTGTAGCTTACAGTTTCCATAGTTGCCTGTATTGTTAATGACTTTCTTCCCTGGCAGCCTAAAAAGCACATTCCATTACTATGAAAACTAGCTATTAGACAGGATGCTTTCAGTTCAGTACTAGCTTGATTTCTTCAAGTCCTATGGCCAAAGTACGTATTGTGTTCAACAATAGGATCCTAACATCAAGTTCTGGTGAACAAGCAAGAGCAATGGCAATAGCCTATGTTGTTTGGGGGGTTTTCTGGTACTTTTCTGACAATTCAAAGTGAGCTATCCCACACCTGACACTAGACTTTTTATTTTGCAATATATGGCTTCTGGAAGGATCATTGTCCTTGGTGTAGAGCAAATCCATTTAATTTCATATGTGTGTGTTATATAGGAATTCATAAAATAGTAGGGTTTCACACAGCTTTTTCAAACATTCTTAGTGTTGGCTATGCCTCTCTTGACTTCCTCCTATCCCTTGATGGTAGTAAGAATGGTATGATCTAAGGATTTTTTTTTCTTTTTTAAGATGGGGAATTTCAAAGAGTGTTCATAACAATGGCTATAATTGTTTAGAATGAAACAGAGATGAGGTAAAGAAAGAGATAATTTCTCTGTGAATGTTGTTAAACACATGAAAGGGACTGGGTTAAGTGAGTAGCTTGAGGTTTGGCTGTGGAAAGGGAATACAGTCATAGCTTCTTCCATAGTGTCACAGGGCAAACAAGGGCATAAAGGATAGATGTGGAAGTGTGAAAATGTGAAGAATTTATTTTTGATTGCTTCTTGTTCTAGTGAAATACAAAAGAAAATCATGGAGTGAGAGTGAAGGCTTGTGCAATCTCTAGTGGAGGCCTAAATAGGCAAGAGTAGGTAGAAACAAACAATAACAGCACTGAAATGCTGTTATGAGGATAGAGGCCACAAGTTTAAAGGGGTATCATCAACAGGGTAGCAGTAAGTAGTAATGAGAAAGAAACCTGGAGAATACCTGTCCCACAGAGGAGACCAATGAAGCAAAGGGAGAACAAAACTCCCCTTATTTGGAAGGGCTCTCAAGGAAGATGTGTACTCCCAGAGGAGTCCAGTGCCTCATATTAAAGGGGTAAAGTGAGTATATAAGAAAGATTGTGGATTATAAAGCTGTTGGTTAGTAACATTAGTAAAGCACTACAGAAAATTAGAGAGTTTACAAATAAGTATTGTGTGTACTATAATAATTGTTAAAGTTCACATCAATGGAGAAAAAATAAAAATAGGTTATATAATGAATACATTATGACAATTTGGGAGATTAGAGCTCTATCTACCTTACATTTTACATACAGAAAGTCCATATAATTAAATATTTAAATATGATTAAGTAAATTAAAATTTTGCTGTAATAAAACAAAAATTGCAAGACATTTCTACAGGGAATAGAAAATGCACTTGAAAATGTACTAATCAATTTTATTATCTACAGTTCAAAAACTTTATTACAAAATTTTTACAAGCAAAAGCAAAGATAAATGTTCAAATGAAAAGCTGTACTGAGGATTGACTCAGTACATTATAGAACTTCTTGAAAATCCTTCTATCTTCCATAAAAAAGAATGTGTTGTGTGACACCATTTCTGCGAAGACCTGAACAAGTGTCTGCTCCAGGTATGAGACAGACCAAAATATGTGTAGCACCAAAGTCCAACTTGGTGAACCAACTAGTTTTATAAGGTTACTTACGGATATATGGGTAAGGAGTTACTTACAGGAGTAAGATGATTCAAAGACAGCTGCATCACCAAAGCCCACCTCGCATGGGTGAAAGCTAGAAACCTGGAGCACACTGCACAACCTGCAGGTAGCTCAACAGGTTGGAGGCTGTCTCTTTCAGTGGTATGAGCCTCTCCCAGGTTGCACAGCTGCCTTCTATTTCCCTTTTCAAGACTTATTTTCATAATTTAAAAATTCTTTGTATGGATTTTTGAGGATATATGAGCACATGAGTACAGTGCCTATGGAGGAAAGAGGTGTTGGATCCTCTGAACCTGGAGTTCCTGGTTGTTGTAAGCTACTTGCTATAGGTGCTGAGAACTGAACTTGGGTCTTCTAGAAGAGCAGAATGGATGATCTATCCAGGTCTGGGTCTGTACTTCTACACAGCTCAGCTGGTTTCTGTTTCTTTCAAGTGGGTCTGCTGCTTTGAACCTCTTCCAAGCATCTCAGCTTGTCTGAGAGGCTCTCAGCAGTCTTATTTGTATACATCTGGGGAGGGATATTGTACCTGGTCAGTTTCAGGAATTTTCTGAAGCCTTTGAGTTGTTCACTTCCGGAGTTTAAAGAGCTTTCCTGCAGGATGGAATATTTCACCTCCTTTAAAACATGATACCTTAATGAGCTTCTCTCCAAGTTGGTTTTCTCTTGGAGGAAATTGCTACACAACAGGATTGTGAAGGAATGGCTGGACTTCTAGGGCATTGGCATGTCCAGTCTTTCTGGCCTCATCATCCAAGAAGACTTCCTTTGCCTCTTTCATAAATATCCCCTAATCCTGTAGCAGTCCTGCTCTATCACAGCCCCTCCACACGGTACTCTTTCTGAATTGAGCCCTGTGGCTGTCTGGACCCAACTGCGTATGAAAGCAATGAAGAATAACATATAAAACTTTCCTTGAATATATTACAAATTAGAATATTTTTATTCTTATATCAATAAAAGCAATAACCCCACTATTCATGGATAAAACTTTTAAATTCCAGAGAACTTGCAGAGCAAATCTACAAGATAGTTTATTATAACAATAATAAAATCCCGCAAGACTTTGGGACACATCTGCACTATGGTTAAGAGGCTGCAATCAATCAATTTGATTTGTGGCCTGTGGTAAAGGAAAACTTCTGTTACACAGGTGTTCGACAAAGTCTAACATTTGTAATCTTACTTGTTTGATCTTTCTTCATTGTATATTTAACTGGATTGCAACCTATTTAAATATCTGTTTAGTTTAAGTCCCCATATTTGCATCACACTCAGCATTAACAATGTAGAATTACAGATGTTAAAGTATGTGATCTTCCTTCTCTTCATTCTTTCCTACTGCTTCCTGAATGCTGCAGATGTGCTAAATTCTTTATGTACATTCCCTAATCTAATCTAATGAAAACACTTTAGGGTACATGCTATTCTGTTCGTGTTTTATAAGGAGAAGGTGTCAGTGTTTTGTGATCATCTAGGCTTAAAAATAATTCATCAGGGGGTGGCCACTCTCATGTGCATTATATCCTAACAAAACTAAACGTGCAGTAAAACAATATTAATGTGGACTTCCTCTCCTGCAGCATCTGAAAATGAGACAAATGAAAAGTAACATCTCTCTCCACATGGTAGAACCCTCATTTTCAAGTCAGTCCTAGATACTGTCAAGTTCCCCTTCTGTCTCTCCCCTTAGGATCCCCCTTTCAACTTTTCTTGCTCATTTGACTTGTTATTCCTTGTTTTTTTTTTAATTAATTTAAATGTACTTGCTTTCCCCTTTTGAAACCCTCTTATGCCTCTACTCTCTCAATTTCATGGCCTCTCTTTTTTAATTATTAATGGGGTACATGTGTGAATAAATCAGTTAACACAACCTGCTGAATCCAGATAGTATTGCTTGTAGCTCTCACCTAGGGATGGGGTTCTGTGAGATTTCTCCCACCCACATTGGCATGTCAACTACTGTTGTCTTGTTAGGCATCCATTTTACTGAGATTATAAATTCTCTATCACATTTAGAAGACATAGTCTTGCATCAGACTTCCTGCCCCTCTACCTTTTATAATTTGTGATTTTCAGTGAGTCTTAGGTGTAGGGGTTGTACTGTATAGATATATCCATTTGTACTGGGCATACCAAATTCAGCTGTTCTCTGCATTTTGATCAGTTGTAGCTTTGTGTACTTGTCTGCTGTGTCATGGTTGAAGAGTGTTAGGAAAAATTATTTTCAGTCAATGGTCAGGTATAGAGTTGAATGTTGACATGAAGATAGGCAAAAGTCAAAGAGATGGACTTTTTTTTAACTTTTCAAAGTCATAAAACTAATATGAAGATACTAGAATAAGAATTAAAAAATGAAATGCATTCAGTGAACTGGAACTGGAATTGTCATCACAAAACATATAACACATACCATTCTGTTACATTCTGGGTTTGGGTTTTTTTTCTTTCTGTCATTAGTCAAGATAACCAGGAACATTTATTTCTTACAGTTCAATGTAACAAAGCAACAAATTACTTTGGAATGTGTTTTTGATATGTTGATGCTACAAAAGCATGAAGAATCATTTACTACTGGCATTCTTCTATGATATTCCAGCAAAGAAAAGTGTGGATGCTATGGCTCCCTTTCTATGTGATTCATTTCAAAAGCCCTAGTGCAGGACTTCTAGACTGTCATTTTATAGTGGCAAAATAAGAGCAGCACACAAATTCTAATTCCATTGTTCCATACTTTTCTTCTTTTCTTTGATACTTTGTCAAGTTAACTAACCAAAACACACTGTGCTGAAGTGATGTTGATGCTCTTTTATCCAATGATGATAATTCAAGTTTGGAAGCTGTCATCATGGACTAATTCTTTTTTATTTTAAATATTTATTTTATTATAAATATTTATTTTATTTTTGAGTGTGAGTGTGTGTGTGTGTGTGTGTGTGTGTGTGTGTGTGTGTGTGTGTGTGTGTGTCTGTAGATATGTGCACATGTACACAGGTGCCTGTGGAGACCAGAAGATTTTAGGTACTGTGGATCTGGAGTTTCAGGTGATTGTGATCCATTTGACATAGTTACTGGTAACTAAACATAAGTTGTGAATGATCAGTACAAGCTTTTAATACTGAGACATCTCTCCAGCCCCACCATTCTTTCTGCATGATGGTAAAGTAGGTATTGATGAGTATTAGTTTTGTTACATCACTGTAAAGCAAAATGCCTGACAGAAACAGCTTCAGAAGGGACAGTTATACTTTATTTCACAGTTTCAGAGAGTCTTTCATCCATCATGGTGGTGAGGTATGTTGGACTTTATGATAGGAATGTGTAGTAGAGGCTTATTTACACTGTGTGAACCAGAAGGCAGGCACCATGGCTAGAATCAGGTTTGTGTAGAGACCTACAAAGGCCCAAAACAAGTAACATATTTCTGTTGTCAGGCCCCAACTCCCAAGGCTCTACAGCCTTTAGATCAGCAGCTCAAGCTGGAGACCAACCATCTAAATCTCCTCCTGTGAGAGATGTTTAAGACTTAGTTCATAAGAGTGAGATGATATACTCATAAAGATTTCTTGGATTTTCAGGATCATTTCATCTAACACAATCCTGGAAATAATAGTCAGCAAACATGCTTTACTTCTGCATCAGTTCTCTATAGAATTTTGCTGTCAGTAAGTTCCCAAATACGATCTGAATCTCAAATCCTGACTTCACCAGATGATTGAACTCAAGTTGTATTTTGCAGTGTTTTACCTGTTCTAAGAATTGGGCATGGCCTCTTTCCTTTAGGCTTCCTAATTTCACACAGCCCACCAGGTTTTCCAGGGGTAACTTCCTAACAAATTACTGACATAAATGTTCATCTCAGGATCTGATTCTGGGGAAACTATAAACTATTATAAACATAAGACAGAAATGTGGAAATGTGTAATTAGCATAATAATCTAGTGGAACTTCATTAAGCATTTATTCATTGGCACTGCCAAGGTACCATATAACATACTTATGTTCTTATTGAATTTCCTGGGGATGTTATCTGTATATCTCTCATGCACTTATTTTCAATGGGTAATATATGCAATCAAATATTTAAGACTTCAGGATTTTTGCTAGTAAGATTTTCAGACTTACAACGCTTTCACAGGTTCTTGAAGAGTAGCTAAACATCATTGCTCCAATGCTCAATGTGCTCTCAGGAAACAATGGAATTAGAAGTTCTTCCCTGCTTTTTCTAGTGTCACACAGTGGTATTTTCCTGATTCATTATGAATATGCTTCCCCCTTTATCTGCCTTTCATGAAGATACAGCACAGCTGGTCACAATTCCTCCTATTTGGATAAAGAGTGCAAGAGTGGACTGTTAAGGAAACCATTTCCTTCCCTCCAGTCTATCGGGTGATGAGTCCACTTAAAAGAAGGCACACTAGAGGAGAGACATCAGCGCTGCTGGCCAGCATCCATATCGTCTGGACAATAGAGCCCTTTGATGTCTAGTACATTCTTAACCACCAAATTCAGCTTTGCAGTCAACGGAAAGGCTATTTTACAGTACTTTTGATGTGATGAAATAACTAAACTAGACGTGGTTAATCACATCTCTGGTGATTATTATACTATGCAAGGAAAAGCCACTAAAAAGCCATGTGGCTCTAAGAAGAACAAAGGAAGAATTCCTAACAGGCATGCACAGAGCTGACTCATGTGCCCTCACATGACCCGGTTTTTACCATCCAGACCAACTGTCTATTCCACAACATGAAAAACAGTCATCACTGTGTCCCTGAGGATTGTGCATACCTGCCTGGCATTTTTACTGCTCATTCTGAGTGGCAGTCCCCTGATATTGATTCACACCTCCAGGCTCAGCACCAAGTATCTGGAATATAGCTAGTCTATGAAAGAGTACACCCACTTAGATGATCGGTTTGTTACTTTTCAAAATATAGATTTTTTTCCAGTGATTTGATTGACTCATGTTTGCAAATTCTGTACTGAATGATTATGGCTGAAGGTTAGCTGCACCACAGGGAGCATGATCCTGGAAGAACAGGCATGACTATTTGGTTTATTAGGTCATCTGCTCCAAGACCAGCCAGGGTTCTGATGACAATTAGATTGTTTATTTGTATCAGTGGGTGCCCAGCTATAACATGAAAATAGACAAGATCTAGCAGAGTATACTGTTTCTGTGGTAGATAAAACTAAATTTTATAAATCTAAATGAATTGAAAATTAATGAAATATATATATACATACATTCAAAAACTTGTCAATTAAACATCAATAATCTTGCTATTATTGACTATAATATATGATTCTAATATTTATTTAACCATAGACTTAATGAAACAATAAATCAAATTGAAATAATTTTCTAAAAACTGTCTAATGAAATATCCCATGTTGAATGAACATAGTGATACTGTTAGTCTAGGAGTCTTAGCTAGGGCCACCTTTGTAGATTGGTAGGAGTTCTCATTGTACTAGGTTTCTAGCTTGCCCCTGAGATGTCCCATTTTGCACTTGTCTTTCCTCAGTACTCTCTCCCTCTATCCTGCCCCCACCGATCCATCCTGTTCCCATCCCCACATCCAGATTTCTTCTCTTATCCATAAGTGATGGATGTCTAGTCTACTTCCCTTCACAGTGAGATTCATGCATCCCCTCTTGAGCCCTCCTTTTTACTTAGCTTCTCTGCATCTGTGGATTGTCCATGGTTATCATTTACTTTACAGCTATTATACATTTATGAGTGCATACCATGTTTATCTTTCTGGGCCTGGGTTACCTCATTCAGGATGATCTTTTTCTAGTTTCATCCATTTGCCAGCAAATTTCATGATGTCACTGTTTTTAAAAGCTGAGTAATACTCCATTGCATAAACGTAACAAATGTTCTGTACCCATTCTTTAGTTGAGGCATACCTAGGTTGTTTCCAGTTTCTAGCTGTTACAAATAAATCTGCTATAAACTTACTTGAAGGGAATACCTAAAAATAATAAAGTCAATATACAGCAAACCAATTTCCAATACAAAATGAAATGGAGAGAAAATTAAAGCAATTCCTCTAAAACCAGGGACAAGACAAGACTGTCTACTCTCACCATACCTACTCTATATAGTACTTGGAGTTTCAGTTAGAGCATAAGACAACTTAAAGAGATCAAGTTGATACAAATTGGAAAAGAAGAACTCAAAGTATCACTGTTCACAGATGATATGATAGTATACATAAGCAACCCCAAAAATTCTACTAGGGAACTCCTACATCTAGTAAACACCTTCAGTGAAGGGGCTGGATATAATATTAACTCAAAATAATTATTAGTCCTTCTATATACAATATTGATGAGAAAAAAAAAACAGAAAAATAATACCCTTTACAATAGTCACAAATAATATAAAATGTCTTGGTATAACTCTAACCAAGCAAGTGAAAGACTTTTATGATAAGAACTTCAAGTCTTTGAAGAAATAAATTGGAGAAAATATCAGAAAATTAAAAAATATCCCATACTCATGGATCAGCAAGATTAACATACTAAAAATGGCCATCTTACCAAAAAGAATCTACAGATTCATTCCTCTCTCCATTAAAATTTCAACACAATTCTTTACAGACCTTGAAAGAACAATACTCAGCTTCATATGAAAAAACACCTGCACAATAAAAGAAATTCTGGAGGTATCACCATTCTTGATTTCAGAGTAATAATAATAAAAACTGCATGATATTGGCATGGTTGGTTAATATAATTGAATTGAAGACCCAAAAATAATTCCACACACCTATGGACACTTGATTTTTGACAAAGAAGCCAAAATTATACAATGGAAAAGAGAAACCATCTTCAACAAATGGTTCTGGTTAAACTGAATGGCTGCATTAAGAATGCAAATAAATCCATATCTATCACCCTGCACAAAACTCAAATCCAAGTCAGTCAAAGACCTCAACATAAAACTAGGTACAATGAACCTGATTGAAGAGAAAGTGAGGAATAACCTTGAACCCACTGGCACGGGAGACAACTTCCTGAACAGAATGTCAATTGCACAGACTCTAAGATCAACAATTAACAAATGGGACCTAATGAAAATGAAAAGCTTCTGTAAGGCAAAGAACACTGTCAAAAGGACAAAAAGGCAGCGTACAGAAAAGATTTTCACCAACCCCACATCTGACAGAGGGCTCATCTCCAAAATATATAAAGCGTTCAAGAAACTAGATATCAAAAACCCACATAATCCAATTAGAATACTAGGTACAGATCTAAACAGAGAATTTTCAACATAGGAATATCAAATGGCTGAGAATCATTTAAAGGAACGTTCAACATCCTTTTCCATCAGGGAAATGCAAATTGAAACAATACTGAGAATCTATATTACACCTGTCAGAATGACTAAAATCAAAAGCACAAGTGACAGCTCATGCTGGAAAGGATTTGGAACAAGGGGAAGACTCCTCCACTGCTAGTGGGAGTGTCATTTTGTAATTTGGGAATCAATATGGCAGTTTCTCAGAAAATTGGGAATTGATCTACCTCAAGACTCAGCTATACCACTCCTTGACATATACCCAAAGGATGCTTTGTCTCAGTTTATAATCTGTAAACACAGAAGTGGCAATAATGACTAACAGAGGCCCTGTTTGAAAAATGGAAAGACCCACATGAGAAAGTATCTGTAATTGATAAGTCACTAAATAAAAACTTTCCTCTGTTAAAAAAATGAGTAACTCTGATTGTAGGTTTGTATTAATTAAGGAGTTAGTCCTGAATTTTCAGGCATGGTAACAGAATATCCTAGACATTTCTTTCTTCTTTGTTTGGCTCTTTGTTGTATTCATTTTCTCTTCTGCACACCATTGTCATTCCGCATTGTTTTCCCCATCCTGATGTCACATTTCTGGGTTAACATGCAGACCTAACAGTAATGAACCATGCCTTTTGTCTTCTCCCTTCATTGTCCCCTAGCTCCTATGCTGTCCATCATGGCTTCCTTCTACTCTTGGCTGCACTTCAGCATGCAAGTGCACTGTGACTGCCAGAGTTTTGCATATTTTTTTAATTCAGTTGGTAAAATTTTGAAATTTTGTGTTTGCATGAAAAAGCAATTTAATATAATCATTCATTTTATATTTATATTTTGTTAATTATTTTCCTACAATTGCGTTGCTGTTTTTTTTCTCCTATGCTTTGGGTCAGGAGTAGACATTTTCAAAATAATTTTAGCCCTGCCACATTGCTTACATTTCTGCTCACAGCAAAACCTCAAATATTTGATGCATGTAAACTGGGCACCAGCAAGTAAATTCTGGGACTCAGACATTGCAGACACAAATTAGGAAGATTTATTGATAAAAGCCAAAGAAAATGAGTTCAAAGAAATACCATGAATGGTCAGGTTACTTTAAGATCAAAGAGGTTTATGATTGGCTGGAAAACAAGTGCTGAGCCGACTCTACCTCTGACACCGCAAATGCTTCCCTAGAGATGAGATACGGATAACAAAGAATTAAATAAAAGATATTCTGAACCTTACTTATTACAGAGATGCAAATTAAATAAAAATAGTATAATAAACATTCACTGGACCATTAAAGCAATACTAACAATGACAATAGTAACAAAACTGCAATGCTAATTAGTGTCAATAGTACTAAAGAACGTGGGCTCTCACGCCTCATTAGTGAAGATGATAGATAGTTTTAAGAGTTTAGCATTTTCTTTCTAAGCTAAAATCACACTTCTCACATGACCCAGCATCCATATTATATATTTATTTTAGAGTAGTAAAACTGCACAGCTCTCAGTGCTTCAACTTGAATGGACATGTAATCAAGAGCTATGACTATGGTTTTCAGGCTCTACTGGGTTTCATTTTCTCCAACGTTTGAGAGTACCCAATGCAAAGCATGTAAGGCAGTCTAATGAGTCCTCCCTTTAAATATTTTAATCTATCTATTTTTAGTTGACTCATTTTATCAGTTCTGTTTCTCTAAAGAATTGTAACTAATACAGATTTTGGTAGCAGGAGTGGTTATTGGTGCTTGGAAGGAAAAATTGCCAAATGTGCAGTTATGTACCAATTTTGTAAGCTGTGGGAAATAGTTTGACTGGATTATCATGGACCTAGAAGGAGTATGATTGGAAAAAATTGGTGAGAAATGCATTTGAAGAAGAATTCTGTGGATATATCTCCTCAAATGGACAAAGAACATACTTGTGTCTCATGTAAATATTCATAAAAACCCAGCTTCAATAGAGGAAGTTTTTGCTCATTGAGTACACAGGATAACCATTCTATAGAGAGTCAATCTCTTTCCCCTATCATTGCCCAATTGTTCCATGAACAAAATGGCTATGGTGCCAGTGATGGAGATTATACATGAGAACAGCAACGTGGACTTCCATTCACCAGAGTTAAAATGATTATGGCTGCTACTGAATGCCTGATCTGGCAGCAGAGACCAACACTGAGCTCCTAATACGGCTCCATTGTAACTAGTCAGAAACCTGCTGGCAGGTTGACAACATTGGATCGCTTTTTTTCTCTGTGTAGCTTTGGCGGCTTTCCTGGAACTCACTCTGTAACCCAGGCTGGCCTAGAACACGCAGAAATCTGCCTGCCTCTGCCTCCCAAGTGCTGGGATTAAAGGCATGCACCACCACTGCCTGGCATTGGACAACTTCTTCCACACAAAGGGCAGTGCATACCCTTTGCTAGAATACTTATTCTCATTATGACTTTGCTCTTCCCACATGTAAGACTTTTGCCAAAAATACCATCCATGAACTTTCAGAAAGTTTTATTCACCCTCATCATAAGCCACACAGTATTATTTTAAAATAAAGAACTCAACTCACAGCCAAAGATGTGTGAAAGTAGGCTCATGCTCATGGAATTCACTGGTATTAGCATGTTCCCTGACATTTGAAGTAGCCAGCTTGATATAATGTTAGAATGATTTTTGAAAACATGGTTACAGTGCCAACTGGTAGCTTGGACTCCTGGGGCAATGCTTTCCAGGATGGTCTGAGTGAATTCCAATATATAGTATCATTTCTCCTGTAGCAATGATTCACTAATCCAGGAATCAAGGGGTAGAGGTGGGAATGATATCACTCACCATCACTCCTAGTGACTGTATACTAAACTTTTTCTTCCCATTCCCATGACTTTATGCTCTGCTGGCCTAGAAGTTTTGGGACCAGAGGATGTAGTACTTCAACAAGAAGGCACAACAAACACTCAGTTGAACTGAAAGCTAAGATTTCCTCTATGGCTAGTTCTGGCCCCTGATATCCTCAAGTAAATAGGCAATAAAGGAGTCACAGTGTTAGGAGAGGAGATTGATAAAGACTTCCAGAAAGAAACTGGACAGTTTCAAGTAAGGAAATAATAGGTTCGGAGTGCATCCTTTAGGATATTCTTGCTGATACCATGTTAAGGTCACTGGGAATGAAACAACCCAATCCAGGCAGGGTGACAACTGACTTAGAAACTTCCTACATGAAGGTATGGGTTACCTCACCACATAAATATCAGAGACATGCTGAGGTGTTCGCTCAGGAACGATGGAGCAAATACAGAATGTGTAGCAAATAAAGGTACTTATAAATATCAGCTAAAGCCACATGATTAGTTAGAGTAATTAGGGTTCAAAATTCTATTTTGTTAAAAATTGGGGGCCGGGCGGTGGTGGCGCACGCCTTTAATCCCAGCACTCGGGAGGCAGAGCCAGGCGGATCTCTGTGAGTTCGAGGCCAGCCTGGACTACCAAGTGAGTTCCAGGAAAGGCGCAAAGCTACACAGAGAAACCCTGTCTCGAAAAACCAAAAAACAAAAAAAACCAAAAAAAATTGGGATAGTTGTATCATGCCAGGCAGAATTCAGACTTTGCTGTTTACCTCATTTGAAAATTTACCATTATATAAAGAGATGTGGTTAGTTTTTAAGTTTGCAAGGTGTGGAATTATGGTGGTCAATCTTGATTTCAAACTTGATTGGATACAGAATCAACTAAGAGATGCCCCTGTGGGTAGGACTGTAAGGCTATTTTTTGTGATGATTAATTGAAGAAGGAAGAACCTACCCCACAATAGGAAGCATCTTCCAGAGTTTGGTTAGATACAGGAAGGTTCTATGGATAAGCTGCTGCTTTTTGCCCACTGATGATGAATGCATCTACCTTACTGTAGATGTTGCTGATGCTATTACTGCCGCTTTCATCCTCCATTGACACTGGAGTCTTACTTCTCTGGCCTTCCAACAGAGGCTGAAGACCAGTGGCTCCTTAGGGATGCCCCAGGTTTTCAGTATCAAATTGGCAGTGCTGAGGCATATAGCTTTGTGGACTGAACACTGACTGGATTCTCAGCACCCTAAGTGGGCATTCTGGACTACCCATTGTGTATTCTGTAAGGCAAGCTTATTCCCTTTTAATACATATTCATTCTATTGGTTCTGTTTCTCTAAAGAGCCCTAACACATACCACACTGGATGCCAATATTTCTACATAGTTTGAGTATTATTTATTTGTAAACATCCTTAATAATACTTGCTTTGTATTTTTGCAGCAACTAACAAATTATCACAAAATCATTAGCTATAAAAGGTCTCCATATTGCCTCTTAGTTTTGTCTTCTGAGATCTGGGTTCTCACAAGGTTAAAAATCTTGGTAATTTCTCATCTGGACTTTTAGCCAAGTGATTTTAGAAAAGTTTTCAGGTTGTTGATAGACTGTAGTTCCTTATGATTGTCACTCTGAATTCCAAATGTCTTAGTCCATTTGGGCTACTGTACTAAATTACCATGATTGAGTTATTAAAACAAGATCTTTTATTTCTCACAGTTTTGAATATTAGAAATAAGGTGCTAACTAACTGGTGCCGGGAGGGAGCCACATTCTCACATAAAAATGATCACCTTTGCATATTTTTACAAATATCAAGTGGTGAAAAATCATTTCGATAGTCTTTTGCTGCCTGGGGACAAACCCACTTAGTGTCTCATCCATTTGAGTTTGATATAACTGGCCCCTCATGTGTACATTCCAATGCCACCTCACATTTATCACTCAAACCAAGTTTCTTTGCTGGTCCTGAAGCAGCTGCTCTATGAAGGTCTCCTAAAACCATCAATATTGGATAGAAGCCTTTTCATGCTTATTTCTTCTGACTTCTGATTTTCATAAGCTCATATGAGCAGATTGTGTCCACCTAGATAATTGTTCCATTAGCTCTGTGGTCAGATACATCATATAATATAATAAAAGCATAATATTTCATATTCCTAAGTTCATTCCATATCAAAATGTGAGGAAATAACACAGCAGGAAAGGTCCCTCCAGTTATTCTTAGAATTCTACATATTACTTAAGAAGTAATAGCTGCTTTAGAACATTTGTTAAGAATCATTAATACAACTTGGGCTGTCAAAAAATTGCTTCTCCTTTTGAAGTTTTAGTATAGCACAGACATAGCTAATGAACAAGGTAACTAGAATCTTCCATGGTAGCTTGTAACTGTGTATGGTAAATATCATATTAATGGCAAGATTCTGACTTCCAAATTTTATCCAAAGAAATTCCTTTGATTAAATCCACATGCATGGAAGTTTCTCGATTAGTAGTGTTGCCCATAATTTCTCTGAGAATGAAAGAAAAAAGACAAAAATGTGAGCCTAATGACTCCAGGGTTAAGAAGGAAGTGAGTCATGACCTGTGCCACTACGACCTTTCTCCGCTCGGAAATATGAAAACGTAAACTGTCCCAGCTGACACAGAGGAGTGAGTGTGGATTGTATTTACTATTCTTTCAGAAACAGCTTAATAGTATTAGTTTCTCTATTTTGAAGAATATGTATCTTCATCTAGTTTACATATTTGACATTTACTTACAGGTAATATTTTATATATAATTATGTAACTATATTCATTGATATGTGGAAATTGTGTGTTTTACATATAAATAAATCAACGAAGTACAGCATGTTGATACTTATATAATTTGAAGTAGGTGGATATGTTGGAACTAATCAGTGAAACTATGAAAATATAAAAATTTGAACAAAGTTTTTCAGGAAGAAAGAAAAATTCATTATGGTGTGTTTACTCTTCTACATTCTAGGAATATTCCCACAGAATTGTTAACAAAGATTCAATTACTAGTGACACTTGCTGTAGATTATGCCCACATGTCCACCAGTCATGAGGCAAACAAAGAGACATATTTGTCTGTGACTAAAAGGAGCATGTAACAATAGCAACAGCCACCAGAAATAATGCCACTTTTAAATTTTCTTAATCAAATTAGGTTATGTTCTCAAATTTTAAAAGTATCATAAGTGCGGCTCTCACCCTTTGTCAGAGAAGCTTCTCTTTGCAACTGAGACCATTACAGAAAATTACAACTGGTTATAATGCTGAAATCAACTGATAACTGATCATTAGATGTTCAGTTCCAATGGATATATATCCAAAAATAACCCCCAAACAAGCAAACCAAAAATCTCCTGCACCCAAAGCTGAGGGGACATCACAGAAGAGGGAGCAGAAGGATTGATTGAAAAAGCCAGAAGACCAGGACATCTGCTGTGAGATTTTGTTTCCTAGAAATGACAGGGAAGCTATATTCATAATACCTCAACAATATGTCTGCATAACCAACGCCTTAGCTAGTATAACACCAACAGACATGCTAACACAGAAAAAGAAAGCTTATTGGGCCCTAAATCTAGACAAAGAACTGCAGGGAGCTAAGGAAAGCTGAGAGTGAGAGAAATAGTCTTCTCCATGGAGGGCCTCCCTAACTGGTTATCCAATGTAAAGTGGACAGCCCTGAAATCATATACAAACAAGCAACACTCAGCAAGTTAAATGTATATATTTATACACTTAAATAAGTAAACTGATATAAATGCTCCTGTGGTCTACATATACTCTGGTGTCTTACTCTGGACATGTGAGTGGCTTTTGTTGCTTCTAACTTTTGTGAATATTTCATAGTACACATTTGTAAATGACAAATACTCAGGTTTTCATCCAGTTTTCAATATTTCAATTGGTAAGCACACTTAAATGTGCAGGTGAGGCGAACTTTTATGGACCATATCTTCTGAAATAAGGGTATCTGATCACAGGTTATAAAACCAAGGGTGAACTAATTAGTCATGCCTAAGAGTTACTATATCTCTAAGTTCCCACTGACTCTTATCAACCATTAACGATTGGATTCAAACTACATTAATGTATTTTGCTAATTTATTGCTTTTATAATTCTCTCTCTCTCTCCCTACCTCTATTCCTCCTTTCCCCCTCTCTCTCTCTCATTTCCTGTTACTCCAAACAAATACACACACATTTATGTTGACAACCATTCAATATGCTTATTATCAATATGAATTTCTGATGAGAATTACCTCATTGCATTGTTTGTCAATTTCTCCATTTGATTTATTGTCATGATTTTCAAGAGTTCATTTTAAATTCTAAATTTAGTTACCTTTTAGACATGTAAATATTGTCTTCCAATATGTGATATCTGTTGTTTTTTCAGTGATGCTTTTGAGTGAATCAAATCCTTTAATGTCGATAACACATTGTTTCCCATTTTGCAATATAAAGGCATTGTTTCGAAATTCTGGGTTCTGAAGAAATTCTCATGTGTGCACTTCTACTATTTCTTATATCTCCTTATGTGTTATTCTGCAGGGCCTTATTTTTCTCTATACTGCTATATAAAGAACTGATTCAAAAATTTTTCCACTTGGAGAGACAGTATCATCAACTGACTCTTCTCTATTTATTTCTTCATTTCTTCCATTAAATACAAAGTTCTCTTTTTTAATTTAAGGAATTTTTTTATTCATTTTACATACCAACCACAGATCCCCAACTCATTCCTCCTCCCCTTCCCCTCCAGTCTTCCCTGCCGCCCCTCCCGTCACCCCCAACCCTTCATCCAAAAGGGTAAGGGCTCTCATGGAGAGTCAGCAAAGCCTGGTACATTCAGTTGAGGCAGAACCAAGCCTCTCCCTACCGCATCAAGGTGAGTAAGGCAACTCTAACCATAGAAAATGGGCTCCAAAGAGCCAGCTCATTCACCAGGGATCTTGGTTCCACTGCCAGGGGCCCCTCAAACAGACCAAGCTACACAACTGTCTTCCACATGTGGAGGGCCGAGTCTCATCCCGTGAATGTGCCACAGCTGTTGGTCTAAATTTTGTGAGTTCCTACAAGCTTAGTTCGATTATTTCTGTAGATTTCTCCATCATAATCTTGGTCCCCCTTGCTCATGTAATCCCTCTTCCTTCTTTTCAACTGAACTCCTGGCACTCAGCCTGGTGCTTGACTGTGGATTTCTGCATCTGCTTCCATCAGTTAATGGATGAAGGTTCTTTGATGACAGTTAAGGTATTCACCATTCTGATTACAGGGATAGGCCAGTTCAGGCACCCTGTCCACTACTGATAATAGTCTAAGGTGGGTGTGGTAGTATTGTGTTCCCCAAAATATTGTGCACCCTAATAAACTTATCTGGAAGATCAGAGAAGCAGAACAAGTCACAGCCACCTCACCCCCCAGTACCTGGCTCCAGGTTTGTTTTTATTAATAAGACCTCTTAACATTCATGCCATAGGTGGGGTCATCCTTGGGGATTCCTGAGAGTTTCCCTAGCACCAGGTTTCTCCCTATCCCCATAGTGGCTCCCTCTATCAAGATATCTCTTTCATTTCTCTCCCACTCTGTCCCTCCCCGGGCTGGCTATCCTGTTTGCTCATGTTCTCATCCCCCTTCTATTGCCACCCCTCATCCCCAGTTTAGTCATGGAGATCTCATTTATTTCTCCTTCCCAGGACAACAAATGCATCCTTCTCAGGGTCCTCCTTGTTAACTATTTTCTCTGGAGGTATGAGTAGTCTGATTACCCTTTGCTTTACATTTAGTATCCACTTAAGTGAATACATACAATATAGGTGAATTTGGGTTACCTCACTCAGGATGATATTTTCTAGTTTCATCCATTTGTCTGTAAATGTCATTGTTTTTTACAGCTGAGTAATACTCTATTGTGTATATGTACCACATTTTCTTTATCCATTCTTTGATTGAGGGGTATCTAGGTTGTTTACAGGTTATGGCTATTATGAATAATGCTGCTATGAACATAGTTTAGCAAATGTCCTTATGGTATGATTGAGCATCCTTTGGGTATATGCCCAAGAGTAGTATAACTGAGTATTGAGGTGGATTGATTCCCAATTTTCTGAGAAACCACCATACTGATTTCCAAAGTGACTGCACAAGTTTGTACTCCTACCAGCAGTGGAGGAGTGTTCCCCTTGCTCCACATCCTCTCCAACATAACCTGTCATCAGTGTTTTTGATCTTAGCTTTTCTGACAGGTGTAAGATGGTATCTCAGAGTCTTTTTGATTTGTATCTCTCTGATGACTAAGGATGTTGAACAATTCCTTAAATGTCTTTTGGCCATTTGAGATTCTTCTGTTTATAATTCTCTGTTTAGCTCTAGGCCAATTTTTTAATAGGTTCGTTTGGTATTTTGATGTCTAGTTTCTTGGATTCTTTATATATTTTAGAGATCAGATGTGGGATTGTTGAAGATCTTTTCGTATTCTGTAGGCTGTCGTTTTGTCTTATTTACCCTGTTCTTTGCCTTACAGAAGGTTTTCAGTTTCAGTAGGTCTCATTTATTAATTGTTGCTCTCAATGTTTGTTTTACTCATGTTATATTTAGGAAGTGGTTTCCTTTGCCAATGCTTTCAAGGATACTTCCTACTTTCTCTTCTATCAGGTTCAATGTAACTGTATTTATGTTGAGGTCATTGATTCACTTGGACTTGAGTTTTGTGCATGGCAATAGATATGGATCTATTTGCAATCTTCTACATGTTGACATTCAGTTATGCATGCACCATTTGTTGAAGATGTTTTCTTTTTTCCATTGTACAGTTTTGGCTTCTTTGTCAAAAATCAGGTGTTCAGAGATGTGCAGATTAATGTCAGGTTCTTCAGTTTGATTACATTGGTCCACAGGTTGGTTTTTATGCCAATACCAAGCTGTTTTTATTACTATATCTCTATAGTAGAGCTTGAAGTCAGGAATATTGATGCTTCCAGAAGTTCTTTTATTGCAAAGGATTGTTTTAGCTACCCCGGGTCTTCTGTTTTTTTCATATGATGTTGCAGGTGCTGTCAGTGCCTCTGGTACAAGCTGATGCTGCTGGATGGTTGTGTTTGAGGGCCAGAATGGGACTTGTAGATTACAGGGTGCAATGGGGGGGTAGAGTTGCCTGCCCTCAGGATTCTTTCCTGCTAATGGCTAGTGGGGCTGTGAAGGGAAAGGGAGGGGCATTAGATGTGTCCCAGGATGTAGAGCCTAGAGACTAGGCTGTCCAGCTGGGAGACCAGTCACTTACCTCTTGGTCCAATTGGTGCAGGTAGTATCTATGTCTCAGGGTTATGCTGAGGTCACGGGGAGTGGGTGGCTTTGGGGGGCAGAGTGGGAGTTGTAGGTTTCAGGGTCCAATGGGGGGGGTGGAACAGCCTGCCCACAGGAGCCTTGCCTGCTGGCCAGCTAGTATATAATACATATTTTTATAAAAATTAAATAAGAATAAAAGAAATGATAGCTAACAATATACCTAAGTTTAAAACTTGAGCATATACATACTTATAAAGATATTTCAGTAACAACTTATACTACCAATGCTCTAAAAAAACCCTACTCCAATATTTGCGAACAATTTTTGAGTTATAAATCTGTATGATTTATCATAATTCCTCAGGAAATTAGGGATAAAAATCTTTCTTTGCAATGAAATAGAGATTTTAGACAGATAAATTTACATATAAGAACTTCGTATTTGATCCCAACTCATTGCAGTCCCACTTGCAGGCTAGCAGATAAGACTCCTTCAGACAGACCTGCCCACCATCATCCCCATCAGACCCTGTAATCTACAAGCTCTACTCCATCCCCCAAACTCACCCATCCCCTGAGACCTCAGTGGCTCCCTGAGTCACAGATTCCACCAGCTCCAATTGGACCAAGATGTGAATGACTGTTTTCCCAGCTGGTCACCCTAGACTCTAGGCCCTAGGCCCAGGGGCAGAACCAGTGCTGCCCTACCCCAACCCATAACAATCCCAATTGCAGGCCAGCAGGTAATTATCCTGTGGACAGGCCTGCCCATCACCCCCCCCGCATCAGACCCTGTAATCTACAAGCCTCTGTCTATCCCCCAAACCAACCTATCCCCTGATACCCAAATGGCTCCCTGAGACACAGACTCCACCAGCTCCAATTGGACCAAGAGTGCCTACTCGACCAAGAGTGGCTCCCTGAGATAAGACACTGCTTACACTTATTGGAGGAAAGATGGGTAAATGCCAGTGCAAGAATACATTCAACAACATAAAGAGCAATATGGCAACACAAGAACCTAGTGGTTTTACAACAGCAAGACCTGAACATCCCAATGTAGGAAAAAACAGAATAAAATGACCTTAAAAATAACTTTATTAAAATGATAGAGGCCCTTAAAGAGAAAATGAAAAATTCCCTTAAAGAAATCAAGGAAAAGACAAACAAAAAAATTGGAAGAAATCAATAAATCCCTTAAAGAAAGTCAAAAAAAAGCAATCAAACAGGTGAAGGAGTTCAAGACTTGAAAATTGAAATAGAGGCAATAAAGAAAACACAATCTGAGGGAATTATGTAAATGGAAAACCTGGGAAAACAAATGGGACCTACAGATGCAAGCATAACCAACAGAAAGCAAGAGATGGAAGAGAGAAGCTCTGACAATGAAGATATGATAGAGAAAATAGATTCATTTGTAAAAGAAAACATTAAAACCAACAAAGTCATAGCACAAAACATCCAAGAAATTTGAGACACCATGAAAAGACCAAATATAAGAATACTGGGGATAGAAAGTTAAGAATTCCAGCTCAAAGGCATAAGAAATATATTCAAAAAAATCATAGAAGAAAACTTTCCCAAAAGTAAGTAAGTAAATGCCTATGAAGATACAAGAAGCTTACAGAACACCAAATAGACTGGACCAAAAAAAAAAGTCCCCTTGCCACATAATAATCAAACCACTAAACATACAGAATAAAAAAAAAATATTAAGAACTGCAAAGGAAAAAGACCAAGTAACATATAAAGGTAGACCCTTCAAAACAATACCCAACTTCTCAATGGAGACTCTGAAAACCAGAAGGTCCTGGACATATGTTCTGCAGACACTAAGAGACCATGGATGCCAGCCCTGACTACTATAGCCAGAAAAACTTTCAATCACCATAGACAGAGAAAACAAGATATTCCATGACAAAACCAGATTTAAAAAATACCTATTCACAAATCCAGCCTTACAGAAAGTACTAGAAGGAAAACTCTAACCCAAGTAAGTTAGCTATACCTATGAAAACACAGGCAATAGATAGCCCTACACCAGCAAATCCCAAAGAAGGAAAACACAAACACCCAGTACCACCCAAAATAATAGGAATTAGTAATTATTTGTCATTAATATCCATTAACTTCAATGTACTCAGTTCACCTATAAAAAGACACAGGCTAACAGAATGGATATGAAAACAGAAATCAACCTTCTGCTGCATAAAAAAAACACACCTCAACTTCAAAGACAGATATTACCTCAGAGTAAAGGTTTGGGCAAAGACTTTGCAATCAAATGGCCATAAGAAGTAAGCTGGAGTAGCTATCTTAATATCTAACAAAATAAACTTCAAACTAAAATTAATCCAAGGAGACTGAGGAGGACATTACATATTCACCAGAGGAAAAATCCATCTAGATGAAGTCTCAATTCTGAACATTTATGCCCCAAATAAAAGTGCACCCACATTTGTAAAAGAAACATTACTAAATCTTAAATTGCAAATCAAACCCCACACACTAATAGTGGGAGACTTCAACACCCCACTCTCATCAATGAACAGGTCTGCCAGATAGAAAATTAATAGAGAAATAAGGGAAGTAACTATTGCAATGACTCAAATAGACTTAACAAACATCTATAGAACATTCCACTGAAACACAAAAGAATATACCTTCTTCTCAGCACTTCATGAAACCTTCTCTATAACTCACTAAATACTCAGTCACAAAGCAAATCTTAACAGATACAAAAAAATTTTAATAACCTCCTGTATTTTATCAGATCACCATGGCTTAAAGTTAGAATTCAACAACAACAAAAATTACAGAAAGCCTACAAACTCATGGAAACAAAACATTGCTCAAATGAATCACCACTGGGTCAAAGAAGAAATAAAGAAAAAAATTAAAGACTTCTTAGAATTTAATGAAAATGAATATACAACATAAACAAACTTATGGGACACTGTGAAAGCTGTACTAAGAGGAAAATTCATAGTACTAAATGCCTACATAAAGAAGTTGGAGAAATCTCACACTAGTGACTTAACAGCACACCTATAAGCTCTAGAACAAAAGGAAGCAAATTCACCCAGGAGTAGTAGATGTTAGAAAATAGTCAAATTTGAGGTAGAAATCAATAAAATAGAAACAAAGACAACAATACAAAGAATCAATAAAATAAAAAGTTGATTCTTTGAGAAAATAAACAAGATAGACAAACCCTTATCCAAATTAACCAAATGGCAGAGAGAAAATATCCAAATTTACAATATTAGAAATAAAAAGGGAGACATAAAAACAGACAACAAGAAATTCAGAGAATCATCATGTCATACTCCACAAAATTGGAAAATATAAAAGAAATGAACAATTTTCTGGATAAGAACTACATAACAAAATTAAACCAAGATCAGATAAACAATTTAATTAGACCTATAACCTGTAAGGAAAGAGGAGTCATTAAAGTCTCCCAACCAAAAAAGGCCCAGGGCCAGGTGATTTCAGCCAAAATTCTACCAGAATTTCAAAGAGCTAATAGCAATACTTCTCAAATTGTTCCACATATTAAAAAGGGAAAGAACATTGCCAAACTCCTTTTATGAGGCTACAGTTACCATGATACCCAAACCACTCAAAGATGCAACAAAAAAAAGAGAATTACAAACCAATCTCCTTCATGAAAATTGATGCAAAAATAATCAATAAAATACTGGCAGACTGAATCTAAGAACACATAAAAAAAATCGTTTACCATGATCAAGTGGACTTCATCCCAGAGATGCAGGGATTACTCAAATATATGAAAATCTGGCAATGTAATCTACCATATAAACAAACCAAAAGGAAAAAACACACACACATGATCATCTCATTAGATATTGAAAAGGCCTTTGACAAAATCCAACACCCCTTTATGAGAAAGATCTTGGAGAAATCAGGAATACAAAAAAACATAGCTAAACATAATAAAGGCAATTTACAGCAAGTCAACAGCCAATATCAAATTAAATGGAAAGAAACTCAAAAGTGATTCCAGTAAAATCAAGAACAAATAAGGTATCCTCCTCCCTGCCTTCCCACATCATGGGAGTAGGAAGAGGCAGGGTGCTGGGGAGGCTCTTGGGAATCCACAAGGATGACCCCACCTTGGACTGCTGGCAGTGGTCCAGAGGGTACCTGGACTGGTCTACTCTGTTGACCAGTCTAGTGAATACCCTGTCATCATAGAGCCTTTGTCCAGTGACTGATGGAGGCAGATGCAGAGATCCATGGCCAGGCACCAGGCTAAGCTCTGGGAATCCAATCAGTGAGAGAGAGGAGGGATTCTGCAGGCAGGGGACATCGAGATCACACTAGTGGAAGCCCATGAACTGTAAACTAGTGGCTGTGGAGTATAGAAACTCTCCAGCTCCCGCCAAGCCCCAGCAATCCTGCAGCCCACTTATAAAATAAACATACAGACTCTTATATTATTTAAATTGTTTGGTCTAATGGCTCAGGCTTCTAGCTATCTAGTTCTTACATCTTAAATTAACCCATTTCTATAAATCTATACCTTGCCACATGGCTCGTGGCTTACCAGTATCTTACATGTTGGTACTCATGGCGGCAGCTGGCTGGCAGCATCTCCTGACTCAGCCTTCCTGTTCCCAGAATTTTCTTCTCTGCTTGTCCCACCTATATTTCCTGCCTGGCTACTAGCCAATCAGCATTTCATTTATACAGAATGATATCCACATCACTTCTCCTTTTCTTTTTTTTTTTTAAAAAAGGAAGGTTTTAACTTTCACATAGTAAAATTACATATAACAAAACAATTATCAAGTAAAAATTACAGTTACAATATCTAGTCTGTTTATAATATCTAGTCTATTTGTATTTGGCAAAATTAAAGAAGATATCCTGTCTATCCTATATTTGTGAGTCTAAGGTTTTATATCTAACTTATCTTTTATCATAACTAAGGAAAATTATAACTATCTAGTTTTCAACTACATCAAAGACCTCAGAAGGATATAATATTACCTGAGAAATGGGAGAAAGATGAAAGCAACTTTCGGGAGTCTTGCACGAGTAGACAGAGACAGCTGGCAGTCTGGACAATCACTTAATGTTCCTTTGTAAAGTTGGGGCATCCATCTTCAGCCCAGAGGCCTAGAGTCTCTCAGTCACTTCTCTCTGTGTCCTGTAGAATGCCTGGCAGTTTCCTCTGCAAAGCAGGAACCTGAAGGACCATTTTGCCAAGCAAAGTTCAGTGGTCACCTTCCTATGGGTCCTGCATATCCAGTCAATCAAGCATTCTAGGCAAGAATAGTTTCTTGCCCAAATGACTATTTTAGCCAAGAAGAAGGTAAACTCCATATAGAGTGTCTTTGATGCCCATCCTCCTCTCTGAAGTAAATCAGTGCTGCCAGGAGCAGACATGTCTCATTGTCCAGAAAGTCTAAATTTTTTAAAACATTTTAAATACCATATTCTGTAGGTCTTTGAAGTGTTTTAAGATTATCTACCTAACTGAATTATATCTATGTATACCTAGAAAATTTAACTAACATGACATGTGTGATTATCATAGATGACTAATTATTAATCTATTTCTTAATTATCCATTACAATTTAGTTGAGTTACATAAACATAATACCTCAAACGAGAATAGAAATATATATACAGTATAATAAAATTAAGTTTAAACTTGTATCAATAAACTAAATTCTATAGCAATGTAAAACATTTCTAAACTAGTTGTTACTCTTTAAAAGTAGGTTCATTAATCTACTTTTTCATCCTATCATATCTAAACTATCCCCTTTTCTTCTTTAGAAAGAGATTGAGATTGTATTTATAATCAACATGCTTTAAATAAAAATATTGGTTGTTCTTTGTCCCACACCAGAGGACTCTTCTGATATGGGACAAAAGAATCTCTCAACCTTTTTTTTTTTTTTTTTTTTGAAAATGTTTGAGTTTAGAGAAGGAGTGAGCCAATTCCATCTCCAAAGCCAGCTTGGTATATTTGGGGATCTGGGCATAGCTTCTTTTACTGCTTCCTGCTGGATGGGGGCACTGTATCTTATGGGGACACAAAGAAAATTTTAGAATTATGGAGTACTCTGTGAGGGTGCATTGTCTGAGCCAGTTGCCTTGAAACTATTCTGGATGTTGGATCATCTGGGCCATGGTGTCCTCAGAGACCTTTTGGGGAGTCTTGGCTGGTAAAACCTGATGTATCTTAATCTGGAACAAATCCATAGCCTCTGGCTTTCTGTGGAAACAAAAGCAGAGCCTCCTTTCCAAAGCAGCATATCCTTAGACCCAAATTTTGAAGTCAAGGTATATTTAAAATATATATATATTGGTTTAACTCAACAGCTTTTACAATCAAATGTTTTTCTGCAGTTAAAAATCCCAAAGACAACACAATCCAGATTCTCTGTGTAATATCCATCTTTATGTGCCTTTTTTTATAGTACCTTTACTGTCTCTTTAAAGACTTTATTTTTAAAAACTATGTATTTTTTATATAACTGTATATATTCCTTTTTTGTCTCTTTCAAGCCTATGTATATTTTACACACATTGTAAACTATTCCATCTGAATCTGTCTTATTGTGAAAATATTGCTTTAACTGCAGCATTCTAAGACTGAAAAAGCACTGTGGCTGCTGGCTCCGCCCACCTCAGCTTCCCAACATGGCGGTGGTACATTTACCACCAGCTCTGGGAGCCATAATCTCTTAGAAACAGTGGGTTTATGCTTTCATCAAAGCAGCATGTATCCTAGAAACCTCTTTTTTTTTTAACTAGCAAAAAACTATATCCAACACATAGCATATAGTATGTAGCATGGAGACACCTCTGTGTAACACGGTGTAGGTCAAGTCCATACACCTAGAACCCACTATAGAGTAGCTGAAACCCACAGGCTGCCACTAACTTGAGAGTGACAACTAGGAAGCTGTTTTTAGCTCTGTATTAGAATCTTTTTTTCCTCAGGTTTTAGGTGGAAACTCTTGCCAACCCATTGTGGAGCCCCCATGGGACTGGACTAGGCTCTCTGGATATGGAAGATGGTTGATTGGCTCAAATTGTTTGGGGGGCACCCAGGCATAGAGATCAGGATCCATCCCTGGCACATGGGCAGGCTTTTGGGAATCCAGTGCCTATGGTGTGATGCTTTGTGCAGCCTTGGTGCAGTAGAAAGGTGCTTGGACCTGCCTAGGCTCAGTGTGCCAGGCTCTGCTGACTCCTCATGGGAAATCTTGATTTGGGGGATGTGGGGATGTGGTGTTGCTCAGGAGGTAGGGCTAGGGGGTGGGAGGAGGGAGGAGGTGGTATCTCTGGGTGGTATGTAGAGTGAGAAAATTTCTTAATACAGAAAAATGAAAAAAAAATAAAAAACAACAAGACAAGGCTGTCCACCTCTCTATATCTATTCAAGATAATACTCAAGCTGTAGCTAGAGTAATAAGATAACAAAAGGAGATCAAGGGGATACAAATTGGAAAGGAAGAACTCAAACTTTCACTATTTGCAGACGATAAGGTAGGATACATAAGTGACCACCAAATTTCTAGCAGGAAACTCCTACAACTGATAAACACCTTCAGTAATATAGCAGGATACAAGATTAACAACATCAACAAAAAATCAGTAGCCCTCCTATATTCAAATAATAATAAACAGGTTGAGAAAGAAATCAGAGAAACACCACCCTTTACAATAGTCACAAATAATATAAAATATCTTGGGATAGCTATAACCAAACAAGTTAAAGAACTGCAGGACAAGAACTTTGAACTATATTTCTTTGAAGAAAGAAATTGAAGAAGATATCAGAAAATGGAAAGATCTCCCATGCTCATGGATAAGCAGGATTATGTAGTTAGAGTTTTCCTGCCTGGCCCACAATCAGGACAAATCTCTCTCACCTGCCAGTCCCACAGTCGCTCAAATCCGACCAAGTAAACACAGAGACTTATATTGATTACAAACTGTATGGCCATGGCAGACTTCTTGCTAACTGTTCTTACAGCTTAAATTAATCCATTTCTATAAATCTATACCTTGTCACGTGGCTCGTGGCTTACTAGCATCTTCACATGCTGTTTGTCATCATGGCGGCTGGCAGTGTCTCTCTGACTCAGCCTTCCACCTCCCAGCTTTATTCTCCTCCTTGTCCCGCCTATACTTCCTGCCTAGCCAATGACCAATCAATGTTTTATTTATTGACCAATCAGCAACACATTTGCCATACAGAACATCCCACAGCAGGATTAACATAGTAAAAATGGCAATCTCACCAAAAGCAATCTACAGATTCAATGCAGTCCCCATCAAAAATGCCAACACAATTCTTCATAGACCTCAAAAGAACAATTGTCAACTTCATGTAGGAAAACAAAAAAACCCAGGATAACCAAAAGAATCCTGTACAATAAAACAACCTCTGGAGGCATCATGTTCCCTGACTTCAAGCTCTACTATAGAGCTATGGCAATAAAAACAGCTTGGTACTGGCAAAAAAACTGACATGTGGACCAATGGAATCAAACTGAAGACACTGACATTAATCCATACCCCTATGAAGACCTGTCTTTTGACAAAGAAGCCAAAACTGTACCATGGAAAAAAGAAAGTATCTTCAATAAATGATGCTGGCATAACTGGATGCCAACATGTAGAAGATTGCAAATAGATCCATATCTATTGCCATGCACAAAACTCAAGTCCAAGTGGATAAAAACCTCAGCATAAATCCAGTTATACTGAACCTGATAGAAGAGAAAGTTGGAAGTAGCCTTGAACAAATTGGCACAGGAGACCATTTCCTAAATATAACATTGGTAGCAGAGACACTGAGAGCAAATTCAAAAAATGGGACCTCCTGAAATTGAAAAGCTTCTGTAAGGCAAAGGACAGGGTACAAAAAAAAGACAAATGACAGTCTATGGAATGGGAAAAGTGTAGCTAGAGTTTTCCTGGCTGGCCCACAGTCAGGACAAATCTCTCTCACCCGCCAGTCCCAAGCTGCTCAGACCCGATCAAGTAAACACAGAGACTTATATTGGTTACAAACTGTATGGCCATACCAGGCTTCTTGCTAACTGTTCTTACAGCTTAAATTAATCCATTTCTATTAATCTATACCTTGCCACGTGGCTTGTGGCTTACCGGTACTTTACATCTTCCTTGTCCTGATGGCGGCTGGCAGTGTCTCCCCACTCAGCCTTCCACTTCCCAGCCCTATTCTCCTCCTTGTCCCGCCTATACTTCCTGCCTGGCCACGGGCCAATCAGTGATTTATTTATTGACCAATCAGCAACACATTTAACATACAGACCATCCCACAGCACTTCCCCTTTTCTTTTCTTAAAAAGGAAGGTTTTAACCTTTACACATCTCCAAAGTCAGCTTGGTATATTTGGGAATTTGGGCGTAGCTTCTCTTACTACTTCCTGCTGGAGGGGGGCGCTGTATCTTCTGGGGACACAAAGAATACTTTAGGATTATGGAGTAGTCCATGAGGGTGTATCATCTGAGCCAGTTGTCTTGAAACGGTTCTGGATGTTGGATCATCTGGGCCATGGTGTCATCGGAGACTTTTCAGGTGGTCTTGGCTGGTCAAACCTGATGTGTCTTAATCTGGAACAAATCCATAGCCTCTTGCTTTCTGTGGAAACAAAAGAGACTCTTTTCCAAAGCAACATATCCTTACATGCAAATTTTGAAGTCAAAGTATCTTTAAAATATACATACTGGTTTAACTCAGCTTCCTTTACAATCAAATATCTCTCTGTAGTTAAGAATCCCAAAGACAACACAATCCAGACTCTCTGTGTAATAGTCATCTCTATGTGGCTTATTTTTTATATTAATTTTACTGTCTCTTTAAAGACTTTATTTTTTAAAACCATGTATTTGTTTCTATACTGTATATATCACCTTTTTTAATCTCTTTCAAGCCTACGTATATTTTAAACACATTTTAAACTATTACATCTGAATCTGTCTTATTGTGAATCTGTTGCTTTAAGCTGCAGCAGCTGTGGCTGCTGGCTCCGCCCACCTCAGCTTCCCAACATGGCGGCGGTATGCTTACCGCCAGCTCTGGGAGCCATTGTGGGTCTATGATTTTATCCAAGCAGCATGTAGCCCAGAAACCTCTTTTTTTTGTTTTGTACTAGCAAAGGCTAAATCCACAATGTAGCTTAATGTGCCACTTGCAGAGGCCTCATTCCCGCCATACTGCAGGTTGAGCGCGCACACTAGGAACCCACCAGTAGCTCAAACCGGCAGCTGCCGCTCATTTGAGAGAGACAATTAGGAACTGTTTTTAGCTCTGTTTTAGAATCTTTTTTTAGTTTTTAGGTGGAAACTCTTGCCCCACGTTGGGTGCCATTTGTAGCTAGAGTTTTCCTGGCTGGCCCACAGTCAATCTCTCTCACCCGCCAGTCCCAAGCTGCTCAGACCCGATCAAGTAAACACAGAGACTTATATTGGTTACAAACTGTATGGCCATACCAGGCTTCTTGCTAACTGTTCTTACAGCTTAAATTAATCCATTTCTATTAATCTATACCTTGCCACGTGGCTTGTGGCTTACCGGTACTTTACATCTTCCTTGTCCTGATGGTGGCTGGCAGTGTCTCCCCACTCAGCCTTCCACTTCCCAGCCCTATTCTCCTCCTTGTCCCGCCTATACTTCCTGCCTGGCCACGGACCAATCAGTGATTTATTTATTGACCAATCAGCAACACATTTGACATACAGACCATCCCACAGCAGAAAAGAGCTTCACCAATCCCACATCTGACAGAGGGCTGATCACCAAAATAAATAAAGAACTCAAGAAACTAGACATCAAAATACCAAATGATCCAATTAAAAAATGGACTACAGAGCTAAACAGACAATTCTAAAATGAATATCAAATGGTCAAAAGACAATTAAGGAATTGTTCAACATCCTTAGTCATCAGAGAAATGCAAATCAAAACGACTCTGAGATACCATCTTACACCTGTCAGAAAAGCTAAGATCAAAAACACTAATGACACTAATGGAGAGGATGTGGAGCAAGGGCAACACTCCTCCACTGCTGGTAGGAGTACAAACTTGTACAGTCACTTTGAAAATCAGTATGGTGGTTTCTCAGAAAATTGGGAATCAATCCACCTTAATATTCAGTTATACTACTCTTGGGCATATATCCAAAGGATGCTCAATCATACCATAAGGACACTTGCTAAACTATGTTCATAGCAGCATTATCCATAATAGCCAAAACCTGGAAACAACCTTGGTGCCCCTTGACCAAAGAATGGATAAAGAAAATGTGGTTTTATATACACAATGGAGTATTACTCAGCTGTAAAAAACAATGACATTGTGAAATTTGCAGGCAAATGGATGGAACTAAAAGAAAATTATCCCGAGTGAGGTAACTCAGACCCAGAAAGACAAACATTGTATACACTCACTCACAAGTAGATGATAGATGTAAAACAAAGGATAACAAGGCTACAATCTACAACTCCAGAGAAGCTAGGTAACAAGGAGGACCCTAAGAGGAAGGCATGGATTGCTCTGGGAAAGGGAAATAGATGAGATATCCT
Organism: Peromyscus californicus insignis; assembly: GCF_007827085.1. Lineage (NCBI taxonomy): Eukaryota > Metazoa > Chordata > Mammalia > Rodentia > Cricetidae > Peromyscus > Peromyscus californicus. The sequence goes on from NW_026294573.1 coordinate 79,414,553, forward strand.
GGGTAAACTGAGGGTTTCTTGGCATAGAGGGGAGGAATGGGGGATGAGAACATGAGGGACCAGGATGGTCAAGCTGGGGGAGAGACAGTATGGGAGAGCAATGAAAGAAATATCTTGATAGATGAAGCCATTATGGGGTTAGGGAGAAACCTGGTGCTAAGGAAATTCCCAGGAATCCACAAGGATGAACCCAGCTAAGACACTTAGCAATAGTGGAGAGGGTGCCTAAACTGGCCTACCCCTGTTATCAGATTGGTGAATACCCTAACTGTCATCATAGAGCCTTCATCCAGTAACTAATGGCGGATGCAGAGATTCACAGTCAAGCACCAGGACTAGCACCTGGGAGTCCAGTCAAAGAGATGGAGGAGGGATTATATGAGCAAGAGGGGTCAAGATTATGATGGAGAAATCTACAGAGACAACTGAACCAAGTTTTTGGGAACTCATGAACTCTAGACTGAGAGCTATAGAACCTTCTTGGGACAATCTAGGCCCTCTGCATGTTAGAAACAGTTGTGTAGCTTGATCTGTTTAGGGGGTCCCTGACAGTGGAACCAGGATCTATCCCTGGTGTATGAGCTGGCTCTTCTTTGGAACCCATTTTCTATGTTTGGGTGCCTTACTCAGCCTTGAATCTGGGGGATGGGCTTAGACCTGCCTCAACTTAATGTACCAGGCTTTGTTGACTCCCCATGGGAGGCCTTACCCTTTTAGAAAACTGGATGGGGGGCTGAGTTTAGGGGAATATGGGGAGGGTGAAGTGGTAGGAGAAGTGGAAGTGGGAACTGTGGTTGGTATGTAAAATGAATGAAAATATAAAAATAAATCAATAAAAATTAAAAATGAAAGCATATTAATCTGGCAGTAAGAAAGTATATATTATATATTGAACATTAATTAGTTGATATGAAGGTGACTCCAATCCATTGGTCAGAGAAATGAGTTCTATTTATTCAATATACCAAAACAGGTGATTCTACACATTTTTCCATTGCATACCCAGTTTTTATGGTGGAAATCAGAATGTATTTGAATTAATGAGATAACACATGGTTATAGTAAGAATTGAAGAGTGCCTTACACATGCCCTCAGAAGTGATAATATGTAACCCATTTATATTATTAGCTGCTAGCCATTGTAGATTTTCACTGAAATATTTTACACTCTATAATGTTTCCTGTTTATTGGTGTAACCTAGATTTCTAACCTAATAGCCTAGATTCAGTATTAGTTTATACAAGAAGGTTATGTACAAGTGCATTAGGTCACATATGCATGCTCCCCCCCCCACTTCTCTCTCTTCACAGACTTTCTGTTAATCACACAGCACATATCCCATCATATCCTTTACTCTCACAGACCCTATTGTTGGTAAATTTTCACTGTAGTAAACTGTACTGCTCTGTGACCAAATGACCATTAAACATTTGCTTAGTGATAATCCATATTCAAGACACATTTTGAAATATACTGGATGCATCCTGTAGCACACTATATTGTGTGTATTGTGTGGCATGTTTTTTAAATGAAGATAGCTCAATTTTCCCCTTATGAGCTTTGCTACCATAATTTAATGGATTAAGATTGTGTTTTCCTATGAACAGTACAAAACCTTACTGCATTAGCTTGAAGAAGTAAACCTCTGAGCTGTGCAGCATAAAGAAGACTAGGGGATATCTGGCTACATTATACTAAAAATGAAATCACAGGGACTTACATTCAGTTTTTCCTTTTATTTTCTGGCTTTTGTCCACTTTGGTAAAAGGATAAAAGAGACAGCTTTAGTCCCCTTGACATTCTAACCAGAAAGAACATGGGATGAAATCCATTTACCTCAGAAGGATTTGGCTAATTCACCAAAATTTGCTCAAATCACACCCATGTCACAAAAACATTCTAGCAAAAAGTAAGTCCTTTAGCACTTTGGCCTTTAAGCTAGAAAGTGATATTGCAAAATAATATTGTAAATGATTTTTAGGAGGTATGTTTCCACTAATTGCCTAACTTAATGAGTCAAAAATATATGCATTTATGTCAAGTTCCTAAATATACTTATGGTCAGCAAAACTTCACTATAGTATTTCATTTGAACACATATTTATAATAACTCATTTAATTTCAAATGTTAACAGTAATTATTAGTAATTTGATGTGTATTTTATGCCAAGTCCATGGCCATTGTTTCCCTGGACCTCCACAATTTAACTCTAATCTTTTCCCCAGTTACAGATAAGAACACTGAGGTATGAGGAAGTTGTGTGCTTGTCAGTATCATGCATCTACTAGGTGGACAAAAAGGAATTCAAGCCCAGTTCATGCTAATTTGTTTTCCAGTATAATTCTCTCACATACCCAGCTACTTCATCTTCACTTGGGTTTGCTTAGCTGGCCCTCTTCTTTAGGGATCTTGAAATCTTGGTAAAACCAAATGTCATCAGGGTCAATTTTTCCCTTCTTGTTTTATCTTTAGCTTTAATTTTTGTCATATTTGGGATGGTAGGAACATCATCTAAAATTGGTTTTAACTACAGATTAGAGGGCTTGTTCTGTTAATTTTATTTTGTGTAGTGTGGATGAGGTTGAACACTGAAGAAACTTAATTTTAAGCAACTTGAGAGGTCCATATGCTCCAGTTCAGTCATTCACACACTCTGCTGTGTTGGTTTCTCCTCCATTGCTGTGACTAGAATGCATGACATACAATACTCCTGGTAAGGAAGACAAGTTTTAGATCATGGTTTCAGAGAAATTTCAGTTCAGGATGATCAGGATAACACAACAGCAAGAGCAGCATCTCTCTGAAGTGGTAAAAACATGAAGTGACTACTCATGGGCAAGCGAGAAGGACTTGAAATAACGGGTAATTTAATCACACTGGCCAGACCATGACTCCCCAAAGATCCTCAGTACTCCAACTTAGAGCCATAAACTAGAAATAAGCACTCAAGATATAAGCTTGTGGGAATGTTTCTGTAGCCAGAAATTTCCCCCATCCCAGTAGCCCTGCTTATAAAATAATCACTCAGAGACTTATATTAATTACAAACTGTATGGCCTATGGCTTCAGCTTCTGGATAGCTAACTCTTTCATCTTAAATTAACCCATTCCTATTAATCTATATGATGCCACATGGCCATGGTGTTACCAGTCTGCTGACATCCTGATGCTCCTTGGGTAGTGCCTGGTGTCTCTCCTGACTCCACCCTTCTTCTCTCTGTATCTCTGCTTGGATTTCCTGCCTGGCTGTACGCTTTCTTGCCATAAGTCAAAATAGTTTTATTTATTATCCAATGGGAGCAACACATATTCACAGCATACAGAAAGACATCCCACAGCATGTTTCAGTTTCACTCTTTGCTGTGATGAAACTTTTTAAGAGAAACGTAAGAAAAAAAATGTTAGGTATTCAACAAATATATAAGAACAAAATTTCAAGTTAGAAAGAATCTTAAAGACAGTCTATTAGAGTATCCTCCTTCCCTCTTTTCTTTTTTAAAGAAAAAGAAGTTCCTTTCTTAATTTATGTGCTCTCATATATATCACTGTTGTGTAATAATTTCCTCCAAGTAAAACATTCCATCCTGGAGGGAGTATCTGTAAAACTCAGGATAGAAGCAAAATTTACAGAGCTCAGGAAGTAAATAGCCAATTTTAAGGCAGTTTCCAGAGCTAGCAAGATTCACAAGTACTCTCCCCAAGGTTATACAAACTTGATAAGGACAACTGGAGAGAGAAGACTCTCTGACCCATCAAGCTGCTGGCAAGTCAGGCAGAGAGTGCAAGATCAGAGCTCTCATGAACTGTCACTTAGGCTCTGGTGGGGTTATGAAGGTGATATAGCTAACTCTGAGACATTCCTGTTTCTTTAGGTAATCCTTTACCCATACTCTTGTAAATAACCCCCATAAACTTAAGAGGTCTCCAATTTGTACTTTGGTGGGATTGTTCATTTAGTCTTTCATTGGTTCCCTATCTGAGAGGGAAGGATGCTTGTTCACATACCCCAAGGAAATGTTACACATGGTTCATGGGTAGCAATGCTAGTGAAGAATTTCATGGGAATTATAACAGTATCTGCTGGATAACATGGCCATGGGGCTGTGTGGTAGCTCCTCCTGTGTCAGGTCATGTTTAAGCACAGATTTAATAGTAATTACATTATTTTCTAGAAATAAGGAAAGTGAAGCACAAAGAATTCAAATCTGCTTTTTCTGTTTTGAATATGGACTCTTGATCCTTTGAGACAAAGTACTGAAACCTATGCTCAAGGACACATGTTCACACATCAGAATACAAAGATAAATGGGAAAATCTACATACTCCATTGACTAATGTTATTGATTTGATCCATTAGTATAGATAATTGTTATATAGCAGCATTGAGTTTTTTGAAAGTTGCACAGTTCAATTGAATGCTAAGTGCATTTTGCTACGAATAATGTTTGTTTGGCATTGAGCTCTGAGATCTTCAGAAATCATAATACCAATTATCCATCCATTTTGTATATGCTTGGATAAATGCTCTTTGTAGGAATAGTGAGATTTATGTTTTAGCTAATTTTATGGCCAATTACAAATAAGAAAATATTTAATTTATATGTTTTAATTATTATTCTCACTTTTGCCCATTTAATAACAAGGAAAATCCAAAATAAAATATTTTACTTACACTAGTGTAATGTTATGATAACTTACAAAAATATGAAAATTGTTTTGTAGCATGAGAACCTGATGCTAAAGCAATGTGACTGTTAACATTCATGCACACAGAAACACACAAGTCCTGCAGATTTTTAACTCTCTGCTTATGGATAAATCATAGACATCAAGCCTCTCTTCATTTGAAAATAATATTCTGGGTAGAGGCCCAGAAAGAGGAGCTCCAATGTGTAGAAATGATAATTCCACTGTTTCTTTTCTCTCTGGTGGGCTGTCATCTTTTGTGGGCTCCTTTCCTGGTTCAACACTGACTTTCTTCTGATTCACTTTCTAGGACAACCTGAAGCCCTGTCAGTCTTTCAGAGAAGGTGAAAAATTCCTTAATTTAGCCAAGAAAAGTCAAGTTAAATTAAAGATGAAGTATAAAAATATACGTAATGCAAAGAACAGACTAGTTTATAAAGCAAGAGTCTCTGAAATATTGCCACCTAAGTCTGATTTGAGTGTTGATTGCTAGGCATGACTAAAGAACAGCACATTCTTTGTGGCTATGGACTCAGTGACTCTCAAGAAGGCATCAATAATTTCAGAATTCTTTTCCTCTTTTCTTTTAGCTTATTTTTTGAGACAGCATTTTATATAGTCTAGGCTGGCCTCCAATTTTTTTTATGAAGCCAAGCCTGTCCTTGGATCCTTGACCCTCTGCCTCCACCTCTCAACGGTATGCAACACTAGGTCCAGCAAATTCAATTATTTAAAGAACTTTTCTCTTCCTATTTTCAGGTTTATGTTTCCCTGTGGGTTATCCATTCACCAGCAATGAGTTTATTATTTTATTAAAATTAATAAATTTCTAAGGAAGAAATAATCTGCATGACCCAAGGCTTCTATGTAGTAAGAGTAGCTCATCTACCATCTCGTGAAGTTCATTTTGGTTATTTTCTGCATTATCTTCAGGGAGAGAATTTCCACGAACAAAATTGTACTATTTTATGATAGTATTACAAATTCATTAATGTTTATCATTTATTATTGTAGAAATCCTTACAGCTTTGATAGGAAGTCTTGGAGGAGGAGAGGATGACCTTTTACAAAACTTTCTCACTATGAGAAAAGAAAAATAAACCCTTTTCTTCTCTCCAAAGAGCTGTCCTTCTGTAGCTTCAGCAACAACCACTTTTTTTTTCACATAAAGAGAGTTACAGTTTCCAAGAAAAACCTGCAAAGAGAAAAGTTTGAGGAAGAAAGTACAGGATTAACCTTTTATGTTCTTGAGCAATATTGCCTTAGGACTAAACATGCCTTGGATACAAGTGTCACTGTGATAAAGACTATCATAGAGCTAGAGATTCTGAATAGATGGAAATTTCTCTCTTTATCAAAGAATCTTTGATCGAGTCATCTGTTATCTTTTAACAAGTTCATGGAAACAGCTCTGGTTTCTCCTTTCTCCAAACTTTCTGGTTGTATAATCAAACTTGACTTGAACTTCTTTTTTTTAATTTTATTTTATAGTTTAATTTAATTTTACATATCAGCCACAGATTCCCTTGTTCTCCCTCCTCCCACCCCCGCTCCGGCCTTCCCCCCAGCCCAACCCCCATTCCCATCTCCTCCAGGGCAAAGACTCCCCTGAGGATTGAGTTCAACCTGGTAGATTCAGTCCAGGCAGGTCCAGTCCCCTCCTCCAAGGCTGAGCCAAGTGTCCCTGTATAAGCCCCAGGTTCCAAACAGCCAGCTCATGCACGGAGGACAGGTCCAGGTCCCACTGCCTAGATGCCTCCCAAACAGATCAAGCTAATCAACTGTCTCACTTATCCAGAGGGCCTGATCCAGTTGGGGGCTCCTCAGCTATTGGTTCATAGTTGATGTGTTTCCATTTGTTTGGCTATTTGTCCCTGTGCTTTTTCCAGTTTTGGTTTCAACAATTCTTGCTCATATAAACCCTCCTCATTCTTGCCAATTGGACTCCCGGAGCGCCACTTGGGTCATGGCAGTGGATCTCTGCATCCGGTTCCCTCAGTCATTGGATGGGGTTTCTAGTATGACAATTAGGGTGTTTGGCCATCCTATCACCAGAGGAGGTCAGTTTGGGCTGTCTCTAAACCATTGCCAGTAGTCTATTGTGGGGGTATCTTTCTGGATTTCTGTGGGCCTCTCTAGCACTTTGCTTCTTCCTCTTCTCATGTGGTCTTCATTTTTCATGGTCTGTTCTTCCTTGTTCTCCCTCTCTGTTCTTGATCCAGCTGGGATCTCCCATTCCCCTAAGCTCTCTTTCCCTCAAACCTTGCCCTTCATTACCACCACTCACCTCCTTGTTGTTCATGTAGATCTCATCCATTTCTCTGTCATTTGGCAATCCTTGTGTCTTTCTTGGGGTCCTCTTTACTAGGTAGCCTCCCTGGAGCGGTGAGTAGCAGTCTAGAGTCATCTTTGTTTTATATCTAGTATCCTCCTGTGAGTTAGTACATACCATGTTTGTCTTTCTGAGTCTGGGTTACCTCACTCAGGATGATTTTTTCTAGATGCATCCATTTGCCTGCAAACCTCATGATGTCATTGTTTTTCTCTTCTGAGTAGTAATCCATTGTGTATATGTACCACGTTTTACTTATCCATTCTTCAGTTGAAAGGCATCTAGGTTGTTTCCAGGTTCTGCCTATTACAAACAATGCTGATATGAACATAGCTGAGCAAGTGCCCTTGTGGTATGATTGAGCATGCCTTGGGTATATGACCAAGAGTGGTATAGCTGGATCATGGGGGAGATTAATTCTCAATTTTCTAAGAAAGCGCCATATTGATTTCCAAAGTGGTTGTACAAGCTTGCATTCCCACCAGAAGTGGAGGAGAGTTCTCCTAACTCCACATCCTCTCCAGAATAAGGTGTCTTCAATAATTTTGATCTTAGCCATTCTGACAGGCATAAGGTGGTATCTCAGAATCATTTTGATTTGCATTTCCCTGATGATTAGGAATGTTGAGCAATTCCTTAAGTGTCTTTTAGCCATTTAAGTTTCCTCTGTTGAGAATTCTCTCTTTAGTTCTATAGGCATTTCTTAATTGGACTGTTGGGCATTTTGATGTCTAATTTCTTGAGTTCTTTATATATTTTGGATATCAGTCCTCTGTCAGATGTGGAGTTGGTGACAGCCCATTCTGGAGGCTGTTGCTTTGCCTTGTTGACCATATCCTTTGCTCTACAAAAGCTTCTCATTTTCAAGAGGTCCCATTGATTGATCGTTTCTCTCAGTGTCTGTGCTACTGATGTTATATTTAGGAATTGATCTCCTATGCCAATGCGTTCAAGGCTACTTCCAACTTTCTTTTCTAGCAGGTTCAGAGTAGCTGGATTTATGTTGAGGTCTTTGATCCACTTGGACTTAAGTTTTGTGCACAGTGACAGATGTGGATCTATTTGCAGCCTTCTACACGTTGATATCCAGTTATGCCAGCACCATTTGTTGAGGATGCTTTCTTTTTTTCCATTGTACAGTTTTGATTTCTTTGTCAAAAATTATATGTTCATAGGTTTGCAGATTAATGTCAGGGTCTCCAGTTTGATTCCATTGGTCCACATGTTGGTTTTTATGACAGTAACAAGTTGTTTTTATATTACTGTAGCTCTATAGTAGAGCTTGAGTTCAGGGATCATGATGCCTCCAGAGGTTGTTTTATTGTACAGGATTCTCTTGGCTATCCTGGGTTTTTTGTTTTCCTACATGAAGTTGACTATTGTTCTTTCCAGGTCTGTGAAAAATTGTGTTGGTATTTTGATGGGGATTGCATTGAATCTGTAGATTGCTTTTGGTAAGATTGCCATTTTTACTATGTTAGTCCTGCCTATCCATGAGCATGGGAGATCTTTCCATTTTCTGACATCTTCTTCAATTTCTTTTTTCAGGGACTTAAAGTTCTTGTCATATAGGTCCTTCACTTGCTTAGTTAGTGTTACCCCGAGGTATTTTATATCATTTGTGGCCATTGTAAAGGGTGATGTATCTCTGATTTTCTTCTCAGCCTGTTTGTCCATTGTATATAGGAGGGCTACTGATTTTTTTGAGTTGATCTTGTATCCTGCTATGTTGCTGAAGGTGTTTATAAGCTGTATCAGTACCTTGGTGGAATCTTTGGGGTCACTCAAGAATATTTTAATGTCATCTACAAATAGGGAAAGCTTGACTTTTTCCTTTCCAATTTGTATCCCCTTAATCTCCTTATGTTTTCTTATTGCTTTGGCTAGAACTTCAAGTACTATATTGAATAAGTATGGGGAGAGCAGACAGCCTTTTCTCATTCCTGATTTTAGTGGAATCGCTCTGAGTTTCTCTCCATTTAATTTGATGTTGGCTGTTGGCTTGCTATAAATTGCCTTTATTATGTTTAGGTATGTTCCCTGTATTCCTGATCGCTCCAATACCTTTATCTTGAAGGGGTGTTGGATTTTGTCAAATGCCTTCTGCATCTACTGAGATGATCATGTGGTTTTTTCCTTTGAGTTTGTATATATGGTGTATTACATTGATGGACTTTCGTATGCTGAACCACCCTTGCATCCCCGGGATGAAGCCTACTTGATCATGATGGATAACTGTTTTGATGTGTTCTTGGAGTCTATTTGCCAGTACTTTATTGAGTATTTTTGAATCAATGTTCATGAAGGAGATCGTTCTGTAGTTCTCTTTCTTTGTTGTATCCTTGTTTGGTTTAGGAATCAGGGTAATTGTAGCCTCATAGAAGGAGTTTGGTAATATTCCTTCTGTTTCTATTGTGTGGAACAATTTGAAGAGTATTGGTATTAACTCTTCTTTGAAGATCTGGTAGAATTCTGTGCTGAAACCATCTGGTCCTGGGCTTTTTTTGATTAGGAGACGTTTAATGACTGTTTGTATTTCCTTAGGAGGTACTGGACTATTTAAATAGTTTATCTGGTCTCGATTTAACTTAGGTATGTGGTACCTATCCAGAAAATTATCCATTTCTTTTACATTTTCCAGTTTTGTGGAGTAGAGGTTTTTGAAGTATGACCTGATGATTCTCTGGATTTCCTCAATGTCTGTTGTTATGTCCCCCTTTTCAATTATGATTTTGTTAATTTGGATGCTCTCTGTCTTTTGGTTAGTTTGGATAAGGGCTTATCTATCTTGTTGATTTTCTCAAAGAACCAACTCTGTTTCATTAATTTTTTGTATTGTTCTCTTTGTTTCTATTTTATTGATTTCAGCTCTCACTTTGATAATTTCCTGGCATCTCTTCTTCCTGGGAGACTTTGCTTCTTCTTGTTCTAGAGCTTTCAGGTGTGCTGTTAAGTCACTAGTGTGAGATTTCTCCAACTTCTTTATGTGGGCATTTAGTGCTATGAATTTACCTCTTAGCATTGCTTTCATAGTGTCCCATAAGTTTGAGTGTGTGGTGTCTTCATTTTCGTCGATATCTAGGAAGTCTTTAATTTCTTTCTTTATTTCTTCCTTAACCCATTCAGTAGAGCATTATTCAGTTTCCATAAGATTGTAGGTTTTCTGTAGTTTTTGTTGTTGTTGAAATCTAACTTTAAACCATGGTGGTCTGATAGAACACAGGAGGTTATTCCAATTGTTTTATATCTGTTGAGATTTGCTTTGTGGCCAGGTATGTTGTCGATTTTAGAGAAGGTTCCATGGGGTGCTGAGAAGAAGGTATATTCTTTTTTGTTAGGATGGAATGTTCTGTACATATCAATTAAGTCCATTTAAGTCATAACATCAGTTAAGTCCTTTATTTCTCTATTAAGTTTCTATTTGAGAGATCTGTCCAGTGGTGAAAGTGGGGTGTTGAAGTCTCCCACTATTAATGTGTGGGGTTTTATATGTGGTTTAAGCTTTAGTAATGTTTCTTTTACATATGTGTGTGCCCTTGTGTTTGGGGCATAAATGTTCAGAATTGAAACTTCATCTTGGTGGATCTTTCCTGTGATGAATATATAATGCCCTTCTTGATCTCTTTTGATTGATTTTAGTTTGAAGTCTATTTTGTTGGATATTAGGATGGCTACACCTGCTTGCTTCTTAAGACCGTTTGATTGGAAAGTCTTTTCCCAGCCTTTTATTCTTAGGTAGTGTCTATCTTTGAATTGGAGATGTGTTTCTGTATGCAGCAGAAAGATGGGTCCTGCTTTCATATCCATTCTGTAAGCCTGTGTCTTTTTATAGGTGAATTAATTCAATTGATATTAAGAGATATTAATGACCAGTGATTGTTCATTCCTGTTACCTTCTGGTGGTATTGTGTGTGTGTACTTCTCTTCCTTGGGGTGTACTGCTGTGGCATTATGTATTGCCTGTGTTTTTGAGGGTGTATCTGACTTCCTTAGGTTGGAATTTTCCTTCTAGTTCTTTCTGTAGGCCTGGGTTTGTGGATAAGTATTGTTTAAATTTGACTTTGTCTTGGAATGTCTTGTTCACTCCGTCTATGATGATTGAAAGTTTTGCTGGGTATATTAGTCTAGGCTGGCATTCATGGTCTCTTAGTGTCTGCATTACATCTGTCCAGGTACTGCTTTTTGGCTTTCAAAGTCTCCATTGAGAAATCGGGTGTTATTCTGATGGGTTTGCCTTTATATGTCACTTGGCCTTTTTCCTTATCTGCTCTTAATATTCTTTCTTTATTCTGTACATTTAGTTGTTTAATTATTATGTGAAAAGGGGACTTTTTTGGGGGTCTATTCTGATTGGTGTTCTATAGGTTTCTTGGATCTTCATAGGCATTTCCTTCTTTAAGTTGGGAAAGTTTTCTTCTATGATCTTGTTGAATATATTTTCTGTGCCTTTGAGTTGGTATTCTTCTCCTTCCTCTATCCCTATTGGTTGTAGGTTTGGTCTTTTCATGGTGTCCCAAATTTCTTGGACATTTTGGGTCATGACTTTGTTGGCTTTAGTGTTTTCTTTGACTGATGAATCTATTTCTTCTACTGTGTCTTCAATGCCAGAGATCCTCTCTTCCATCTCTTGCATGCTGTTGGTTATATTTGCATCTGAAGTTCCTGTTCGTTTACTCAGATTTTCTATTTCCAGCATTCCCTCTGTTTGTTCCTTCTTCATTTCTTCTATTTCCCTTTTCAGGTCTTGGACTGTTTCCTTCATCTGTTTCATTGCTTTTTCATCATTTTCTTTCAGGGCTTTATTGTTTTCTTCCAGGGCTTTATTGTTTTCTTCTGCTTTATTTGTTCTTTCCTCTAGTTATTTATAGCATTCTTCCCATTTTTTGTTTGTCTTTTCCTCAATTTCATTTGTGATTCCTTCTATATAAGCCTCTGCTTTCTTCATGATGTTATTCATAAGGTTGCTTTCTTCTGCTTCTTCCATTTTGTGATGTTCAGGTCTAGCTGTTGGAGGAGGGCTAGGTTCTGGTGATGCTGTATTGCTCTTCATTTTGTTGTATGTACTTCTGCCTTGACGTCTGCCCATCTCCTTGTGGATTCGTTCTTGGTCTTATCATTGCAATTGGTCCAGACAGAGCTGACAGATTCAGGAAGCCTCTCTGTCTTGTCCAGATGGGAGCTCCAGGGCGGGATGGGAGCTCTTGTCCAGATGGGAGGTCTGGGGCCGGATGGGAGCTGGGAGCTGGTCTCTAAGTCTCAGGAAGTGGCTGGGGTCTCAGGCAGACAGGCATGGGGGCAGGGTGTGGGGATTGCAGGGTCTGCCAGGTGTCTTGGAGAAGGGGACCCTTCCCGGCGGGGGTGGATGGGATCCTACCTGATGGCCAGAACCTTGGGCCAAGTTGGGCAGGTCTTTCCTGGAATGGCTCGTGCCCAGGGATGGGATCTAGGCTGAGCCTAGGCACTCACCGCTTGTCCAGATGGGAGGTCCTGACTTGAACTTCTTATCAGGGGTTTCTCACTGCAAAAGTGAATAAAAATGCTTAACCCTTGTATATCCTTGTATCATCATCATCATCATCATCATCATCTTCATCTTTGCCAGTGACAGCATATAAGATAGCTGACGTGCTGCCAGCAGAGATTGGAGAAAAGGGGACCCGTGATTGTGGACCATCAACCCTCCGTGTGTTCCCCTCTGGATCTTCTGCTTAGCATGACTCTAGAGGGCCAAGGCAAAAATGCCTACATGTCCCAAGGTCATGCTTTATAGCATGCACATGTCATGCTCTCCTCCATATAAATATTTCTTGTAATACTAGTTATTTTTCTGTCTTCATGTTCTGTGTTCTTATATCTTCATGTTCTGTGTTCTTAGACCAATGGTGATTTCTGTGATGCAGGAAAGGAGTGAAGTAAATTTCACAGGAAATTATACAGAGATGATCACTCAGGCTGGGGTTAAGGCAGTTATGCAGTTCATGGAAAAGAACCTGAAGCCTGGAGAAGCTTTTTAGGCTTAGATAAACTGTACTGAATGTGTGGTCAACTGTAGCACATGGTATGATGTGTGTCAACTCACTGGACTTTCATTGGCCATGATGAATAATTCAGTTTCTGAGGATATTCCAAGGACAATGTGTAAAACTTGAGACCCTGAGGAGTATTGGCTGAAGACTGGATTGAGTAACATATAGATGGGATGACAAACTAAAAGTGTGGGAACCTAGAATAGGAGGAAAATAGTGGCCTCCACCAAGAAAGGGAGATGGCAACTTTAATTCAGATACTTTTTATTCTTCCTGAAGGAGTGTGAAGATAATGTAACAACTGATGGAGTGGTTGCTACAAGCTTCATTGGGTTCCTAGATTGAAAAGAGCTTTCAAGAATGGTGAGCTTCCTTTCATAGAGGCTCTATAAATTAGATTAGGTCCTCCTTGGAATTGTTAGGATATAGAAGGACAGAAGTTGCTGACTTGCAGGGACAGATTGCTTGTCTGTGGTCACTGTAGCCCACCAGTCATGGGGCTTAGTGTTTACAGAGGGCTGAGGAGGAACTTAGGCAGTTACAGGGGTCTTAGGTTGGAGCAGGCTGTGTTAGAAGGAAATGACTGTCTGGTACATTGACCACTGTTCTTATTTTTACCTTTTTGCGAAATTGCATGTTGCTAGCCTTTGGGTCAAGTGCTCAAAAGATTGTATAATCATTAATAATAAAAATAGATTATGCTTGCTTTGGTGTTAAGTCTGGGATAGTTCCTGTGTTTAGTAAAAGGTGATGAAGAATATATTGGTGATTTTCTAAGAATAATCTTTGGAATCATGAGAACATTTTGATTGGGTGATTTCCCCTTTTCTTTCTGTTCCCCCTTTACTTATGATAATAAAAGACTGAGGTTACCAGGGCAAAAGCAGAAGCTAAAGTAAGAGAAGCTAGAGAAGGTAGAGAAGCTAAGAGAAACTAAGAGAAGCCAGGGAAGAAAAAGAAACTTAGCAACTACAGAAGTCCGAAGTGACCTGTCAGCTTGCACAAACATTGTCTCTGAGTCATTATTGCACCTTCCAGGTATCCTGTCCTTCAGACCCCAGAAACTGCTGAGGCTGGTCCCCAGCACATCTTCATCATCATTCCCCACTCCCACTCTTCTCTGTCTTTGAATTACAATAGCCAGTCTTTCATTCAGCTCCTCAGTAACATCCTGCTCTATCCACCCTCTAGCCTTTGTATGTATAGCTTCTACTAAGACTTATTTTATAGATCCACTTCTGCAAGCATTCTTTTACAGAAGTGAATTCTCCTTGATATAGATAAATATTTAGTTTCTTTTCTATACCTCCCTTCTATAATCATGTGTGAAAGGTAATAGGTCCTTACCTAGACTTTAGTAGGGCATCCTGATATTGAAAGAGCAGCTTTTCACAGAGATTGAGTAGGGGATGGGGGTGCAGGAAGAACAGGGGATTGAACATCCAGAATTCCATATTCAACCAACTGTTTTCTATTTTTTAATATGCAAAGAAGATTTACTATTCAAATTGTCCTTTGTTCTTCTATCCTTCTATAAAATTAAGTTTACAATCTGAAAATAAGACAATAATGTAATGTTGTAGTATTTCTACAAATCTTATTGGAGCACCAGTGAGATGGCTCATTGGTAAGGTCTTTGGTGTGCAAAGCTTGAAACCAGACGATGATCACCCTATTATGAAGACCAAAAGTAGAAACCACAAAGCTTTGTTCTGGTCTTCACATATCTGCCATGAGCCTACAACCTATAATCATATTACACATACCACATAAATGTTTCTTACAAGAGAAATATTAGTGACATTATATTACCTGGCACTTCTGGATAATTGGGTGTCTATAAAGTGGTGGTGGGTTTTTGTTGCTGGCTTTGTTTTTCATATTTTCACAAATTCCCTTGAGATGTGTTCTTGTAATTGTTTGTCTTGGAAGTCAGTAATGAGTCAGGGATACATCTGAACTCATGATTGTAGCTTGAGTTTTTCCTGCCTGGCCCACAGTCAGGACAAATCTCTCTCACCTGCCAGTCCCACAGCCGCTCAGACCCGACCAAGTATACACAGAGACTTATATTGGTTACAAACTGTATGGCCATGGCAGGCTTCTTGCTAACTGTTCTTACAGCTTAAATTAATCCATTTCCATTAATCTATACCTTGCCACATGGCTTGTGGCTTGCCGGCATCTTCACATGCTGTTTCTCATCGTGGCAGCTGGCAGTGTCTCTCTGCCTCAGTCTTCCACTTCCCAGTTTTATTTTCCTCCTTGTCCTGCCTATACTTCCTGCCTAGCCAATGGCCAACCAGTGTTTTATCTAGTGACCAATCAGCAACACATTTGCCATACAGAACATCCCACAGCACTTCCCCCTTTTTTTTTTTTCAAAAAGGAAGATTTTAGCCTTAACAAAGTAAAATTACATATAATTTGGGAATTTGGGCGTAGCTTCTCTTACTACTTCCTGCTGGAGGGGGGCGCTGTATCTTATGGGGACATAAAGAAAATTTTAGGATTTTGGAATAGTCCATGAGGGTGTATCGTCTGAGCCAGTTGCCTTCAAACCATTCTGGATGTTGGATCATCTGGGCCATGGTGTCATCGGAGACCTTTCAGGGGGTCTTGGCTGGTCAAACCTGATGTATCTTAATCTGGAACAAATCCATAGCCTCTGGCTTTCTGTGGGAACAAAAGCAGAATCTCCTTTCCAAAGCAACATATCCTTATATCCAAATTTTGAAGTCAAGATATCTTTAAAATATGCATATTGGTTTAACTCAGTTTCCTTTACAATCAAATATCTCTCTGCAGTTAAGAATCCCAAAGACAACACAATCCAGATTCTCTGTGTAATATTTATTTTTTATATTAATTTTACTGTCTCTTTAAAGACTTTATTTTTTAAAACTATGTATTTGTTTATATAACTGTATATATCACCCTTTTTTTGTCTCTTTCAAGCCTACGTATATTTTACACACATTGTAAACTATTACATCTGAATCTGTCTTATTGTGAATCTATTGCTTTAAACTGCAACAGCTGTGGCTGCTGGCTCCGCCCACCTCAGCTTTCCAACATGGTGGCAGTACTTTTACCGCCAGCTCTGGGAGCTATCGTGGGTCTATGCTTTTATCCAAGCAGCCTGTAGTCCAGAAACCTCTTTTTTTGTTTTGTACTAGTAAAGGCTAAATCCACCATGCAGCTTAATGTGCCACTTACAGAGGCCTCATTCCCGCCATACTGCAGGTCGAGTGCACACACTAGGAACCCACCAGTAGCTCAAACCAGCAACTGCCGCTCATTTGAGAGAGACAATTAGGAAGCTGTTTTTAGCTCTGTTTTAGAATCTTTTTTCTCAGTTTTTAGGTGGAAACTCTTGCCCCACGTTGGGCGCCATTTGTAGCTTGAGTTTTTCCTGCCTGGCCCACAGTCAGGACAAATCTTTCTCACCTGCCAGCCCCACAGCCGCTCAAACCCGACCAAGTAAACACAGAGACTTATATTGGTTACAAACTGTATGGCCGTGGCAGGCTTCTTGCTAACTGTTCTTACAGCTTAAATTAATCCATTTCCATTAATCTATACCTTGCCACATGGCTTGTGGCTTACCGGCATCTTCACATGCTGTTTCTCATCGTGGCAGCTGGCAGTGTCTCTCTGCCTCAGTCTTCCACTTCCCAGTTTTATTTTCCTCCTTGTCCTGCCTATACTTCCTGCCTAGCCAATTTCCAACCAGTGTTTTATCTAGTGACCAATCAGCAACATATTTGCCATACAGAACATCCCACAGCACATGATCCTCATGTGTCCACCTCATGAGTACAAGTCCAAAGGTAGATGATGTACTCCCAATATGTACTCTTTTTTCAACACAATTTAACAAATTTAATATTAAAATGCTTAATGGAAGAGAATATAAGAAACATTAAATACCTCATGTGTGTATTCAAAGCAGTATTTTCATTAATCTGGTACAGATGAAATAAAGTAGGATAATCAGCAATCCACCATATACCTCATACCATAGCTTGATAAGTTATATATGTATATTTATATAATTTGATGTTCCATGATTATCCCATCCACATGAGTTAACCATTTGGCATTTCATCTTCAAGTACTCTCAACCAACTGTTTTCTAATAGAGGTAGAGGTGAAATGCAGCATTTTAAAAAATGTGAAGTATGCTAGTCTGAGGTTGTGGCACCAGTGGCAGAATGAGCTTAGCATGAGTGAGATCCTTGGTTTAATCTCTAACAAAACATACACACACATACACACACACACACACACACACACACACACACAGAGAGAGAGAGAGAGAGACAGAGAGACAGAGAGACAGAGAGAGAGACAGACAGAGAGAGAGAGAGAGAGAGAGAGAGAGAGAGAGAGAGAGAAGAGAGAGAGAGAGTTTGGATAAATTCCTGTGTTAGAAATTTATGAATGTGCAGCAACATTTTTCAGGCCATGAAAATGAAAAAAAAATGCATTACTTAACATTGCCTCAAACAAATCCTCTGTTATAAAGCAAGGAATTACATAATATTTACTAAAAATGAGCACATTTTTCTGTGTGATTTTCCTAAAAACTCCAGATGGCTTTAGAATTGGAATTACAGATAATGCCACATAAGCATTGCTGATGCTGTCAGATTTGCTGGTATAACATGTCTCACCCCAACTACTCAGATGGTCAATCAGGACTCAAATCCTCTTTAAAGCTCCCTTAAGTCTCCACAAATCTAATGTCAATTGCGCAATTACAAGTCAGGTTTCAAATATCTCCAAGTTTTACCCATTGAAGAGGTAAATGGGAAAAAACTTGAGAGTTGGGGAGGATAAGATCAATTTGGACTTACATTAACTGCACTTAATTAACAAGGAGCAGATGTTCCCAATTCATTGTGCTGGCTTAGAAGTCAGGAAAATCTTTACTGACTCTTGGATAGAAATTAGCAAAAAGAAAAGCTGGAAGAACCAATGTCAATAATAATTTTTATAAGGTTACCATTCTATTCTACATACCTCTATGCGTATTACAGAATTAAATATAACATATGGTTATTTAAATACAGATATATCTGTGTTTTCACCTGAACAGCCTGAAATAGGATCCATACTTAATTATTTTTATTTTTATTGTTAAAATTAGCTTTGTTTTCTTTTGTTTTTTAAATTCCAGAAATCAAATCTAATATATGCTAAGCAAATTATTTATTACTGAACCCTTTAACAGGTCAACATTTAACAGAAAATGTTGATAGGGATATAAGAAAATGATTATGTATATACAATGATATATATATATAAAATGCCCATGCACAAATTGGATACAAATAGATGTGTGATCAAAATAAACTGAACCTAGATGCCTCAAATCTTTCTACTCACAAACTCTTTCACTCAAAAAACTTTTAGATGCTCTTATGTATATGAGTATTTATGTATACACACCAAATATTTACTGATAATAAATCATAAAGAAACAAACTTTAAACTCTTTTTCATATATATAATTTTCAAACTATTAATGACAAGGCATATTTATTTATATGTAGTGAACTGGATGTGATTATTTATTTTTACATAACGAATGAAATCTTAGCTCACTATTTGGTTCTGCAGGATTCAGAGCATCCTCCATGTTTTCCATAGTCACGGTGTTTTGATTTTATAATCACCAATGCTAAGGACATTATTTCACATGAATTTGGAACACAAAAGAGCAAAAATATATTAAGGAAATTTTTAAAAACTGTTCAGATTCTGTCCTAATTCCAAACCAAAGTACATTTAAAGATTTTTTGTTTTGTTTTGTTTTTTTTTTATGAAAGTCAAGTCAGCAACTGAAACAGCAATTTTTAAAATCATATATGGTAAAACAATGTAATCCAAAGATATACTTACTTGACAAATGCTGAGAATTCATGGTAGGAAAATATGAAAATTTTCTATAATTAATCTAATGCAGTGTAACATGGGCAAGCACAATGAGAAACACTGCAGCTTGATTAACTTCATGGCTGAGTTTGAATTAGTTTTTAGATCTTATGCATTCAGAACCTTTTACTGTTACTAAATTTTTCTGACACCATCCTTCAATTATTCAAACACATGGGATTTCAAATTGCAGTTTTGTAATTTGTGATGTAGAGCATTCAAAAATTATAGGATTACAAACTAGAGTAGTCTTGACTCCATAGTAAATGTCAGACACATACTTCTCATAGTAAATATAAAATCTCCTATATGGACCAATGGGAAGAAAAATACACATGTGCTAGGAATAAGATCATGGCTCTAAACAATAATTGTAAAGTAAATATAAGTCTTAAAATATGCATTCATTATGATGTTGCCTATATTAAATTTCTGATGGGAACACTGAGTCCTATTTTTCTATGATATTTAACAACTAATATTTAAAATATTATTAATTTTGTACATCCATCTCTGTATAAATTATTAAAGTAATTATATATATATAGTAAGTAAATAAACAATGCTTTAAAAATAGTGGT
The DNA here is from genome assembly GCF_007827085.1 of Peromyscus californicus insignis. Taxonomy (NCBI): domain Eukaryota; kingdom Metazoa; phylum Chordata; class Mammalia; order Rodentia; family Cricetidae; genus Peromyscus; species Peromyscus californicus. Next base: position 79,434,123 of record NW_026294573.1, read on the forward strand.
CTATTCATATTCTTTATTAGCATTGGGTAATTAGAGATGATATAAATTCTTCCACTCAAATAATGCAGATGAATAAGATGAAAACTGAGAGAGGGTGGTAAATAAGTATGTACATACTGTTTATCTGTTTGAGGAGACTCATAGACACAAGCTTTCTCAAATATGACAATGTACTCACAGTAGACCATCAAGACAGCAGGGATTAAGCCTATATTTGTTGCCTACATTTTCTGATTTTTCTATAGTTCAGTACTAGTTCAGCACCTAGAATTTACTGATTTAAATCAAGTGACTTAATTCTGTTTTCATTCACCAGATGAGTGATTGTAGAGACTATGAACTAACCAAGCTTCAATGTCATAAGTATTTTATAAAATGGAGACTTTATCCCTTACATTGTAATACTGGATTCAAAATTTTTTACATAAGAAAATCAAACAAGCCAGGCAGTGGTGGCACATGCCTTTAATCCAAGCACTCAGGAGGCAGAAGCCAGCAGATCTCTGTGAGTTCAAGGCCAGAGTGTTCTACAGAGCTGGTTCTAGGACAGTCAAGGCTATACAAGGAAACCCTGCCTCAAAGAACAAAGCAAAAGAAGAAGAAGAAAAAGAAGGAGGAGGAGGAGGAGGAGGAGAGGAGGCGGGGGAGGAGGAGGAAGAAGAGGAGGAAGAAGAAAGAAGAGGAAGAGAAAGAGGAGGAAGAGGAATAAGGAGAAGAAGAAGAAGAAGAAGAAGAAGAAGAAGAAGAAGAAGAAGAAGAAGAAGAAGAAGAAGAAGAAGAAGATCCAAACAAACAAACAACTTTTTCAAAATGATTAGCACTACACATAGAATATTTTAGTTATGAAGGTATGGACAAAGGTGCTGATAATGTTAATTAGGAGAAATAACTAACTTTATAGTTGTAGTATAAAGAAGTCTTGACTATCTTAAGAACAAGAAAAACTTACTTAAAACATAAAATTAGTATTATCCAAATTCTGCTTAGCCAAGTAGTGTCTTAAACAAATTCAATATCTAATGTACATCAGTCAATTTTTGGTCCTATGAATTGACAAACCAGTCTGCCTCCATCTTAGGCTTGAAAGACATCTTTTTTTTTTTTTGTTTGTTTGTTTTGTTTTGTTTTTTTTTTTTTTTCGAGACAGGGTTTCTCTGTGTAGCTTTGTGCCTTTCCTGGAACTCGCTTTGTAGACCAGGCTGGCCTCGAACTCACAGAGATCCACCTGCCTCTGCCTCCCTAGTGCTGGGATTAAAGGCGTGCACCACCACCACCCGGCTGAAAGACATCTTATAATAAAGACATTCCTTTTTATGATTAAACCTGTTTCTTAAGGATTGGCTATGCCCCTCCTGTAATTTTAACTACATAGTTCTACACTGCCTCTTCTAAGAGACTGCAACCATGTCTTTGCTTCATATGACCACCTTGCAACCATGTCTTTGTTTTACAAGAGATTGTTATGACCAACTTGTTATAATTACATTCTGCTTCTGTGACACCAACTATTTGCCTGCTAAATCCCCCATTTGGAAACCCTCTACCTCTGAGCTTGCCATGTCCAGTGCTGCCCTTTTGAACCCTAACTTAAAGGAGAGGCAGTTCGTGTACACAAATAAAAAATGCTTGCTTTAATTAATTTGGCCAAGATGATTTGAGTCTGTGGTCTCTGTCCTCAAATCTTTAGGATTAAAAGAATAACTACAAACTAACTGCTATTAAAAGCTTCACCAAAATTCTAAAGTAAAATACACACTAATAAAACAGTAATTGTTTGAAATGAAAACGGCCACCATAGTCCCATAGGGAGTGGCACTACTAGGAGGTGTGAACTTGTTGGAGTGGGTGTGGCCTTGTTGGAGGAAGTGTCACTGAGAAGTGGGCTTCAAGATTTCAGAAATGCAAGCTAGGCCTAGTGGCTCACTTCTCTTCCCCTTGCCTGCAGATCCAGATGCAGAACTCTCAGCTGCTTCTCCAGCACCATGTCTGTCTGAATACCACCATGCTTCCTGCCATGATGATAATGAGTTATAGTTCTGAACCTGTAATCCAGCCCCAATTAAATATTTTATTTTATAAGAGTTGCTGTGGTCATGGTGTCTCTTCACAGCAATGGAAACCCTAAGACAGCAATCTGTACAACATCTGACTAGCAGTATATTATTACATTTTACAAGCTCCTCCAACTGTCTTTGAGTTCTTCAATTCTCGAATATTATTAAGGACCACGTTTAATGTTATTCTGCTTAGGAACCCAGAAGAGAAACCATGAATGGCAAGAATTATTTTCAGGGAAAGAATCTAAGTACACCGAGCTCCTTTATCTATCTACTTTATTCTTCTGGGATAAAATCCTATCTACACAGCTTCAGTTCTGTTCTCATGCCTAGCTCCTTTCTTACCTGATTTCTCTCTACATTTATCTGCTGTCCCCCCAAGTTCTATCTTAATTCTCTCATCTTAATTCTGCTTCTTCTAGGTTCTTCTTATCTCATTCTTACCCATCTAGTACTTCCCTACCTGGCTCTTCCTTATCTTTCATCTTTTCCTCAAGTTCTCTATCTAGTTCTCCAGTCAAAATCCTCAAAATTCTCTCCAAATCTCTGAGGTCTACAGTTATGCAATAGCAGTGCTCTATCTAAAGCAAGGTCACCAGACTTGAATTCTTACAGGGTCATTAAGGCAGACAAGAGTTTTCTTCAGGCAGTGATCATCAGGCTTTCTTTTACAACCCAAAAAGAGAGTGGTAAAGGAGGAGGTTCACTGAGAGCTAATGATTGGTTAGTATATCAAGAAGTAAATTTATATGCTCAATCTACATTCCTAGATGTGGCTAGGTAAGAAGTTAGGAGTCGCCCAGCACTCGGGAGGCAGAGCCAGGCGGATCTCTGTGAGTTCGAGGCCAGCCTGGACTACCAAGTGAGTTCCAGGAAAGGCGCAAAGCTACACAGAGAAACCCTGTCTCGAAAAACCAAAAAAAAAAAAAAAAAAAAAAAAAGAAGTTAGGAGTCTATAATGTTGTAAGGCTGTATAAGAAAGGAGGGTCTCAGCTAAAATTGCACAAGAAATAAAGCTATCCGCCTGACCTAGGAGACAGGCATTGTTTCCATAAGGGTGTCACCTTAGTTCAGGATCATTTGGCCTTGGATGCTTGATAGGTATTTTAGACAAACACACTGTTAGGAGTTCTTAGAACCACACATAGCATACAAGAAAATCATAGTAGGAATCGGCATATTTATATATATATATATATATATATAAGCTAAAATATCACCAGACTTCTTAAGCCATGGCTTGACCTTTGGAAAAGTCCTTGACGTTTGTAGTACTTGTGATAGTAGACGAATTCCATTACATTCTCCTGTGGCTTGCAGCATTCAACTTCATTTATTGAGTTCTTTATTATACTGTACTACACACACACACACACACACACACACACACACACACACACATATATATATATATATATATATATATATATACATATACATATACATATACACATATGCAAACTCACATACAGAGGTCAGACAAAATGTGGATGTTGGTTTTCTCATTCTATCATGTGAGTTCCAGAGATAAAAAACTCAGGTGATCAACCTGGATGCCAAACATCTTTACCTGATGAGCCATCTCACAAGCTGCCCCCCCCATACCCTTTCAACTTTGTTGAAGGGTATTATTTTAAAGTGTGATACTTTTGGAGGACTCCAGGGGTCAGCCACCCAGCTACACAGCAAGTCACAGAGTAAGAAATAATGAAAGGTACACAGAAACAGAGAAAGATAAAAGTCCAGAGGCAAAAGATAGATGGGATAATTTAAGTTAAGGAAAGCTGGCAAAAAACAAATGAAGCTAAGGCCAAGCATTTATAATTAAGAATAAGCCTCTGTGTGTGATTTATTTGGGAGCCAAGTGGTGGGCCCCCAAAAAGAGTCAAAAAAAAAATAAAAACACAATCTCTTTAGCTACTTTCAATGCTGGCCTGGTCTTTTTTTACATCAAGTATATAAAAATGATAAATCTTAGACATTCTACTCCTTTCTGTAAACTTCCATTCTCACAGTGGAGATTGGTATATTTTACTTGTCACTCCAGTGCATCACTGAGGGTAGATAATGTGAAAATACACCTGACAATAAATTATTAAGCATTTACCATGCTCAAGACATTATGGTGTATGACAGGTATACGTACTTGAAGAGGCACATATATTTATTCCACAGATACTTGATTTTAATATGAGAGATACAGCAGGAAAGAAAATACTACAACAGAACATGAAAATGCCATGAATGACAGTAGTCAGCCCATCGAGGGACCCTATGTCTGGCAAAAGATCATAAAATTTCTTGAAATAACCAATCCTCAGATTTAAAGAATTGGTAGAAATTAGTCAAATACAGCAAAAATACAAAGTATTGAGTAGTATGTGCTCATGCCTGGGGCAAAGGAAAAATACAGTATGTTCTGAAACAGAAATGTCACAGAAGCGTGTGTTAAGGAATCAGCTGACAGAGGTAGAAAGAGTTGGACAAAACACCATGGTAGAACTACAGCATAAGGACAACTCTATGGCATGTTTATATGACATGACCATAAGGATGGCTCTGTGACAGGTTCATATGAGGTCATAATGAGAATGGCTCTGTGACAAGCTCATGTGTGACCATGAGATGGCCCTTTGACAGGTTCATGTGAAGTAACCGTAAGGATAGATTTGTGACAGGTTCATGTGAGGTGACCTCAAAAGTGCCCAATTATGAGGTTAGAGTTGACATTTACAAACTTTGAAAAGCATGAAGGATAGAATTGGAAAGAGGATTTTAGAAGTGACTCAGTAAGTAAATTTTAGAGGTGGCTTACTATCAAAGTATGAGGACTTTAGTTCAGATCCCCAACATCATAAAAAGCTGAGTGCGACAGCACATGTCTAGAACCTCTGTATGAAGAGGCAGAGATAGTATTTTCTGGGGCATGGTATTTGTAGTGGTAATGCCCGCACTACCACCACCCGTTCACCATGTCCAAGTGAGGGGCTGTGGATCAAAGAACAGAGACAAAAACAGTGGGTCATTCATCTCAGCAGAATGCCGAATGTCGTTTATTGAAGGAGGGAAGAGGCCTTAAATACAGGCTCACAGCACAATGGGAAAACCCCATACTGCTGGTCAAGCACAAATGCCAGGAACCTGCCAGTAGCACAAACCCGTGTTTTTTGGCATCTAGCTGCCTGTATGAGACATGAAGCAGGAACCTGGTTTTGGCTCTGTTTAGAATTGGTTATTAAATATTCTTAGGTTTAAGGTGGAAACTCAAGCCGTTGGGCACCATTTGTAGCTGGAGAGCTTTTCTCTCCAGGTCCCACCATGTCCCACCAGTCCCAGAGCCCACTTATAAAATAAACACACAGACTCTTACATTATTTAAACTGCTTGGCCATTAGCTCAGGCCTATCATTGTCTAGCCCTTATTCTTATATTTAGCCCATTTTTATTAATCTTTACTTTGTCACGTGGCTCGTGGCTTACCCGTACTTTATATCTTCCTTGTCCTGGTGGTGGCTCCAGGCAACCTCCTGCTCTGCCTTCCTGTTCCCTCAAATCTCCTCTCTGTTAGTCCCGCCTATACTTCCTGTCTGGCTACTGGCCAATCAGTGTCTATTTATACAGAGCAATATCCACAGCAACTGATGTTTTACATTCTAGCATACTAGCTGTTTACACCAAATGCAGGATACACAAAGAACCTCTGGTGAGCATTCAGGAGGAAGGAAACCAGCAGGGAATCAGCATAGGGAAGACATCTGGTCAAGATCAGCAAGCAAGGCAACAGCTAACCAAAAATAGAGGGCCGGGGCCCTATAGGTATTATTCAGCTAGTTTAGTCAAAACAATGGACCCAGGTTCAGAGAGAGACCCTATCTCAAAATAATGAGAAGAATGAAGAGAAAGACACTTAATATTGCCCTCTGTTAGTCACTCATACAGTCTTACATGGAAACACACACACACACACACACACACACACACACACACACACACACACACACACACACACAGTTTGAAATGATAAAATTTGTTTATCACTGGATATGCAGTCATCCATTACTGATGTGTGTAAAGTGGCTTTAGAGATTCCTACCAATACCTAAATCTCTGAATGTTAAAGCCCGTTTATAAAATGACTTACTATTTGAACAGAACCAATGTACAGCCTCTCACTTACTTAAAATATTGTCAGATTATTTATTATAAATATTAAAACATAACTACTGCCTTAGCCAGTGTTCTATTGCCGTGAAGAAACACCATGACCATAACAACTCTTATAAAGGAAAGCACTAAATTGGAGCTTGTTTACACTTTCAGATGTCTAGTTTACTATCCTCATGGCAGGGAGCATGGAAACACACAGGCAGACGTGGTGCTGCAGATAACTGAAAGTTCTACATTCACATCTGGAAGCAACAAGAAGAGAGAGCCACTGGATCTGATTTGAGCATTTGAAACCCCAAAGCCCACCCCCAGTGACACACTTCCTCCAACAAGGCAACATCTGCTCCAACAAGGCCATACCTCCTAGTCCCTGTCAAGTAGCACCACTCCCTAATGACCAAGCATTCAAATACATGAGCCTATGGGGGCCATTCCCGCTCAAACCACCACAACTACTATGCAAATAATGTTGTTTGGAGGATAATGATGATAAAAATGTTTTCATACAGTAAGGACTCTTTGTTCTGAATATTTTCTACCTAGTTGATTAAATGTACAGATGTGGAATAAGCACATGCAAAGGGCTAATGGTGCATGTGTGTCAGAGTTCCAAAGAGAAAGAGAATCCACCTCAGGTGATTCAAAGGAAGAGATTTAAATAAAGAGGATTTACTAGGGTTTAATTAGCCTGATACTTATGATTGAGCATCAGTGACCACCCTAGATCTTTCATCAGGGAGGCTGAACTAGTCAAGCAGGCATAAAGCTAGATTTGAGACATTTTTGGAGGTCTGTTGCAGTTCAGAGGTCACATTCTTACAATGTTACCTGTTGTTTTTCCTGGTGTTTCTAGCACCAATGTGATTTTGAAAAAGTTTATATATATATATATATATATATATATATATATATATATATATATATATTATTTTCAAATTTGTCCAATTTGATTGTGGTCTCTTGGAGGCCTTCTCTTTTTTTCAAGAGGAAATGGAGGGGGAGTGGATCTGGAGGTCAACAAAATGAGGGGATGCTGGGGTTAGCTGAGAGAAGGAAAACTGTGGTCAGGATGTATTGTATGAGAGAATATATTTTCAATTAAAAAAAGACATACATAATTTCACCCTTTTCTACTTCCAAACTCTCCCATGTACTCTCATGTTCTCAAATTGTTGGACTCTCCTTTTCCTATAAGAACCATTTCTCCTCAGAACTCTATTGTTTATGAATATCAGTTTTCTAGTTGGTTGATGCTTTTAAGTTGGCCTGGTTTAGTTTGGTAGAAAGACTTAAAGCAACCAAACTTTCAGCTTTCTGCACCCCAAGGGTATATCTTGACTTCTGCCAATACAATGCCAGCATCTTTCCAAGTGTTTTTGTTAGAAGTTCCAAACACTCACAAGAAATACTGTAAATGTAAAAAAAAAAAAAATGTTGTTTAAGTTATGGGAATGGTGGACTTTTTCAGCTCATCCCGAGAAGGAGATGTAGCATACCAGCATAGGGAACTCATTGTAGAATGAGGTCAGGAGAGAAGAAATAGACAAGTTAGCAGATGCCCAGGTAGGAGACTCATTCAGACTTAATGAATAATTACAGTGATTTAGTCAGAGAAAAACGAAGGCCAAAACACAGGGCCAAAACTCATGGGAAGCAAGGTAAGAACAAGTCTCTCAACAAACCAGCGCAGTGTGCCCAGGGAGTTGTTGAGCTTCTCCTGGTGTACAGCCATCTCTCCCAAATGTGGTTAAGTGGTGTAGAATTGAGAGCTACGAGGACATATAAAAGACATCCAGATTTATTGTGACCCCAAAATGGCTCAGATGCTCTCTCAGAGAAAAAGTTCCATTAATGGCATATGGCAGAATTTTTATCAAAATACCACTGTGAACTTTTCTTTCTGTGGCAAACAGCTTGAACACTAAGACATCACCACCCACATTCATATGTCTCAGTGTGTGTATTGCCAAGGTGCTTGCTTGCCATTTGCTCTGTCTACACAGTGCCAAAAACCTAGGTGAACAGTAGAAACTCCAGTCAGTGTTTCTAAATACCCAGATGTTTGACACCACATGCATAAACCATCTGTACAACAGTGTTTCTTGCCTTGTCTGCTTGCTTGCCAACAAGGAATATGATCCATTGTGCAGAAGCTTAAGTATTTGTGAGACTACAAAATTGTGCAGCATTATCAGAATCTGTATATTTTTAAGTATCAGAGATGATTATCTATGAATCAGGTTGTAAAAATATCGAATGCAACTTTTCTTATTATTTGTGGTGTCTCTACAAATAAATCAAAGGACCTTAGAAAATCATTTCTGATATTATAGATGATTAAATTTCAACTTCTTGTTTTTACGTTATAGACAAGAATTCAGAAAACATTGACTGGGTATATTAGTTGCTTTTCTATTGTTGTAATAAAATACCATAACCCAAAGTGACTTATAGATGAAAGAGTTTAATGAGTTTATTTTAGCTTGAGGTTCCAGAAGGATGATCCACCGGGGCAAGGAGGCATGTCAACAAGCGCTAGGCATGGTGGGCCAGGCAGGAAAACTCTAGTTACAGTGGTAGGAGGTAAGAGATCACACAGTCAACTGCAAACACTGAGTGAGAGCAAATAGGAAGTGGATCAAGACTCTCAAAAATGGCTCTTCTGTGACCTACTTAGGTTCTGTTTTCTAAGGGTCCCATAAAGTACCCCAAAAGCACCACCAACCAGGAATCATGTTTTGAAAAATGTGAGGCCCAGAGGGGGGGTGGGGGGGGGTAATTTCTCATTCAAATCATCACACCGGTGATTTACCTGATCCAGTCCCGCAACTGAAAAGACAAATATATCCATATCCCCTAAAGGTTCGTGAGTCGAGATCTTAATCCTTTGGTAGGACAGTGTAGGAACCTCAAACAGGAGATAGTTTACATCAATTAGTGAACTATCTCTTGATTGAATGAGTCCTGGAGTGGTCTGAGTGAGAGCAAGAGTTGACTGTTGCAAGAGAGGCTGTGTCACAGGCTCAGTCTCTTCTGCATATGCCTGCTTTCTCTTGCCCTTTGGCTGGAGCCTCAGAAAGCCATCAGAAATAGTCAATCAGGTGTCAAGGACACATTCTTGGACTTCAGCCTCCAGAACAGGGAGCCCGACCAAGCCTCGTTTGTTTATGAAGTATAATCGCAAGCACACTATTACAGAATAGAAAATGGACTCAGACTATGTGCTCCAGATGATGGCATCAGGCTGTAAATAGGATGAGTTAGACAGAGGTTGAGAATGAGGAGGACATGGGGACCACCAAGAATGATATTTGAGATGGTGAGTCAAGAGGTCTTAAGGAATTAAGTACATATGTCAGTACTGGAGCAGCTCTTGGACATGGTGATCGGTATGGCAGTTAAATCAGAATAAAATGCAAAGCACAGGGAGATTCTCTGACCTAGACCAGCAGGACATTCTTCAGTGACAGGTTTCTGGGGACGGGGATAAAGAGGACAAGAAAGTTGGAGCCAGGAGTTCTTGCATAAGCTGATGGCTTATACCAAGCAAGTTTACTAAGTAGAACATCTTATATACAGTGTTCATAGAAAAATGGTACAGAGTTAGCAGAAAGCTATCATACAATGAGCCAAAGTCAGCAGAAAGCTAAGCAAGTAACATTGCACAAAAGTACCACAGGATATCCCAATTGTGTCACAGACCAAGCACACAGCAACCTTAGGACTGATAATCATAACCCTTTAGGGGGAAAGAGTTGGGCTACTAGGCTTCAAAATTATGGTGTTCCTCCTCACTCCCCAAGGTTCTGGCCCCAGGCCAGGTTTTGCCTGGGTTTGCCAAGCATGTTCCTGTGTTCCTGTTTTTTGTTTTTGTTTTTGTTTTTGTTTTGTTTTGTTTTAGATGAGGAACTATGCTCCTTCTCCATACATCAGGACCTCAGGGAAAGCCTTGGTTTGAAATGCTTCTTGACAATTCTCTTTGTAATTTGATGATAATTTAGAGATATTCTGTAACATTTCCAAGTTTTACAACTTGAAAATTTAGAGGATCATTTGTAAAACAGGATCCTCTACTATACTGAAAACCAACTGAGAAATCCAGCTTCATGGACTGAGCAACTTCTGGATTCTTGGACCTTGAATTCATGGCCAGCTATTGTTGGATTAGCTTGATCATAGCCTGTACGTAATTCATTCTAATAAATCATTCTAATATTCATATATATGAATATTATATATATACATATATATGTGAAGATATTCATTCTATAACTCTGTTTCTCTAGAGCATTCTATTGAACTGGGGGCTCATACTTTCCCCTGGCTACTTTGGAATTTTTGACCTAAAACCAACAGACTAAGGAAGGAATAACAGTGTTGTTGTGGGGGGTACTGGTCCAGATTACCATGGGGAAATTTGATTGCTTCTCCACAGTGGAAATAGGTAATATTATGTCTTGAGTGCAGGAGATCCTTTAGGGTATCTCTTGGTGCTACCACATCTTGTGACTAAAGTAAATGGGAAACTACAACAGCTGAATTCAGGCAGAATGACATAGGACACACACCCATCAGGAATGAAAGCACAGGTCTCTCCTCCAGGAAAAGAACTAAAATCTGCTAAGGTTCATTCCAAAGGCAGAGAAAATACAGAATGAATAGTAGAGGAAGATACTTAAAAATACCAGCTAAGGCCATATGCATATGACCAATTACAGAAATGAGGATTATAGTTGACATTAGTATTCTGCCATATTTTGTTAAGAATGTGCTTGTACAGATATTTGTGTTTTTCTTACCCCAGTTTCTTTATTGTGTGGTGTAACATTAATTAGGTGAATATCAATGGTTATCATATTTAAATTGGAGAAATTAAAAGAATGTCTCTCAAGAGACAGTGCCATCTTTTCTAAATCTATAATGCATTTGTGTTTGTACAAGGGATTGTTATATCATATTAGGCATGATTATGACCTAATATAATGCTTTTGCAATAGTAAGTGGGATAGTTATATTATATAGATGAGCTCCCAATCTGCTTCAGGGTAGCAAAAAGAAGACCTCAGAGTAGCATGGGTTTAGGAAAAATTCTTATCTGAGGGCTAGACCTTTTCTATCTGAGGGAAAAAATAAAGAAATACAGATGCTTTCTGATGGTAACTTTCTCTTCATCTTGAAAAAAATCTCTCTGAAAAATCTCTCTTTACAGCTTCTTAATTAGCTCTTCATCCCTTCTCATTCTCTACTCAGCAACTTCTCTTATTCATTTTCACTGCTTCCACATCTGTCTCTCTCTACACTTTTCCTCTGCTCTCTCCCTCTGCACCACCACTGTCCTGCTCTCCTTTTTTGCTGCTCCTCCTCAGCCTCTCTCTCTACATCGCTCCTGCCTCTCACAGCCAAAATCTGGACAATTATAAATACATTTTCAGAGACCTATCCATTCTCATAACACAGGATAAGGCACGTAGTTTCTCTTAGGTTAATAATGTCATATTGATCCATGCATGTAGCTCTAAGTTGGTGAGGGTTCCCACATAGTAAGTAAACAGTTGGTTGAACCTTTAGCCTGCAGCATCAACTGAGGCTGGGACTACATGCAAAACGTCAATTATTGAGAAATGTATGTCTAAAGTTGCTTCAACCTCTGACCTTGAATAAGCAAAACAACACCTAAAAAACTGACCTCATGTATTTGTCTCTAGGGGCAAACAGCCTGCTTTTGAAGTCTAAAGTTAGTTCTTTGCCTAAAAGGCTGTCTTTGTAACTGAGAATCTTATGTCAGTTTGAGTAATATAAAATATCCCAGTATTATTTCTATACATCAAAATTGTATCACTTAAACAGAAATCATCTTCCTGAACATCCACAGCTATGCATGTGCCTAATAAGTGTAAAACACACCACCAAAGGGTTGTAGAAAGAACCCTATAGTTGCTCTTATTAGGGAGCCATAGCAGTGGCACCTGAGAAGGATACAGACAGAAAACAACCAGTCATTTATTGTCAATAACCCCACTGCTTTGTCAAGTGTACCCACCAACAGGGATTCATGCATCTGATGGGTTGACTTGTCAAACACTAGTTATCACCTGTTGTAAATGCCCAAGGACCTTGGCAATATTATGTTTATGCATCATTATGATCTGGTTTTTTTTTTTCATTTGGAAATTAATCATAACGTAAGTACATATGTGTAGTGGGTAGCCATTCCAGCTTTGATCTGGAAGTTCCAACCCCCACTGAGACTTCGGCAACTGTCACACCTACAAGGCGGGGTCAAGGCAGGCGCCTGGAGACCCGAGATCTGGATGAACCAGGGCTCTCTCTGTTCTGGGACCCTGAACAGTGGAGGTGGACCAAGCAGAGCTCCAGAGAACACTGCTGGACTGCGATACACCTTCCCCCTACTCTCCACCTCAGGACAGATGCGAGAGCTACCCACTACACATATGATTGTGAGTCAAGTGGAGAAGGCAGACTTGTGATGGCTACTTTTGGTTGTCAACTTGAGTATATCTGGAATTAACTAAATTCAAAAAATGGAAGGCACACCTGTGAGAGATATTTTTGCTTACTTTGAAGTAGGAAGATCCATTTCTAATCTAGTTATTGAGGCGGGAAGACTGAATTCTGACTAATACACATAGTAAGACAAAGAAACAATGGTGAGCACCAGAAAGTAGAAGAGAAGTCAGCCTCTGAAATGATAAAACCAGAGAGAATGAAAGGGAATTGACACAGAATTAAGTAAGAAATAGGTAGTAATAGATTTGTTTCCTTATCAAATGAGCCATTTTCACACATAATCTAGATTTAGATAAAGAGAGCTTGCATGCAAAAAGACTTACAAGAATGAGAATGTGCCAATCTCAGGATCTACAAGCACCTCAAAAGTCACAAATAAAACTGTATTTCCTGAGAACAGACCATCACATCTAACAGAAACTTATCAAAAACCATTGAGCAGGTAGATGGTAAGGAATCAAGCAGAGATTACTCTCCATGGTAGTGAAGAAAGATTTTGAGGTGGAAATCCTGAATCTTCACTACTGGACTTCTATGAGATTACATGAATCACCTCTATACTCTGAAAAGTTTGGTTTAGGCTGTTATGTGGTTTCATTGTATGTCTGTTCATGTTTCTGTTAAAGGACATGTGGCTTCTTTGACCATATGGGATCTGCTACTCAGTACTCTTACTTTGATATGATAAATAATTTTTATAGATGATAAAGTCAAATATACTACCTGCTAGGAACTTTAAGATGAGATTATAGCTGTTAAATTAAAAAATTTAAAAAGCAAAAATGTGCAATTAATTTCAATAGGAGGGGCGTGAAAATCCAAAAAAAAATTTTGCTATATATCATTAATCAGATTTTTGTTACCATGATAAAACAACCAAGACTACAAAATATATGAAGAAAACAGTCATGTTTGTTTCACAATAAATGATGTAATGCATTAGTTAAGCCCTAGTGAAAATGTCATGATGAATGGAAGATATCCATAATAGAAATGTGTTTTAGAGCATTCAGTTACATCACAAGCTAGAAAGGAGAAAAAGAGATTGAGATCTTCAAATACTTTCTGAGGGAAAGCCCCCAGTGAACAAGGACCTTCTACTAGGTCTACCTTCCAAAGATCCCACTACCGTCCATTGGTGCCACCCTATACTCCAAGCCCATAATAACTATGTTCCCTTAGAAGACACAAACTGTATTCAGTCTACAGCAAGAACCCTTATCTTGCTGTATTATTTCATTTTTTTTTTTTTTTTTTTTTTTTTTTTTTTTTTTTTTTTTGTTTTTCGAGACAGGGTTTCTCTGTGTAGCTTTGCGCCTTTCCTGGAACTCACTTGGTAGCCCAGGCTGGCCTCGAACTTACAGAGATCCGCCTGGCTCTGCCTCCCGAGTGCTGGGATTAAAGGCGTGCGCCACCACCGTATTATTTCATTTTTTAAAGCAGTCATAGAAAGACAATAACCTAATTAGATAATTGTTTATGATCTCTTTAATCTACCTGAACTCCTTCTCAAATGGGGATATTTCTACACATTTTGTCTTTGTTTCTGACTTTCATCATGTTAATTATTACTTGTAAGTTCGTCTTGTAGAGATTTTACTCTATTGAGGTATCAGGGACAATTTGCAGAGATAGTAGCAGGCTGGTCTTCATTCACTAATGATGGTTTTACAACATTCAAGTTAGAATGACACACACTGGACTATGGAATACCAGCAAGGTCTATCATAACTGTCCTAAGCCCTCCGACTATAATGTGTCTCTAATGTAGTGAAATAATTTATATTTTCTGAATTTGTAAAAAAAAAAAACTAGAAGGAAATGATATAATAAATACAAAAATAAAACAATGTCACACTCTGGTCTTTGGTAGAGCTATTGCCAATGACTCAGACTTGATTAAGTTACAGGAAAAAAAATAATAGCCAGTATAAATGGTGTGACACTTTTCTTTTGAAAATAAATATTAAAACCCCTGGACAATTCATTTCCTACAGCTAGTACACATTCCTTCTGAGGCTCTGATGCCAAGTGCATTTGATGTGCTGCTCTGCCTATTGCACCTGTCATATTAGACATAGGAAAATGGGGAGTGTCCAGGGAAGAGCTGTTACCTAGATAACATGTACTGCCTTCTATTGTGTACATTTTGTTTTCAATAAGAAACTATCTTCTCAATTTCTGGGTAAGGAGAGCGATTAATAGTAAGTGGCTCTGGAATCCTGTGTGTATGATGGCATATTAGTATTTGGTCAAAGGAGAATTCAAAAGGACAAAGATAACCTGAGAGGCACACTACTGTAAAAACCCTTCCAAGACTCTATATTAGGAGGGGAAGGGACTTGTTACTCAGCTCCTACTCCTCTGAGACTTATTTGAACCTAACCTGGGTTTGCTGAGCTGAGGACATCCCCCACTGTGCTCAAAATAGACAAGCAGGGCTTGAAATTGATAATAATTGACAAGGAGAAACATTGGACCTCTAATGACAAGGCACCTCAGAGGATTATTAAATTTATTATCTTGAAAAGATTGAATTTTCACAAGACTGTTGAGGAGCTAAGGGAAGGAAGAAATGTGGTAGTTAATTGAATTTGCAAGACATTGTCAATAAGAAGAAACTCAAGGGGATTCCATTTAAGGACAAAGGACATCTGTCCTTTACTCTTAGGTGTATATGGTGTGTGTGTGTGTGTGTGTGTGTGTGTGTGTGTGTGTGTGTGTGTGTGTGTCAGAGAAGGGGAACAGGTTTCACATCATCTTTTGGTAATAGTAATGGACCCAAGACTGTTCTTTGTGTAGCTTTATTCAAGTGAGAAAAATACTCAATAGATTTGTGTACTGAACTAAAAAGGATATTAGCCTAGGAATTACAGAACTTGGGCCTGCTACTCATTGGTTGTTTAGGTTACTGGGTTTCTCCCATATAAAGTGATGTGTGTCTGCTCTGCAATGGACCATGGCATCTTTGCAGCTTTGACTGAATTAGAAGTCAAGTAGTCATATAGATGTCATCTAGTATTAGTTTCAGCTACCAAACCCAGCCAGGCCATTTATTTTAGATATCTGTAGTTATACCATAGCAGTTCTCAACCTGTGGGTCATGACCCCTTTGAGAGTCCAATGACACTTTCACAGGAGTCACCTAATACCATCTGCATATCAAATATTTAATGGAGATTCATAACAGTAGCAAAATTACAGTTATAAAGTAGTAATAAAAATAATTTTATGATTGGAGTCACCACAACATGACAAACCGTACTAAGGGGTCACAGCATGAGGAAGGTTGAGAACCACTCTTCTACAGTCTAAAGCTTCCATTACATTCTAACAACATGAATTTTCATTTAAAAGAGAAGACCAACGGATATCAGGAAGACAATATTTGTGTGTGTGTGTGTGTGTGTGTGTGATGTGTGAGACAGAAAGAGACAGAGAGAGACAGAGATAGAGACTGAAAACTATACTCTAATGCATTAAACTACTTCCCTCTTTACCCATAGCTCTTATATAAAATAAATAAATATATAAATAAATCATCTATATATATTTCATCCATTTCTGTGTATTTGTGCAAATAGTGATTAATATGTATGTATATATAAAAATCTTATTATCTCTTCTCAGCATATTAAATTTAAACAAAATGTAAATTTGCTTTCATTGATTACTTGAAGAGGAATGATCCCTAAATCCACGTGATATGAGCTTAAAAAGGACAAGTCACTATTAAAGCCCCACCTAAAAGATTGCCTGCAGATAGCAGGGAAGAAATGAAACAAAATGTAAGAATATTTAGTATTCTATTATACACCCATAAATACAAAAGCTATGGAACTTACAACCACTGCTGGTGTTGGCCTCTATCCCAGTATGTAGGGATGTAGTGTGTGCTCAGTTCATATTATGAAATATTGGGGTATACATCCAATGGAACAAATATTAATTTAAAACCTCTGTGTAAAGCAGGGTTTTAAACAGTAACACACACATTTCCTGTGGTCCTATCACAGAGTCCTAGAGAACAGCACATATTTAATCTCCTCGGACTGGCTACCTGGGAGTGAGGTAGAGCTAAGCAGCAAGGTTTTCTTCTTTTGGAAATCAGTTTTTTTTAAATTTATGGTCTTAATTGAATTAATGGACTCCACAGACATTATCAAGAATAATCTCCACAGTCATTTGATTTGTAGAAGTTAACATCTTCACAGTAACATCACTATCCATAGCTGATTGACATTTGTTTCTATAGCTAGCCATGTTTACAAACATAATTCTTACAACAACTAACCACAGTTTCCTTAATGAAGGTTTAACAGTATTTTTTAGTACTTATCTATATCTACCAATTTTCTAGCTAGAAGTTGGTGAAGAGAAAATGCTATCAAATCACAGACCAGCAGCTCTGCTGTGTAAACTACCATAACTATGTTGGAACAGTTTTGTTTTTTTTTTTCTCTCAAAAAGAAGTCCAATTGAATTTCCAATGGATTTCTATGAAGGTGTTTATTTGATATAAAGAAAAATCAGCCCTCATGTTTACCTGTTTACCACTGCTCTAAGTCAGTGGTTCTCAATATTCCTAATGCTTTGATGAGGTCATTACAACAGATCCTCAAGTTGTAGTGACCTCCATCCATAAAATTATTTGGATGCTACTTCGTAATTGTATTTTTCTTACTGTTATGAATTGCAGTGTAATTATCTGATATGCAACTCCTGTGAAAAGGTCATTTGACCCCCGTCAAAGGGGTCGAGGACCACAGGTTGAGAACCGCTGCTCTAAGTAATCCAGTATAGACCTGGAAGTCTGTCAGTCATGAGATTCATTCAACCACTGCAGGGAAGCATATGTGATTATTTAAGCTACAATTGCCTATTGATGGTATGGTTAAAATTACCACGATACTAATTGAAGAAAGCCTTTTTTTAATTTTATAATATTGGAGCATTATTATAAGGTTATATCCCAAATGACATTGTCAGTGATAATTTTAGAAGTTACCTACCCTGAGCAGTTATCCTTCAAACTTAATGTGACACATTATGAAAGTCAGCCTTAATTTTCTTGAGCTGCATGTGGATCTAATAAAGGAAAATCAACTCCAATATCTTACATTTTGCCTACTTTGCATTAAGCTGGCCCTCATGGGAGTTAAAGAGACATCTTGCAAATGGTCTTGAACCAGTTAATAATAAAACTCCTTTCCCTGAAGAAATCAATACACTGTTTTGGACACAATTTATTATTACATATTCATTTTGACAGAACAGCAGGCAGTCTCCAGAAGAGATATTTTAATAGTGTCCTCAAATTTCCTGCCTGCCACAGATCCTCAAAACCTACATCCTTAATTGTTAGTTCACATCAATTAGTCATATATTTGAAATAGTTACTGAATGCATTAATTAATTAAACTTAATGCCAGAATACAAATGACTAAAGTATGATTTAAAAATTGCTTCTAGATGGTCTCTTTCTTTGATATTTGTTTTATTTCAGGCAAGAAAATCACATATATATTATTCCAAAAGTGCCTCATATTGTCATTAAGAACCGCATGGAAGACTGTCAATTCCTGTAATGACTCCTAACTGTTCAACAC
This sequence comes from Peromyscus californicus insignis, assembly GCF_007827085.1. Taxonomy (NCBI): domain Eukaryota; kingdom Metazoa; phylum Chordata; class Mammalia; order Rodentia; family Cricetidae; genus Peromyscus; species Peromyscus californicus. The sequence continues at coordinate 79,452,484 of NW_026294573.1, forward strand.
AAAACAAACCAGAAAGCATGAGATTGTAGGAGGAAAACTGGACTTATTCTCAGAAGAGTTAGAAAGTCTTACTCAGCTCTTACCATAGCATCAGAAAAGTAGATGTGTGAACTGACATTGGCCTGCACAGGGGAAGGCCCAGCACTGGTCTGCATCCTCAGGGGGTAATATAGGAGATGCGGTACCTTAGGATGGGGGAGATGCTCCCTGACATAATTCCATGGGATACCTCCTCAAAGTTGCAAAAGCTTGATAATAAAGTAACAGCAAGAAAGGCTTTCCATGTGGAAATCTAGTAAGGATGCAGCCACATCCCAGGTTGGGAGATGAGTGAGATGGGGGCCAGGAGTCGGAGGAGTAATGCTAACAAAATACCACTTGCCATCCAGGCAGCAGCATGTCCTGAAACACATCCATAAACCTTAATAACTGCCAAGGTGAAGTGTAGGCCTTGTGAACTGCCAGGAGAAGGAATGGTGAAGAAGCTCAGGAGTCCACTGACTTCATGATGCTGATTTGTAGTCAAGAATTTTATTACAGGTGGAGCCAGGTGGATCTCTGTGAGTTCGAGGCCAGCCTGGTCTCCAGAGCGAGATCCAGGACAGGCACCAAAACTGCACAGAGAAACCTTGTCTCAAAAAACCAAAAAAAAAAAAAAAAAAAAAAAAAAAAAAAAAAGAATTTTATTACACTCATGGATTTCTTAGAGATGTTGCTGAACAATGTTATAATGGCTACAGTATGCTACATGATAGGAATATTTCGTGTCCTTTATAACCTGTGGGACCAGCATGTGTGTTCTGTTGTGGGTTGAAATGCCAGTGTACAGTACATGCATGTGTACAGTGTACAGTACAATACATGTCAGTCTCTGTAGGAATGGCTCTTGAATAATTGCCCCCAAAACTAACCAATCACACTACCAGTCAGAAAACCCCAAACACCTCACTCCATTTAACATGATTTACTAAACATGGGTACATCTACTGTCTCAGAAGGAAAAAAAAACCTTCCACTGTCACTTCTCATTTCATGGATGCATGCCATTAGGTAAAATAAAACTCAGAACAAGCCACCCCAAGAAAGAACAGTCTTGCAAAATTTCATCTTACTGCCTGGATGATAAAAACCTGCACAGGGGTCCTGCCACCAGGAAAATGGTCCTTTAGATTGTTCCAAGTCCCCAAACCATCATGGGCTTATGTTCTTCACTTCACTTCAGAGGCTTATCAGTCAATATCAACATTACTGAGCCTGGTGAGGGACACAGATGTGCCCTGAGAATAAATGAGATTCTGTCAAGAAGTAAAGTTAAAGACTCAAGTAAAACCCTTACTGCTTGCTTTTGAAAGTCAAACTTCATGAAATTTTTAAAATTCTTTATATATTCTAACTTTGCTGAGCTCTGTTACTAAAACAACTGGACTTTTTCACAGACAACTATCTCATCTTCATCAAGACCCAGTGCTCTTCCTTGAGAAAAGCTAAATGGAACCATGTTGTCATTCATGATCAGTTCCACTCTTGGGCCATGAATCATGCTTGACTCATGTTCCTTTTGCAGGTCACTAGAATAAAGTAGATCTTTGTACCCCAGGGCTGGTGTCTTGATGAAGGCAAAGAAACAGCCCTCTGGGTTAGTCAACAATGACCTACCCCTACAGGAAAGTGAATTTCATTCAGAGAATGATATTTAAAAGAAAGCCCATGTTTTATTTTTGTAAGTTTAGTGTATTCATTCTAATCTTGGCAGACATTCCATTCCTCTCCATTTTTAATTTTAAAAACACCTTTATTTTGGAATAACATAAACCTTGCTCATATAAACAATATGAAAATAGAAACATATTTGAAGTGGATAGGGTTATCAGAGTAGAGAGAATTTCAGTTTGGGAATTCACCCTTTATATGGAATGTCTAGGATCAATACTTCCCTGTCAGGTATTCTACTCACATATGAAATACACTGTGTAGGCATAGGAGCTGTGCAGCATGCACAAATAACCACCAGAATAATTTTCTTTTTTCTGTTTTCATCTTTTTTTCTTCAAATAAACTGGACACCAGATTTGTCTTCTATGAATTACTCTCCAGACTCTTCAAATGTATTCTTCTCAAAGCCGTTCTCTTGGAGAATTCATTTAGCTCTGAAAGTAGCATTCATCTGATTTGTCTTAGTCATCATTGTTTCAGATGCACATATTTCCAAGGACAAATGTTGAAGCATTAATGTTTTATCTGTTTAGAGTGGCTGGCTCTGTTATCTTCAGTTATGCAGCACTCAGGCCCAACAATAGCATTCTCAGTGTTTGCAAGATCTTCTGCCTCTGGAAGAGCTGTAGCTATGTTCTCACTCTGTCCTGGAAGGTACTTTTCTAAGGACAGGAAATCCTAGAAAGAAAGGTTTGGAAAGAGCTGGGAGGGGGAAAATGCTTTGTCAAATATCCAAACGCCCTGATGTGATTACTTCTTGGAAGGGACTGTGATTCTTGCTGTTCACAGAGTTGAAAGCAAAATTTTGATTGAGTACCATATTTTATTTATTTTTAAATAATAATTAAGTATTTTCTCTTTTTTATTGAAACAAAAGAAATTTATACAATATATTCTGATCACAGTTTTACCTCCCCCAACTCCTCTCAGATTCTTCTCACCTCCTCACCTAACCAACTCCTCCCAGATTCGCCTCACCTCCTCACCTAACCAATTGTACTTCCAATCCCTTTCTTACTCTCTCTTAAGAAAACAAACAAAAAGGTAAAAAAAAAATAAAACAAGAGAAAACACAATATACACACAATAATAACAAACCAGAAAAAGGCAAAATCAGAAATGAAAATATCCAAGGAAAAGACCAGGAAAACAAAAATTGCCCAAACAAAGCAATATGAGATAAAAAGTCTACAAAAATTCCATTGAGTTCCTTTTGTATTGGCCATCTACTGCTGGGCATGGGGCCTGTCCTTTAGTGTGGTTAATATCCCCAATGAGATTCAATTGGAAAAACCTAATTTTTCCGTGGTAATTGGTTATCAGTTACAGATAGCTTCTTGGTTAGGAATGGAAGGCCATATCAACATCCCCTCTCAGCACTGATCCCATCTATAACTTGAACCTGTACAGGCCCCGTGTGTGCTGCCCAAGTCTCTGTGAGTTCATATGTGTACCAGTCCTGTTGTGCAAGGACAACACTGTTTCTTTGGCTGTTACATGCTTTCTACCTCCTATTACGCATAGCTCTCTGAGCCCTGACTGGTACTGGAGTGAGGAGAGCAACATTGATGCAGATAGCCCATTTAGAACTGAGTGCTCCAAAATCTTTCAGTTACTTCACATTGCTCAGCTGCGTATCTCTGAATTAGTTACCATCTACTACAAGAGGACTCTTTTCCGATGATAGCTTAACAAGACAGTAATTTCCAGGCAGAATGTCATTAGGAGTTATTTTGTTGTTATATTCATTTAGCAGAACAATAGTATTTGGTTTTCTTCCAGATCCGTATCCTATCCAGTCTCATCTCATGAACTGGGCCTTAAATCCAACCTGGAAGTAGTTGATTAATCCCATATTTGTGCCACTATTACAACAGTGTATCATGCAAGCAGGTCACTACTGTAGATTTCAGGGGTTTTAGATGGGTTGATAATTACATTTCTCTTCTGGTAGTATACAGAGTACCTTTCAATACCATGAAGACTATGTCAATACAAGTGAAGCCTCTAGTCAGGCATCATCTCAAACTCTCCTTGTTCAATGGGATATGTAGATGTTATCTTCAGAAATAAGACCTTACTATCAGCTTGTAGAGAGCAACCAATAGCCTCAGCAATGACCCACTGTGATGTTTGGGGGTTTCCATGGGACCCTTAGGCCAATGACTAAATTAGATGTAACCCATTCCTGGCAGTAACAGTTTCACTTGAGAAAGATGCATAGTTGGGGCATTGTCTCCATGTTATTTGGTGACTCCATTTAGATTTACTTCATACATGTGTATATTTTAGGAAGCTTCTACAGTACTGGTTTTTCATATGACCCCTCAAATAGTCCTGGTTGTTAGTTGTTGCTTCCCACGTTTCCCCTTACTCCTCTCTTTCATTTCCTTTCCCATTTAATCTCTGTGTTCTATTCTCCCTCTGTCTCTCTATAATTATATATTTCTATTTCCTCCCCCTTGAGGAATCTTTCCTTCCTTCCTAGGTAGTCCTTGACTTGATACCTAGCCTCAGTGATAATATGATTGTAGCATGAGTATCAAAGCCTTAAAAGCTAATATTCACATATAAAAGAAAACATACAAGATTTGTCTTTCTGTGTTTTAGTTACATCACTTGAGGTAAATTTTTCAATCTTCATCCATTTCCCTATAAATTTATAGTTTCTTTTTTTTGACATTGGAATAATATGCCATTGGATAGAAGTACAGTATTTTCTTTAGCTTTCATCAGTTGGTGGACATCTGGCCTATTTCCAAGTTCTTTCTATTATGAATAGAGCAGCAATGAACATGGGTGAACAAGTATCTCTGTAGTAGGATGCAAAGCCCTTTGGATATCTGTCCAAGAGTATTATAGCTAGATGGTAGGGTAGATCTATTCTCAGATTCCTAAAGAACCTCTACACTGGTTTCCACAATGGCTGTATAAATTTGCGTTCCCACATTCTCATCAGCATGAACTATGTGTTTTATCGATTTTGGCCATCCTATTTAATTAGAGTTGCATGTAGCTAAATTTTTACGGTTCATATTTCTCTGTGTGCATATACATATGGTGTGTATATGAGTGTGTGAGTTTTGTTTTCAAAGTCAGTTGTAACTAAATGTGACTTGTCTGTGTACAGTAGCTCACCCTTTTAGAAATAAGATTTGGTAAGGCAGCATTTTGCTTGGGAAACACAATTTTAACTATAGTTTTCAAGTAGCTTTGTCCTATTTACATGACTTTTCTTAACAGTTTGTGGGAAAGAAAGTTTTTCTTCCCCAATTCAAGATTTAAAAAAAAAAAAGATTTATTTATTTTTATTTTATGTCTATGGCCATTTTGCTAGCATATATGATCATGTACCATGTGTATGTGCAGTGCCCATAGAGGCCAGAAGAGGATGTTAGATCTCCTGAAACTAGAGTTAAAGATGGTTGTGTGCCACAGTGGGTCTGCAAACCAACCAAGGTGTCTCTTCAAGAGCATCATGTGCTCTTAACCACTGATCCATCTCCTCAGTCTCTAAACTCAAGATTTTATAAGAACAAAAATAAGGATAATCTGAGACTTATTGAGCCCTTTCTGAAAAATGAATTCTTATTATCACTTAACACTTAACATTTAGCATAATATCATACAACTGTTGGCATTTCTACAGAGAGGATTTTATTGCAGACTCTAAACACTAGGGAAACAACTCAGTCATTGACTGTTATAGAGATTTGTATCTCTCTCTCTCTCTCTCTCTCTCTATATATATATATATATATATATATATATATATATATATATATATATATATATCTTCCTTGAAAAACTTTTCTTTTTGTTATGATTTTTTTTACAAATGCTGTTTCCTTTGTCCTAGGTTGCAGCATCTTTACTTAGAAAAAATGATACAATAGTAAGAAGTTAGATATTTAAGCTTGACATGGTGGCACATGTCTGTAGTCCTATCATCTAGAAGGCTAAAACAGGTCTATGTAGGTTTCTTATTAACAAAAAAAAATGGCAAAGGGAAAATTTTGGAATTAACTACTTTATCTATGCTTCTCTCTTTGTTGGTCTTGTACAGGATGTTTAACTTGCTTAACCTCTGATTTAGTCCTTACTAAACAGGAATAATAGCATGACAGATATTAAGTCCATACAAAAATATCATTAGGATTCCAGGGCCTCTTTAATGAACAGTAAGTGTCTGACACTGTTCAGAATACTACAACACCAGATCAGGACATATTTCTTTCACTGTAACACATTATTCCAAAAATATTCTGAAATGAAGTAAACCAACTTGAATCTGCACAAATCAGAGATTCTTTTTATATAAAAAGCTGAACATTTTGATATGGATGAGTGTTTGCTGTTCTTTATGTGCAAACCTTGTTACCAGATGCAAGGAAAATAAGTCTTGGACAAAAGAGAGTCTCTGTTCAAATATACATTAATTAAATATGTATGCATAGCCAGAACCAACAAATTAATACAATGTTATGTAAGTTTTGTAAAAACCTTGTTTATTGTCTTTTAGATGGCCAAACTATATATCTTTCATATGAATGATTCATTAGAGACAGACAACAATATATAAGTGGTAGATACAAGTTGTCTGAGGGCCAGATTTTGTGTATTTTTCAAATTATCAGCCACTAAGAAATTCTTTCACTCAAGCTCTGGATTCAGCATCAATCATTTAGCTGTCTAACCCTGAGTATCATTCCAAACTATATAGTAGACAGTTCTCTTGGATACTAATTCATCATTTTACGTGAGCACTAAGCATTTTTCTAGGATGCTTTAACAAATTTATATTACTTGAATCCATCTTTAACATACATTATGTTGAGCCACTCAATTCACCAATGAAAATCTATTTTCACATTAATTATGTGAATTAGTCATTTGATTCATGTTTTATTAAATATGTAAAGAATTGAAGCTGGTCATGAAGAAGACTATGAAATATGACTTCTTATATAACATTAGCTGACCATGCATGAGCAAGGTTTTTTTTTTTTAGAACAAATGATGAACTGACAATGAGAGGAAGTGGAACTGATGATATACACACTCATGGTTCATGTTATTCTGGTGGATTCTGAAGTAACTTGCCAACATAATGGCATCAATTACCTCAGCTTTTTCTACCTGTCTCTCTTTCTCTCTAGTCTGCTATGATGGATATATAGTGTATGTGTGCATATTCACATTATGTATATATAGACACATATTGTGTATATACATATATATGTGTGTGTGTGTGTGTGTGTGTGTGTGTGTGTGTGTGTGTGTGTGTGTGTGTGTGATGCTTTTCTTTGCTGGCTCATAACTGTAGTCCTCAGGCAAGACACGGAACTAGAATTTCTTTTCCCTAAAGCAGGTCATATAGGCTCTAATCTCCCCACACAACTTGGAGTTGGCCAGAAAGATCTCTCTGCATATCTCATCTGAGAATAACAGGTATGATCCAATTTTACAAAGTTCTTGCTTCACATTCAGGAACATATAATGCTGACAAATCTGAACTGAATATACTTTTAAATAAGCTACTGAGAGTAAGATTATCATGAGTTTTGTGAACCACATTAGCAAATTAATCAAACCTCAGGAAGAGGGTTTTGAATTTACTCAAATATTTGCTCAAATTTGATCATGTAAAAGCAAAAATAAAACAAATTAGAACTTGTGATTGGCTTCTGAAGTGATTTAGAAGGCTGTCTTAGGGCTGAGTTCTCAACCTGTATAGCTGTATCTTCAGGTGTCCAGTATCTGAATCTAACAAAATAAGGGGACACATATCTGGTTTCTATTGAGGGGCTGATTGATGGCTGTAAAAGGAGATCTGTGTTTTGGGATAATATTCAAAGAAACTGAAACTTAGCACTGATTTTTCATTAGTAAATTCAGACCTCTACTTTCCATTACTCTTTTCTATCCAAAGGATGTCTGGAGGGATTTTCATCAGCCACTATAGATTTTTGGTAAGTTAATTCCACCTTGAATCTATCTCTTCCATCCACACATACCTTTTGCAGAAACCATGACTGTTCTTTCCTTTTACCTTAACACAGGGCTCTGGATTTAGCTCCCTAAGGTTTTACAGCCTGAAAGTTCCACAATCTGTAATTGTGCCTTTCAGCACCTGTCATCATTTCAGTCTTATCATTTAGGATTGCAAAGGCAAACATATGGGGAGAACAAATGAAGCAGAACATTCCAGACCTAAGAATCGAGCTTGGCTCTCTACCCCATGGAAATTACACATGGGCAACTCATAGGGCACATCACCATCCCATCTGTCCCACAGGTCTTCTTTGTCTTAATTTTTTAAAACATACATTGCATGCATATTCATGTGAATCACTTGTGGAAACTCTAAACCCAGGAATAGAACAACCAAAAATTGAAGTATGGGTGCAGTGTGGTCTAAACATACAGAGCTTGTTAAACAGTTTATATGGAAAAATAAGTTTGAAACAGCTACTAATGTGTGCAAATATATTGTGTATCTTTGTTACTGCCAACATGAATTTTGTGTCTGTGAGTAGAAGGAAAGAAGGAAACATGGGGAAACTGTGCCCACTTCAGTATCCTCTTACCCCAAACACCTTGTCAAGATCTGTAGATCTGAGCTAGAAAATTAATCTTCTTTTTATTCTTATTTTCCTCAAATTATAATTTATATAGAAACTCTTTTCTCTTGAGTTAATTTTTAAACCTGGCTTCAGTAGGCCTGGCAAGATGGCTCATAAGGTAAACCACTTGCTGCTTATGGATAAAGACCTACATTTGAAGTTCCAACACCTACATGAGAGTCTGGCAAGGAGCACACATCTGTAACTCTAGTACTAGGAAGGCAAAATTTCCTAGGGTCTTGCTGACCAGACAGTTTAGCCAAAATATAGCAAGGCTGAGGCTTAGTGAAAGACTCTGTCTCAAAATAAATAATAAATAAATAAAGTGAGAATGTACCCACTCACTCATGCATTAATACACACACACACACACACACACACACACACACACACACACACACACATACACAGAGAGAGACAGAGACAGAGACAGAGACAGAGAGAATAAATTTGTTGTAACTCTGTGGGTTTGGTCCCAGGTTTCCACACCAAAATGTGAGTTTTGAACTCTGGGGAAAGGTATCCTGACTACTTGGAGAGTCAGGCAACACCTTGAGCTGCTGACGATAGCTCTGACTGCTGGAGCTGCAAAAAGACAACTCCACCCTGGAAGGCAAAGCATCCCAGACACCTCAAGCTACTCAGGACAGCTCTGCCCTGGAGGTGTCCCAGACACTTGGAGCTGCTTAGGAAGGCTCTGATGGCTGGAGCTGCAAAGAAACAGCTCAGCCCTGGAAGGGAAGTTTTTCTGACTGCTCAGGAGAATCAGGCCTAGAACTGCTTCAACAGGGAAGGGTATCCTGACTGTTCGGGAAAGTCAGGCCTGGAACTGCTTCAGCAGGGAAAGGTATCTCAACTGTTTGGGAAAGTGAGGCCTGGAGATGCCAGGAGCTCTGCAGGGAAGAGTATCCTGACTATTCAGGAGAGTCAGGATATACCTGGTGTGATGGAGGATTGTCTCCCCCGCAGGAGATAGCAATCCTGCTCCTCTCCTAGAGAGCCACTACAGCTGAGCTTTGCTCAGCCCCCACTTAAGGGGGCTTCCTAGTAGAGCTCTGCTTCTCCAACCTAATATGTTGCTTCTTTTGATTCACTCTGCAAAAGGGGAAACCCTGTGGAAATGTGCAGCTCCAGAGAAAAGTGTTACTTTTTCAGCTCTCGCTTGCTCTCCACTGAGGGATGTCTCAGCAAGGATCTTCTCTATGCTAGTGAATGAAGATTTTCACACCCAAAACTCTTTTGATAAAGTGATTTATTTGGGAAGGAGGAGTCCAGGAGAACAGCTGCTTCTACCAGGGTTGAGAAAACAGCCCATTTTTCAACTGACCAGGCAGGGCACTTTATATAGGATGTCTTGGGGGCAGAGTCAACCAGGGGTTAACTTAGGGCCCAGGGTTCTATTCAGGGGTTTGGGCTCCATGGTCAAGGTAAGTTTCTTTAGCCAGCCCCTTTTCCCTACTGAGAGAGAGAGAGAGAGGGAGAGAGAAAGAGAGAAAGAGTCCAATGGACAATTCTAGTCTATTCTAGATATTTCATAAGCATAGTGTATAATGGGTAACTTTTGATAGACTTCTGATTTACAGACTTGTAATTATATATTTAATTGACTCTTCCATGGATTTCCCTGGCATCTAAATATTTGTTAAGCTGACAGAAGTTTGTGACATAATAACACTGTCTTACATCATTTTTCATTACACATGTTTTAAGTACTATAAAGCAATTCATGTGCAACACATTCATTCATTTCATGTGACTATAGACTATTAAATGTCGGATGTCTTTATTTTTTTATTTTAAAAATAACACTTCTATTAATTATCTGAGAATTATATATAGTGTATTTTAATCATATTTGCCTCCCTCCTCTGACTCCTTCCAGATCTACCTTCATTTTCCTACCTACCCAACTTCCTGTTCTCTCTTTTTAACCTATTAAGTGTAATTTGTATTCCCCAGGTACTTTGGAGAGTGAGGTCTATCCTGTAGTGTTATCAACCTTGTGCCAAGGATCACACTCTTAAAGAAAATCAATTTTTCCTCTCTCTATAACTATCATATGACAATAGATTCCCCAAGTAAAGGGATAGATTTCATGCCCACCTCTCCCTCATCCCCACTGGCCAATGACTCCAAAAAAGATATCGCAATCCCAGTACTGGGCTTTTCATTTTCTTGCCTGTGGTATCTAGTTGAAGCATTGTCCTTGTTATAGGACAAAAATCACTCCATTCAAGTGATTTTTGTATATGCATATGTATATATTTTAGAAAGCATAAACAGTAATAGGTTTCCATATGCATTTTCAAAAGATCCTTAGAAGCAGTGATGGCTCCTCATAGTCCCCCCTCCTGCTCTCTCATCCTCTAACCATTCAATTCTATTTATTCTCTTATCCTTCCCCCTATTATGCGACTGCACTTTTTTTCTCACCCCTTAAATACCCATTCCTCCATGGCCCCTCCCTAGTTTCCTAACCTCTCTGGATACTCTAAAATAAACACACGCTATAGATGAATTTCTAAAATGGTCTTATTAAATAAAAACACAGAGCCAAATGTAGGGGTGAAAGCCTTAGATCGGGGAAATAGAGAAAGCCACCAGCTAACCTTACCTCATGAACTCCACAGCTTCCAAATGCTAGTTACTTCCTGTCTACCCACACCTTTATTGCCTTGCTATTCTGCCCTCTCATTGGCTATCTTAGCCCAGCTACCTCATTTCCTCTTCCTATACAGCTCTGTCAGTTTCTATCTGTCTGTACAGACCTCCAGATCTCTATGGTTGGTACTGGAATTAAAGGCGTGTGTCACCACGCTTGGCTCTGTCCCCTAGTGCGGTCTTGAACACAAAGATCCCACCTGCTAAGGGATTAAGGGTGTGTGCTTCCTGACTTCTTCTTTACTTAAAATGGCTGGCCTTTTCCCCCTGATCTCTAGGCAAGCTTTATGTATTATCATACAAATAAAATATCACCACATTTCAGCACAAATAAAATATCACCATATTTCCCCTTTTTTTTGTTTTTTTTTTTTTTTTTTTTTTTTTTTTTTTTTGGTTTTTTGAGACAGGGTTTCTCTGTGTAGCTTTGCACCTTTTCCTGGATCTTGCTCTGTAGACCAGGCTGGCCTCGAACTCACAAAAATCCACCTGCCTCTGCCTCCCGAGTGCTGGGATTAAAGGCATGCGCCACCACCACCTGGCTCAAATTTCCCCTTTTTATGCCTAATAAAAATAAAAAAGTTATAATATAAAAAAACTATATATAATAAGTACAATAGCTACATACAATATATACAAGCAATAAATACATTGACAATGTCTAGTCCATTTGCATTTGACAAATTCAGAGAAAATATTCCATTATCTATCCTATTTTAATGAATCCAAAATGTACCTAATTTACTTCCTATCCTATCTTGTATTACCAACAGAAAACTATCTTATGATGTCTTTCAAACTTATACACTTAACACCTCTTAGTGAGTTTCTTCTGAATTTCTCAATAAGGAAAATTGTTACTACAAGTATCTAATCTTCAATTCCCTCAGAGTCCTGAGAAGGAAATAATATTACCTAGTAAAACAGGAAGTGCACACAAGTGACTTCTAAAAAATGAGTTATGCTGGAAACAGCCAGCTGCCTGGACAGTCACCTGAGGTTTCTCTGCACATTGGGGCATCATCATCTTCTGCCTATAGGCTTAGTATATCTGACAGACTCATTTGTGAAGTAGGATGTACATATGGCCTACAGTTTGACTTCACATTCAGTGCAAGTATTCCAAGTTGCAGATAAACTTGAATTCTGCCAGTGTCTTGTCAAGATTCAGGCTTTTAAATTCTGGAAATTGCTGGTATTTTTGAAGTTCAGCTGCCAATTCTTCTCAGCTTGTGGCTTCATCTCAGTATTTCATTCTTCTTGGCTTAAGGATGGCTTCATCCTTAAGCCAAGTCTATCATTGAGAGGTTAGATTCTATCAGCCTAGTTACTCCTTCAAGAATAACTGTTTCAGCTACTGTTCCACTGCACACCAGAAGCTATCGGTCCATTGCCTGTTAATTTGCCTTTGAAGTTTTTCTGGTTTGCAAAGCCATTTCAACGATGGTGCCATATTGTCCTGGCCTCAGAGGATACCTGTTGCCAAAGCTTCAACCACATTTGTCTTGGCAAGGATCGGTAGTTCTTTGTTTTGTGTCCTGTTTGTCCATTTTGGATAGCATACTCTCAGCAGTAGATGTGAGGGACTTTTGTTCTCCAGTGGCTAACTTTCACCACAATAAAAGTTACTCATATGCATCTTCTTCAATGACCATATCTTCAAACAACAAGACCATTTTAGAAATTTGTCTGTAACATGTATCTAATGATTCAAAACTAACATCCACATATGAGAGAAAGCATGTAATGTTTGCATTATGGGTCTAGGTTACCTCATTCTGGATGATTTTTCTAGTTCTATCCGTTTACCTGTGAATTTCATAATTTCATTTTTTTAACAGTTGAATAAGATTTGGCAGCCTGATACTGCCATAAAAAATGGCACATTAATCAATGGAATATAATTGAATAGCCAGGTCCCACTCACTTATGGTCACTTGATTTTTGACAAAAAAAAAGAAGAGGTCAAAAATATACACTGGAGAAAAGATAGCATCTCTAACAAATGGTGATGCTTAAACTTGATAGCTGCTTGCAAAAGAATGAAACTGGATCCTTATTTTTCACCCTACATAAAAATCAACTCCAAATGAATCAAAGAACCCAATATAAAACCTGAAACCATGAGGAGAACAAAGGGAGTACATTTGAACTTAGAGACACAGAAAATTACTTTCTGAATAGGATCCTAGTAGCTTTAAGGCCAACAATAGACAAATGGGGCTATATGAAGCTAAAGAGCTTTTATACAACAAAGAACACCATCATCTGAGGGAAGAGGCAACCTAGAAAATGGTAAAAACAAAACAAACAAACAAAAACTTTATCAGCTATACATCTGATAAGGGTGTAAATCCAGAATATACAAGAATTAAAACAGTAACAAAAAACAAAACAAGAAAATAAAAAACACATAAAACTAAACATCAAGACAACAAACAACATAGTTAAAAAACTTAGCTATTGAGATAAGAAAAGAATAATTAAAAGAGGAAATATAACTGGCTGAGAAACATTTTTAAAAATCTTCAACATCCCTAGCCATAGAGGAAATGCAAATTTAAATTACTTTGTGATTTCAACACACCCTAGTCAGTATGGTACACAAAGTCATTCACAGAGATTGAACAGCTTACTACTGAATGTTGACAGGGTCAAAGAAGAAAAAAGGAAAAAAGAAAAAAATTCTTGCAAATGAATAGAAATGAAAACACAATGCAACAAAACTCCTCGTACATATTAAAAGCAATCCTACAGGGGAGTTTGTAGCTCCAAGTGCCTACACTAAAAAAGATAAAAGAGCATAAATAAATTATTTATGATACAACTCAAGAATTTGGAAAAACAAGAACAAACCAAACTCAAATCCAATAGATTGCAGAAATAATAAAACATCAGAACAGAAATTAAAGAAACAAAAGCAAAGCAAACAATGTTTTAAAAACATGTCTAAGAGCTGTTTTTTTTTTTTTTTGAGAAGATAAACAGAACCTTGATATAACTATGCAAAAGCTAGAAGGGATGGACTCACAAAACTGAACAGGGAAATATTACCATAGATGCCAAGAAGATTCAGAATATTATAAGGATATACTTTAAAAACCTATACTACATTAAGTTGGAAATTTAAAAGAAATGGATAAATTTCTAGATTCAGTTAAACCACCAAAGTTAAAACAAGAAGAGATAAACAACCTTAACAGACCCATCACCGATGAGAAGATTGAAAATTTTTCTAAAATCCTTCCAACTACAAAAAGCCCAGACCCAGAACAATTCACAGTAGAATTCTACCATGCCTTCAAATGATATCTATAACCAATATTGCTTAAATTATTCAAAAACTGAAACAACTCCAGGCTCCTATGAGACTACTATTATTATAATGTAAAAACCAGGCAAAGACATTATTATTATAAAGTAAAAAACCAGAAAACTACATGCCAATATTCCTGATTAAGCTAGATTCAAAAATACTCAAAAACTAGCAAAACAAATACATGTAAATACAAAAAAAGAATCATCCACTATGATCATGTTGGCTTTATCATAGCATCCCCCAAAAGGAAAGCTTAAAAACAATAAAAATAAGAAATAAAAAATAAAAATAAGAATATTAAAACAAACAAAAGAACAAAAACAAACAACACCAAAAAAATGCCAAACCAAAATAAAAATACTGGATTTATGTTGAGGTCCTTGATCTACTTGGACTTAAGTTTTGTGCACGGTGATAGATATGGATCTATTTGCAGCCTTCTATATGTTGATATCCAGTTATGCCAGCACCATTTGTTGAAGATGCTTTCTTTTTTCCATTGTGCACTTTTGGCTTCTTTGTCAAAAATTATATGTTCATAGGTGTGCGGATTAATGTCAGGGTCTTCAATTCGATTCCATTGGTCCACATGTCGGTTTTTATGCCAGTACCAAGCTGTTTTTATTACTGTAGCTCTATAGTAGAGCTTGAAGTCAGGGATCGTGATGCGTCCAGAGGTTGTGTTATTGTACAGGATTCTTTTGGCTATCCTGGGTTTTTTGTTTTTCCATATGAAGTTGAGTATTATTCTTTCCAGGTCTGTGAAGAATTGTGTTGGTATTTTGATGGGGATTGCATTGAATCTGTAGATTGCTTTTGGTAAGATTGCCATTTTTACTATGTTAGTCCTGCCTATCCATGAGCATGGGAGATGTTTCCATTTTCTGACATCTTCTTCAATTTCTTTTTTCAAGGACTTAAAGTTCTTGTCATATAGGTCCTTCAGTTGCTTGGTTAGTGTTACCCCAAGGTATTTTATGTCATTTGTGGCTATAGTAAAGGGTGATGTATCTCTGATTTCCTTCTCAGCTTCTTTGTCCATTGTATATAGGAGGGCTACTGATTTTTTTGAGTTGATCTTGTATCCTGCTATGTTGCTGAAGGTGTTTATAAGCTGTATCAGTTCCTTGGTGGAATCTTTGGGGTCGCTCAAGTATACTATCATGTCATCTGCAAATAGGGAAAGCTTGACTTCTTCCTTTCCAATTTGTATCCCCTTAATCTCCTTATGTTGTCTTATTGCTCTAGTTAGAACTTCAAGTAATATATTGAATAAGTATGGGGAGAGCGGACAGCCTTGCCTCGTTCCTGATTTTAGTGGAATTGCTTTGAGTTTCTCTCCATTTAATTTGATGTTGGCTGTTGGCTTGCTGTAAATTGCCTTTATTATGTTTAGGTATGTTCCCTGTATTCCTGATCGCTCCAAGACCTTTATCATGAAAGGGGGTTGGATTTTGTCAAATGCCTTTTCTGCATCTAGTGAGATGATCATGTGGTTTCTTTCTTTGAGTTTGTTTATATGGTGTATTACATTGATGGACTTTCGTATGTTGAACCACCCTTGCATCCCTGGAATGAAGCCTACTTGATCATGGTGGGTAATTGTTTTGATGTGTTCTTGCAGTCTGTTTGCCAGTATTTTATTGAGTACTTTTGCATCAATGTTCATGAGGGAGATGGGTCTGTAGTTCTCTTTCTTTGTTGTATCCTTGTTTGGTTTAGGAATCAGGGTAATTGTAGCCTCATAGAAGGAGTTTGGTAATGTTCCTTCTGTTTCTATTGTGTGGAACAATTTAGAGAGTATTGGTATTAACTCTTCTTTGAAGATCTGGTAGAATTCTGCACTGAAACCATCTGGTCCTGGGCTTTTTTTGGTTGAGAGACTTTTAATGACTGTTTCTATTTCGTTAGGGGTTATTGGACTATTTAAATAGTTTATCTGGTCTTGATTTAACTTAGGTATGTGGTACCTATCCAGAAAGTTATCCATTTCTTTTAGGTTTCCCGATTTTTCCCACCTCTCCATCACCTTTTCATTCATCTTATTGACATTGTATATCATGTAATATACTCTTTTGTCCATCATTGTGTGATTTGATATTGGTCAAATTCAAAGCCTCTTGGTCTGGTACACCAAATCTCCTCCTTGGATATCTTGTTGTTTCCCAGAGTCTTGGAAATCCTGTGGCTATGTTTCTGCAGGACCAGTCCCTTCATGCATTCCATCAGGGCATAGATGAGATAGATGTTGGGAAGTACCAACTCAAAGCCCTGGATATGTGCTTAGGTAGTAGCTTAGTTGGTCAATATAGGACTCTGTTCCTCACCTTCCTCAGGTGAGGAACAGAGTCAGCTCTCCCTTGCCTGTGGTGAGAAATAGATCCAGCTTTCCCAAGTGGAGGGGCAAGTTTTCCTATGAGGGGTGTGGCCAGCACTCCTGAGCCAGGATCTTCGGATGTCCCCTATTCCATGGCCAGCAAGGGGCAGGATCAACTCTCTCGTGGGGTAGGAGGCTCTCCCTGGGTCAGAGAGGGGTGCCGCCAGCTCAACATGGCCCTAATACTTCAACATATAGATAATAAATGGTTCACATTGGCCCCTGTGGTAGCATAAGGAACAGACTCCAGCTACAGCAGGACCATGGCCTCAGGCATGGCCAGCAGCACCAGCTTGGGCACGGATATCACCATGGCCTTGGGTAACAGACAGGCCTCTCAGATTGGCATGAGCCCAGCAGGAGCATGGTCTTGGATTCCACCATGGCCCCAGATTGCAGCCTAGACCCTGGGCATCCACACAGCCTTCAGTGATAACAGGTGCTATGGATATCAACACAGACCTGGCTGTGGGTGGCCCACAGAGGAAAAAAGGAAAATATTTACTCATTATTAGTATAATTGTAAACTGATATAGTCATAATGAAAACTGTGGTGGAAATATCTTAAGAAAATACTTGAAGTGTGCATACTACATAAGAAGGGACTAGACAGGGACAGAGGTGGTTAGATCTCTGAGTTCAAGGCCATCCTGGTCTACAAAATGAGTTCCAGGACAGCCAGGGCTACACAGAGAAACCCTGTCTCAAAAATAAACAAACAAAAGAAGGGACTAGAAAAACAGATCTCGAATTAACAGTTAAAAGTACTTGATACTCTTTTGGATGACCAGATTTTAGTTTTCAACATCCACATAAGATGTCTGAAAATCACCTGTAACTTCAGGTCCAAAGGATCCACTGGCATCCTCTAACCTCCTAGAGCATCTATGCATGTACACATGCACATGTACACATGCATATATACACATAAAATAAGTCTTCTTTCAAAGTAATTTCCAAAACATTAAAACAATATTTAAAAGTTTGAATAGAAGAACTCTATATTGATGAATAATGTTCCTTGCAGAAGGCTAAGATTATTAAATAAAAATTTGGGAAACCTCCTCTATAAGATGCTTGTCAGGAAAGTCCAAGAAGCCTCCCCCAACACTCTAGATTATTGTCAACATCATTGGTTGCTCACCTGAATTAGATTTTAAGACCCTGTTGCAGAAGACACCAAAGATTTGAGTTTCAGCACATTAAAAATTCAAGCAGGGAGAAAACAAGGGCTGCCTAGTGCTTTGTGGTGCTGGAAGATGGGCACTATTATCAATTCTAAGAAGGAACTCGTGTGGAAGAATACCTGAGACATTTCAAGATGCCAACCACAGTAGCCACAAACTATGACAACATTGAGGTCCAGCAGCGGTACAGCAGTGTCAACAACTGCTGGGATGTGGATGACTGGGACAATGAAAACAGCTTTGCACAGCTCTTTGAGGGGTCCTATGTCAAGGCTCTGGCAGAGACTGCCCAGCACTGTGATGGACTGAGCTGGACAACAAGAACCACATGCAGGCCCGGTGTGAATAGCCCCAGGCTCCAAGGAGGAAGCAGGGTCCTGCCCAGTGCCATGTGGACTAAGAAGCATCAGACCTACTCACAGGTTTAGGGAGATCTTCTCTGGGCTCTGAGGAGAAATATGGGCCTACCCTGTGCCTTGTGCCTCTAAGTAGACAGGCACTATTATGGTGAGCAAATGTATGATGTGGTATGGGAGAGAGAGATAGAGAGAAACAGAGAGAGAGACAGAGAGGGGGAGGGCTCATGTCCTGTGGACAGAGGCATATTTGAAGAAGTGAAAGAAGTGAGGAGCAGGCTGACATGGGTCTCTTGATTGCCACCTAGGGCCATGGTGATATCTAGCCCTGGGATGCTGCTGTGACCCATGTCTTGGTTCATGGCCCTGATGCAGCCATGGTCTCTGTTAATCTCCATGGCTCCTGATACCACAGAAGTCCGAGAGGATAGGATTGTGCAGATTTGGCCCTGTCCCCTTACTGACTGCAACACTAGGGAGAACTGGTCCTGCCCTTCTCACACTAACTCAGGAGAGAGGGTCCTACACCTCACCTGGGCAGCACAATAGAACTGACCCTATTCTCAGGGGCATGGGTGAGCTGGCCCTGAGAGCAGGTCACTCCTGCCATGTGGTGAGGGAAAGATGCCTCATCTGACCCAACCCCTCACCAGCTGTATCACTCAGGAGAACAGGCTCTGCACCTTTCCTGGGCACCACAGTCATGCTGACCTTGTAGATAGGGGTGTGGGTGAGCCATCCCTGAGGGCATGAGGAGGGCATAGCTGGCACTGCCTCCCTCATCTGTGGTGTAGTGGTAGGGGCAAGGGAAAGATGCCCTCTCCCCTTACCCATACTATTTCCTGCTGGTGAGGGAGCTCACCCTCCCTTTTACCAGCTGCAATACTCAGGAAAGTGGGCCCTGAACCTCAGCTAAGCGGCACAGCAAAGCTGATCCAGTCGACAGGGGCAGGGGTGAGCTGGCTGGAAATGTGAGTGTGAAAGATCTGGCCCCACCCCTCATTTGTAATATGGAGGTATGGGAGGGGAGAGATGTACTTCCCACACTTGCCATCTGTGGGAGATCAGAGAGCTGGCCCTGAGGTCATAATATTTGGAGAGCTGTCCTTGCCCCTCACCAGCTGTGGCATTCTGGAGAGTGGCCCCTGAACCTCACCTGGGTAACAGAGTAGAACTGGCCATGATGGTGTAGGTGTGGGAGAGCTGTGGGGGTGGGGGAGGCATGAAAGCAGGAGAACTGGCCCTTCCCCTTGCTCATTGATGCAAGGGATGAACTAGCTGGAGAGCTCACCCTGGTGGTAAGGACAGGAGAGAGCTGGTGGATTGACCAACCCTGCAACTACCCAGGCCCAGAACCAGGGTTATGTGTTGGCCCATCTCAACATCCATGCCACTTATGATATGCTGTAACATGTGAAGGGGCTGGTCCTGCAGACCCAAAGCTGCAGGATCTCTATGACATATGGTAAGAAAAGGATATCCAAAAGGAGTCCCAGTGAGGACCCAGCATTGATAGTGTCGCAGAAACCAGAGGCTTCGAACCAGACCACCGACTGCAATGAACACTCGAAAGTAAAGATATATAAACAAAAGAGTTTACTGCGTGACTCACTGTGTCACACTATAGGCTCCGTGACTAGATTGATTTTTTCCTATATTTTTATTTTCTTTTTTTTCTCTTAAAGCTTATTTTCTTTTCTTTTGGGGAGAGGTTGCAAGGGCAGACAGTGGAGAGGAAGGGGTGAGGACTAGGATCAAGATGCATGATGTGAAAGACACAAAGAGTAAACAAAAATAAAGACAAATCAAGCTGGATATGGGCTGGAAGCTTCCTTCCTACTTGGCTAGCTTTCCTAGTGCCATAAAGTACTACACATGCTGAGTGGGGAGAAAAGTTATCAGTTACTCTACACAGTTATTTACTCCAGGACCTACAATAATAATCTCACTGACAAGATATTCCCAGAACTTCAACACAGTGGCATGACTCTCATGGGGAAAGCCACTTTCTGTTTGGACTTGAGGCCACTTTACAGGAGATAGCTCATACTATAATGGTTTGAAAGAAATAGCCCCAAAAGGAGTGGCACTATTAGGTAGTGTGACCTGTTGGAGGAAGTATATCACTCTAGGGAAGGGCTTTGAGGTCTCTTTTGCTCATTGTTACTATCAGTCACAGTTACTACCTGTTGCCTGCAAGATATAAGACTCTCAGCTATTTCTCCAGCACCACGTCTGCCTGCATATCGCCATGCTCCCCACCATGATGATAATGGACTGAACCTCTGAAACTGTAAGCAAGTCACCACAATTAAATGTTTCCTTATCAGAGTTGGCCATGGTCATAATGTCTCTTCACAGCAGTAGAGACCTTAACTAAGACACCTGGTAATGTAAACATGATCATGAACCTGTAGTTGAGGAACTCATAGGCCCTAAGGAAGAACTTACTAGTGTTGTTACACTAAAATGATATGGTGTCAAACTGCCTTCTTAATAATTATGTTCATACCCATATATTAGTGATGCTCTCAGCCTTTATTTAAGAAGTTTCTTTGTGCAGGTGGTGGCAGTTAATGCAGAGACTCATAACTTGTCAAAGTGTGGAGAACATGTGATACATAGGAGCACTTGGCTCTAAATAGGATATTCACATTACCCCTTCCAAGGCTCAGGAAATATTATAAAGAAGAGGTCAGGAAGAATGTAAGAGAAAAGGTTTGGGAGGAGTGTTGTAAAATAGTCTTCTGGGCATGGCATGGACTTACCAAAGCTGTGGTTACTTACATCAATTCTGTACAACATTGACCTCATCACCATTTTATCATGCATAGAGGAGGAGCTCACTTGGATCAGTATGAGAAGTTAAAGGATGCTGGTGTTTGTGTGTCATTTTCTTCAGTGTTTTAGTCACTGGGAATTTGCCCAGTGATAATCACCTTATGCTCACCCAGCAACCATAATTAAACTCAGTGAGTTAAAAATAAACCACAAGAAAGTAGGTGTGGTGGACCAGCCGACATTTTTATGACCCAGGGTACTCTTGAGTAGGGAGAAGTGAGAAATTTGTAGCTAGAAGTATATATAGAGAGACAGTTAGAAAACAGGATAGCTCTCGGGAGGGCCTGGATCTTAATCCACCGGCCCCTTCTGTCTCTACTAAAGGGCTTTTTAAAGGAATGCCAAGGGGGTGAGGCAAGTGCACAGCCTTCCCTGAGCACAGCCAAGTGCAGACCATCCCAAACACCTGGTGACCTTGCACGTGGTCCAGCCATCCCCTAATGCAGCCCTGCTGTGTAAAGCAAGCTTAGATCTCACTAGAAAACCTTTGCGGGCTCCCACAAATAGGATGGGTTTGCTGTGAAGAAGAAGAAGAATTTAGGCAAGAAAGAATGGAATTTGAGATAGAGAAATAAAGGATGGTAATGACCCAAATCCAGTATATACATATATGGAATTGTCAAAAATACAAAATAGAATAAAATCACAAGCTTTGAATAATCTTAAAATGACCTTTAAACTAAAATAAATTGGGTTTTCTCTTAGTTTGGCTTCTGTCTCTATGATAAATAGCCATAATCAAAAGGAACTTGGGGGAAGAAAGGGATTATTTCACTTTACAACTTTCAGGCTGCTTATCATTTAGGGGCATCATGGGAAGGAACTAAAGAGATTATGGAGGAATGCTTCTTACAGGTGTGCTCTGTGACTAGCTCAATTTACTTTTTAATAGAACCCAGGACAACCCAGCATCAGTACCACCCAGAGTGAGCTGGTTTTTTCTAGATCAATCATTAATCAAGAATTTGTCCCATAAACTTGCCTACAGACCAATCTAACAGAAGCACCATCTCAAATGAAGTTCTGTGATTTCATCTGACTCTAGCTTGTGTTAAGTTGACAAAAAACTAATCAGTACAAATGCTTGCTTGTCAATTTGACACAAAAGCATGTCAGTATTAAATCGTGACCTTTTCTTTTTTGGTTATCTTGATCAAAGAGAACATATTAATATCTGAATATAAAGCATAGCATAAAATTAAAAGTCCCATAGTCTTTAAAAAATTTCAACACAAGGTTAAGGATACTAACTGCTCTTAAAGAGTACCTGGGTTCAATTCCCAACAGCCACATAGTTGCTTACAACCAGCTATAACTCCATTTCCAGGGGATCTGATGTCCTCTTATGACCTCCATGGGCATCAGGCACACACAGGGTGCATAGACATACATGCAGGCAAAATATAAATATATATACACGTATTTTTTTATTCAAGCACTCTAAAAGTATAAATCTCTTTAAAATATCCAACAGTACAGTAGCTCAGTGTCTGATGTCTAGGACTCACTCATGATCTTCTGGACTCCAAAGGGCTTGGGAACCTCTATTTCTCCAGCTCTGTCACCCACAGTACATATATCTTATGTCATAGGGTCAGGCCCACTCTACTCCATATCAGTCATTATTCTTGCTGGTCATCTCACATTTCTGGCATCTGCAAATCTTGGCGTCTCTGATGCAAATGAAACTACATCTTTAGAAATGGACTCTGCTAGCCACTTACTGTGCCAAGTTTTAGCTGTTTTCCATGGTCCTATCAATCCTGTAGCTTTCACTCCACCAAAACCATACCTTCCAAGTACTACCTGGAAGACTTCTTACACATTAACAAGTTTGGCTGTCAGTATGAGATGCAGCCTTTGCTCCTTCTGGACTACAGCTTCTGTGTGCTAACCCTGAGAAAACATTTCTAGAATATTTCACCTCAGTGATTTTGGTATCATCATAGAGCCGATTTCTCAGCCCTAGTTAAACAACATTGATTGTCTCAGTAAAGAAAAGTTTTTGGTTCAGTAGCACTGGTTCATTGTTAATCCCAGCTAATTCTCTAGCTACAGATGAATAGAAACCACACACTCTCAATTCAAAATATACAAACTGCTGGATAAAGTTTGCCCCTCTGAAACTTTGCAAAAAAATATCTTCCATTGATTATATTATATTAACTCACCATTCTTATCTTCCAAGTTCTCACAAAATAACTCATTAAGATCTAAGTTCTCAACAGCTTTTATAGTCCAGTTTTCCAAAATCCTCCCCAAACAGCATTGTTAATTCTGTAAAGGCATGACTCATGAACCTCATATCAGCTTATGTCTGGGTTTGATTCTATTTCAGTAATAAACCCCATGACATAAGGCAACTTGAAGAGGAAAGGGCTTATTTCCTCTTACCCTAAGTCACAGTCAATCATTGAGAGAATTCAATAAACTTACCAGCACAGGCATGATGCTTATAGTCAAGTTACTGTACGTATTTCTGCAGCTAATAAATGAAAGCTCATCACTTTTGCCATTCTTTTTCAATGAAGTAGTTGAGTTTCTTCATACTGATTAGGAGAGCAACCACTGAGTTTTCTTTGAATAGAATTAGCAATACTGAGTCTGGGACAACAAAGAAGTGGAAGACTTTTAATCAATTAGAAATGAGAAAATAATTATATATTTCCACAGTGTCTCTTCTGGGCCTTCAGTGACTTTTTCATATAATCAATGTATTTTAAAATGAATTTGGAGGATTATTTGTGTTAATCACAGAAAACAAACAACTTGACAACACTTAGGTTTTATTCAGAAGATTAATTGCCATCCTTTCCTAAAATAATTAATATTAACTCTCTTAAATTCAACACAAAAGGGGCTGGAAAGATGGCTCAGCAGCTAAGAGAAATTGCTGTGCTTTCAGAGGACCCAGGTTCAATTCCCAGCCCCCACATGCAGACTGACAACTGTCTATAACTCCAGTTCCAGGGATCCAACAACCTCACACAGACAAACATGCAGGGAAAACACCAATACATATAAAATAAAATAAATATTAAAAAATTCAACACAAAGTTACCACTATCTGTAGCAAAATGCAACTTAATTGTGTATAAGCAGGTAATGATATTAACAATAAAAAATTAAATTACATCAACTAGAAATATTTGACGAAGCTTCTTTTAAAATTATTATTTTAATGTTTCATGTATGTATACAAAGAAATATTTTTATATCTGCTCCTCAATTTCCCTCCTTCTAGCTCACCCAGGATCACTAAGACCCCATCCCAACTTCATGTCCTCTTTTTTTGTTTAATAACACACAAAGTCTAGTTAGTGCTATTCATATGTGTATGCTTATAAGGACATTATTCACTAGTGCAGGAAGAATGGATCAGTCACATGTCCTCAAAAAAGAATGAGTCAGCCGGGCGGTGGTGGCGCACGCCTTTAATCCCAGCACTCGGGAGGCAGAGCCAGGCGGATCTCTGTGAGTTCGAGGCCAGCCTGGACTACCAAGTGAGTTCCAGGAAAGGCGCAAAGCTACACAGAGAAACCCTGTCTCGAAAAACCAAAAAAAAAAAAAAAAAAAAAAAAAAAAAAAGAATGAGTCTTCCTCTTTAAGCAGCTGTAAACTGCCAGTAGGTCCTCAGTTAGAAGCCTGGACTTGTAAACCCCTGCTCCATACTTGCTGGAATTTGGACTGGATTGATCTCATTCAGGTCTTATGCAGGTAAACACAGTTGCTATTAGATTATGGTGCATATGTGACTTCTGTGATGTTTAAAGTAATAGATTTATACCAGAAGAGAAGAATATTTCACCATTCAAGTCAAAAAATATTTTAAAATCATAATTTAGCACACAAAAAAGAAAAGACCTTGAGACAGACTAATTTTTAAATCTGAAAGTCTTGTACACAGGCTTCTGGGTGAAATGCTTCTTCTATTCTATAAAGACAGTAATGACTCTTTTGCTAGTATAATTATGAATAGTGATTCTAACAAGTGCATGGGAGTACTTATGTGTCTGGTTCTATTTGGCATCCATGTTTCTGGCTTATGAACAATGGTGACATAGAAGCAAGAGTCCAGAAAGTCGCTGCTACTCTTCTCTGTGCAGATTCTTACACTGTTGTTTCGGTTTAGATTGTCCCTGCAAATACTATTAAATATGTTGGCTTCATTCTCTTTAATTTGCCTGTTTAATTTCTTCATATATTTGTCTATTTGGTTTCTATGACTTCCTTTTTGTATTAACAGGAATCTTTGTACATGCTGTGTGGTTTTTATTTGTTAGCTATGAACACTGACCAGATAGACTGTCCCCAGGCAAGCAAGCAGTTCTGAGAAGCTGTTCCATGAGTGATCAATTCTTTATTGTATGACCCTCTTTTTTACTTTCTTGCCTTCTTTTTTAATTTTTTTCATTTTTCTTTATTAAGAAATTTTCTACTCACTCTACATACCACCCACAGATCACCCCTCCTTCCTCCTCCCACCCTCCAGCCCTCCCTCCCAAGTCACCCCATATCCCCCACATCCCCCAAATCAAGGTCTCCCATGGGGAATCAGCAGAACCTGGCACACTGAGCCTAAGCAGGTCCCCACTGCACCATGTTGAGTACCTCCTGACTACATAGGATGCAAAAAGGCTGCACTCTGGATCAGTTTGTTTTCCGTGTATTCACTCCCTTGGCAATGCAGTGTGGGTTTGCAGCATGCTGAGAAACACAGAGGTTTACCCATCAAGTTGTTTAAGTGGAGGTCAATCTTTAAGGCTAACTACAAGGTATGTAAATTGTTAAACTCAGGTCTCCAAAGTCTAGACATAAACCCAGGAAACCTCCAAAATCTAATTAGCTTTCTCTTTAACCTCATTTTACTTTCTATTTCCATTTTGATAGTGTAAATTTTCAAGCTGTTAATAGGATAAAATTGCTTCCACCTTTGTTTGCAAGATATGTCATTTCAAAATTTAATATCTGAGAATGTCCAAAGGGGAATTTCATCTGATACATTCCACTCATTAGTAAAAAGATTGTTGAGCTCTTATGTAAAGCATATGTTGAAAACAAGATCATTCTTCCTGTTTTGGGCTTATTTTACTTTTTTACATTCTTGTCTACTAATCTATCCATATTTACAAATACGTAATCTGGTATAATTTTATTTATTTGTTTTTTGTTTATAAAATATGGTATACTTATTTGTTTTATGATTATAAATATTATATTGTTTTTAAAATGTGTACATTATTAAAACATTATTGTAGATTTTAATTAACTTTACCTGGACAATGTAAAGAAATTGTTGTTTTCCAAGCAACATTGGTTACAAACAACAGTGCTTCCTATTTTACTACTTCGTGCTTTAGTGAAAATCTAGCCCTACATTTCATGTTTTAAATTTTCTTGTAAATTCTTTTAGCCTCAAAAACATATATATATATATGGGGGGTAGTGTGATATTTTATATATGTGCACACTATGTAATGTTTGAATAAATTTAAACGTATTTCTTTCCCTTAGTATTTAATATCTACCCATAGTGAATACGTTCAAAATCCTTTCTTCTAGCTTTAAAGTATGCCTTACTGGTGTTTTCTGTAATCACCACTGGTCAATAATGCACTAAGCTTCTAGCTCCCATCTGACTCAGAAGCTCAAAATAGTCATAGAAAATGGTTTTCATAGGGAACCAACTAGAAGGGATAAGGGACATGAGGGACAGTAAGAAAGGGGAATGTGTGAACAAAGTGTAATGATACATATGCATATTGATACAATAATAAAAAATACCTTATTCTAACCTATAACAAAGAGAAAACATGGTTTTTGTGCCTCCTGATTTTGTAAATGCTGTAGGTTGAGAAAAGATCCAAGGGATTAGAAGTCAGTTATTATAGTCTAATGAAAAAATTAATTTTGTTTTCATGTCTTCACTTTTGTTTGTTTCTTCCTGAAGTTTCTTAACTGGTAAACCCCAAATAGCAGATCCATAACCCCAGGAAGAGCTTTACTGGGTGTGCAAGCTACCCAGATGAACTGCATAGTTCAGTGAGCTGTGTGATCCACTCTCCTGTCTGCCCTCTAGCTATTTGCTGACGCAGTAATCATAGGCATGAGATGGCTGGGTAAATAAATAATTCCTTTGTCAGAAATATGTAACTTCCCATTCTTTCTCAAGGAGAGCTTAATATTAAAACTATGAAACAACAAGCAATTTCTTTTTTCCTCATCATTTTAAATAATACACTCCTCTAACTTATACCTTCAGGATTTCTTTGCAGTAGCTCATAAAATTGGCTCTAGGCTAGGTAAAGGCCTAGTGAAGTGTGTTGCCAAAGGTAACATGTTTCTTTAAGCTTGGGAAGGCTTTCAGCTGGAATTTTGTATTTGTCTTTTGATCCACAAAGACACACAGAGATAGTATGGCTCTTCCCTGAGATCATTTAATAAATAATTCCTCTATTTATGAATCTACATAATAGCTAATAATAAAAACAAAACTATTCTAATCATTTCTTCTACATTTAATAGCCTCATATGCAGGTCCTATTATGGGTTCACATGTGGAATAGATTAGACCTTTCATAACCCTGTATCATTTTCAGAATAAAAAGCCAAGTAATTTACCTGGATAGAATTTCATTTTTTTGCCCTCAAAGGTAGACACAGTATGTAAAGCTCTGTTTCTCTACTATAATATCTACTATAATACAAAATGTCCAAGGGGGATTTTATCTGATATATTCTACACATTAGCAGAAAGGTTATTGATGTTCTCTCTACTATAAGCCAAGACAATGAAAGGAAATAAATGGCTTTCCTGGGTTTATCAAGACATAATTCAGTGTTTCTAGTATACAGTTACCTTCTCTCAGGATTCAGAGATTTCAAAAGCATCAAATAAGCTTTCTATCATTTTGAATGGAAAGATAGCTCTTCATAAATTCCCCACTACATATTTTAAACCCCAGTCATCTGATCTTGATTAATCCAATGGAAAAGATGACAATATATTTCTTTCCTCTTCAGATATGTTTCTCTGACTAATGCCAATCAGTTTTACTGGTTTATTCCTTTTGGGCATTTCGAGATAATTATTTTTTAATAGTGAATATGATAGGAAATAATTTAACTAAGCATTATTTAGATTAGGCTTGTGGTAAAAGGTATATCTGAAAAGCCAAGGATGATAGGTAAGTATGTAGATGATAGATCAATTGATAATAAATAGCTATAGATATATGTGAGATGGATGATAGGTAGATAGATGATAGGTGATAGATAGATAGATAGATAGATAGATAGATAGATAGATAGATAGAGGAAAATGGGTAATATATTATTAATTTCCAAAACAAATACTCAAGCCAACTCTTGACTCTCCATGAGTGCGATGCGAATTTTCTCTTTGTAATCTGGGCCACCCCCTTCCTGCTGCTCTATATGGTCATAAGTCAAAAACACAGAGAACAAGTAGAACTAGAAGCGTAAGTATTTGTATGTGCCTGTTAAAATCATTATTCTAACAGATAGGGCCATTAAAGTCTTTATAGTCAGGAAAAGGGCATTTATCCCAAAAGCTAATGACTCCATTGTACATGCTTTTGGATTTAAAAAATCAACTAGTTCAATGTTATTCATTTCTTTATTATACTAAATATATCTATTCAACTAAAATGAAAGAAAAAATAGAATAAGCCTTATAAATGTGTTAAAGAAAAAGGAAACAAGAATGAAAAACATAGCAGAAAAGTAAATACTGGAACAATGAAGTAGGAACCATATAAAATTCAAGAGAATGTTATATAGTAGAGAATTAAAATATCTGAAATTTCTTATTTTATAGATGGTCTTATAAATAGATTCGTACATTAGGATAAATTATCAATGAATTTGTATTTGATTCAATATTTAATTCAATAAAACTCATAAAATCTGAAACAGATTTAAAAAAGCAAAAGAATAGAACATCAAAAGTTTTTTCTACATGCTGATATGTGTGGAACTCATACTTTCTCTTAAAAATTCATGATTCAGAGAAGGACAAAGTGATGTAGCAGTATTTTTTTCTCCCAAGCAAAAGCAATTCCTTGAGTAAATTAATTTCACTGGTATATATGAAATTACTACCATATGCCACATCTAGACATATAAATAAGTAACTACGAAAAGGAGGCAGAAAGTGAACAAACAGACAGGCTTCTATCCATATGCATATTATCAGCAAGTAAAGAAACAAAATACTGTGTAATACTTTGTACGCATGTGTGTTTGTGCATGTGTATGTGCATGTGTGCATGTGTATGTGTGTCTGAGAGAGAGGGGTGGCTAAGAAAAATCAAGCAATAAAAAAATAGAGTACACAGGACCTAGAAAACAAGGCAGTATTTTAGTTGGTTCAGTTTGGAAATGCCTCTTGATGAGCTAATCTTTGAGCAGATCCTTGAAAAGTGTGAAGTGACAACTCATCAGGATAACATGGATGTGTTTTCAGAAAAAAAAAGTGATGGGTAGATGAGTATGAAAGCTGGGGATCAAAGGCATGCATGCTGCATTTAAGGAACAAGGAGCTTAGCCTGGCTCTAGAAGAGAGATCAAACCCCGGCACAGTATAGACAAAGGTAAAAGTTAGTGGGGGGCAGGTCCAAGAGGGCACTGAGAGAAGGCTGTAACCTTTACAGCTGACATGCTTCTAAGGAGCTTTTCTGCTCTTATATAAAAGGTAGAATAGAAAAGTTAGAAACCTGAGCACCTTGGGAGCAATGGTCTAGTCAAGAAATGAGATGGCAGGCCAGGATGATGCTGATTGAGGTGGAAGCATGTAATGAGAATGTAGATGCAATCTTTATACACCACTGACAGGACTTAAGAGCAGATTGAATGTGAGCCAAGACAGATTAACATGAGTTCCCTGAGCAACTTAACCTATGGCTATTGAAGATACTAATGAAGAATAATTTAAATTATGTTTATGAATAATATTTATTGGCAATGATTAAATGGAAGTGTTTTTTTTAAATAAATCAAAGCAAAAACAGAAAAAAAAGGTGTTGCAACAATTAATACGTTAACCATGTGTGGAAAAAAATGCTGGGAGGCATGCCATGTCCTTAATTTCCTTATTGAGACTCTGGAGACTCTTTCAGTTTACTTAGACATGTGGCATTTCTGTCCTATTGTACTCTGAGGTTGCTGCTCCTATTGCATCCTTATTTATATACAAGACTGTTACATATTATATTACTGTATTACTTCTTTAAGATAGTCATCAGCTTCAAGATGAAATTTAAAGAGAATATAATGCAAAAAATGCAAGCATTCAACCTGATGTTTTTATTCAAGTACTCATATGCATACACATGCACACGTATTAATACATTGCATAGCACTGTTGTGATAGATTTTACATGACCATGGTCTGTTAAGCTTCCCATACAGTTGAATAACTGCTTGGTCTACAGTCCAGTGACATGGAAGTAGTTGTGTGCTCATACAGCACATTGTAGTGATGGTTGTTTGAACAACCTCCCATGTTTCTGGTCAGGACAGCACATATGAACATACTGTAGCAATACTAAGTAATAATAAACAGCTGTCTCACTAATTCATGTGTTAACTATGCTATACTTTCTATTTGGTATTTGGAGTGTATTTTTACTTATAAAAAATAGTTAATTGTAAACAGTACGTTGTATACTGTTGTATAGCTGGTGGTAACCTCTACACTTTGTGTTTAGTACTTTTATGGACTGTATCCAGAGACAGTAAAGATATATGATTTTTCTGCATCATCTAGGTAAATATCTGTCTCCTATGATATTTGTTCAGGAGGACACTGCACAATAAGAAATTTTTTGGAATTATGTACCCAAGTTAGCTTGGTTAAGATAAGTTTCTAAGAAAAATGTCAGATGGTCTTGAGGCACCTCTCCAGTTAGTTCTAATGCTGGATAGGTAGTCACTAGTGTGGGTTTTCGTATTCTACACGAGGATTTTAAGGTTTCTTTCATCCAACATATCTTTGAGAATCATCTACATTGTTTTGTATATCTTTTGTTTACCCATTCTCTTGGGGATTGATATTCTTGTAATTTCCAGTTTAAGGCAGATGAAACAGAAAGCTGAAGTAGAGATTCTTACATAAGTGAAATTATTTATAATTTATTTTAAATGATGATACCTTTAGAGAAAGCAAGGGATAAAAATTAGAATTTTTTCAAAATGGGGGCATTAAATTATCATTTAAAAGTGGAATTACCAAGAAAAGGCTCCTTATGTTTCCCTGTGTTCAAAGATAATCTCAAAAGCAGTGGAGAAAACACAGCTGTGATTTTCTCTCCTATGATGGGGTATCATGTAGCTGGCCTCAAAGTCTATGTAGCTAAGAATGACACTGAACTTCTGACCCTCCAGTCTCTACTTTCTGGGAGCTTGGATTTCAGGCTTTCCCCAATATCCCTATTTTCTGTAGTGTGGAGTACTGAACACAGGGCATCCAGCATCCTAGGAAAGCACTTTGCCAATGACTTGCCCTGGGAGTATCTGTATTGTATCCACTTTTTAGTTATGACAAGTAATAATGCTTTTTTTTTAATCTTCTATGAAGGATGCTTAACCATGAAATCTTAAATGCTTTTATCAGCACAACTTTCAGTGATTGTTCTGAAGTCCTCAACCTCCAATATGGCTTTCTCAGACTCTATGAGCTTTGACTTACATATTTATGTTAGGGACAATTAGATAAAAACATGTAATCTTAATTTGTGTATAGATTTTAGCAGCATCATGACATTAGAACTTAAGGTCACATGTAGTCTATACTGAGTACTCCCTTCTTTGCCAACTTAATGTTCTCTAAGAGCAAATGAAAAAAGTTACACCATTTAAACTATTTAACTATTCTGAGATAGATTTCTTACTATCCTCTAAGGAAATTATGATATATAATCTCTCTTACATTGTTTTATTTTCTCCCTCAGAGTCCATAAAGAGTGGGGACCAGAGCACCAATTGGACTAAGAGGTGAGTCTTTGTTCTCCTAGATGATCACCCTAGCCTCTAGGCTTTGGGCGCAGAGTCACAACCCTATGCCCCCACACCACCACCCATTGCAGACCTAGTCTCAGGTAAGCAGGCAGGTCTCCAGCAGGCAGGTCGGACAACCAACATCCCCCACCCAACCCCCCCCAAAATCACCCACCCTCCCACACTGCTCCCTGAGACAGAGGCCACCAGTGCCAATTGGACAAAGAGAGTCCACCAGAGTCATTTGGACTAAGAGGATCAAGAGCTCCTATTGGACCAAGAGTGTCAATTGGACCAAAAAAGGCCCCTCAGACACAAACAACACTTACACTGAGTGGTGAAAGAGGTGGGTAGACACCAGTGCAAAAATATAGTCAGCAACATAAAGACCAATAAGGCACCACCAGAACCTAGTGGTTCTACATCAGCAGGACCTGAACATCCCAACATAGAAAAAGCAGAAGGAATCAACCTTAAAAATGACTTTAAGAAGATGATAGAGGCCTTCAAAGAGGAAATAAAAAAATCCCTTAATGAAATTGAGTAAAAGACAAACAGAAAATTGCAAAAAAATCAGTAAATCCCTTAAAGAAAGCCAAAAAAAAAAAAACAGGAAAAAGCAAATAAACAGGTGAAGGAAACAGTTCAATATTTGAAAACTGAAATAGAGACAATAAAGAAGACACAAAGTAAGGGAATGCTGGAAATGGAAAATCTGAGTAAATGAACAGGAACTACAGATGCAAGCATAACCAACAGAATGCAAGAGCTGGAAGAGAGAATCTCTGGTGTTGAAGATACAATACAGGAAATAGATTTGTCAGTTAAAGAAAACATTAAAGCAAACAAAGTCATAACACAAAGGGTCCAGGAAATCTGGGACAACATGAAAAGACCAAACCTGAGAATAATAGGTATAGAAGAAAGAGAAGAATACCAGCTCAAAGGCACAGAAAATATATTCAACAAAATCATAGAAGAAAACTTTCCCAACCTAAAGAAGGAAATGCCTATGAAGATAAAAGAAGCTTAAAGACCACCAAATAGACTCGATCTAAAAAAGTCCCTTTGCCATATAATAATCAAAACATTTTAAACATACAGAATAAAAAAAAATATTAAGAGCTGCAAAAAGAAAAAGCCAAGTAACATACAAAGGCAGACCCACCAGAATAACACCTGATTTCTCAATGGAGACTCTGAAAGCCAGAAGGTCCTGGACAGACATTTTGCAGACACTAAGAGACCATGCATGCCAACCCAGACTACTATACCCAGCAAAACTCTCAATCACCATCGATGAAGTAAACAAAATATTCCATGATAAAACCAGATTTACACAATACCTATCCACAAACCCAGACCTACAGAAAGCATGAGAAAGAAAAATGCAACCTAAGGAAGCTACACGTAGTCAAGAAAACACAGGAAATAGATACCAAATACCAAATACCACAACAAATACCAAAGAATAGAAATGCACAACACTACCACCAAAAAATATGATGGGAATTAATCACTGGTTATTAATATCCCTTAATATCAATGGACTCAATTCACCTATGAAAAGACACAGACTAACAGAATGAATACAAAAACAGAATCTATCCTTCTGCTGCATACAAGAAACACTCCTCAACTTCAAATACAGATACAACCTCAGAGTAAAAGGCTGGGAAAAGACTTTTCAATCAAATGGACTCAAGAAGCATGCTGGTGTAGCTATCCTAATATCTAACAAAATAGACTTCAAACTAAAATCAATTGCATGAGATCAAGAAGAACATTACATACTCATCACAGGAAAAATTCACTAAGATGAAATCTCAATTCTTAATACTTATGCCCCAAATACAAGGGCACCTACATTTGTAAAAGAAACATTACTAAAACTTAAACCACATATCAAACTCCACACACTACTAGTGTGAGACTTCAACATACCAATCTTACCAATAGACAGGTCTGCCAGTCAGAAACTTAACAGAGAAATAAGGAATGTTATGACTCAAATGGACTTAATAGATATCTACTGAACATCTACCCTAATACAAAAGAATATACATTCTTCTCAGCACCCCATGGAACCTTCTCTAAAATCAACCACATAGTCAGTCACAAAGCAACTCTCTCTCCTGTATTCTATCGGACCATCATGGCTTAAAGCTAGATTTCAACAACAATAAAAATTATAGAAAACCTGCAATCTCATGGAAACTGAATAATACTCAACTAAATCACCACTGAGTTAAGGAAGAAATAAAGAAAGAAATTAAAGACTTCCTAGAATTCAGTGAAAAGGAATGTACAACATACCTAAACTTATGGGACACTATGAAAGCAGTGCTAAGAGGAAAATTCATAGCACTAAATGCCCACATATGGAATGGGGGGGGGGGGCGTTGGGGGGAAGGTGAGGGGGACGGGAGGGGGGAGAACAAGGGAATCCGTGACTGATATGTAGAACTGAATTGTATTGCAAAATAAATTAAAAAAAAAAAAATAAAAAAAAAAATAAAATGCTATGTAAAAAAAAAAAAAAAAAAAAAAAAGTTGAAGAAATTTCATACTAGCATGTAGATGAATTTCCAAACACTCTTATTAAATAAGAAACACAGAGCCAAATACAGAGGTAATAGCCAAAGAGATCAGAGTGAATAGCAACAACTAGCCTTAGCTTACCACCAGCAGTAGCTTCCACAGAGAGAGATTCTTCCCATCTAACCTGTGTTTTTATTGCCTTCCTGTTCTGCCTTCTCATTGGCTCTAAGCCCAGCCACATCACTTCCTCGTCACTGCCTTTCTATACAGACCTCCAGGTCTCTATGGTTGTTACTGGGATTAAAGGCTCATGTCACCATGCTTGGCTGTGTCCTTGACCACACAGAGACTGCCTTGTGATTTGATTAAGCATGTGGGCTACCATCACCTGATTTCTGTTTATGGCTCGCTGACCTCTGATCTCCAGGCAAACTTTATTTATTAACATACAAATAAAATATCACATTTCAGCACAAATAAAGTATCACCACACTAGAGATTTAACAGCACACTTGAAAGCTCTAGAAGAAGAAGAAGAAGCAAACTCACCAACAAGGAATAGACACCAGGAAATAAACAAATTGAGGGATGAAATCAGTAAAATAAAAACAAAGAGAACAATACAAAGAATCAATGAAACAAAGAGTTGGTTCTTTGAGAAAATCAACAAGATAGACAAGCCCTTAGCTAACCTAACCAAAAGGCAGAGAGAGAACATCCAAATTAACAGAATTAGAAATGAAAAAGGAGACATAACAACAGATAATGAGGAAATCTAGAGAATCATCAGGTCATACTTCAAAAACCTGTACTCCACAAAATTGGAAAATCTAAAAGAAATGGACAACTTTCTGGACAGGTACCACATACCAAAGTTAAATAAAGACCAGATAAACATTTTAAATAGACCAATAACCCCTAAGGAAATACAAACAGTCATTAAAAGTCTTTCAAACAAAAACAGCCCTGGACCAGATGGATTCAGTGCAGAATTCTACCAGATTTTCAAAGAAGAGCTAATCCCAATCATCTTCAAATTGTTCCACACAATAGAAATAGAAGGAATGTTACCAAACTCTTTTTTTTTTGTTGTTTATCGAGACAGGGTTTCTCTGTGTAGCTTTGTGCCTTTCCTGGAACTCGCTTTGGAGACCAGGCTGGCCTCGAACTCACAGAGATCCACCTGCCTCTGCCTCCTGAGTGCTGGGATTAAAGGCGTGCACCACCACCGCCCAGCTGCTCCACCACCGTCTGGCCAAACTCTTTTTATGAGGCTACAGTTACCATGATACCCAAGCCACACAAAGATGCAGCAAAGAAAGAGAGCTACAGACCAATCTCCCTCATGAACTTTGATGCAAAAATACTCAATAAAATATTGGCAAACCGGAACCAAAATACATCAAAAAACTTATCCACCATGACCAAGTAGGCTTCACCCCAGAGATGCAAGGATATTTCAAAGAACAAAAGTCTGTCCATGTAATACATCATATAAACAAACTGAAAGAAAAAACCACG
The DNA here is from genome assembly GCF_007827085.1 of Peromyscus californicus insignis. Taxonomy (NCBI): domain Eukaryota; kingdom Metazoa; phylum Chordata; class Mammalia; order Rodentia; family Cricetidae; genus Peromyscus; species Peromyscus californicus. The sequence goes on from NW_026294573.1 coordinate 79,488,645, forward strand.
TGATCATTTCATTAGATGCTGAAAAAGCTTTTGACAAAATCCAACACCGCTTCATGATAAAGGTTCTAGAGAGATCAGGAATACAAGGAACATACCTAAACATAATAAAAGCAATTTACAGCAAGCCGATAGCCAACATCAAATTAAATGGAAAGAAACTCAAAAAAATTCCACTAAAATCAGAAACAAGACAAGGCTGTCCACTCTGCCCATATCTATTCAATATTGTACTTGAAGTTCTAACTAGAGCAATAAGAAAACAAAAGGAGATCAAGGGGATACAAATTGGAAAGGAAGAAGTCAAAATTTCCCTATTTGTAGACCACATGATAGTATATATAAATGACCCCAAAAACTCTACCAGGGAACTCCTACATCTGCTAAACAACTTCAGTAATGTGTCAGGATGCAAGATTAACTGAAAAAAATCAGTAGCCCTCCTATATACAAATGATAAATGGGCTGAGAAAGAAACCAGAGAAACATCACACTTTACAATAGCAATAAAAAATACAAAATACCTTGAGGTAACTCTAACAAAGCAAGTGAAAGACCTGTATGACAAGAACTTTAAGTCTCTGAAGAAAGAAATTGAAGAAGATATCAGAAAATGGAAAGATCTCCCATTCTCATGGATAGGTAGGATTATCATAGTAAAAATGGCAATCTTACCAACAGCAATCTACAGATTCAATGCAATCCCTATCAAAATCCCAACACAATTCTTCACAGACCTGGAAAGAATAATACTCAACTTCATATGGAAAAACAACAACAACAAAAAAAAAAAAAAAACAAGATAGCTAAAACAATCCTGAACAATAAAGCAACCACTGGAGGCATCACCATTCCTGACCTCAAGCTCTCTATAGAGGTATAGTAATAAAAACGACTTGGTACTGGCATAAAAACTGACAAGTGAACCAATGGAATCAAATTGAAAACCCTTACATGAATCTGCACACCTATGAACACCTGATTTTTGACAAGGAAGCCAAAACTGTACAATGAGGAAAAGAAAGCATCTTCAACAAATGGTGCTGGCATAACTGGATGTCAACATGGAGAAGATAGCAAATAAATCCATATCTATATCCATGCTCAAAATTCAAGTCCAATTGGATCAAAGACCTCAACATAAATCCAAATACACTGAACTTGAATACAGAGAAAGTAGGAAGTATCCTTGAATACACTGGCACAGGAGACTACTTCGTAAATATAATACCAGTAGGACAGACACTGAGAGCAACAATTAATAAGTGGGACCTCCTGAAACTAAGAAGCTTCTGTAAGGCAAAGGACATGGTTAATAAGACAAAACAACAGCCTACAGAATGGGAAAAATCTTCATCAACCCCACATCTGAAAGAGGGCTGATCTCCAAAATTTATAAAGAACTCAAGAAACTAGACATCAAAATACCAAACAATCCAATTAAAAAATGGGCTATAGAGCTAAACAGAGAATTCTCAACAGAAGAATTTCAAATGGCTGAAAGACATTTAAGGAATTGCTCAACATCCTTAGTCATTAGGGAAATGCAAATCAAAACAACTCTGAGATACCATCTTACACCTGTTGGGATGGCTAAGATAAAAAACACAGAAGACAGCTTATGTTGGAGAGGATGTGGAGCAAGGGGAACACTCCTCCACTGTTGGTTGGAGTGCAAACTTGTACAGCCACTTTGGAAATCAGTGTGGTGGTTTCTCAGAAAATTGGAAAATAATTTCCCTCCAGACCCAATGATACCACTCTTAGGCATATACCCAAGGAACACTGTAGCTGGAGTTTTCTCTCCAGGTCCCGCCAAGCCCTGGCAGTCCGACAGCCCACTTATAAATTAAACACACACTTATATTATTTACAAACTGTATGGCCGTAGCAGGCTTCTTGCTAACTGTTCTTATGAACATCTTAAATTAACCCATTTATATTAGTCTATAAGTTGCCACATAGCTCATGGCTTACCGGTACCTTACATCTCGCTTGTCATGGCAGCGGCTGGCAGTGTCTCTCTGCCTCAGCCTTCCACTTCCCAGAATTTTCTTCTCTGCTTGTCCCGCCTATACTTCCTTCCTGGCTACAGACCAATCAGTGTTTTATTTATGAACCAATCAGAGCAACACATTTGACATATAGAACATCCCACAGCAGAACATCATACCACAATGACACATGCTGAACTATGTTCATGACAGCATTATTCATAATAGCCAGAACCTGGAAACAACCTAGATATCTCTCAACCAAAGAATGGATAAAGAAAATGTTGCACATATACACAATGGAATACTACTTAGCAGTGAAAAACAATGGCATCATAAAATTTTCAGGCAAATGGGTGGAACTAGAAAATGTCATCATGAGTGAGGTAACCCAGATTCAGAAGGACAAACATGGTATGGACTCACTCATAAGCAGATACTAGATGAAAGCTGAAGGATAACCAGACTACAACCCACAGCTCCAAAGAGAGTAGCTAACAAGGAGAACCCCAAGAGGGACACATAGAGCTCCCTGGCAAGGGGAAATGGATGAGATCTCCATGAGTAGACTAGGGATAAAGGGGACAATGGAGGGTAGGAGATGGAAGATGAGAACATAAGGAAATGGGATGGTCAAGGTGGTACAAGGAAAGAGTGGGAGAGCAAGAAAAGAGATACAATGATAGATGGAGACATCATGGGGATAGGGAGAAAATGGGTGCTAGGGAAGTTCCCAGGAATCCACAAGGATGACCCCATCTTAGACTACTAGGAATAGTGGAGAGGGTGCCTGAACTAGCCTACCCCAGTAATCAGATGTGTGAGTACCCTGTCATCATAGATCTTTCATCCAGTAACTGATGGAAACAGATGCAGAGATCCACAGCTAAACACCAGGACAAGCTCCAGGAGGCCAACTGAAGAGAGAGAAGAGGGATTCTATGAGCAAGGGGCATCAAAATCATGATGGGGAAACATATAGAGACAACCAAACCAAACTGGTGGGACCTCATAAACTGTAGACCAATAGCTGTGGGGCTTCCATGGGACTGGAATAGGCCCTCTGCATAGGTAAGACAGTTATGAAGCTTGATCTTCTTAATGGAGCCCCTGGCAGTGGGATCAGGACCCATCCCTAGGATATGAGCATGCTTTTTGGAGCCCATTACCTATGGTGGGACGCCTTACAGAGCCTTGGTGCAGGGGTAGCTTCTTGAACCTGCCTCAACTTAGTGCATCAGGCTCTGCTGACTCCCCATGGGAAGCCTTGCCTTGGAGGAGGTAGGAATGGAGGGCGGGATGGGGGGAGGCTTGGGGGTGGGAGGAGGGAAGGGAGGAGATCTGTAAAATGAATAAAATTATAATAATAAAAAATAATAAAAATAAAAAATAAATTTAAAAAAAGAAAAGAAAAAGACCTGAGATGCACACATGCAGCTTTTCTTCTCTCCCTCATGGGCTTGGATACAGGACTGACTCAGACAGCCAGAACCTCTGGAGACTGTGCCCTAGCATTCTAGAACCTGTGACAATTCTGTTCTGTACAGTGAGTTTTTCTCCTCTAATAAATTCCTTTGCCATTTAATAATAAAAAAAAAGAGTTTGAACCAAAATTTGTAGTGAAAAAACAAATTTTAAATAAAAGATGTTTGTCATATTTTAAAAAATAACCATTCTTTCTGACTTGAGCAACATGTAATGGTGAGTGTTTTAAGCAACAATGTATGCAATCAGTTCCTCTGAGCAGGGAGTAATTGAGAAGAATGAAAGTCTAGCCTCAGTGTTGATTTGCAGTGTTGGCATGTTTTTTTGCCTCTCCTGGGGTAGGCTAGCCTTTCTTCTTCTAGTGACAAGGAGGTGCTCACAGCTAGTGCTGATCAGACCTGGACAAATTCAAAACTTACATCAGTGAGGTAAGACCAGGGAGGTCAGACATCCTTGACAGGATTAGCTAAATGTTCTTTGTAAAATTACTCACAGATCCAACCAGTTGCCAGTCATTTTTCAACTTGATCAGGATGCAATAATAAATTCCTGGGGTTTGAACGTTCTCTTAAAACTCAACTAAAAAGTAAATCATTTCTTAATCTGCATACATATGACAATATGGAACCTGAGGGGTGGGTGAAGAAGGGGCAGATTAAAAAGGGGGGAAGCTTTTCTAGAAAAAGTATCCATGTCAGAAGTTATTAGGACATGTGAAGACATTTTTTAAAAAGAGTATTATATATAACTGACACAGTCTGAGTTATGATCTAGAATAGAAAGCAAAGATAAATGTTTTAGTTTGGTCCCTAAAGGAATGGAAATTTATTGTTTATTTGAATGTAGATTTGTATGTTTTAGTATCTTGGTGGCTGATTTGGAGAAAAAAGATGAAAATATTTCTTTCACTTTGTGTATGTCCCCTTTGGATTGAGATTTGGGCCGTTGGCAAGAAATATTGATTTGCTTGGGCAAAAGGTTAATCTCAAGAAAAAAACATAATCCTAACATAGTGGGACTGCCAAAATTTCTTCTGGCCTACATCCTTTAAAATGAATTAGTAATAATTCATAAGAAAATTAAGTTTATGATTGGCATGCCAGATATTTTATTGTACATTGTAAACAAATCATATTTGCTTACTTGTGAAACAAGAAAAATAATTGGAGATGCTTCAAAATTTAGGTTCAAAGACAGGCTACATTGAGTCTCTCTTGCCTGTACTGTAGAACAAGGCTGCCTCATCCAGATACTCATGATCTTTTCTTCCTATATGTTGCTCTCTTTATCATCCACCTATATGTTGCTCTCTTTATCATCCACCTAGCTCTTACATCACAGCTACCATGTGCATAATCCTTCCAGGGGAGAAGGCGATCTCTTATGATTTGGAGTTCCTAGTGTCTGGGACATAGTAAATGTTCAATAATTGTACAGGCATTAAAACAGTAATATTCGCCTGGCGGTGGTGGCACACGCCTTTAATCCCAGCACTCGGGAGGCAGAGCCAGGCGGATCTCTGTGAGTTCGAGGCCAGCCTGGACTACCAAGTGAGTTCCAGGAGAGGCGCAAAGCTACACAGAGAAACCCTGTCTCGAAAAACCAAAAAAAAAAAAAATAGTAATATGCAGAAATAATAATTATGAGAAGATATCCTCCAAGCTTGGTATTAGGGTAATAATTCTTTATTTAGACTTTCCTTTAAAGATATATGTTTCTTCAGTTGAAAAATCATCTGGAAGGGTTCAGCAGTCTGGATTTCCTTGAGGAATAGCAATATCTTTTCCTCTTTTGTATAATTGCAATATGATGATCACAGACATTTTGATGTTCTTGTAGTGGTTCTGGCATTGATATAGAATTATGGTAGTTGTGGGGAGGGCTAACTAGGAAGACAGAGGACAAAAAGAGACCAAATTATATTTTTCTTATGATATTAGCACCATATATATATTGTAATTTTGGTTCCAAATTTTTCTTCTCAATGCATGTTACCTGTTTTAGTTAATGGTCAGAGCTATACCATAAGATGCTCTAGCTCAGCATCACACTTAGAGTCTAGTTCAGGAGCCTCTTTCCAGTCTTTTGGCTTCAGGTTCCCTGTGTGCAGAAAGGTAGCCACAGATCCTGACTATGACCACTGTGTTCTCTGTTCTTTTTTTCTTAGTTTGTATTTTTAATCATTTAACAAAACTTTTGTAACAATAAGAATAATAGGACAATGAAAATAAATTGGAAGTTTTAATAAAGGCTTAAACATAATAAACTTAAGTCTTTTTTTCATGTTTTTCTGATTTCAATGTTATGTGTGTTTACAGTGGCCAACAACAACACACTCCGATGCAGCTACACTCATGCAGGCATATGCTAGAATGCAGTTTCCAGTTCTCAGTTACACATCTACAGGGCCTTCTTTGCCATTCAAACTTTTTTTTTGTTTTTACTAAACTTGCTTCATTGAAATGCAACAAGTGTTTTAAACCTTGAAGACCCATAATTTTGAAGGCATCATATTTGCTCTGTAATTTGAGCCATATTTTAATTTTACATTTATAGTCATCATGTACATTAATTATTTTGAAATTATAACTTAATTACAATATTTCTTCCTTCCTCTTTCTAGGGAAATGAGACCAAAATATGTTTTATTTGCCTTGCTCTGTCTTTTCTTTCTATCTCAGAAACTGTCACTTCAAACAAATCAGATCTTTGCACATTGCAAGCAGGAGACTCTTCTGGATGCTTTCCTGTGTCCAGGCAAGCATTCAGGAATGCACAGTGCTTCCCATGCTGCTGTTACAAACAGAGGTGTTCTTATACATGGTGGCTGGAGCAAGGGCAGACTGCTTGCAGTTGATAAGACAGGCCTTTGGATTTTTTTAAACAGATAACATCTATAAATCTCCCAGGGATCCGTGCTATAGAGAAAGGAAAATAAAAAGCTTGCTTTTTCTATTTAATATAACAATCTGTTGTTGCAATCACAAATATTATTTTGTCCTAAATATGTTATAGAGTTTGGGGAACAACATGCTCAGATGTTACCTAAACCTTTTTCCCAGATAGGCTTTCATAAGATGGAAAGGGGATAGCTTTTTCTCTGTAGATGGTTAAACTCTCTGTATCCATTTATTTTCATTATTCCATTATGGTGGAGTAGATTTTATGTGCTCTCCTTACATATGAATTTCTCTCTTGAGCTAGTCACATGGTTTCAAATACATTTCTTCAATATATGCTTTTACTGTTCTGAAGATTTAGGCTTATCCAAACTTCGCCGATAATCCCAAAATTCTCTTGGAAATGTGGTGTGCCTATGTCTCTGTGTTGACATTTAATGATCAGAATATTAATAAGAGTTCTAGAAGTGGGATCTTGAAAAGTCGTGAAGACCCTTCTTTGTGAATGAGGATTAATGTCTTTAGAGAAGATGTGCAGAGAGCTGTTGGTATTTTGTTTGTTTGTTCTCCAGTGATTTAATGAAGAAAATTATTTGTACTCAGTTTTCTCTCAAAATCTGTACATGCCACATCCAGAAAACAAACTATCAATCATCATAAGTAACATTTAGTAGTTATTTCCTGAATGACACACTATAACACCAAATCATGTAGCAATTATATCACATCAGGTATTATAAATAATATAAAGCTGATTTAAAGCATTTGTGTGGACTTCTACATTTGTATGTAAACATTAAGCCATTTTCTAGAATATAGTTAGAATCTTCATATTTTGGTACTTGACACTTTCTTGAAAATTTCGCCATTGTGGGTGTGAAGTACCAAAATTAAAAAGTGTATGTACAAGTAACATTATACAAACTAAGTACATTTAGAGTTACATATATGTTATATATGATTGCATATATTATGCATGTAACAGGAATTATTTAAAAAGAGGCAATGAATTTTAAAAGAATGCAAGAAGGGGAATATGGGAAGGTTTGCAGAAAGGAAGGAGAAAAGGGAAATAATTTAATTATATTACAATCTCAAAAACAAAATGAATAATTTTTAAAAATGAAAAATCAGTCATGTGACTGTGGAAGATTATGTTAAGTGATATAAGGAAAGTATGAGGTAAAAAAAAAATCCTGTGAAATTGAATGTTCAATAGATAGACAACAGATAGGTAGGTAGGTAGGTAGATATATTGAGAGAGAGAGAGAGAGAGAGAGAGAGAGAGAGAGAGAGAGAGAGAGAGAGAGAGAGAAACAATGACATTTAATATGAAAAGAGTAGGAAAGAGAATTCAAAAAGGTGAAGTTGTGGGTATGGATAAAAGGATAGTGATGACTTGCATTTCCCTGATGATTAGGGATGTTGAGCAATTCCTTAAATGTCTTTCAGCCATTTGAGCTTCCTCTGTTGAGAATTCTCTGTTTAGTTCTATAGCCCATTTCTTAATTGGACTGTTGGGCATTTTGATGTCTAATTTCTTGAGTTCCTTATATATTCTGGATATCAGTCCTCTGTCAGATGTGGGGTTGGTGAAGATCTTTTTCCATTCTGTAGGCTGTCGCTTTGCCTTGTTGACCGTATCCTTTGCTCTACAAAAGTTTCTCAGTTTCAAGAGGTCCCATTGATTGATTGTTTCTCTCAGAGTCTGTGCTACTGGTGTTCTATTTAGGAAGTGGTCTCCTATGCCAATGCATTCAAGACTACTTCCTACTTTCTCTTCTAGCAGGTTCAGAGTAGCTGGATTTATGTTGAGGTCCTTGATCCACTTGGACTTAAGTTTTGTGCACAGTGATAGATATGGATCTATGTGCAACCTTCTACATGTTGATATCCAATTTTGCCAGCACCATTTGTTGAAGATGCTTTCTTTTTTCCATTGTGCACTTTTGGCTTCTTTGTCAAAAATTATATGTTCATAGGTGTGCGGATTAATGTCAGGGTCTTCAATTCGATTCCATTGGTCCACATGTTGGTTTTCATGCCAGTACCAAGGTGTTTTTATTACTGTAGCTCTATAGTAGAGCTTGAAGTCAGGGATCGTGATACGTCCAGAGGTTGTGTTATTGTACAGGATTCCTTTGGCTATCCTGGGTTTTTTGTTTTTCCATATGAAGTTGAGTATTATTCTTTCCAGGTCTGTGAAGAATTATGTTGGTATTTTGATGGGGATTGCATTGAATCTGTAGATTGCTTTTGGTAAGATTGCCATTTTTACTATGTTAGTCCTGCCTATCCATGAGCATGGGAGATCTTTCCATTTTCTGACATCTTCTTCACTCTGAGATACCACCTTACACCGGTCAGAATGGCTAAGATAAAAAACACTGAAGACACCTTATGCTGGAGAGGATGTGGAGCTAGGGGAACTCTCCTCCACTGCTGGTGGGAATGCAAGCTTGTACAACCACTTTGGAAATCAATATGGCGCTTTCTTAGAAAAGTGGGAATCCCTCGCCCCCAAGATCTAGCTATACCACTCTTGGGCATATACCCAAGGAATGCTCAACCACACCATTAGAGCACTTGTTCAGCTATGTTCATATCAGCATTGTTTGTAATAGCCAGAACCTGGAAACAACCTAGATGCCCTTCAACTGAAGAATGGATAAACAAAATGTGGTACATATACACAATGGAATACTTCTCAGCAGAGAAAAACAATGACATCATGAGGTTTGCAGGCAAATGGATGGATCTAGAAAAAATCATCCTGAGTGAGGTAGCCCAAACTGAGAAAGACAAGCATGGTATGTACTCACTCATAGAGGGTACTAGATGTGGAACAAGGATGACTTGTCTGCTACTCACATCACCAGGGAGGCTACCTGGAAAACAGGACCCCAAGAAAGACACAGGGATCACCCAATGACAGAGAAATGGAATGAGATCTACATGAACAGCCTGGACATGAGTGGGGGTAGTGAAAGGCGAGGGTCGAGGGAAAGAGAGCTTGGGGGAGCGGGAGATCCCAGCTGGATCAACAACAGAGAGGGAGAACAAGGAATAGGAGGCCATGGTAAATGAAGACCACATGAGAATAGGAAGAAGCAAAGTGCTAGAGAGGCCCACAGAAATCCACAAAGATACCCACACAACAGACTGCTGGCAATGGTCGAGAGACAGCCCGAACTGACCTACTCTGGTGATAGGATGGCCAAACACCCTAATTGTCATGCTAGCAACCTCATCCAACTACTGAGGGATCTGGATGCAGAGATCCATGACTAGGCCCTGGGTGGATCTCTGGGAGTCCAATTAGCGAGAATGAGGAGGGTTTATATGAGCGAGAATTGTTGAGACCAAGGTTGGATAAAGCACAGGGACAAATAGCCAAATGAATGGAAACACATGAACTATGAACCAATGGCTGAGGGGTCCCCACTGGATCAGGCCCTCTGAATGGGTGAGACAGTTGATTGGCTTGATCTGTTTGGGAGGCATCCAGGCAGTGGGACTGGGTCCTGTGCTCATTGCATGAGTTGGTTGTTTGAATCCTGGGGCCTATGCAGGATTGCTTGGCTCAGCCTGGGAGGAGGGGACTGGACCTACCTGGACTGAGTCTACCAGGTTGATCTCAGTCTGTGGGGAAGGCTTTGCCCTGGAGGAGATGGGAATGGGGGGGGAGGGGCTGGGGAGAAGGTGAGGGGGACGGGAGGGGGGGAGAACAAGGGAATCCGTGGCTGATATGTAGAACTGAATTGTATTGCAAAATAAAAAAAAAAGAAATTAAAAAAAAAGGATAGTGATGATCAAAATGTATATTTTCAGAATAAAGTAATAAATTTGGATGAACTATATACTATATGTTGACAATTACAAGATACCATATACCTAAAAATTATTAAAATGCAATTTTTTGTATTCTCAACACAAACTAGATAGCTTGGTCATGTGATATATATGGCTAAATTAAATAATTCTATAATGTATCCATACATAAAAATCTCACATTTTATCCAATAATATACATAATTACTATCAATTAAAAACAAGTTATTCAAATACAAGCATTTAAAGTTCTTTGCTAACTTAATATGAGTATGGGGGAAAATAATATCCATAATTTTAATAAAGTTAATGCTTATATCTCATCTCTCAAACATCATTGCTAAGAATGTAATAAGACTCTCAAAACTTTCTCTATTTTTAAAATATCAATTACTCTGATCATAAAAATAATAATATGTATTTGAAATGACATCAGTAATTTCCTGAGTGTCTTAGAGTTCTGTTGCTATGAAGAGACACCATGAACAAGGCAACTCTTATCAAGGAAAGTAGGGCTTGGGTTCAGTTCCAGGGGCTAAGGCCATTATCACCATAGTGGGAAACATCAAGGAATATAACCAGACAAGGCTCTAAGGAGTGAGAGTTTCTCATCCAGATCAACAGGCAGCAGGCAGGGGGAGAAATACTAGACCTAATGTGGGCTTCTTAAAACACTTCCTCCAACAATGCCATGACTATTCCTATTAGGTCACCCTACCTAATCCTTCTAATCCTTCTTAAATGGTGCCATTCCCTAGTAACTAAGCATTCAAGTATATGGGCCTGTGGGTGTCATTATTATTTAAATTATCGCACTAAGCAAAGTTTTAGCTATGCCTCTCTCATTAATAGTCAAAAATCTTAAGTATAGCAATTCCTTGTTCATACCATGGGAATTTTCTTTTTTTATTTTATTTTATTTTATAATTTAATTTAATTTTACATATCAGCCACGGATTCCCTTGTTCTCCCCCCCTCCCCACCCCACCCCCTGCCTTCCCCCCAGCCCAACCCCCATTCCCATTTCCTCCAGGGCAAAGATACCCTGAGGATTGAGTTCAACCTGGTAGATTCAGTCCAGACAGGTCTAGTCCCCTCTTCCCAAGCTGAGCCAAGTGTCCCTGTATAAGCCCCAGGTTCCAAACAGCTAGCTCATGCACTGAGTACAGGACCCGGTCCCACTGCCTGGATGTCTCCCAAACAGATCAAGCTAATCAACTGTCTCACTTATCCAGAGGGCCTGATCCAGTTGGGGGCTCCTCAGCTATTGGTTCATAGTTCATATGTCTCCATTCGTTTGGCTATTTGTCCCTGTGCTTTTTTGCAATCTTGGTCTCAACAATTCTCGCTCATACAAACCCTCCTCTTTTTCACCAATTGGACTCCTAGAGCTCCACTTGGGGCCTGGCTGTGGATCTCTGCATCCGGTTCCCTCAGTCCTTTGATGAGATTTCTAGCATGACAATTAGGGTGTTTGTCCATCCTATCACCAGAGTAGGTCAGTTCGGGCTGTCTCTCGACCATTGCCAGTAGTCTATTGTGGAGGTATCTTTGTGGATTTCTGTGGGCCTCTCTAGCACTTTGCTTCTTCCTATTCCCATGTGGTCTTCATTTATCATAGTCTCTTATTCCTTGTTCTCCCTTTCTGTTCTTGATGCAGCTGGGATCTCCGCTCCCCTAAGCTCTCTTTCCCTCGACCCTTGCCCTTCCTAATCCCCACTCACGTCCAGGTTGTTCATGTAGATCTCATCCATTTCTCTGTCATTGGGAGGTCCCTGTGTCTTTCTTAGGGTCCTGTTTTCTAGGTAGCCTCCCTGGAGTTGTGAGTAGCAGGCTAGTCATCTTTGTTTTACATCTAGTATCCTCCTATGAGTGAGTACATACCATGTTTGTCTTTCTGAGTCTGGGTTACCTCACTCAGGATGATTTTTTCTAGATCCATCCATTTGCCTGCAAACCTCATGATGTCATTGTTTTTCTCTGCTGAGTAGTACTCCATTGTGTATATGTACCACATTTTGTTTATCCATTCTTCAGTTGAAGGGCATCTAGGTTGTTTCCAGGTTCTGGCTATTACAAACAATGCTGATATGAACATAGCTGAGCAAGTACCCTTGTGGTATGATTGAGCATTCCTTGGGTATATGCCCAAGAGTGGTATAGCTGGGTCTTAGGGGAGATTGATTCCCACTTTTCTAAGAAAGCGCCATATTGATTTCCAAAGTGGTTGTACAAGCTTGCATTCCCACCAGCAGTGGAGGAGAGTTCCCCTAGCTCCACATCCTCTCCAGCATAAGGTGTCTTCAGTGTTTTTTATCTTAGCCATTCTGACCGGTGTAAGGTGGTATCTGAGAGTCATTTTGATTTGCATTTCAATGATGATTAGAGATGTTGAGCAATTCCTTAAATGTCTTTCAGCCATTTGAGCTTCCTCTGTTGAGAATTCTCTGTTTAGTTCTATAGCCCATTTCTTAATTGGACTGTTGGGCATTTTGATGTCTAATTTCTTGAGTTCTTTATATATTCTGGATATCAACCCTCTGTCAGATGCGGGATTGGTGAAGACCTTTTCCCATTCTGTAGGCTGTTGCTTTGCCTTGTTGACCATATCCTTTGCTCTACAAAAGCTTCTCAGTTTCATGTTTCTCTCAGTGTCTGTGCTACTGGTGTTATATTTAGGAAGTGATCTCCTATGCCAATGCATTCAAGACTTCTTCCTACTTTCTCTTCTAGCAGGCTCAGTGTAGCTGGATTTATGTTGAGGTCTTTGATCCACTTGGACTTAAGTTTTGTGCACGGTGACAGATATGGATCTATTTGCAGCCTTCCACATGTTGATATCCAGTTATGCCAGCTCCATTTGTTGAAGATGCTTTCTTTTTTCCATTATACAGTTTTTGGCTTCTTTGTCAAAAATTATATGTTCATAGGTGTGTGGGTTAATGTCTGGGTCTTCAGTTCGATTCCATTGGTCCACATGTCTGATTTTATGCCAGTACCAAGGGGTTTTTATTACTGTAGCTCTATAGTAGAACTTGAGGTCAGGGATTGTGATGCCTCCAGAGGTTGTTTTATTGTACAGGATTCTTTTGGCTATCCCCTGTTTTTTGTTTTTCCATATGAAGGTGAGTATTATTCCTTGCAGGTCGGTGAAGAATTATGTTGGTATTTTGATGGGGATTGCATTGAATCTGTAGATTGCTTTTGGTAAGATTGCCATTATTACTATGTTAGTCCTGCCTATCCATGAGCATGGGAGATCTTTCCATTTTCTGACATCTTCTTCAATTTCTTTTTTCAAGGACTTAAAGTTCTTGTCATATAGGTCCTTCACTTGCTTGGTTAGTGTTACCCCAAGGTATTTTATATCATTTGTGGCTATTGTAAAGGGTGATGTATCTCTGATTTCCTTCTCAGCCTCTTTGTCAATTGTATATATAGGAGGGCTACTGTTTTTTTTTCAGTTGATATTGTATCCTGCTATGTTGCTGAAGGTGTTTATAAGTTACATCAGTTCCTTGGTTGAATCTTTGGGGTCACTCAAGTACACTATCATGTCATGTGCAAAAAGGGAAAGCTTGACTTCTTCCTTTCCAATTTGTATCCCCTTAATCTCCTTATGTTGTCTTATTGCTTTGGCTAGAACTTCAAGTACTATATTGAATAAGTATGGGGAGAGCAGACAACCTTGCCTCGTTCCTGACTTTAGTGGAATTGCTTTGAGTTTCTCTCCATTTAAATTGATGTTGGCTGTTGGCTTGCTGTAAATTGCCTTTATTATGTTTAGGTATGTTCCCTGTATTCCTGATCGCTCCAAGACCTTTATTATGAAGGAGTGTTGGATTTTGTCAAATGCCTTTTCTGCATCTAGTGAGATGATCATGTGGTCTTTTTCTTTGAGTTTGTTTATATGGTGTATTACATTGACGGTCTTTTGTATGTTGTACCACCCTTGCATCGCTGGGATGAAGCCTAATTGATCATGGTGGATAATTGTTTTGATGTGTTCTTTGAGTCTGTTTGCCAATATTTTATTGAGTATTTTTGCATCAATGTTCATATGGGAGATCGGTCTGTAGTTCTCTTTCTTTGTTGCATCCTTGTTTGTTTTAGGAATCAGGGTAATTGTAGCCTCATAGAAGGAGTTTGGTAATGTTCCTTCTGTTTCTATTGTGTGGAACAATTTGAAGAGTATTGGTATTAACTCTTCTTTGAAGATCTGGTAGAATTCTTTGCTGAAATCATCTGGTCCTGGGCTTTTTTTGATTGGGAGACTTTTAATGTCTGATTTTATTTCCTTAGGGGGTATTGGACCATTTAAATAGTTTATCTGGTCTTGATTTAACTTAGGTATGTGGTACCTATCCAGACAATTATCCATTTCTTTTAGATATTCCAGTTTTGTGGAGCAGAGGCTTTTGAAGTATGACCTGATGATTCTCTGGATTTCCTCAATGTCTGTTGTTATGTCCCCCTTTTCATTTCTGAATTTGTTAATTTGGATGCTCTCTCTCTGTCTTTTGGTTAGTTTGGATAAGGGCTTATCTATCTTGTTGATTTTCTCAAAGAACCAACTCTTTGTTTCATTAATTTTTTGTATTGTTCTCTTTGTTTCTATTTTATTGATTTCAGCTCTCACTTTGATAATTTCCTGGCATCTATTCTTCCTGGGAGACTTTGCTTCTTCTTGTTCTAGAGCTTTCATGTGTGCTGTTAAGTCACTAGTGTGAGATTTCTCCAACTTCTTTATGTGGGCATTTAGTGCTATGAATTGCCCTCTTAGCACCGCTTTCATAGTGTCCCATAAGTTTGGGTATGTGATGTCTTCATTTTCATTGATATCTAGGAAGTCTTTAATTTCTTTCTTTATTTCTTCCTTAACCTATTGGTGTTTCAGTTGGGCATTATTCAGTTTATATGAGATTGTAGGTTTTCTGTAGTTTTTGTTGTTGTTGAAATCTAACTTTAAACCATGGTGGTCTGATAGAACACAGGAGGTTATTCCAATTGTTTTTTATCTGTTGAGATTTCCTTGGTGGCCAAGTATGTGGTCGATTTTAGAGAAGATTCCATGGGGTGCTGAGAAGAAGGTATAATCTTTTTGTTAGGATGGAATGTTATAGATATCGAGTAAGTCCATTTGAGTCATGACATCAGTTAAGTCCTTTATTTCTCTGTTAAGTTTCAATTTGGGAGATCTGTCCAGTGGTGAAAGTGGGTTGTTGAAGTCTCCCACTATTAATCTGTGGGGTTTTATATGTGGTTTAAGCTTTAGTAATGTTTCTTTTACATGTGTGGGTGCCCTTGTGTTTGGGGCATAAATGTTCAGAATTGAAACTTCATCTTGGTGGATCTTTCCTGTGATGAGTATATAATGCCCTTCTTGATCTCTTTTGATTGATTTTAGTTTGAAGTCTATTTTGTTGGATATTAGGATGGCTACACCCGGTTGCTTCTTAAGACCATTTGATTGGAAAGTCTTTTCCAGCCTTTTATTCTTAGGTAGTGTCTATCTTTGAATTTGAGGTGTGTTTCTTGTATGCAGCTGAAAAATGGATCCTGCTTTCATATCCATTCTGTAAACCTATGTCTTTTTATAGTTGAATTAAGTCCATTGATATTAAGGGATAATAACGACCAGTGATTTTTCATTCCTGTTATTTTTTGGTGGTAGTGTATGTGTACTTCTCTTCTTTGGGGTTTACTGCTGTGGCATTATCTATTGCCTGTATTTTCGAGGGTGTATCTGACTTTCTTAGGTTGGAATTTTCCTTTTAGTGCTTTCTGTAGGGCTGGGTTTGTGCATAAGTATCGTTTAAATCTGGCTTTGTCTTGGAATGTCTTGTTCACTCCGTCTATGATGATTAAAAGTTTTGCTGGGTATATTAGTCTAGGCTGGCATTCATGGTCTCTTAGTGTCTGCATTACATCTCTCCAAGTCCTTCTGGCTTTCAAGGTCTCCATTGAGAAATCGGGTGTTATTCTGATGGGTTTGCCTTTATAAGTCACTTGGCCTTTTTCTTTTGCTGCTCTTAATGTTCTTTCTCTATTCTGTATGTTTAGTTG
Organism: Peromyscus californicus insignis; assembly: GCF_007827085.1. Classification (NCBI taxonomy): domain Eukaryota; kingdom Metazoa; phylum Chordata; class Mammalia; order Rodentia; family Cricetidae; genus Peromyscus; species Peromyscus californicus. Next base: position 79,504,918 of record NW_026294573.1, read on the forward strand.
TTTAATTATTATGTGGCAAGGGGACTTTTTGGGGGGTCTAGTCTGTTTGGTGTTCTATAGGCTTCTTGTATCTTCATAGGCATTTCCTTCTTTAAGTTGGGAAAGTTTTCTTCTATGATCCTGTTGAATATATTTTCTGTGCCTTTGAGTTGGTATTCTTCTCCTTCCTCTATCCCTATTATTTGTACATTTGGTCTTCTCATGGTGTCCCAAATTTTTTGGATATTTTGGGTCATGACTTTGTTGGCTTTAGTGTTTTCTTTGACTGATGAATCTATTTCTTCTACCGTATCTTCAACACCAGAGATCCTCTCTTCCATCTCTTGCATTCTGTTGGTTATACTTGCATCTGAAGTTCCTGTTTGTTTACTCAGATTTTCTATTTCCAGCATTCCCTCTGTTTGTGTCTTCTTCATTTTTTCTATTTCCCTTTTCAGGTCTTGGACTGTTTCCTTCATCTGTTTCATTTCTTTTTCATAATTTTCTTTAAGGGCTTTATTGTTTTCTTATGTTTTATTTGTCCTTTCCTCTAGTTTTTTATAGTGTTCTTCCCATTTTTTGTTTATCTTTTCCTCAATTTCATTTTTGATTTCTTCTATATACGGCTCTAGCCTCTTCATGATGTTATTCATAAGGCTGCTTTCTTCTGCTTCTTCCATTTTGTGATGTTCAGGTCTAGCTGTTGGAGGAGGGCTAGGTTCTGGTGATGCTGTATTGCTCTTCATTTTGTTGTATGTACTTCTGCCTTGATGTCTGCCCATCTCTTTGGAGATTCGTTCTTGGTTTTATCAGCACTCTTGGTCCAGACAGAGATGACAGATTCAGGAAGCCTCTCTCTGGTCCAAATGTAAGTTCTCTTGTCCAGATGGGTCCTCTCGGGTTGGATGGTAGCCGAGGGTTGGTCTCTAAGTCTCAGGAAGTGGCTGGAGACTCGGGCGGATGTGTATGGGGGAAGGGCATGGAGATTGCAGGGTCTGCCGGGGGTCTTGGAGAAGGGGACCCTTCCCGGTGGGGGTGGAGGGGATCCTGCCTGATGGCCAGAACCTGGGGCAAAGTTGGGCAGGTCTTCCCCAGAATGGCTGGTTCCCAGGGATGGGACCTAGGGGCAGGCTTCTTTGGGTATGAGCCCAGGCACTCACCTCTTGTCCAGATGGGAGTTTCGGAGCTGGATGGGAGCTGGGGCTTAGCTGTTGGTATTTTTGAGCATGTAAAGATATAGAAAGAAGTGTCATCTTGGAAAGTGACATCAGTCATCAGACACCAAATCAGTCCACACCTTGATCTCTGACTTTGATACTCAAAGCCGTGAGGCTCAAAGATCTAGTCTCTATATATTACCAAGCACTGTGCTAAGATATATTGCAAAATAAAAATATTTTCTATTGTTCCTGGAAGTCATAGGTAACAAAAATTCCAATACCAGATGTAGGATTGTATGACCTATTGACCAGGGCCCCAGAGGCTCCCAAAATAATACATCTATTATTATCATTACTCTTGGTCCCCCTCCAGAAGTAGATGGTAAGATACTATTGCTGAAGACACCAGACACTTTAGAAACAGGACACAGAGAACTAAAGCTTGAACTGAGCTAGAAATTTCATTCCTGCTATCTAGTATTCACAGTGACAGAAAGGGATGTGCAAGCCTCTGAAAGAGAAAAGTTACTAATGATTTACACAGTTCTATGATCTAAATATTATAATACTGACATTCCAGGAAATGTGTCCATTGTACAATGGTGTCATGATTATTTATGGGGTAACAAATCACTTTCTGCTTATATTTTAGAACCATTTCATAGAAAGAATTTCTGACTGGTACTGTAAATCTGGTCAAAAGTCTGTGGATGAGGAAGTCATAGGCCGTAAGGTGAAGCCTACTACTTTATTTTAGTATACAGCTATAATGTCAAACCACTTTCTAAATTATCACTATTGTTGGCCTTGGCCAGAGAGACATCTGTTTTCATTGGGTGACGGTTGATTCAGACTCATACTTATCCAAAGTGTTGAGAATAAGTGCCTGTTGAGTGCTCGTGTGTGTGTGTGTGTGTGTGTGTGTGTGTGTGTGTGTGTGTGTGTGTATCATCACCTTTAAGGCCAAAGCAACATATCTGAATAAGAAATGGAAAGATCATAAAAGTCAGAAGAGAGGGAGGACTGTTTTCTGAATGTGATATGAACATTGCAGTCGTGAACACACGGCAACTATGGCTGCCAACACAAGATCTGCACACACACACACACACACACACACACACACACACACACAGAAAACATGAAAGTAGGAGGGGCACTAGTTGAGGAGAAAGTCATCAGGAGGAAGATAAAAGAGGGAAACAAGGGGTGAATATGATCATAATACACAGTATACATGTATGAAACTATGTTAAATTAAGTTAAAAGTGATTATTTACAGCCTCTCTGTAGTTAAATTACTTCTGATTTTGGTAATAATTTTTTTAAATTTAATGTCAGAATTTGGGGATCTACAAAGCTTGTGAAGAAGTAAGCAAATTATGATCATATAATAAATATAGTTTAATGTTATATAACCTAACAGAAGTATAACCTAAAGTAACATACTATTGTGCACTTACAACTATTAATCTGAACTTGAGAAATTGAGAAAAAAATGGAACTATTTTTTCTCCTTAGCTGGCAATTTATTGGTCTTTGCTCAGGTTTTACTTTGACAATATTTCATTGGCAACATGACCTATGCTGAATAATTATTTGAAACACTATTTTATTAAATTGACACCATATTGTAAATTTGTTTTAAATCTCATATAATGTTACATTTGAGTATTTTCTCTGTCAAATATTATTTGAAAATGTAGTTTTAATAGGCTCATAAAAGAGTGCTATAAGGAAATACTACAGCATGGTCAATTAATATCCTATTGCCAAGCATTTAAATTGTATTTCTTTTTCTCACTGCTGTGAAAAATAATTACAAATCAGCTTTACATACAAGCTTCTGATGATGTGCTTCTGATAGTGATTTCTCTGTGTTGCATTTCTTGAATTTACTGCCTTAAAGTTTATGAATATTTCAAAGCTTTTAAACACATAGCAAGCTAGCCTTCACAATTGGGCATATTCATTTATCATTTCTTTAATGCTTTTCAAAGCATTGAATTTTTGATCTAAAAAGGAAAAAGAAAAACCTGATGTTCTTTGTACTTCATCCAGTCTTCAGATATTAAAGAAATTTCAAGTTAAATGGTTCACTTAGTGAATTGTTTACCTGACTTGTTTTCACACAGGATGCATAATGAGCACTGAAGAAATCCCAAAATTTTAGTGTTTCGTCTGGATTATTATAAACTGACTTAATCAAAAGACTTCATGTAGTCGTGCACGGTGCCATGTGCCTGTAATCCCAGCACTCAGGAATCTTTCAAGGTCAGTTTTGGACTACAGAGCAGGAACTCTGCTCAAAAGATATTTAATCGGGAAGTGGGAGACTATGTCTGGGCAGGGATACACTAAGAAATGGTTTAATCTATTTCTAAGTGTGTGTTTTAAGCAAGGCAGATAATTAGTGGTGTCCACGTGATTTTGGAAAGGAGGTACTCTCAAACCTTGTTTGTTTAAAGGCTTAAAATGAGGCTCAGGGCTTTCCATGATGAGACATATGAGAAATGCACAGAGCTCGGCTTCAAATCTCGGTTCTGCTACAGAGGCCCTGAGAAGTTCTCTGGACTGTCCCTGAGATCTGATTAATAGAGTTTCCAATTTTCAAAATACTAGAAAAGCTCATATTATAGCTAAGTCCTAAGTATATGGCATCAAAGCAGACTGAACTGTACAGGATTCTAGCTTCCTTTTTCCACTCACTCATTCATGATTTCATCCTTGCTTACTCAGCATTTTCCATGTGCCAGGTGTTATGGGAAACATAACATCCATAATAACTGCATGTTAAAGTCAGAAAACTCAATTATTTTGGTCAAAGAAGGTCCCCCAACAAATACCATCTCAGAAAATTCAGCATGTAGGCAAAAATGAGCAAAAGCCCCCAACACAAACACACACCCCAAAAAAATCATTCCAGGATCAGCTGATGTCCAACTTTCCTTTTTCTGCACTTCACTGCCTCAAAATCAGCATGCTCAATGATATAAAGAGCCTTTCCTTATTTATTTGGTTCCCAAGATATTTTGTTTATGGTCTTATTGATGAGTGTGTTTAAGAAAAATAGTGAAGTATAAAATGTATAAAAGGCAAGACAGGCACATGGAGAGAAGTGGGCATGGCCACAAGCACATCTTATGTCAGGATACATGGATTTGAACCTGGAATGCCTCCAAAGCTCCTGTGCTGCTAGATACATACATGTGTAGTTATTTCCTGGTATGAGAATGAAAAATTACCCAGGAATTTAATTTTTTAAATTTCTTTGAATTAAAAATAGATTTTGTTCATATAATGTATTCTTATTATGATTTTCCTGCTCCCAACTCTCATTAAACCCTCTTCACCTCCCCATTGACCCAAATCCATACTCTTCCTTGCTATCATTAGAAAACAAATAGACATCAAAAATATAGAAAGAAAACATTTGTTTGCTTTGTCTTATTCAGAAATTTAATTCTTATTAAACAAGAAAAGCAGTAAGTCAGTCACATATACACATGGACTTTCTAGTTTTGTTTTGCCTATTTCCGTGTGTTCAAAACTAAAAGGTTAGAAACCCATTTGTCAACATGAAATGAAGAGACACCCTTCAACTCTAGTTAGAATGGGCTTGGACTTCTTGGAGTAACAACCAATCAGTCATGGAGTACTAGCCAAATTGCCTATGACAGAATATTTTCTTTTAGAGAAGCAAACAAACATTGCTGTTCTCATCAATGTCAGTGGAGGAACTAACAGGATAATGAGTTAGAAGGAGATCTAAAATGTTCCTCAGAGCTCACCTATAGCTTTTCTCTGCATTTTTTGTTTTATCTGCCTTTATTTCTGTTTCTGACATCATTGGCTATTGCCTCTGAGTCATTTAAGGTATAAATTATAAAAAAGAAAAGAAATAACTATTTTTAATAGTCTTATATTGGCTATTGCTTCTGAGTCACTTTAGTTATAAATGAGGGAAAATTATGGCTAATGGTCTTATTTATTCTAGTAAAATCTTTAATGATTGATTAACAGTGCATATTTTGACAGAATATTAACCTTCCTTAAGAATATCCTACAGGATGGAAACTCTAGCTTTCATGCTGTTTTTTGAAGAGTCAATCTTCTTTCACGAGTAGAGAAGGTGCCTGAAGTTCGCCCACTGCAGGGAAAGTCACTTTACTGGAAACAAATTTGTACCTTTCATTCAGAAGGAAAGCCTCACAGCAAGGAGAGACTTCCCTGTGCTATTAAAACTGCTTAAAGTAGATTTTCCTCAAAGGTTCTTTGCAAAAAAACAACCTACTTGATTTGTACAAAAGAACACTGCTCTCTAGTGGAATAAGGAGAAAAGAAATCCATTAACTTGCTTGCATTTGTATTGCTACATGTGAAAGGCGGCTGAGCTTTGTCCTGGATTCATGACATGTTATGATATATGGCTGCAATTATTGTAATTTTATACTGTGAAGTGGCTTTGCTCTTGCAATCAAGAAAAATATCTTTTCCTCTCTAAGCCATCTTTTGAAACTTGAAACCAGTAGGTATTACTAGCCCTTCCTTCTTAGCTACTTTCTTTACCAACAATAAAAAGCCTGCAATTAATAATTATATCATTTACACTGGACCTTGCAATGATCCAACTTAGGTCAGATTGAACATAATTAATGGGGGCCTTGGGAGCCCAGAAAGTTTTAGCAATGGTGTGATTATTGTAATAATGTGTGATACCCTTTGTGCTTATCAGCTGTCTCCTCATTTCTATTCTCTGTGTAGTGTTCATCTCTCTTTTCTACCCTCCTATGTGGCACAGACTGAAAAAAATAATTTTACACCTCATGTTTTGGTGTCAATGAGAAGATCCTCAAAGTCTATGCAAATCAGCTTTGGTAAGTTTCTTTATCCTGTTTCATGCTACCCAATTTCAGAGCAACCCTTGAAGGGGGTGTGGCCTCTTTGCTACCATCTGTCACTATCTTCACACATTCGAGCTAACCATCAGAAATGGGTGCTTTGGATATGACATACAGCTTTCCTCACAATGGGGATACACAGGTGGAAATGTATAGGACTTATGCATTTCAAACAGATGGGCCTATTTTGAGTGATTAAACTTACTGCTGGTAACTCTGAAAGGTCCATCTTCAATGATCCTCATTTCTATGGCTTGGAAAGCTTTCTAATATTAAGTTACCTTTTCTTCCCATCTTCCCCAATCCTTCCTGGATTGAAGGATGCCTTGCTTGGCCTGGTCTCTATGTACAATATCTATGGGTCCATAAATCAAGTAAGTGTGCAAAATTGCTCCCTTCTATTGGTGCTTAAACTCTGTTCATTTCATTAGCAGCATTAGAATTTCAGAACAAAATTGCAAGCAATAACCAGGTACAAGAGAAGCTGAAACCGCAAATTTAAAGCCAGCCTAGGCTACACAGTGAGATTAGACCCTGTTTCAAAAACAGAAAAACAAACACCAGGAAACTAAAACAAACATAAAAATCCATAAATAGCACTTTGAACAAACATTTTGTTTCATACATGAAGGAACAGATACGACTGGGAAGCCTGCAAACCCTTACACTTCTGCAAGTCTGTGGAGAGCAATATAATTTGGATCTTAGTATCGCCCCAAACCAGTGTTGAAGACTTGGTGATCAGCTTAGAGTACTAACTGGAGCTGATGAAGACCTTCAAAGACAGTGTTCAGTGAGAGTTTAGCTCATTAGTGGGAAGCATGTTCCACTAAAGGGGATATTGGGAGCCCTGTTCTTTCCTCATTATCTCTGCTTGCTGGCTGCCATAAAGTGAAGAGTTTCCCCACCATGACATGCTGCTGCTTCACTACAGACCCTAAGGCAACAGGACCAAGCAGATATAAATTGAAACCTCTAGAACCTTGATTCAAAATAACCCTTTCCTGGTCTTAAATTGTCTAGCACAGGTATTTGCCACATCAATAGAAATCATCGATGCATGTATTCCAGTTCACTCTTATGATTTGTATTGCCCAGGCTCTGCAGACCACTATATACACTGTGCACAGCATAATTCAATATCAAACCAAAGATACATTTTGTTGGAGTGAAAAAAAAATGTTTTCATCTTTATGTTCAATAGTTCTAAAGTCTCAATCTCTACCACATTTGACCATATCTAACAAGTTTTTACACAGCTGCATGCCCTTTGATAAAGGAGGTACTTCCTTGTAAACTTGTCTCATCCAAACCACTAAGACAATGCCCAAGTTCAAATTCTAGTTTCCATTTTCCATGTGTGAACTGTTCAGGAAGTAGGACTATCACAAGATTTGGGGCTGGTGAAAAAGCAGAAAGAAACTGACTAAAATGAGGACAGTGAGCCTCAAGTCTCAGACATTTTCACCATAAAGAATATCTGCATTCCCATTGCTGTAAGTTAAAGTGATGTTAGAGAAGGATTATTAGTGAATATGTGATACCCATACTGATGACTTTGAATGTCTTGCCTATGTACAAGCTGTGTAAACATGTTAATCTCCAAACTTGACTTGTTTCTTCAGTTACACAGGAATGGCCATTGCTTTAATGACTGACTGATTTTTTCCATTGTTTCCAAGAGCCAGGATGATCCCATGGCAGGGCTGTGTGTTTAGGTGCTGAGTCTGTGTCTGTGTAAACTCCAGGCTGCTGCACGCCACCCTGCTGACCTTACTGGGCAACAACATGGTCCACTGTTGACCTCAGTTCTCTCTCACACCTGTCACTTCTGTCCTGTCTCCAGTTCCACCTCTTTCCAAAGCACATGTACTGCTCCTTTTTATCTGTCTTTCACACCTATCCATCACCTAATTTTTCATCATCCTGGTACCTGGCTGTGAGTATGGGCCTGGCTCTGTATTTATAATTTTCAATACACGTGTTCATCACTCTAGGTATATGTGATGATCCCTTGTAATGGAACAGCTATTCACAGCCAGCTCATGACCACAAGAAGAAATGATCATAGCATACTGTGCACTGTGCTTTGAGGATCAGTAAGTGAGTGAATTAAGTATTTTCTTCACTTATGATAGTTTTCATTGATGCCTAATTTATAGGGGATAACACATCAAAAAATGGTGAACATCTGCACTTAACTTAGAAACTTCTAACCCCATACTTAAAGATGAGAAAAGGTCAGCAAATGATAAGTGGGCAATAGAATAAAGGGAAGGGTTAGAGATTAAGCCTGATAAGCATCTGGCCTAACTCTAGTTACAGAGTAGGGATATTGTATACAGCAATAGGGATGATGAAGACAAAAATAAATAATAATAACACCACTGTTGATGATGATATGATCATTGTTATAGAAACTATGAAACAGAGAAGAGCTTTTTCATATTATATTTTGCAACTTTGAGCTTAGAACAATGTAATAGAGCTGAAAAATCTAAGGTATGGAGGTATGAAAGTTGATTCTACTGCCTGCTCATGTTCTGACCTTGAGCAAGTTATTGATTTCTCTGATATATTGTTTAGAAGGAGAAATGGCCTGATATGCAATTGTTCACTCATTCAATAGATTGACTGGATGGTCAGGGACTTGGAAACAGCATGACGGAAAAATTGGTGAGAGAGACATCTGGAAAAGGAATATGTGGATACATCTCTCCTGGTGGGTAAAGGATATGAAGATCTGTGTGTTGCATGTAAATGTTTATCAAAAGGTAAACTTCAGCAAAGGAGAAGCTCAGGAAACAGGTAGATAGGATGATACATTCTGTGGACTCAGCTTCTTTTCCCAGCCATCCCTATCATTTTCCAATGGCTCCATGAGCAAAGTGGCTATGGTGCATTGATGGAGGTTCTGCATGGGCTCAACAATGGGTACTTCCACTCACCAAGGCTGACGTTGGCTACAGATGTTACTGAGCACCAGATCTGCTAGTATCAGAGACCAATGCTGAGCCCTACATATGGCATATTCCCTAGGGTGACCAGCCAGTGACCTGGTGGCAGATCAATTACATTGGACCACCTTTTCCATAGTAAGGAAATGCTTTGTCCTTACTGGAGTAGATATTTATTCTTGTTATGGATTTTTAATTACTGCACATAATGCTTCTGCTGAAACTACCATCTGTGGGCTTACAGAATGCTTATCTACCATCATGGTATTCCACAGAGTATTGCTTCTGACCAAGGAACTGACTTCACAGCCAAAGATGTTATGACAGTTAGCCCAAGTTCATAGAATCCACTGGTCTTCCCATTTCCTGCACCACCCTGAATCAACTGGCCTGATGGAACAATGGAGTGGCCATTGTTACAGATGTTACAGTTACAGTGCCAAATATGTAACAAAATGTAGAGAGCTGGGTAGAATTCTCTAGAAGGTCATATGCGCTTTGAATCAGCATCCTATATATGGTATGTTTTCTCCCATAGCCAGGATCCATGGGTCCAGGAATCAAGGGATAGAAAAGGAAATAGTTCCACCCATTCTCTCCCCTGCTGACCCACTAGGAAAATATTTGCTTTGTGTTCCCACAAATTTAAATTCTGCTGGTCTAGAAGTTGTGGTTTCAGGACAGGGCACGTACAGAGGATTCAGGAGTCATAAAAGCATTCTAAGGACCTGAAAGCTCAGACATCCCCCTTGCCACTTTGGGCTCCTGATGACCTTAAGCCAACAGTCTAAAAAAGGAATAATAGTGTTAGGAGGAGAAATTGATCTACATTACCAAGGGGAAATTGAATTGCTTCTTCACAATGGAGGTAAGGAAGATTATGTCTGGACTGCAGAAGATCCTTTAGTGTGTATTTGGTGCCACCATGTCCTGTGATTAAAGTCAATGGGAAATTATAACAAACTAATTCAGGCAGGATGACAAAGGGCACAGACCCTCCAGGAATGAAAATATGGGTACTCCTCCAGGAAACATACCAAGACTTGTTGAGGTGCTCACTGAGGGTTAAGGAAATACAGAATGGGTACTAGAGGAAGGTAGTTATAATTACCAGCTAAAACCATGTGACCAATTACAGAAACAAGGGTTATAATTGACTTGAGTGTTTCTGTTATATTTTATTAAGAATGTGTTTGTGCAGCTAATTATGTGTCCTTTCCTCTATTTGTGTATCATGTAACATATTATCAATTAAGATAATATCAGTGGTTATCATATTTAAGTTTTGAGATTCAAAAGAATGTCCCTCACGGAAAATTGTCACCTACTCATAATTATATCATATTAGAAATAATTATGCCCTGATAAAATATATAATGTATCTATAGTTGTACATTGGATCATTATATCAGGTTAAGAGTAATTATGACCTGATTTTTGTTTTCATTTGGAAATTAAGCATTACATAAAGAGATATGATTGTATGTCATGTTGACAAGGGGTGGACTTGTGATGCCTATTCTTGTTGTTAACTTGACTATATCCAATTTAGTAAAACCCAAGTGGCTTGTTGCACCTGTGAAGGATTTTTCTCAATTAAATTATTTTAATTAAGAAAGTGGGAAGATGTAACTTTAATCTAGAACTTTTGTGGTGAGAAGATCCACCTAAAATCTGGACCACACCTTCTAGTAGCAGCCTATATAAAAGACATGGAAGAAGGAAGCTTTTGCTCTTTTGCCTGCTTGCCCTCACTTTCACTGGCAAATTCTTTCCTTCCCTGGCATCAGAGCCTAATGCTTCAGGATTCCAGCATATACCAAACACCAGCTGAAACATCAAGTGTCATAGACTAAATAACTACTGGATTCTAGGACTTTCCATTGATAAAAGTCATTGTTGGAATAAATGGACCACAGGCTATAAGCTACTCTAGTAAATTGTACTTTCATATTTACATCTAGATTTATTCTATTAGTTTTGTTCCTCTAAAGAGCTCTGACTAAAATACATCTCCACAGTTGCATCAAAATACAAAATGAATAAAAGAAAATGATTCATGATGATGTTATAGAATAGTTAGCACTAAAAGTGAAATGGAAAAGATTAGAAACATTCTCGGGGGAGGGAGAGAACATTTTGATATGTGTACACATAGGTACACAAGCATATATATATGCATGAAAGCAAAGAGAAAAATCAACAATATTCCTACTTCAAAAAATTACTTGAACTGGTTAAAATCTAAAACAAGCAAGTCTAAATAAGAAAAGGTACTCAGGGATAATATACTAAAACAAAATGAGAATAAAAATATGAACATTGAAAACTGTGGCTTAAGAGTCATATTTAGCTTTAACATCTCTGAAATTATGGACAAATGGGGAATTGGCTCCTTAGATCTTTCAGTATGTGATAAAAGTCAGAATCTACATCCTACAGGATTAGATGGTAAATTCAGAGAATAAGGAAAAGACAAGCAGCGAGTGGCCCTTCATCCTGAGTAATGCTCTGACAGGTCAAGACATTCAAAGTTGGAAATAAGAAACTAGAAGATCCACATGTCTTTCCACATGACAGGAGAAACTGAACTTTATGAAACAATTTTGGGTGGATGGGTAAGTCCCTGGATGACACTTGTTAAGGTGATTTGAAGAATCTGTGACCTTTCAATTTTTGAGTAAGAGCTACTCCATATTTTTAGATTCCACTTATGAGTGAGGGACCTGTCCACTCAATCTCCTTCAGGGTCATACATGTTCTCATTAGGGGAACAGTCCTAATGACATTGTGTTTTTACCAGATTCCCTTTTCTGTTCATCCCTATGCAAACCTTGTGTTACTGTGTGCTTTGAAAAGAAATCTATGAAAATACTGTGGTCATTGTCTGACATTAGAGCAATGTGTAAGCAAATTTTAGAAGAAGAAAAATTAGCTGTAAAGGTACAGTGAAAAAGTCTGTAAACTGTAAATCTCCAAAAATCATGAAACAGACTTTTAAAGATTTTATAGTCTGGAATATTACTATTAAAAAATTATAACTGAAAGTTACAAGGAGCAATGATAGCTTTCTCTAGTTAGTGTGAGAGGTAATTTTATCTTCCTTGTTCTTTATATTTGTGTCTTCTCACAAAGAAACTAAATTATACGATGGATGGTGAAGTTGAAAATTAAGTCTTCAGCATTCTGACAATCTTGATTGTTGGGCCAACCCTTTCATACTCTCATTTAAAACCAACTTATTAATATTCGGATGTAAATTAAAAAACAAAACACTAAGCATATTCAAAGAATACTGCTCAAGGTCATAAAACTTTGGGTATTGTATTTAATAAATGGAACAGAGCACACTCCTAAGACCATGTGAATCAGGATGAGACTCCAGGTACATGTTCTTCAGGATGTTAGGATTGTATGGTTCAGTGCTTCTCAATCTGTGGATCATGACCCCTTTTCGGGGGAGGCAGGGAGGAGGTCAAACAACCCTTTCACAGGAGTCACATATTAGACATTCTGCAAATCAGATATTTATATTATAATTCATAACAGCAAAACATACAGTTATGAAATAGCAATGAAAATAATTTTATGGTTGGAGTTCACTACAACATGAGGAACTGTATTAAAAGATCACACAGCATTAGAAAGGTTGAGAACTACTGGCATATTTAGTTAAATGATTGTAAACTAAAATAGTTAAAGAAAAATTTGTTGGCCTTATTTATACTTATAAAGTTCAAGCACAATGATACAATCTCTTTCAAAAAATATTCTCTTTGATGGTAAATTTTATTTCTATAGAAAAATGATCAGCATACCCAGTAGCAACTCAAAAAGAAGACACCATTAACTATAAGGTAAAAAATTAACCCAGACTATTAGGGTCCAGCCCCTCGATAACCCTCTTCCAGGATCCGTGGAAGAATCTACAACCAGCTAATAATCTAATCTTTGATGACATTAAATGAATCTATGTACACGAAATTCTTCAGTTCATTCACTTTATTTTTCTGAGTCTGTTCTCTCTCTACACAGCTTCTTTTCTACTCTCATAAATTGCTCCTTTCTTGCCTGATACTCTCTACTTCTTTCTGCTGTTCCCTCTAAGTGCTATCTTAACTCCTTCATCTTAGTTCTGCCCCATCTTGGTCTTTCTCATCTCACTCTTACTCACCTAGTTCTTCCCCATCTGGCTTTCCCTCATCTTCAGTCTCGTCCTTCCAATTCTCTCTTCTAGTCCTCCAATCTAGTTCTTCTCCAACCTAGTTTTCTCAAGTCTCTGAGGCTTACAGATATATATCCATGCAATAGCAATGCTGTGGCTAAGGCAAGGTCACCAGGCTTGAATTCCCTCAGGGTCAAAAAGAAGGGCAATATGATCCACACAAAAGAGCAGTAATTGTCAGCTCTCATTTGTAACCCAAAAGGGAATGAATATCTGAGGGCTAAATTCTGTTAATATCTAAGCAAAGAGGGTTTATGTGCTCAAACTATATTCTTAGAAGAAATTACTTAAAATGTTAAGAACCTATAGGACCTATAAGTCACTAGGTCATGGGAGAAAATAAAACTGCCTTTGTTTTTCCTTTGGTCCCCTTATCTGTCCAAGCTATCTCAGCTCCTGCCATTTTCTGTTAGGATGGAGGAGTGCACTCGGTGGCTAGGCAATTTCTGTCAAAGCTAGATGCACCTGGTTATTGTTAAAAGGGAGATCTAAAACTAGAGATAAGATTTCGAAAAGGAGAAAGTTAGGCTTACTTAGCATATCTGCCAGGCCTTCTCAAACAGATAGTCTGGATGCTTAAATCTGTTCTTAGAGAGTCTGTGAGGTATCTCAAATAAGATACTTTCGTCCATCCAGGGATGCTCCTGGTCAGATGTTGCTAATGACAATAATTACAGAAAGGCCTGAAATTAAGGATTTTGACTGTGTCTATTGTTAGCACAGTTTGAGAAAGTTATACAAATACTTTAATTGTATAGGAGAAATTGTGCCCAATGAATGATGAAAAAGCTACAATAGCACATGAGAAATTCATAGCAGGAATGGTTAATAATCAAAAGCTAATATCACTAAGACTCCTTGAGCCTTAGCTTTATCCTCTGGAAGAGTTCAGTTTTGTCATAATCAGCTGAATTCCTACTTCATATATTTTTTGTGGCCTACAACAGAAAATAGAACTGCAAAGTAAATAGGGAATGAAGTTCCCTATACAAACAGTGACCACTGTCATCAACAGAAGGATGATATTTACAAATAAACTATCAAGAATGACTTACTGGTCAGTGTATAATGTTAAAACACGGGGAATTATTGATTATGAGATATGTTTTTTAGCAGTTGCTAGTTAGCATCATTATTCCATTTGTTGATTTTACATTCTTTATTTTGTTTTGCATTTTGTTTGGCTTTGTTTGGGCAGATATATTTTAATTCTGTATAATTTAATAGAGAAATTATACTAGGCTAGTATAAAAATAAAAAATGACTTCAATTTTAGTTTTCTTTCCCTGACAGAAAAACAAAATATAAAAAAAAAATAGTCAGAGGAAACTTCCCTGGTAACTGAGGCACAATTTTTGTGCCTCTGTTTCTAAAGGAAAATTCAGTATCTATCACATAAACATATCTCATTCCAATTCTCAAACATTCAGCAGGACACACAGGAAAATGTTCTCCCAGTCCCACTGAGGTTCTTCTCTGTTGTTTCCAGGATCAGTTGCCAAGTTAGAGAGGTAGCTAAATTACCATAGACTGGTTCACAACAGTCATGTGTTTCATGCTTCCTTTCACAAACCACCAAATGTCCCAAAGATCTGTGTTTGATGCTTCAAAAATCACACCATATTGAGGTCTAGATTGAATTTCAAATGAGAATTTGACACAAATATGTGTTAGCATGTCACATGACGCTAATACTTCCTACTGAAAATATATCAACATTTCCAATACATGAGCACCTACAAAAGTAGTATTGCCTACACCCATCCTAAACTTAAAAGAAGGGAATTAACATGCCTTTTACATGCTGTACAGAAAATTATCCAAGATCAGTCAGACATCAAAGTTTAATAGCAGTTAGGGAACAACTTTTCCTCTTAGTTAGTAGGTTTGCAGGTAGCATCCACTCTCTGGCTTGTGTGCACTTCAGAAATAGTTATTACTTGTACCTGTTTCCTCAAATCTAAAATGGATATGAAAATAACAACTACATCATTGTTAGCTGTATGAAGGGAGCAGCAGCCATTGTTTCAGGAAAGAGGCATAATTGCCTTCGAGAATGAGGTTTATTAGGAGAAAGGGTCTTAAAATTATAAAGGAAACAGCACATTACACTGAGACAGCATACCTGGGCCTTAACATAAAAAAGAGGGATTTTTCTTTACAACTAAAGAAGAACTTCACTAAGAATGAGAGCTTAAAGCAAGAAGAAGTGAGAGAGAGTAGAGTAGCATCATGGAAAACATAACTGTGGCAAGGAGTACATATAGCTAGGAAGGCAGAGGAGCCATCAAAGAAATCCCACAAAGGCCAACAGTTGATTTTCATAAGTTTGTGAGGTTTATGGGAAGTTTTACACCACAGGATAGAGTCTCTATACATAACAAAGAATGGAGGACGAAGGTACTCCTTAGGGCCATAAATCAGCAGCTGGAAAAGTACAATGTAACACAGGCTTCTAAACTCTCTGTTCCAGGGATAAAGTTGGAGGGAGTATGATCTGATTTCTTCAGGCCATAGGAGTGACAAATGACATTTAAGAAAATATTTTATTTTTAATTCTTTGAGAATTTCATACATTGCATTTTCATGATACTCATCTTTTCACTCCTCCCAGATTCATCCCCATTTTTCTACTCTTTCAAATCTTGGCTTTTTTTGTAATAAGCCAACAGGCCATTTTGTTCTGCACATATGCTTCATAGAGGACTATCTACTGGAGCCTGGTCAACCTAGTAGAAGCCACACCCTTAAAGGAATTCTATTCTCCTTCCTTCAGTGGCCACTACCAGTCTATTGCTCTTCATTTGGGGATAGCAACTTGTGAACTCCTCTCTGATCCATGCTAGAATATTGGCTGGTTTAATCTTGTTCAGGTCTTATGCAACCACAGCTGCTGTGAGTTCATGAGTGCTTTGGTCCTGGCATTCTAAGGAGACACTGCTTCAGTCAATTCTTCCTGGCCTCTAGTCTTCAGTCTTTGCATCTCTTTTTTCTGACATGGTCCCTGAGACTTAGCTCTCTCTCTCTCTCTCTCTCTCTCTCTCTCTCTGTGAGTCTATGTGTGTCTCTGTTTCTTTCTTTGTCTTTCTCTCTCTCTCTCTCTCTCTCTCTCTCTCTCTCTCTCTCTCTCTCTCTCTGTGTGTGTGTGTGTGTGTGTGTGTGTGTGTGTGTGTGTGTGAGAGAGAGAGAGAGAGAGAGAGAGAGAGAGAGAGAGAGAGAGAGAGAGAGAGAGAGAGAGGGAATGAATATGTCTGAGTATGATAGCCATGTCCAATTTCTGGCTGAATACTCCTCTGACATTTATTCTCCACATTTAATGGTTGTAAATTTCTGCATTAACAGTTGCCTCTCCTAAAAAGAAACTTCCCTTGTAAGGTCTGAAGGCTATGACTATGAAGACAAATTTAGACCAGGTGGTGGTGGTGCACCCCTTTAATCCCAGCACTCGGGAGGCAGAGGCAAGAGGATCTCTATGAGTACGAGGCCAGCCTGGTCTGAAGAGTGAGTTCCAGAACAAGCTCCAAAGCTACACAGAGAAACCCTGTCTCAAAAAAATCTAAAAAAAAAAAAAAAAGAAAGAAAGAAAGAAAGAAAAGAAAGACTGTCGCGTCCGCCTTGACCAGCAAGGAATACGCAACACCAGGCTCTTCTCCAAGCAGTTTATTCAGGAACCTTGAACAATCTTCTGACCCCGGGGAAAGCCATCTTCTGACTCTGACTCTGGGGAAAGCCAGCCCATGCCCTTTTTAGCCACTGGGCAACCAACCCCGTAGTGCCACGTGGATAATGCCAATAGGGTCAGACATATGCAAGCAAGCCAGATTAGGTCCAGGTGCACGGAAGCAAGCCAGATCCTAGCCTTAGCCAAATAAGGAGTTGTTTATCCCAGAGAACACCTGCCATCGGGAAGACAGAAGCTGGACGCTGGCGCCATCTTTGAGGCGCGGCCGTGCACGGCTCTCTACAAAAGACAAATTTAGAAGGCAGTTGGAAACTATCTATTTAGCAAAATAATAGTAGGTTTATTCCTGATGCTTGAGAACTTCCTTATCATGGATTGTTGTCCAGATCTACAGCACCAGGTATGTTTCCTTCTTTGTGAGAAATCTTAAATGCAATTAAAAAAAAATCCAATTGGTTACAGCCATAATGTTCTTGTCACTGTTACACCTATAGGCATATCTTGCCACACTATTTGTTATATCACAATTCACAGGGTCCACATCTGAGTAAGACTATCATTGACTTTTATCTTTGAGCTGCAGCTGGAAGGTTTCTTGAGTCCTGCCCCACGAACTCACAGCCAATTATAAAATAATCATTCAGAGACTTATATTAATTATAATTGCTTGGCCATTAGCTCAAGCTTATTACTGACTAGCTCTTACACTTAAATTAACCCATAATTCTTATCTATGTTTAGCCAGGTGGCTTAGTACCTTTCCTCAGTTCTGCCTTGTCATCTTGCTTCCTCTGTGTCTAGCTGGTAACTCCTCACTCTGTGCTTCTTCCCAGAATTCTCCTCGTCTGCTTGCCCTGCCTATACTTCCTTCCTTGCTACTGGCCAAATAGCATTTTATTTATCAACCAATTAGAGCAACACATATTCACAGCATTCATAACAACATTCGACAGCATCAAGCTCTTTATATAGCACCATCCAGAACTATGAATGCTAGTCATGAGGGAGTAAGGCTCCTCCTGGTCAATAACAATTTGATTTTCCTATCTTCTATTACCAATGTGTATGGTGCCTTTAGCAATAGGGTCTTGCCATCAACTTCTGGTGGACAGCTAAAAACAATGGCAATAACATGCATTGGTTTAGGGTAAAAAGTGTCTTAAATGGATAGTCCCTCACAAGTTGTTTTAAGGATACATTAGCTCTTACATGAAAAGGGCTTTCTGGAGTGTCTGGCATAAAGTAAGTGGTAAAAGGTCATTTGTCACTATTGATTATTAAAACCTTTATCACCATCTTTATAATTACTATTACCATCATTACCAATGGTTTTTTCTTTATTTTATTTTATTTTTGGTTTTTGCGAGACAGGGTTTCTCTGTGAAGCTTTGTGCCTTTCCTGGAACTCACTCTGTGGCTCAGGCTGGCCTCAAACTCACAGAGATCCACCTGCCTCTGCTTCCCAAGTGCTGGGGTTAAAAGGTTGTGCCACCACTGCCCGGCCATCATTACTATTATTAATAGCATCTTCTTCATCACCATTATCACTCCTAAAACAGAAAACCTGCTTATCACAGAGTAGATGAACCAACATATCCAAAGAAATAGTGTGTCTGAAGTTGAAAAGATAAAAGTGACTGGCTTACACTTGTATGTTTCCAGGAAAAGGACTTATCATAGGAACGGAAACAAATATAGGAAGTATACAAAGTTCAGATAGTAACAATTGTTGTTGGTTATTTTTGCTCTTTTGGGGGGACCCACAACCCAGCTCCCAAATAAATCACACGTGGAGGCTTATTCTTAATTATAAATGTCCAGCCTTGGCTTGGCTTGTTTCCAATCAGCTTTCCTTAACTTAAATTATCCCATTTATCTTTGGCCTTTTATCTTTCTCTATTCCAGTATACCTTTCTTTATTTCTTACACCATGGCTTACTGTGTAGCTGGGTAGCTGGACCCTTGAGCTCTTCTCCTTCTCTCTCATTCTTTCTTTCCCCTCTCCCAGATTTCTCCTTCTATTTCTTATCTCTGCCTGCCAGCCCCACCTATCCTTTCTCCTGACTTGCCATTGGCTGTTCAGATCTTTATTAGACCATCAGGTGTTTTAGACAGGCAAAGTAACACAGCTTCACAGAGTTCCAAATGCAACATAAACAATTAATACACCTTAAAATAATATTCCCCAACAAACAACTTTAGAGTTTTCCTGAGTCACTATATTTATACCTATCTCCCAAATCCCTTAGCATCACATAGTTTCACATATGAACCAAGAGGATGTCAGTTTGATAGCCCTATTGTCCTACCTCTTAATGTGAATCTACTCATTCAGACACAAATATAGACAAGTGCAGGATCAATAATCAACATGTAATGATCCAAATCACATGAATATTTCATATCTTGATGCAGAGAGGACTGACACTTTAGTAAATAATTCCAAGACACTTGTGTATTTACATAGGTCAAAGTTTACATTTCTGTCTCACAGCTTGCATGAAAGCAAATATCAAGTAATTTGCAAAAATTAAGGAATATTGTCCTGAAATGGGGAGAGGGGAATATTTTTCAGATTACAGGGTAGGGGAAATATTGAATAATATACTCAAAGTAGTAAATCCTGGTGGAAAAAATAATCCTACCCCTATCAGGCTTGTTCTCAGGTTTTAGGTAGCTAAGAATTTTTCCTTATTCTGAATCTTGGAAAATTCAGCCAATTACATGGAAATTGCAATGAGTTACAGGACTTCTTGCTCATTTTCAGTGCACACAGTAGTTCAGTCAGTTTTTCAGTGAATAAATGGAAAATGTTTCCAATGATCTAGGAAGTAGAATATATGTCCTACACTTGGCATTTAAATACTTTGAATTTCATCATAAAATGTGGGAAATGATTTATTCTAATCTTCTTTAAAACTATTACTTATATTCAAATACTTTTGAATCTTTCAAGCACAATGCAAATACCAATTATTAATAATACTGAGTCAGTTGTACACTAATGAGGTAGAACCCTCAGGCATGCACTAGAAATGTGGTAATAGAAAATTTTACTTTAGTGTGTGTTGTCTGTACATTTTAACAACAAT
Organism: Peromyscus californicus insignis; assembly: GCF_007827085.1. NCBI lineage: Eukaryota > Metazoa > Chordata > Mammalia > Rodentia > Cricetidae > Peromyscus > Peromyscus californicus. The sequence goes on from NW_026294573.1 coordinate 79,524,914, forward strand.
GCAAAATCTTGATTTAGCAAATAAATAGTTTTTCTTCTGCATTTTGTTCGACTAGAGTAGACCAGGGAAGTTAGTCACTTGACAGATACGCACTTTTTCTGGATAAAGTGTAAGCACAATGATTATTCATATTAGGTCTTAGATTTTGGAGAAAAACTGAACAGCCCAAGAGCAGTTTCTAAAAGCCTTGACTGAAAGGAGCTGCAATTTTTCTCAAATGCATTTACTTTCTTCTAAGATATTCAAAGTAGTTTGGGGCATACATTGCTGTATGCATCTGAATGAGATAAATTGCTCTTATAAGCAAATGATTCTCCAATGCAGTTAGATGAACAGTCACATAGCATGGGGGCATATATATGTGTATACACACAAAGACTACAGCTCTGTCTGAACAAGCAAACAACAGTAGCAAGTACTTGTATATTCAGCAAATGATTATCAAGATGCATTCCATTTTTGTTGATATCACTGATGTATTTTAAATAGAACTCCTAAGCATGCTTGAATGATAATTTACAGATGCTGAGACTGAAGGAAAAGAGAGTGGGGCTATGAAGAGAGGGTCTGGTGAACTAAATGTGGGTAGTAAGAAACAAGTTAGACTATATCAAGTGCATATTAAATTCAGATGTCTTACTAGTTTGTATTATCTTTAAAGTGTTCTAAGTCTATATGTTGAGGCAAAGAAACCAAAATACAGTGTTCTTGATGGTACCTGAAGTTATATGACAAGGTGTATGAAGCCTGATTACTGACAATTCTGGTGTCAAATGTTTAATATTATAGCTGACAGACACTGACAGCTTTACCCCTTTCTTCATCTTTTATAATATGATCCCACTTTTGCTCAGAGAATCCATGTCCAGGGAAAATGTTTATTTGTCCAGAATTCTTTGCAGCTAAGAGTGGGCATGTGACTGATACTGATCAGTGAGATGGAAATGGAAGTTTCTGTGCAGAATGAGCTTACCATCTTGAAAAAGAAAACACTTTTTCAAGAAGTGTTGAAAGGACCTGGGGCCATTGATGGCTTCTCAAACATTGACCTCATCTCTGTATTACACCTTCTGATTATGCTTAATGTAAAAACAGATAACATTTTATTTAAAATACCTTACTTGAATTTCTCTTATATGCAAACCTATCAAAATATAGTAGCCAGAGTGGCCATTACAAGCAGTTGTTATGGGACTTCTCCAAGAAACATCCTAAGTAAAGAGAACACCAATAGGCCAAAGAGAGGATTACATCAAAGTCTGGGGACCTAATAAGTTTACTGGAGATATTACAACAGCATGTGTGACTTAAAGGAAACCCCTGGGAGACTTACCAGCCTCTGTGCTATTGAAGAATCCTTGGCTAGACATAACTACTTAAGTATCATCAGAGAGTGGAGGGATCTTTAGAGGTCTCTCAAACCTTGTGAGCCTCACTGCTCTGTCCATGGGAGAATATTCATAGGACTGATCTGGTGAGGGTCATCTGCAGGTAGTCACAGCTTCCCTGATTCAAAATGGCACCAATCACATCCAACATAGAGAAAGGACCTACATGACAAGGGTTGCTGGTATTTTACAGTGTGGTGCTTTCATGGGAAAGATCAGTTTGGATCATACTGTGCTAAATTATTCAGAGTATTTTCCAATTGTCTTTCAACCTTAATGGCTTCAAGGAAGAAAATTCAGACTTAGTTTTTGGTGTTGTAAACAACTCTAAAACTTAGCTTTCCTCTTTGTGAAACACTAAGATAAACTTTAGGCTCATAGTTTGTGTCCAACATAATTATCTAGTCAAACTTTAATAGTGTGTCTTATTTCTACTAAGTCTGCTTTGTATTAATCTTCTCACTATTGAGGATGACAGTTTTTCAGATATCTTTTAATGGTTTCATATAAGATGAATAAAGTGTGAATTGCTTTAAAGAAAAGTATTAAGCACAAGCAAAATGGTACAGAATGATACCATTTCAAAAAGAATAATAGCATATAGAGACTAGATTTCTTTGTTCTGGGTGTACTAAATTGCATTCAATATCAGTAATTATAGATTAACTAATAGGTTGGGGATATGTTCAGATTTCTATTTTAAAGAAGCCTGAACAGAGTTTAGCCTATTGGCAAAATGTCTTTAGCACTAAGTATTCATACAGTTTTGACAACCTGTGTACAGATACCTTCACCTCACACTTCACTTGTGATCAAAACACTGTAGGACTGGTTGTATTGTCTCTGCCTCAGGCACCAATGTCTCAGGCCATATCTCATACTCTCAAATTCTATGAATTATTCCAAATAGTATTCATCAACATTTCTATATCTTCAATCACTGTAGAGAAAGGTTGAACAAAATTCTCTTAAGCTAAAATTGAAGTTCTATGCACTAGGATCATTGACTCAGTAGTTTGAAAGTTACTAAAATTGATAACAAATACTATCATGACAGAATTCTCTTGCTCTTTGCCTCTCTTTGTTTTCAGAAGCAAATATAGTTGCTCACACAAACAATATTTGTTGTTATGAATTACCAGGTTGGAGGAATTTAGTTAGAATATCCATTATTAGGTACATATTACTATGAAAAAATAAATCATAATAAAATGCTAAACTGTTTAGTGTATTTGAAAAACAAGGCTCTGTTATCATGGAAAAGAACACATAACATGGTAAACCACAGACTCTGACTTTTGAGTTTTACCTTTCTCTCCCACAATCACTACAGTGTTCACACAATCATCACAAGAAGCTTCTTACTACAGTTGATGAAACTAAAAATTTTCCCAGAAAGAAAAAGAGTTTTGGTTAATTTTATTACAAAATGTTTTCTTTTTACATAAGTTATGTGCTCTCTGTTCCTGGTAATTGTAGTCATTCAGCCTTAAGGAAAAAGAAAAAAGTTCTAATTGGTTAACAGACCAAAAAGTAAAAAAAAAAAAAAAAGTCCATAGTGAAGCCACAGTCATGGAAGAATGATGCATTTTGGTAGAAGAAAAAATATAAAACATTAAAACAAAGGTAATTGATCTGAAGATATAGCTCAGAAGCTAAGTACTCCTTGCCTTTGCAGAGAACCTAGGTTCAATCCTCAGCACCCACATAACAACTGTCTGTAACTCCAGTTTCCAGGGACCCAATTCCCTCTTCTGGTTTCTGAAGGCATGTGGCACACATGCACATACTTTATGTAGGCAAGGCACTTTTACACATTAAATAAAAATAAATAAATGTTTTTTTAAAAAAGATGAAGATAAGAGACTCTTGGTGCTGAGACTGCCTGATCCTACTATGACATCATAAGGCCATACTTACAAATGGTTAGCAAGTCAACATAGCTAAGACAGAGGCCAAGGTCCCAGGAAAAACTGGGGCAATTCCAGTCCTGAAAAGACTGATGTAACATGGTGATGTTGAGGGCTAGAAAATTTCTCAAGAGTATATCTTATTATAAAATATGCATGTGCCTTTGTGTCTGTCTGTCTTGTGTGTACATAGGTATGCATTGGTTTTCTACCAAGCTCTCATGATGCACATGTCTCCATTGCCACCAACATTGGGGTTACAGGTTACATTTCTCACTTTTTTATGTGGATTATCAAAATTCAATCCCAAATTTCATGCTTGCATTTACCTCTTGCCCTCAGAACCATCTCCTCAGTCCTTAAATATTATTATATTTATCTATTTCAGTGAGAAATATGTAATAAGAGCAACAGGCTGTAGAATGCCACACAGTCACCATAGGTCACTGAATGTTAAATTTTAGCGTAATTGGGGGAAGTAGGTACTGAGATCTACATTGATCCCCACCATTTTAGTTAATCTAATATGTTCTGGAAAATACTATATTTGGACAGTTCCAGATCAGTTCAATTCAGCATGAATTCATCTCTTCCCCATTACCTTTAGGGTTACATCAAAGGGAAAGATCCACTGAAAAACTCAGAAATTGCTCACACACCTATTTAGGAAATAGAAAATAAACATACTGGTAAATGGTGATTACTGTGCCAGAAAAAGGCAGCTTAGGAAAAGTACCACTAAATATGGAGAAAAGAAGGAAGCCACCCAGGCAGTCTCCTGCAGCAGCAAACAGCAGCAACTACGAGAATGAGTTTTAGACTGGAACCAGCTTGTCCTTTTCCAACCAGGCTTGGAGCTACTCTTACTCAGGACTGTCTAAAATCAAGGCACGACTAGAGTGCTGATTCTTCTGTACATAATACTCACTGTCTGCTCAGTGATAATACTGCCCAGCTGCACATGAAACTATAAAGCAAAGGGATTCACTTCGCATTTAGATCAGTGTTCTTGTGGCGCATGGGTGGGTTTGAAGAGTGACATGATATATGTAAATAGTTGGGATCAGTGAGGTGTTAACCTTCATCCTACATCTAAGAGTCATTTCTGAGGAAATGTGCTACTGTCAATTCTTGGGATGCAGAGACAGTTTTAAATATTTCAGCAATGAGTGACACTGTCTTCAGAGAAATGAACAGTTCTGATGTTGAGACCACATGTCGCTGTGTTTGCTTAGAAGCTGAGCTGATGACAGGCTCCAGATTACATTCAGGAGGAAATAAGAATATCTGAAAGATGTTTCTTACTATTGTTATTGTTAACGCTGGAATAGACATTGGTTTCTGACATGAATTTTCTGTTTGCACTCTTGGTGGAGAGGCAGCACTCTGGAGTTTAATTGAGTCTGTTGACACTAATCAAATATATTTTGAAACTAATTCATAATATAATGTCTACAAATACTACAGCTGGAAAGGAAATACTTTCTTATCATCTGAGGATATCCATCCTGGTATTCACATAGGCTCTATTATTCCTCTTGACATAGAATAAGCAATTTTAAAAATTCATAAAATAAAGTTTAATCATTCTTGAAATTTAGTGTTATACACTGAGAAACATCATCAGTGAATTCTATCTTTCTGGTATGTCAATTTTTGGTGTTGTTATTTTGATTTGTTTATTTTATTTTGGCCCCAAAGTTTCTCTCAAAAGAAAGTGAACAACTTAGAGACATCCAGGGAACTTCTGCCTGGGTGCCTTCACCCAGACTGCATATTTCTGGAGAAAACACTAGAAAGTGGAGCTTCCCTGCAGATCACACTGTTTACTATTGCAGGTTTTTTACCTACTCTGTCCAAGGCTACCATGCACCAAATTCTCAAGCTCAAAAGCATGAAAATAAAGACTTAAGTAACCTAAATTGAGGCAAAAAAATCCACAATACACCTGTTTTCAAAGGAAATTAACAACATAGATTGAACGTGTGCTGAAATATGTAGAGTACAAAGTAAGATACACACACTCTAAGGTATAAAGTTGACTCCAGAAACAGACTGCTTTGTGGATTCAATAGGAGTGAATTATGAAAAAATAACATAAGTGAAATAGAATTTAAGATGTAAAGCTGGTTAAAAAAATGAGTATTAAGCCGGGCGGTGGTGGCGCACGCCTTTAATCCCAGCACTCGGGAGGCAGAGCCAGGCGGATCTCTGTGAGTTCGAGGCCAGCCTGGTCTCCAAAGCGAGTTCCAGGAAAGGCGCAAAGCTACACAGAGAAACCCTGTCTCGAAAAACCAAAAAAAAAAAAAAAAAGAGTATTAAAATCTGTGCTTAAAATAGTGTTGAAGAGATCATTGATCTTTGCTCCATTGAAGATATAATTTATCAGGTATTGTGAATTAACCCATCTAAAACTCCTGCATGTATTGCTTTTCAATCTCTAACTCAATTGGTACAGTTTACTCTGAGGAAATCATAAAGATCCTTTCAATCCATTGTCATTCTCAGAATATGAAGATATTTCACATAGCCAAATCTATTTTAGGTGCAGTTTCATCATGCCATGTAAAGCTGCTTATGGGCAAATGGAAGCCCAGTGTGTTTATTCATCCCTACTCATTTCTCAAAAGTTTTTTTTTTAAATTGAAATACAGTTTTTTTCCTACAATATATCTTGACTAAGGTTTCCACTCCATCTATTCCTCCCAGTTCCTCACTACCTCCTGTCCCATCCGGATCCACCCCTTCTAGTCTCTCATTAGAAAACAAACAGACATCTAAGGAATAATGATAAAATTCAGGAAACTATAATAAGATAAAAACAATCACATCAGAATAGGACAAAACAAACAGAAGGGAAAGAGCCCAGGAAAAAGCACAACAGAGGTTCAGCTTAAGGCCCCGCAGCCTGAGGGGATTCCATTCCCTCAGGCACCAACTCTTTCAAAGCTACTAAGGGAAACTTTATCTAGATCTCTATCCCTCTAAAAAACTCGTGATTCAAAGGTGGAAATGGAATTCTGCTCCCTCAGAGAGACTGAATAGCAAGTAACTATCCAAGACCCAGTGTCTGCTCTAGGACCCCATCTTGTGCAGACTTATGTAAGCCCTGACCATGCTGCCTCAGTTTCTGTGTTTAGAAAGCCTTGTTTCATTGGTGTCCTCCATCCTCTCTTGCTCTTATCCTCTTATCACTTCTTATTCCACAGGGTTATCTGAGCCCTAAGTGAGGGATTTGATGGAAACATCCCACTGAAGGCTGAGTTTCCCAAGGTCTTTTACTCTGCAAAATGTCTAGCTGTGGGTATCTATCTTTGCTCCCATCTGCTGCAGGAGGAAAGTTTTCTAAAGAGAGTTGAGTAAGGCACTGATCTGAGTAATTCCAAATGTAATTAGGAGGTATTTTATTGCTATGCTCATTTAGTAGAACAGTAGTATTTGGTTTTACCCTAGGTCCCTTGACTCTCTGGGTTTTCTGTTTTTGTTTTTGTTTTTGTTTTTGTTTTGTTTTGTTTTTTGTCACACAAGCAGCATTGGGTATGGGTTCCATCTCACGGATTGGGCCTTAAATCAAATTAGATATTGGTTGACTGCTCCCGCTAACTTTGTGCCACCATTTCACTAGGATAGCTTGCAAGCAGGACACCATTGTAGATCAACGTGTTTATAGCTGAGTCGGTGTTTATGTTTCTGTTTTGGTAGCATTCAGAATACCTCCTGGTACCAAGAACAATAGCCTATACTGATGATGGCTCTAGAAAGGCACCAGCTTGACTTCTCCATGTTCAATGACTTGTATAGGTATTCTCTTCAGTAATAGGGCCTTGATGTCAGTTTATGGACAGCAAGCTATAATCTTGGCAAAATCCTGGTTTGTTTGGGGGTTTCCATTGGACCCTTTCGGCCAACACACAGCTGTAAACCATTCTTGGTACTGGAAGCTTCATTTAGTAACAAGAGATGTCTAGTTGGGGCTCTGTCTCCCACGTTAATCAGCCTATTTCATTTAGATCACCTTCATTTTGTATGTAATTTAGGAGGCTTCTACTGTATTTGGTTTCCATCCTAACTCTCAAATGGCCCTTAATTTTAGCTTTCTCTCCTCACAGTTATTCCCTCACCCCCTCTTCCTCCCCTCTCCCTGCTTGATTGTCCCATTCCAGTACATATCAATCCATCTATAATTATTTGTTCTACTTCCCTTTCCTAGGAGATCTATCCATCCACTAGTTCCTTAATCTGTACCTAATCTCCATTTTTCTATGGATTGTAGCTTGCTTATATTTGATTCAACAGCTAACATAAATGACTATATACCATATTTGTCTTTCTAGGTCTGGGTTACTTCCATCAGGATGATTCTTTCTAGTTCCATCCTTTCACCTGAAGATTTCATTTTCTTAAACATTTAAATAATATTTAATTGTGTAAATGTACCAATTTTTCTTTATCTGTTCATCTGTTGAGGGACATCTAGGTTGCTCCAAATTTTGGGCTATAATGAATAGAGCAGCACTGAACAGGGTTGATCAAGTGTTTCTGTATTAGGATGAAGCATCCTTTGGGTATGAGTCCAAAATAGTATAGCTGGATCTTCAGGTAGATTGATTCCCATCTTTCTGAGGAACCACCACACTTATTTCTATAGTGGCTGAACAAGTTTGTAGTCCCATCAGCAATAAATGACTGTTTGCATTACTGCACATCCTTACCAGTTATAAGATATCATTTGTTTGATTGATCATAGCCATTCTGAAAGGTAGAAGATTAAACCTCATAGTAGTTTTGATTTTTATTTTTCTGAAGACCAAGGATTTTGAATATTTCTTTAAGTGTTTCTTAGCCATTTGAGAAATGCCTGTTTAGGTCTGTACCTCTTTTTTAATTGGGTTATTTTGTTTTCTTAATATCCAGTTTTGTGAGTTCTTAATAATTTTCAGATATTAGCCCTCTATTAGATGTGTGGTTGGTAAAAATATTCTCTTATTCTATAGGTTGTTGCTTTGTCTTAATGACAATGTCCTTTTCCTTGCAGAAGCTTTTCAGTTTTGAGAGGTCCCATTTATTAATTGTTAATCTTAGTGTCTGTGCTTAAAATCTAGTATAATTCTGTGCTAACACCATCTGGCCCTGATTTTTTTTTTTGTTTTTTTGGGGGGGGTTGCAAGACTTTAATTACTGCTTCTATGTAGCTAAAAGTTTTCCTGTGTCCCACCTGGTCCACAGCTGCTCAGACCCAAGTAAACACACAGAGGCTCATATTAATTAAAACTGCTTGGCCATTAGCTCAGGCTAACTACTGACTAGCTTTTATACTTAAATTCAGCCCATTTCTGTTAATCTATATGTCACCATGTGTTCTATGGCTTTACCTGTGTACTATTACCCTGGATGGCAGGCTGGCATCTCCTGACTCAGCCTTTATCTTCCCAGAATTCTCCTTGTCTGCTTATCCCACCTATACTTCCTGCCTGGCTACTGGCCAATCATCATTTTATTTATCAACCAATCAGAGCAATATAGATTCACAGCATACAGAACATCCCACAGCACTTCTACATTACTGGGAGTTTAGGTCTGTTTAAATTGCTTTAACTGATTTTTCATTGGACTTCAGAAAATTATCCACTTTTATATTTTCCAAATTAGTGAAGTACAAGGGTTTTTTTAATATTTATTTCTAATTCTCTGAATTTCCTTCCTGTGTCTTGCTATGCCCCCTTGTAATCTTTAGTTTTGTTAATTTGGATCTCTGTTCCATATTTTTCAGTTAATTTGGCTAACAGATTGTCAATCTTATTGACTTACTCAAAGAACAAACTCTTAGTTTCATTTATTATTTGTATTGTGTTGTTTATTTGTTTCTATATTATTGATTTTATTCCTGAGTTTAATTATTTCTTGTTATCCATCTAATTTTAGTGTTATTTCTTTTTTATATTCTAGGTTTTTCAGGTGTGCCACTAAGTTACTAATATGATAGCCCTCATTTTTATGTAGACACTTAGTACTTCTTAGAACTGTCTTATTTTGTCCCCTGTTTGAATATGTTGTGTTTTCATTTTCATTCTATCCTAGAAAGTCTTTAATTTCTTATTTAATTTCTGTCTTGACCTATTTGCATTCAATAGAAAGTTGTTCAGTTTCCATGAGTTTGTAAGCTTTCTATCATTTCTGTTGTTCTTGATATCCAGCTTTAATCTGTGGTGGTTATATAGGATGCAAAGTGTTACTTCAATTTTCTTCTATCCTTCAAGACTTGATTTGTATCTGAGTATGTGATCAATTTTGGAAAAGTTGATATTGGAAGATGTGCTGAGAAGGTGTATTCATTTGTGTTTGGGTGAAATGTTCTGTAAATATCTATTAGGTCCATTTTGTTTATGATGTCAGTTGGCTCCAGTATTTCACTGTTTAAGTTTCTGTCTAGATGATCTGTTTATTGAAGAAAGTGGTGTAGAAAAGTCTCCCACCATCACTGTGTGGGGGTCAATACGTGATTTATGCTGTAGTAGTGTTTCTTTTATGAACCTGAGTCCCCTTGCACTTGATACATAGACGTTAAGAATTACAACATCCTCTGGGTGTATTTTTCTTTGATGAGTATAGAGTGACCTCTCCTATTTCTTCTGATTGGTTTTAGTTTGAAGTCAGTTTTGTTAGGTATTAAAATTGCTATACTTGCTTGCTTCTTAAGTCCACCTGCTTGGAATATCTTTTTTCCATCCTTTTACCCTGGGATGATGCCTCTCCTTGATGTTAGGGTGTGTTTCTTAGATGCAGCAGAAGGATAAATTCTGTTTTCACATCCATTCTGTTAGTCTGAGTATGTTATGAGGGAATTGAGACTATTTATGTTAAGAGTTGTCAATGAATAGTGTTTATTTATCCCTATTATTTTGTTGTTATTGCTGTTGTTGTGGTAGTGGTGGTAGTGGTGGGCTGTGTGTGTGTGTGTGAGTGTGTGAGTGTGTGTGTGTGTGTGTGTGTGTGTGTTCCCTCCCATTTTGATTTGCTAGTGTGGGACTATTTATTTCTTTTGTTTTCTTGTGTGTGGTTTTCTTCATAGCACCTTTTGTAGGTCTGCATGTGTAGATAAATACTGCTTAAACTATGTTTTATAATGGAATATCTTTTCTTATCCATCTACTGTGATTGTTGCTAGATATTGTAGTGTGGGATTATATCTGTGGTCTCTTAGAGTTTTGAGAATATCTGGTAGTCTCTTCTGGTTTTTAGTCTTCATTGAAAAGTCAAATATTATTTTAATAGGTCTTGCCTTTATATGTTACTTGGCATTTTTCCCTTGCAGCTTTTAATATTTTCTTTATTGTGTATGTTTAGCATTTTGATTATTATGTGATAAAGGTAGTTTCTTTTCAGATCCAGTCTAATTTTTGTTCTTGTACCTTCATAAGTACCTCCTGCTTCAGGTTAGGGAAATTTTCCTCAATGATTTTATTGAAAGTATTTTCTATGCCCCTGACCTTGATTACCCTACTTCCTCTATTTGTTTTTTTCATAGTGTCCCAGATTTTCTGGATGTTTTTTACCTTTATTTTTTTTCCTAGATGTTTTCTTTTTCTTTCCTTTTTTTTTAGATTGACTGACTGAGGTATCTATTTTTTTTTCTATATTGTCTTCAGTGCCTGAGATTTTCTCTTCCATCTCTTGTATTTTATTTGTGAGACTTGATCTGAGGTTCTTGTTCAAATTCCTCAAAGTTTCATTTTCAGATTTCTCCAAGTTTGGGTATCCCTTATTGATTCTATTTCTGCTCACAGATCTTGAACTTTTTCCTTGATTTAATTCCATTGCCTGTTTGTGATTTCTTTAAGGGATTTATTAATTTCCTCTTTAAGGACCTCTATGGAGTTTGTAAAGGCTATTTTAAGGTCTTTGTCTTATGTTCCATCTATGTTGCAATTTTCAGGGACTACTGTAGTAGGGTTGCTGAGCTCTGATAGAGACATATTTTCTTAGCTGCTATTGATTGTATTTCTTAACCTGGTATCTAAGCATCTGAGTTTGGGAAGATTGTAATTCTAGGTGCTATTATCTGATTTTGCTTTTGTTGGGTGAGAATTTTATTCCTTGGTTCCTGTTGTCTTCTCTGTTTCTTAGAAGGTCATAGTGGCTGTTTGTTACCCAGTAGAAAATTCTTCAGCTATCCTGCCAAGTGTGGCTACTAGGGGTTTTGCATAGAATGTGTTGCTCTGTATTGGCAGCTGATTCTTAGGAATTGGAGTGGGCTATAAGGGGGAGGGGATGGAGGGAAGCAGGGTGTTCCAGCAGTAAGCCCTGAGTATGGGGGTAAAGAGTGAAGAGAGAGACCACAACAGGTAATCTGCTACAGAACTGGGAATGGGACTGCAGGATTAAATATGGTGGAGAGGAGAGAATGAAGATCTAAAGCTCACTTACCTGCTTTACTGGCCTGCTTTCTTCTGTGGGAGGCTTGGCTGGTAGGTTCACAAGGAGTGCTTCCTGGAGTTGGGAGCTGGGATAAAGGGATAAGTTGGAAGAAGCAAGGTTGAAAGAGAACATTTGTGTGATCTGCTGAACATTGAGAGTAGAAAAGAAGTGGCTTGCTACAGAGTTGGATGTGAGATGGGAGGACGAGATTTGGAAGAGAGGAGTGAGAGATAAAGAAATGCAGTTAGCCTACTTGCTTTTATGACTCTCTAAAGGTTTTATGTACATGACATTTACATGAAAATATAACCTAAATTGAAAATGCCATTATTGATCCTCAGACAGGAAGAGAGGACAGTTTTGTATTTATCCTAAATCAGTCAAATAAAACACTACAAACATGACATCACAAGCTTTTGCAATCCAATAAAGGTGTCTTAATTAAGAATTATCTAGCCTTAATCTTTTAGTAATTGACCATAAAGACAGTGTGAATAAGTATGATATAAATTTAAAAGGACCAGAGCTTGACAGCTTTTATTCAGAACAGATACCTTTCTCTACTGTGGAATGATTCATCCCTAACACCAGTAAAACCAGTAAAAATGTAAAACCAGTAACCAGTAAAAAAGATATTTTCTGAGAACCAACCTGGGTCTGCCTAAGGGCCTTAGCAACAGCAGCTGAGACATGGTCTGGAGATGACCTGGACATGAGAGGCAGCCATGCCACACCAGCAGATGCATATTCATCAGACCTTTCCCCAGGGTGGGGTGGAGGGTATATAAGGGTTGCCTCTTCCTAAATAAACTGAGCTTGTTGTTTCAACATTCTCCCAGAGTCTGTGTGGTTTGACTCTGCACCTACTTGGCCTCCTCCCTCAAAGGGAAAAACAGCACAGGACCCTGCCACACTACCCTTTGCTCTCTCAAGATTCTTATTATGAAATCCTTACTAAGCAATTTTCCACAAACCTCAGAATTTTACTGTCTACAAATGCTGCTAAATCCTTTTATTTCTACCTTTATCATACCTATTTCCATGCTTTTTTCTTTTAGCCTTTTATTCATCTATTGCTTTCTTCAATTTTTAAGCTACTATAATATGACAGAACTACACAAATAAGGCCATCCACAAGAAGGCCATAGACCAGTTGATATGGTAGAGTCGCCTTGCTAATCATATTGCTTATTGTACCACCTATAGAGATTTTATGTGTCTTCCTAGGCTTAGCTTCTTCTTATTGTTCAGCTGTACAAAGCCCTGCCCAAGGATTTCAGCATGCACAGCAAGGCCACTGATGGATTCTCTATCTGGGGAAATATTACAATTTCCTCTCAAGTTTCCCCCCTCTGGTTTCAAGAAGTCAATATCTGCAAATTGCTTTTTCTAAATACCAGTCACTCAAATGATCTCTGTTCTTTCATTCATTTAATTATTCCCTGGGGTCAGAAAGGAGGTGTTAGTATAGAAAATGGGATCTGCTGCTTTATTGGCTTCCAGAAAGAAATAAACAGGCAAAGAATATGTTGATTGTAGAGAGTCACTGAAAAAGGCATGTGAGGAGCAGCTTCAATATGAAGTGTTTACTGAGTTAATTTTCCTCGTCACTGCATCTTCCAACCACCCAGCTGTAGTCATCATGACACCAGATAGGACAGCCCTTTGCATTCTGTCTGGGAGGATGCTCATTAAGCCCTGTCCCTGTCACTATTTGTATGCTGTGTTTAGAAGTGCCCAGAAAGCTGACATGGAGACTGGAGGCTTCTAGAGTAAGCCTTGAATGTCTGTGGCTCCCAAGCTCCATCAGCCATAGGCCCTTGTCAGACTTCTCTTGACTATGTAGACTACAGCCTTGAGAAAGTCACTTAAGATCTTGCCATTTTCTAATCCTCATCTCTATCCACACAGTAGTTCTTAGTTCCTGAAAAGTGATTATTTGTATCTTATATTTATTAAGTGAGACTTAATCATCCTGATAAACATTATCTGTATAGTCAAAAACTATTTTTGGGTCAGTAAAGGATATACCCTTCAGGGTATAATGTAAAATGAGAAACTATAGTAATGACAAAATACTTAAGACAAATGTAAACTTTCAGGATAGACTAATATTTTCACATTCCCTCAAACCATCTTTAAACATGTATAAGAACTTCATGAAATTAAGACTGCTAATTGGTACCTTGGATTTTATGATATTAATTTCTTAGTCTGATAAATTTCTATATGCCTGTGGTCAAAATATTCAACTAAGATGAGTTACTGCTGACAATACCTCCATTTGTTTTTTGGTTTGATTTTGGTTTTGGTTTTACTTCTGTGGATGATTTCTTATCTGTGATAAAGCACCATGACTAAAAGTAACTTACAGAAGTAAATTACAGAGGGATAAGTGTTCATTGTAGTGAGGATGCATGGCAGCAGGCATTCATGTAGCCAAAACAGGAAGCTTACCTCCTCAAATTCAAGTACAAAGCAGACAGAATGAACTGGAAGTAGGGAGAAGCTGTATACCCACCCACAGTGACACACATCCTTCAGCAAGGCTGTACCTCCTGATCCTTCCCAAACCAAATAGATGTCGCAACTGCAGACCAAACATCCAAACATATGAGCCTATAATGGGGTTATTCTCTTTCAAACCACCACATTCTAATCCATGGCCCCCTTAGACTTGTATCCAGATCATAATATTGAATGAAAAAAGGAAATAAAAGTGAAAGGAAAGGAATATCTGGGAGAGTCCCAAGTGGACATGATGAGACTGATCTAGGTCTTGTGGGGAGAGGAAAAGAGAGAAAGGAGAGAAGGGAAGGACCAGGTGGAGCATCCAGGAGGCCAAAGGTCCAAGAAGGACATGTAACCAAAGTATCTGAATTATATAGAGAAGAGCCTCTGGAAGAAGGGCAGCCCAGTCTCTGGGCTGGAGAGCTCAGGATAGGAGGTAGGGTAGGCAAGCCATACCTTATAACATTTAGGAACTTAGGGATTCTGGGAGAACCTGGTTGCCAGGTCCAGCTTTGATATATTAAAGAGGCACCTAGGCGTTTGTCCCAGGTTTGAAACTTAACAAACACAAAACTATGTAGTCCAACTTCAAAAGTCTCCATGGTCTTTCACAGTCTTAACACAGTTTAAAGATCCAAACTCTCTTTTGTGACTCAAGACAGTCTCTTAATTGTAACCCAAGATAAATTACATACTGCCAATACACAGTGGCACAGAACATACATTATCATTTCAAAAGGAAGCATAATGAGGAAATACTGAACCAAAGCAAAACTGAAACCCAGCAGGGCAAATTCCAAATCCCATGACTCCATGTCTGATGTCAAAAGGCTTAGATGGATTAGTCATTTCAGCTTTATTGACGGCAACACACTTTTCTTTCTCTTGGGCTGGTTCTGTTGATCCCACTCATTGAGAGTAAGACCACTACCATGAATAAGACCACTACCACATTTTAAAGTCAATTTTGAAGCAAGCTTTAATTAAATACTGGTCAGGTTGATGGACTTTCTGTGCAGGTCCATCTCTGGTTTCCCAGAAAATGGCCCTGGGTCACATTTTGCAGGGGTTTAAGAATGCAATAACTCATAATTCAATTCACTGCATTTCCCACAAGGTGTCCGATCAGGGGTCAGCATACATCCTGCATGCATTCCTCCTGCCTATATCCAATCAGTGGCAAGGGTGTGTCCTAACATATTTCCTGCCCATGTGTGACTAAGCACATGAAGCACAGATGGGTCAAAAAAACATGTTAGGGGAGTGAAAAGATGTGTCCTATAAACAACAGCCTCCAACATTTCAGAAACTATCTGTCCTTGAGCAAGGGGATTGAGGATTAGGGGAATTTTTGTTTCATAGATTTCTTGGGCATAGTAAATAAAACTTAAAATGTAACTGGCTCTCACGTTCTCCCCTTGAATTGTATCCTGAGTCAAATCCTGGACTCCGTGATGGGTACCTATTTATTTTGGGATCTAATAACCATTAGCTTAATGGTACCCAGACAGGAAGTATTGTTTAGTTAAGGCATCAATGATGTGAAAGCCAACAGCAATTAGCAGCAACAGAAGGGCCTAGGGCCCTGTGATGGCTGACTTTAGAGTTTCTACCTAGAAGGAGCCTGGAAATGAGAATGGGAACAAGTTATTTTTTTCATCTCAGGTCTCCTTTTTTGAAGTGATTATTTGAGTAAAGCCAGAATATTTCTAATGATTCCTGAGTGAATTATATAGTCACAGCTATTTTCTCTTAAAAATACAAAATAACCTCCCTGTTTTACATAGAATAGGTTGAGTGCCCTATCATATTGTAGAATTATTTCAGCTAATGAATCTACTTGTTGATAAATCTGGGTTTTTTGGTTTTAACAGGTACCTTTCCTGGTATTCCAATAGGCACTGTGGGTAGCTATTTTGTCCTCTGTGGCAGGGAGTTTCCTTTAATCTAATATTCCAGCCTGTTGGAGCATAAGAGGTAATATACTTTCTTCTGTAACTATTTCTTGGTGAAGCCAGGACATTGTTGTCAGGGCCCAGGAGGACTGGAATGATAGTCAAAGGCAAGGAAAGAATTCAGGCAATGGGGCATTTATCAGAAACATCTGGTTCACTGGTCCAGCTGAAGAGACAGGGAAAAATCACATTGGATGAACTGGTCCATATCAGCTTTCAGCAAGTCCCAGGATCACGGTCATTTGGAGCAAGTTGTAGTCAGCAGCTGATGCTTGGATGGTGTTTGTCAGCTGAGAGGAAATCTACTGAGACAGATATAGACTAGACACAGAATTAAAATTTAGGAACTTACAGCCAAAGATTACATTTGGAACATTCAGGCTAATTATCCTGGTAGTTGATGGAGGGAAGGAATACTAAGACAAGGAGAAAGAGATCCCATTCTCAGGAATAGACAGGTGGGGAAACTTAGGCTGTATTTATTTGGAGTCCTTTTGATTTGTGAAAGGTGGATCCAGACTTATGACTCCTTAGATTCTTTGAAGCTTATATGATTTTTTTTTTTTTTTAAATTTTTTTTTTTTTATTAATTTATTTTGCAATACAATTCAGTTCTACATATCAGCCACGGATTCCCTTGTTCTCCCCCCTCCCGTCCCCCTCACCTTCCCCCCAACCCCCCCCCCCATTCCCATCTCCTCCAGGGCAAAGCCTTCCCCACAGACTGAGGTCAACCTGGTAGACTCAGTCCAGGTAGGTCTAGTCCCCTCCTCCCAGGCCGAGCCAAACAATCCTGCATAGGCCCCAGGTTTCAAACAGCCAACTCATGCAATGAGCACAAGTTTTAGATATATTAGCATTGCCAATCTGTACTTAAATCCACATTGTATAAAAAGCAGGTAACAGATGTCTGTAAAACATCTGGAGTAGACTAACACTTTTGAGTCCTAGCAAGAGCTATAGATTTGGGATATAAAGCATGAACATTTTTTCCTCTGTCCGGAGAGCTGGATACATTTTTTAGCCTAAATAAAAGCACCTTTAAGTCTACTTAGAAAACAACCAAAGAAAATTTAAAATCTTGAGCTTATTAATGAACAGTAAGTAGTCACTGCTCTACTACCTTCATAGAAGGAAGAAAAAATTCTAAAACATTTTCCATTTTTCACATACCTTGAATCATTTACTTATATCTTTACAACTTGCATTTATACATCTTAAATCATTTTCTGAGACCCTCAGAACTTACTTAAGCTTTCACATCCTCAGACCTTTATATATCTTAAAAAATTTTCTTAGACCCTCAAAACTTAAATAGACTTTAACCTATTTTCTTCAAATCAAATTATTTACTAAAGACACAAATAGTTATTACAGAGAACAGTCACTGCAGAGCATGTTAAACTTGATTTTATTTTAATATGAAGCCTGATAGCAAGGCAAACTGTCTTCCTTTTCCCAACAAGAGACCTAGTAGCTCTAGAAAAAGCAGGGCCTAATTTATACATATAAAATAAACTAACAAGGTGCTGCAGCCTTACAGAAGAACTTGGTTGCCTACTGATGCTAATTTAATAAAACTATAGTTAGCCTAGCCATCAATATCATCAGAACTCTGAGAAGGGTAAATTATAGCAGGAAGAATAATCCAAATGGCCTGTGTATCAACTAAAGTGATAGAGAGTAGTCCATTGCACAGATAGTCATCCCAGACCCCTGTGATCTCCATAGCACTGGGGGCAGAGATACCAGGGAAGCATCATTCTTTAGCCACTAGTTCAAAAAAATGAGAGGCTTTTCTGTGGAGGGAGAACGGGGGGGGGGGGGGGGGGGGGCCGGTAATGACCTTACTTTGTCTAGTCAAAGTGAGGCAATAAAATCTCCAGTGTCCATTTTGTCCACAGTTTGGGATAGGTCTTGGCAGTAGATGGGGCATTTTTGCCCTGTGGTTAACATTACCACACTCCACATTGAATATTTGTGGTGCCTGTCATCTTCTTTGGAGACTTTGGGATCATTGCTAAGAACTGGGGGTCTCTTTCATAATAAGGTTTTTCATTAAACATTTTAAATGCCATATTCATCAGATCTCTTACAAGTATGAGGACCATTATCATGTATATCTGAGCTAAACAAACCTAGACTTAACATTAAAAATACATACAGGAGGCTAAATAATTATTTTTCCTGTAATTAATTATATTAGTGCTTAGCATGACTACAATTATAGTTCTGAACACCTTAAACTGACAGATTTGAGTGGTTGGTCTGAATCTCACCAGCGCCTATAGAAAATGTTGATCCCACTGGTCAAGAATAAGATTACTACCATGTTTAAAGTCAATTTTGAAGCAAGCTTTAATTAAATACTGGCCAGATTTTGGCAGGTTTTTCTTTGGGCTGCCAGCTCACAAAAATGACATGGATACTTATTATTAATTATGAAAACTCAACCTATAGCTTAAGCTTGTCCCACTAGCTCTTATAGCGTAGATTAACCCATTTCTATTTATCTAAGTGGTACCATGTGACTCTTGGCTTTTACCTCTTTACTTGTATGTCTTTCTCCATCTGCATCTGGTAGGTGACTCCCCCTTTCTTCTTCCCAGTGCTCTCTCTGTCCTGCAGTCCCACCTATACCTCCTGATTAGCTATTGACCATTTAACTTTTTATTAAGCCAATTACAGTGACTCATATTCATATAGTGTAAAGGAATATTCCACAACATTTCCCCCTTTTGTCTAACTAAAAAGGAAAGGTTTTAACTCTAACATAATAAAACTACAACTAATAAGAACAATTATCAGGTAAGAATTACATTTACAATGTCCAGTCCATTTGTATTTGGTATATTTGGAGAAAATACCCTATTAACTATCTTATCTTGGTGAGTTCAAAGTTTTTTTACCTAATTTACTTTCTATAATAACTAAGAAAAATTACTCTATCTAGTATTTAACTCCATCAAAGACCCCAGAAAGATATAATATCACCTGAGTAAACCAGAAGTACAGAGCAAGCAATTTTCAAAACTAAGAAAGGAGAGAGACATCTAGATACCTGACAGTCACTCCAAGGTTTCTCTGTAACATTGGGGCATCCATCTTCAGCCTACAGGCCTAAATATCTGACAGACTTTTCTGGGAAGCAAGAATTTTGAAGGACTGTCCTACCTTGTATTGGCAAAATTTGGTAGTTGTCTTCTTTTGTGTTCTGCTTGTTCAATTTGGACAGCATACTGTTAGCAGTCAAGGCAAGGGCAGTTTCTTGCCCAAATGGCTGTCTTTTGCCACAAAGAAAGCAAATTCCATATGGAGGTTCTTTGATACCCATCATCCTTTTCTGAAGTAAATTGGTACTGCCAGGAACAGATGTGTCTCACTGTCATGAAAAGCTTTATGTTATTAAAATCTTTTAAATGCCATATTCTGTAGGTCTTTGAAGTGTTTGAAGATCACCAGTCTATCTAAAATATCTCTGTTTGACATTGAAAATATACTTAACATGTCTGCAAGTTTGATTGTTATAGGGGACTAACAACTAAGCTGTATTTCTTTATTATCCTAAATAGTTTGTAATAAATTCCAAGAACTAGAAATTTACATTACATTGTTAAATGAGCTGCACAGTTACAATATCTTAAATAAGAGTAGAAACATGTGTACAGTATGTTCTAACAAAAATAACTTTAAACTTGTATCAATATACAAAATTCCATACCAATATAAAATATTTGAGACTAGTTGTTGTTCAAAAGTAGACTCAATAATCCACCTTTTTATCCCATCATTTCTGTATTATATCCCCCTTTTCCTTTTAGAAAAAGACCCTTGAATGCAATCTTTGTTTGGCTTTCTCCCTAACCATGACCAGTAACAAGTTGTAACCAACCCCCTAAATGATGACAAACATCTATAACTCACCAAATGACCAAAAACCACCCACCCCACCTCTCAGGAACATGGGTGTCATGTTTTCTAGACTGCTTCCTCTTTTGGGAGTCAATGGTGTATTTGGATAACCCTGAGAAAATTAAGACAATGATCAAGTCCTGGGAGAACTAGCCATAGCATTTGTTATCCAGTCTCTGTGCAATAGTAAAGTGCAAGGCTTATCTATAGCCCTGGCTAGAATAGTCTTTAAGGCTGCACCATCTCAGTCAGTAGCCTTGAAGCTGTTCTGGATGCAGAACTCTGAGGAAACTGCAATAGAGGTACTCTGAGAGGCTGGATCATCTAGGTCACCCATTTTTATTGGTGTCTGGTTTCCTTGCTCTGAAGACATACAAAATTTCAATGGTAACATATCTATGTATATTAACAAAAGTATGGAGTGTTAATTGTACATAAGCCAGCCAAATATACTTTTTGTTTTATGTTTGAGCAGGTAAAATATACATCAACTGCCTTGTAGTTTTTGTACGTTTCTCTATGTCTGTAGTCAAGAATTTCAGAAGGTGTCCCCTAATGAAACCTGATTCTCTTTAACCTTTAGTGAATCCACAGCCTTTTGTTTCCTATGGAAACAAAAGCATAACCTCTTCCCTAACACAATGCATTTTTTGAATTCCATTTTAAAATTAAGGCATTCCTAAAGTATCCAGCATCAAATGGGAACTGGAGGAAAAGGGTTTGTGAGCTGCAGTGGAGCTTGTGAGCAGAGACCGAGGGAGCCTGGAGGCTAACATTGATCTTGATAAGTTAATAGGCAGCACAGTCATATATTAATAGAAGAGCCACAAGTTCCTCAAGTTATAGATAAAGAGAATGACTCCCCTTTTAGCAATCAGGAATTTTCTTCAAGCCCCTGAGAAAAATGGGAGCTTTTGTATAAATGCTCAATTTTGGGGAAAGGACTTTCTTGGGGGACCATATAAGTAGTCCACATTGCTCTTAGTACTACTTTCTTTCAGGCTGCTTACTAGGATAACCCATTAATCCCCACTTACAGCATTTAATCATTTTCCTCATCCAAAGCACTCCCCACCCCAAAAGCACTATAAGGTCTGTCATAGTTAGAGTCCAACTCATGGCAACAACTTCCATCTTAGTTACTTTTCTATTGGTGAGAAGAGACATCAGGGCCAAGGCAATTTATAAAACAAAATCAATTAATTTGGATCTCATGGTTCCAAGGGATAGTAGAGTCTATGATGACAGTGAGTATGGCTGCAGGTAGTCAGGCATAGTGCTGGAGCAGTAGCTAAGAACATACATCATATCCACAAACAGGAAGCAGAGAAAGAGAGGGGAAGAGAGAGTGGAGAGGGGGGGGGGTGACTAATCAGAATTGTATGGGATTTTCAAACATAAAGCCCTATCTTCAGTGACATACTTCCTTCAGCAAGGCTACACCTAAGCCTTTCCTAACAGTGCACTGCTGTGGGACGGTCCTTCTGTATGCTGTGAATTTGTGTTGTTCTCATTAGTTGATAATAAAGCTGTTTTGCCCAATAGGCAGGCAGGATAAAGTTAGGTGGAAAACTCAAGCTGAAGACTGGCATGAGAAGGGCAGAATCAGGAAAATGCAAGCCAGCTACCCAAGGAGCAAGATGCCAAAGGACCAGTAAGCCATGAGCCACATGGCAATACATAGATTAATAGAAATGGGTTAACTTAGATATGAGAGCTAGTTAGTAATAAGCCTGAGACATCAACCAAGCATTGATAATGAATATAAGCCTCTGAGTGATTATTTGGAAGAAGCTACAAGATGGAGCAGACAGAGCAAAGCCTCTATGTTTGGTATTTGGGACTTGCTGGCAGGACAAAAACATCCATTTACAGTACATTAACTGGGGACCAAATATCCCAATGCATGAGCCTATTCAGGACTTTCCTCTTTCAAATCACCAGTTTGTTTGCTTCAATCTTTACTTCGTTGCCCTCTTTGTTATGAGGAAATGTTGGGTGTGTTCCTAAGCTAGCCCCAAGGATTTCCATTTCCTCATGTTCCTGCTCTTTGTAACTCTTGTGAGTATTTGTGGCTGGAAGTATGCTGAGCTATGGCTACATGGTGTTCTGTGGTAAAAGGCATAGTGTGCTAAGGATCCTGTTCTAATTATGTGAGCCCTAAAAGGAGCAAAGCATTTTTCTCTGACTGGTCACAGAAGAGAGCATGTAAGAGATTTATTCAAGTTTCAGAGGAAAATAAAATATCCATGTCAGGAGCTGTTCAGTGTGCCATGTGTTAAACTGTAGTGGGTTCTGGTGGCTCTGTGTTGGTGATCTGGTCACAGCTAGTAATATTATGAGGATCTCAGTCATAAGCTACAAGGAACTACTTTGGACAATAAGTAGTAGCCTTGGAAGAAAACCTTGAGCTTCAGATGAGCACCAACTAAGAGGGGAATTTAACTTAGTGAATCTAAACCATCTTCTCTGCCATCCAGATGTTAATCTACAGATACTGTGGGACAATAAATTTATATTACTTTGAACTGCTAAATCTCTGTCAATTTGTTATAGAACAAAAGAAACGAGCACCTGAGAATGAACATAAAATTCTATTTTCTCATCACATTTACATCCATGTGTAGGAAGCTAAACTTGTAAGAACCTAGAAATATCACAACAGTCATGTGAATCAACATCTTTGAGATGCTCACATATGAAACATTTCTGTGCCTGACTTAAACATTTCGTTAGTACCTAAGGGAGCACAAAGACCAATGGGGCTTGTACTAAAAAAAATTCTCATTTATATTTATTAATCTATAGAGACTTGAGATAAACTCTATATTACTTCAAACCCACACATGGAAGTATATTATTATGCTTGTGATCCAGAAATTATTACCTAATATCACCTAGTTATGTACAAATAAAAGATGAATCTAGAAGATGAATCTAGAGGATAAAGAATGAATACTTATTTGGTACTTATCACTAACCAGATAGTGTAACCTCCACATGTATATTCCTTTAATCTCCAAAAGAACTTGTAGAATAATTCAATTGTCTTCATTTCTAGGTGGAGAGAAAAGCATTTGAATGTATGACATGAACAGCAAGTGCTAGGCAGAGCTATAGTTCGATTCCAGGGCTTTCAGATTTTTAAGTGCAGAAACCCACCAGATACCCAAACCTATGGATATCCTTTGTGTTAGGTGGTGGTGTGTTTGCATGAAACATGCACACTCACTAGTATACTTTAAACCATCCTCTAGCTTTCTCGAAATGTAATGTCCCTCTTTTTAAATAGGTGTTATTCTGCACTGTTTAGGAAATATTGAAAAGAAAATTCATCTTGAATTTCTTTCTCAGTATTTTCAATCCACAGTTCACTGCATTTACAGATGTGAAACTTAACAGCATGGAGGACCTGACATAGTGGTTTCCACTATTGCTAGGGAAGTTTACAAACTACACAGAGTAGACTTACAATATGACATTCTGAAATGCTTTTCATTAGCAAAGACTGTTTGGCTCCTACCTCAATGTGTCCCTTTATGCAGTTAATGAAATACCATTCTCTGAAGTCTGGGGACTCACATGTGAGATGTTATATGTTGATAGCCTCTGAAGCCTCTTGAAAAACACATGGACTGCTTTTAGCCCTTACTCTGGTAGTTAAATCTAGAATCTTGGCCGAATATCTACAGTGTTCCTTTAATCATGGGATTTTAAAATTCTGCCTCTTCCATCTATTTTCTACATCTAATGAGTGGATTGTATTTCCTTTTCTTTTAGTTTGGTTTTGTTTGTTTTTATTTTATCTTTCAGTCTGTTTATTTGGTGGATTACACTTATTGATTTACCTACTTTGAATCATCTATGCATCTGTGGAATAAAGCCTACTAGATCATGGTGGGTTAAATTTTTTGATGTGTTCTTGGGTTCAGTTTGTAAATATTTTATTGAGAATTTTTCATCTATGTTCATAAGAGATATTGGTCCATAATTTTCTTTCTTTCTTGGGTTTTTGTGTGGTTTAGGTATCAGTGTTATTGTGGTGTATTGCTTTTGTTGTTGTTGCTGTTTTTATTTTACTGATTTTAGGCCCAAGTTTGGTTATTTCATGAAGTCTATTCCTTTGGGGTATTATTTCTTTTTTGTTATAGAGTTACAGGTGTGATTCTTAGTTGCCAACATGAGAGCTCTCCAAGTTTTTAATGTAGGCACTTAGTGCTATGCACTTGCCTCCTGTCAATCATCTGGTCAGAAGACCACCCCTCAGGAAAGCTGACTCAAGTAAAGAAATGATAAGGAAATGGCAGGAATGGCCCTCTTATTCATATTTCTCCGTTTTGCAACTATTAGGACTTATAGTTTGCTTGTCACACCATTTTTTTTCAAATTCTATCAAATGGCCCCCAAGTTTTCTTCTGAGGACATTTTAAGATTGTTTTATTAATCAAGAAAACTAAGAACTTACAAAATAGTTCTTCAAATTCTTCAAAAACATTAGGAGCAGGGTGGTGGTGACTCACGCCTTTAATCCCAGCATTCAAGAGGCAGAGGCAGCCAGATCTCTGTGAGTTCGGGCCAGCCTGATCTACAGAGCGAGTTCCAGGATAGGTTCCAAAGCTACACAGAGATACCCTGTCTTGAAAAAAACCAAATAAATATTTCTGGAAGTATGCAGCCACCTCCACAGTCTCCTCAGAGGAGCCAGGCAACCAGAAATCATCTATTTTGTAAACTGCATGAACAGGCCAAACACTTAAATACACACACACACACACACACACACACACACACACACACACACACACATATATATATATAAAACTCCATATACATATATGTATATGGAGTTTTATGTGGTATGAGTGTGTAGTGGGTAGCCATTCCAGCTTTGATCTGGAAGTTCCAACCCCCATTGAGACTCCGGCAACTGTCATGCCTACAAGGCGGGGCCAAGGGAGGCACCTGGGGACCCGAGATCTGGATCAGGGAGCGCTCGCTCCATTGCGGGACCCTGGATGGTGGAGGTAGGCCAAGCAGAGCTCCAGAGAACACCGCTGGAATGTGATACACCTTCCCCAGACCCTGCGACCTACCGATCCCTTAATTTGTAAGTTACGCCATTAAATAAATCTCCTTTTAACTATGTGGAGTGGCCTTAATAATTTCACCAATATGAGTGTGCATAGGTTTTACAAAAATATATTTATATCTAGCAGTTTGCAAATGTATGTGTATTTTCATGTGCATTGGCATAGGTATATGTATGTGCACATGCACATGCATGTGTATATGTGTGAACATACTTGCCAAGGACCTATGTTGATGTCAATTGTTTCCTTTGCTTATTTTCTACCTTATATATTGAGGCAAGACTTCTTGCTGAACCCAGTGTGACTTTTTCAGCTAGTTCGGCTGTTCAGCTTGCTCCAGGGATTGGAGATCTGAACTCTAGTCTTCATGCATAGACAACAAACACTTTACCTGCTAAGCCATCTCTCTAGCCCAAACACTGCATACATTTTTAAAAATTATAGGAAAAGCCTGGGAATGTTGGACCAGAAAGTAAAGCAGAGCTCTTTTGCTGAAATCATTCTGCTTTCTTTCTGTTTTGTAAACAAGCACTCTATTTTGTGATTTGTATATTCCCACAGTTAGAAACTTTTCATTCCTTAAGTAAAAATATGTATCATGGCTCTTTTTGCTATTTGTATAGTAGTAAAATTACAATAACAGGTGTTACTTACTTAAATTGCTTTCAGATTTTGTTGTATTTCAAATTTGTATAATCTCTAATATTCTTACCTGAGTTAACTGAAAGGCAGCTTAAAAGGTGAGACAGTTGATTGGCTTGATCTGTTTGGGAGGCATCCAGGCAGTGGGACCGGGTCCTGTGCTCATTGCATGAGTTGGCTGTTTGAAACCTGGGGTTTATGCAGGGTCAGGTCGGCCTGGGAGTAGGGGACTGGACCTGCCTGGACTGAGTCTACCAGGTTGATCTCAGTCCTCTGGGGAGGCTTTGCCCTGAAGGAGGTGGGAATGGGGGGTGGGCTGGGTGGAAGGGGAGGGGGGCAGGAGGGGGAAGAACAAGGGAATCTGTGGCTGATATGTAGAACTGAATTGTATTGTAAAAGAAAATAAAAAAAAACTGTAAAAAAAAAAAAGTTGAAGC
This sequence comes from Peromyscus californicus insignis, assembly GCF_007827085.1. Classification (NCBI taxonomy): domain Eukaryota; kingdom Metazoa; phylum Chordata; class Mammalia; order Rodentia; family Cricetidae; genus Peromyscus; species Peromyscus californicus. The sequence goes on from NW_026294573.1 coordinate 79,551,174, forward strand.
CATTTCTGAAAGATCCTTTACTGCCTGGGAGTTACAGTGATGACCAGGATTGAAAGATGAGACATGGAAAAGTCCAGAGTAAACAGAAAAATATCTTGTTGGATTCTGGCCAGAAACTTGAGAGTAGGAAACAGCTTGGACTGGATGCAGGCCCAGGCACCACCACTTCAGCTTTTGGCCCAGGCAGCAGTGTGCAGCCATCTCCACGGTCTCCTCAGAGGAGCCAGGCAACCCGAAATCATCTACTTTGTAAACTGCATGAACAGGCCAAACACTTAAAGCAGTATATGATTGGGACCTGCCTCCTCTCCATATTTTTGGAATGAGTTTCCCACATAATATGACAGAGACATAATTCTCCAACTGTGGGGCACAGGACACCACTTGTAACCACTTGACATATCCTTGGCATTTGGGTTTAGGCCTTTGGAAAACAAGATGGTTTTGCTGTGTGTCATCTCACTGCAGAGAAGTGATAAAATGGGCGATGTGTTTAAGTGGATTCCAGATACTGAAGTAGAAATTAGATTTTGATACAAAAATCAAGGTGACATCTCCTTTTTATGTGTGTATTTTGATAAAAGATAACTAGATGACTTCATATTTAACAATAAATTTAAAATGAGAATGCGAGTTTAGTGGATTGTCATTAGCTGATTAATGGGTAACAGAGTTGTAGCATCCAACATATGGACTTAACCATTTAGCTCATTACTAATTCAGATTTAGTCCTGAGTGCCTTTGTTTTGACATCAATTTCAGCTTAATAGGATGTTCTTCCTGTTTCACTCTCATTGCAGAAAAATAAGACTCCACAATTGGGTGATTTAAACAAATAAGAGGCTGAACCTTGGATTCAAGCCTTTTCTGATGTTGATTTCCTATTGCCAAACATATCATTGAGGGCAAGTTAACTCCACAACAAGAAGCTACTTCTTTCCAAACAAAAGTATATATTTCAGCCCTAATCACACAGTGCAGAACTTGTACCATGGAATATTCAGAGGACAGAATATTCCTGAACTTCCTCTTTACTCTGTGGCTTACAGAGGCAAATGAAGTCCTACATGTGTAGTGGGTAGCCATTCCAGCTTTGATCTGGAAGTTCCAACCCCCATTGAGACTTCAGCAACTGTCAGGCCTACAAGGCAGGGCCAAGGGAGGCACCTGGGGACCCGAGATCTGGATCGGCGGGTGCTCTCTCGGTTCTGGGACCCTGGATAGTGGAGGTGGACCAAGCAGAGCTCCAGAGAACACCACTGGACTGTGATACACCTTCCCCAGACCCCGCGACCTACCTATCCCTTAATTTGTAAGTTACGCCATTAAATAAATCTCCTTTTAACTACGTGGAGTGGCCTTAATAATTTCACCAATATCTGGAGCTCACGTGGGGCGAATTCTAAAGGCCTGGGTGGCTCCCACCCTCAGCCTCCTCCCCGGTTAGCGGGTACCTAAACCCGCCTGCAAAGTTCCATATAACCAGGGAACACCTACATGGTTCCATTCCCGAAAAAGGGAGCAGCTAGTCCGGTCTCAGCTCCCTAGCTTAGCCCCAAGACCAGTGAAAGAGGCACTCCCCGCCTTCCTGAATGCAGGTGTCGGCTCCGGCTCCTGCCATCTTGACTCCAGCGAGCTGCAGTCAGCCAAGATCACCAGCAGGCCCTGCTTTGGAGCTGTACCATCACCACCTGCTGGCTGAAAAGTGCTACTACACCCCCCAAAACCATGAAAGGTAAGTAAAAGTACCTGATAATTTTACACCTTAAAATTGACTAACAAATTTTGAGTAATTCTTGTAATATGGCTGACAACATTACCTCACAAGAATTTGAAAACCTTTTTGCCTGTATGATGAATGACGTCTTCCTGGAAATATACGACATTCCTAAGGCATATCTGGCCTGTACCATTTTGGCATTCATTGTAATAATCCACACAGTGTTCAAACACTGGTTTAAAAACAAGAACAAAGATGAGTCATTATTGGGACTGATACAGGCTTTAAGCGAGAGCAATGAAGGCTTACAGAAAAAGATTCTATCTCTGGAATCTGCTTTAATGGATAGCAATGAGACCTTACAGAAAAAGTTTCTCTCTCTGGAATCTGCTAACCAGGATTTACAGACTTTCAAAACTAACAATGAAGGCTTACAGAAAAAGATTCTATCTCTGGAATCTGCTTTAAAGGATAGCAATGAGACCTTAGAGAAAAAGATTCTTTCTCTGGAATCTGCTGATCAGGATTTACAAAACAGGCTTGTACCAAAAATTGATCTTATTGATAATAAATGTGAATATTTAATGGACAGAACACTAACTCTCCAGACACTATATAAGGAAGAAAGATTATCATTAATTGATAAGATAAGGTCCATGGAATCATGTGTTTCTGAGGAACATCAAAACTTCTATGATTCCATGAGAAATCTGGAGTCCCTTGCCAGAGAGGAGGTTCACTCCATAGAACAGACCCTAGGTGCTCGTTTGCAAGCCTTAGAAGAAACTCTCAGTAAACATGACAAGGAACCTAATAAGCAGAAGGGCAAGACCATAGAGGTTGTAACATCTCCAAATGGCTCTCACACAATGGCTTATCCTGTTATCATCCATGAGAAGCCAGCGGATGACACACACCCCAAGCCATATAATACATATACATTACAACCAATTTCAACAAGGGACTTTAAAAATATAAAGGAAGCAGTAGTTACATATGGGATACACTCCACATATGTAAAACAATTGTTAAATTTGTGGTCTACCTCACATAGAATCATTCCAGATGACTGGCATCAGTTAATTTCAGCTGTTCTAGAATATAGTCAGCAGCTACAGTAGAAAAGCTGGTTGAGAGAAGAGGCAAAAAATTTAGAACAACAAGGTAAACTCAGAGGTTTTGTGATCTCCCAAGATCAAATACTTGGTGAGGGATGTTTCACTGACAGGAATGTACAAGCCATTTATGATGAACATACAATATCCCTATGCCGTACAGCAGCTCTAAATGCTTGGGAAAAAATTCCAGAACCTGGAAAACCAACTGAGGTATACACAAAGATATTTCAGGGACCGCACGAACCCTTCACTGATTTTTTACAAAGACTGAACACAGCTATAACAAGAGCTGTATCGGATAAAGAATTAAGAAAAGTATTAACTGAGTCCTTGGTGTTCGACAATGCTAATGCAGAATGCAGAATACTTACACCATTAAAGATCAGATCAGCTCCTTTGGAAGAATGGATTCAGTATACTAATGGTGTTGAGTCTCGTAACTACAGTAATGAGGCTTGGATAGGAGAGACAAATCCCAGAGGTGAAAGAAGGCCCCGTGTTACCAAATGTTTTAAATGTGGTACACCAGGTCATATAAGTAAAAACTGTACGTGGGGTACTCCTCGGAGTAATACTCCTTTTAGGAATAGCCTAAACAGGAGACCCCAACCACCTCCCGGATTATGTAGAAGGTGTGGCAAAGGCCAACATTGGACCAAGGAGTGCAGATCAAAAATAGATATACGAGGTAACCCTTTACTGGCAGGAAACGCATCAGGGGGCCTCTTGCAGGCTCCCAAATCAAATGTAGTACGAACATTCCCAGCCACTGTGGACAAAATTCCTCTCCAAGACAACTGAATAAACCACTGCCTAATGTAAAAACCGATACTGCAATGGATGATAAAACAGCTCAGATGGATGGATCACAGTTTACAAAGAACACTATAAAACAAATATTTTGGCAGACTTCCATAAATGATCAAAGACCAAAGTTTAGAATTCGAATTAATGGCCTGGTTATGGAGGGACTGGTAGACACAGGTGCAGATGTGACTGTAATTACACCAAAATCATGGCATCTAAATTGGCCTCTTCAAGAGGTAGATGTCCAACTTTTAGGGATTGGCACCCTATCTCAGATAAAACAGAGTTTGAGATGGGTTGAATGCATAGGGCCAGAAGGACAGAGAGGAAGGCTGAAGCCATATGTAGCAAATGTAGCAGTAAATCTTTAGGGCCGAGATCTGTTACAACAGTGGAATAACCAGATTAAAATTCCTACACTTTCAGAAAAAGAATACAGACAAATGCATGTTTCTAGGAATAATATCATCACATGCTATAAAAATCAGGCACCAACCATTCAGGCTGTTCACAAACAGAGCACAACTGCTGTTGAACTCTCAGAAGTACCAACTGCCTTACCTTTAAAATGGCTAACTAATAAACCTGTCTGGGTTGGACAATGGCCTTTGACAAAAGATAAGCTACAAGCTTTAGAACAGCTGGTTCAAGAGCAGTTAAATGCTCAACACATTGAAGAATCTACCAGCCCTTGGAATTCTCCTGCATTTGTTATTAAAAAAAAGTCTGGTAATTGGAGAATGCTGACAGATCTGAGAGCTATTAATAAAGTAATTCAGCCAATGGGCTCCCTACAGACTGGGATGCCCTTGCCCTCTCTGCTACCTAAAGAATGGCCTATAATAGTTATTGACTTAAAAGACTGTTTCTTTACCATACCCTTACAAGAAAATGATAGAGAAAAATTTGCCTTCACAGTACCTAATTATAACAATTCTCAGCCAGTCAAGAGATATCAATGGAAGGTCCTCCCACAGGGAATATTAAACAGCCCTACTTTGTGCCAATACTTTGTGCAGAAACCATTGGAGATAATTTGTGTAAAGTTTCCACAATCCATAATTTATCACTATATGGATGATATCCTATTAGCTGATCCAAAGTTAGATACATTAGAAAGCATGTCTGAAGAAGTAAAAAAAAGTTTTGCCTCGCTGGGGACTGCAAATTGCTCCTGAAAAAAATACAAAGAGGAGATTCTATTAACTACTTAGGACATAAGATAGAGCTACAAAAAAATAGACCCCAAAAGGTACAGCTAAGGAGAGATCGATTAAAGACTCTTAATGATTTTCAAAAGTTATTAGGAAGCATTTCCAACTTACTGGGTATCATGGGAATACCCAAAGATGTACTACAAAATTTGGCTAATACTCTAGAATGGGACAAAGAATTAAATAGTTCAAGAGAATTATCAGCCAAAGCTGAGAAGGAATTGGCTCTAGTAGAAAAGACAATTCGAGAAGCACATGTGGATCGTGTGGATCCAGAACTTAAATGCATTATTGTCATATTCCCCTCCAGACATTCCCCAACAGGTATTTTGATGCAGAGGGAAGATATTATATTGGAATGGATATTCCTACCACGTAAACCAAATAAGAAATTAAAAACTTATATAGAAAAGATCTCTGATTTGATTCAAAAAGGTAAACTAAGACTTCGCCAGTTGACAGGAATGGACCCAGCAGAAATTGTAGTACCTTTAACTAATGAAGAAATTTCATCACTATGGAAAGATAATAAATACTGGCAGAGAGCCTGCAGTAACTTTTTGGGAGAGATTAACAACCACTATCCCAAAAACAAGAGAATAGAATTCATAAAGAAGACCGAATGGGTCCTTCCTCACATTGTACAACAAAAGCCAATTTCTGGAGTCCTCACATTCTATACTGATGCAAATAAATCAGGGAAAGCAGGACATAAATCAGGAGACTTAAGTAAAGTGGTACAAAGTCCATACAGCTCTGTACAAAAGGCAGAACTGTATGCCATTCTTATGGTACTGATGGACTTCACAGAACCCCTCAATATAGTCACTGACTCTCAATATGCAGAGAGAGTTGTTTTACATATTGAAACTGCTGAATTTATTCCTGATAATACAGAATTAACTTCATTATTCATACAATTGCAGGAAATCATCAGAAAAAGGGAACATCCTATATATATATAACACATATCAGATCCCACACAGGTCTGCCAGGACCTCTAGCACAAGGTAATGATGAGATTGATCAGTTACTAATAGGTAATGTGCTAGAAGCTTCAGAATTTCATAAGAAATACCATGTAAATAGCAAAGGTTTGAAGAAGGATTTCTCCATCACTTGGCAACAGGCTAAGGATATTGTGAAAAAATGTCCTACTTGTTTCATCTATAACCAACTTCCATTACCTGCAGGGAGCAATCCAAAAGACATACAAAGAAATGAAATTTGGCAGATGGATGTGTTTCATTTTGCAGAATTTGGAAGATTAAAGTATGTACATCATACCATTGACACCTATTCAGGATTTCAATGGGCAACTCCTATGAGTTCTGAAAAGGCTGATTCTGTGATTACACACCTATTAGAAGTTATGGCCATCATGGGAATACCTGTACAAATTAAGATAGACAATGCCCCAGCATATGTCTCCAATAAAATGAGACAATTCTTTGCTTATTACAATATAAAGCATGTTACAGGTATACCACACAATCCCACAGGCCAAGCAGTCACAGTAAGATCCAATCAAACTTTAAAGGTTATGTTAAATAAACAGCAATAGGTAACAATGACTCCTAGAAATAGATTGCATAGTGCTTTATTAACCTTGAATTTTCTCAATGCTGATGAGAAAGGAACAACAGCTGCGGAGAGACATTGGATGACAGACAAAACTCCTGAGCTAAACCAACCGGTTTATTTCAAGGATGTGTTGACCTCAGAATGGAAACCTGGATATGTTCTACGTTGGGGAAGGGGTTTTGCCTTTGTTTCTGCAGGAGAAGAAAAGCTATGGATACCAACAAAATTAATAAAAATTCGATTCGAACAGGAAAAACCCCTTGATGAGGTGAAGTAAAAGATCATCCACCAATGTGACATCTCTACAAGTTGTAAGAAAAATTTAACAATCAAGGTTGGGGTAGGGTTCTGTTTTTGTCTTTCCAGGATAATGGAAATACTCATCTTCCAAAAATCATAAGGCCTTGGATATCTGGATGTTTACAGCAGAAAGAAAGAATCTATTGGTACCAATCTACACACGGTAAAATCTCACTGTCTAACATCTATCTCTCTATCAATCTAGAAAAGTTGTGGTTCCAATTCAATTATAAGCCAAGCTGGCTTTGGAGATGGAATTGGCTCACTCCTTCTCTAAACCCAAGCACATTGCTAAAAGAAAAGTTTGAGAGATTCTTCAGTCCCATATCAGAAGAGCCCTCTGGTGTGGGACAGAAGGAAGCATATAAAAAGGGACCATTGTCTTCTAGATTCTAATTCTCCCCATGCTTACTCTTGATTTCTCAGAATCTTTCTTACATGCTATGTCCTCTTTAAATCCAAATCTTCCATTTTGATAACAAATAAGTTTTTCTAATAGCAATCTCAGAAGTCTCCAGAAGGAAGATGGGGCCCCAACAACAACTCTACCCAATCCAGAATGATGCCATGGTAATCATCATCATACTACACTTCTTACCAGAATTTCAGACAATCTTACCCATTACTCTAAGACTTGCTGCAGAATCTACAGTTAGTCTAACTGAGATTTAACAATCTGAGCTTTCTCACAGTACCCAACAGAGATAACATCACCCCCTAAACAGCAGGAAGCAATTCTAAGAAAATGACGCCCCTTCTCCCTTAGTTTTCATAATTCTCAGGGTTATGGATGATGGTTATAGGGTTGGGGGTGGAAGAAAATATTAAACTCAGTATTCTAAAAAAAAAGAGAGAGAAAAAAAGGAAAAGAAGAAAAGAAGAAATGGAATGGTGGAATGGATAGGTATAAGATATTATGGTAGATTATTGTGTATACTAGTAAACAAATTTAGTAAAATAGCAGCCTTAAATAATTTGCACTGTAATTTGCACTGTTATGGGTTCTTATATGCTGATACAAATGTAAACTATTTTTATATTCTTGTTTAAGATAATTTGTATATTGATACAAATACAGAAATATATTTGTTATAATGTACATATATTTCTACTCTTATTTGAAATATTTGTATATTGATACAAATGTAAATTTATATCTGTCATACATTATGTATGTTCTACTTCTGTTTAGGATATTCGGTATATTGATATATATTTAAGATTATTGTCATATTGCATATCGCACTATATACTCCTAACTCTGTTATAACATCTTGTGTATTGTCACAATTTTGATGTCATCGTTCTTTACCATACACTTGCTTATAGACTGTTTACCTTGTTTACGTGAAGCCTTAGTCCTTAGGTTATTTCGGTAGATAAGACTTATAGATTTATAGTCACCTATGCTTGTCATCTCTAAAGTTATGTTAGTTAGGTTATCCAGATTTACAGATACATAGGTCAGATGGACAGGTAATCTTCAAACACTTCATAGACCTAGAGAATATGGCATTTAAATAACTTAGAATTCTGTTGATGTGAGACACAATTGCTCCTGGCTGCACCAATTTGATCCCGAGAGAATGTTGGGCTTCTAAGACATTTCCACTTGGAAGTTTGTCTTCTTGGCACAAAATGGCCTACTGGGCAAAGAACTGCCCTTGCCTCGATGGCTGACAGTACAAATGCAATGCTATCCTTTCTGGACAAGCGGGACACAAGGAAAGCGACCACTGTACTCTGCCAAGACAGGGTAAGATGGTCTTTCAGAATTCCTGCTTCTGAAAATGGTCTGTCAGATACTTTAGGCCTGTAGCCAATTTGAATGCACCAACAATGCTGAGAAACATTAGGTGACTGTCCAGGCTGCCAGCTGTCTCGGTCTACTCTCGCAAGATTCCCGAAAGTTGCTTGCATCCATCTACCATTTCTCAGGTACCATTATATTCCTTCTCAGGTCTTTTATGGGATTGAAGACTAGCAGTTATAGTTACAACTTAGTAGATAGAACATATTAAGTATTAGATTCAGGTTCTTTAGGATAGGACACCTTTTGGAATTATCTTTGTAACATGCCATTTACCTATGCTCTATACTTCTCTGGATTTTAGTATGTGTTTCTTGCTTGATATTATTTGCATTGGTTGTAGTTCCATCTTATCTAGGTCATTATCCCTCATTATTCCTGGACAACATTTGATAACCATTCCTTTGTATATAGTCTTGTATTAGGTTAGAACTTTCTTATTTAGACAAAAAGGGGGAGATGTAGTGGGTAGCCATTCCAGCTTTGATCTGGAAGTTCCAATCCCCATTGAGACTTCGGCAACTGTCACGCCTACAAGGCGGGGCCAAGGGAGGCACCTGGGGACCCGAGATCTGGATCGGGGGGCGCTCTCTCGGTTCCGGGACCCTGCATAGTGGAGGTGGACCAAGCAGAGCTCCAGAGAACACTGCTGGACTGTGATACACCTTCCCCAGACCCCATGACCTACCTATCCCTTAATTTGTAAGTTATGCCATTAAATAAACCTCCTTTTAACTACGTGGAGTGGCCTTAATAATTTCACCAATATACATGTGTCTATTAAATATTGTTGTGTAACTGGTCAATAAAGGCACATTAAATAACAACCTCCTGTGATTAATAATACAGGGAAGCAGGAAACACGGGTCTCTGTAGGGTGGTGTTGAGCCACTATAAAAAAAAAAAACCACCTGGAGGCAGCTTGTGAACCCTAGCTATTCACACTTAGAAACAAAGAGATCAACTTACAAGTCAAATGACCCGGGAGACTGTGCAGGAAGCACATCTGCCAGAAAGTTCCATCTGGGCTCGTAGCACCTCTCTTCCAAGGTGCATCAAGAGAAAGTCCTAAGAGCCATTAGCAGAGAACAAAAATGAATAGAAAAGTAGCAACTTCCAAGAAGAAAAACCTGGTGGTATCATCACCTGTTTTGGTTCTTCATTAAGAAGTCCTGAGCATCAGTGCTTCTTACTCACAGTGATTTTCTGCCAACAGCTGGGGCAGTGCTTCTCCATAGAGGGCTATCCTAGAGGTCCAGACAGCATCATTATCCCTGCTACACCCTCTATGCACTGGTTAAACAGAAAGCCTGTGCTGAATGTCAGGTTACACAGTGACATATGAGCTCTTCCATTGTGCTGGGATGTGGATATCCAATTGCTGTACTGGCTGGCAGGTGGCAGGTTCTCCTATTGACAGCAGTAGTCTGTTACAATTGTCAGTATGTAACATGGCTCTCCAGGCTGCCCTGATCCCACAGTGGGGACTCATTCATCTGACAGGCCTTTACTCAAGTGGCGAGGCTACACCTTCTGGAATAGAAGTCATGGCAGTTGAACAGATGCTCTGTTTTCCTCAGGGGTCAGGTCAGCTAGGTAATGTGGAGTTAGGGGTAGCAGGTGTATATTCGAGTAAGTGGAGGTGAAAGGGCTATTTTTTGTCCTTTTAATGCATTCCTTTTATCATGTTTCTGAAGGTAGATGCCTCACCTCAGTCCATTATCAAGCTCTTCCCATTCAATCAAGGGTTCTGCTCTCCCTCCCCTAGATTTTGTTCCCATAAAGGCTAATAATGAAATCTGTGCAGTGAAAATAGCCTGGAGGTCCACTGACAACTAATCTCATTAATTCTTAGGGTACCTTCTCATAAGAAATGAGCTAAAATGACAATTACTACTTCAATTTTACATATGGAAAAATGGTGCTGAAAAGAATAATACAGACTTGCCCAAGGAAATGGAAGAGCCAAGATGTGAAGGAACAAAACTCCAGAACTTGGATTCTCAGACAAACACATTTAGTCTCCTTGGGCTTCTTTAATAGGCTTGTTACCAGGAAATGTCACATTACATCTAAACACACAACTGTATATGTTTTCTTGGATAATGCTGTAGAATTTAGAGATTTGGCATTCTAATGATTTGAACATGTAAAATTGGATGTGTCTATATTATTTTCATTCAGTAATACCTGGGTTGAATCAATCTCTCTCTCTCTCCCTCTCCCTCTCCCCCCCCCCTCTCTCTTTCTTTCTCTCCCTCTCCCTCTGTGTGTATATGTGTATGTTTTAGTCTGTTTACCATAGCTGTTTGAATTCTTGACTAGTCTATTCTAGTCTAGAAAGATTGGTGATAATTAGCATGGCAGACAAAAGGAGAAATTTAGTCAATTTATGCCTCAAGCGGAACTAATTTTAGAATTAAGTATGAATCTAATATTATTATTATTAGATAATAATATTAATGTTATTAGTGAAGATTGAAGTCAGAAATCCATTTGTGGCTTTGTTGCATAGGTAAGAATTCTATAGCTTTAGCAAGACCTTGACTTTTGTTGTTCAGAATAGAAAGGAGAAGACAATGGAAATAATAATTGTGAATAAAATGTTAAGAAAGCAAGTATCTAACAGTCCATAGATAATGTTTGAATGCCTCCTTTCTGGTACATGTTCATGGCAATTTGTGCACCATCTATTAGGCCAAAACATATTGAGGGTGTTACAGAGAGATGGAAACAAGAACTTTATACGGAAAGTATATATACTGTGCCTCCTGCCCAAGCACTAGATCAACTTGTTTCTGGCTTAAAACAAAAACAGTAGGTTAGTCCAAAGGAAGCTGAAATCCAAATTTCAGCATCATCATGGAACTGAAGCTTAAGGGAATTAGCCCCAGTTCCCCATTATGATTTCTCAGCTACTGAAATACTACTAAGTCATTCAAAAGGCTATTGCATCATGCCACTTTTAAATTAGCAGTGGAATGGGGGATCACAGCAGAACTTACTCCAACCTGATCCTCTCTTCACAACTTCTCTGTAGGAGCCTGCAGGATATAAAGAGGAACTAAAAAGATGCCGGTGAGTGAAATCCACACCCAAGCTGCCATTTTGGATTGTCGAATTATTTTACATGAGAACATGACTTACTTGACACTCAGAATTTTATTGTGACCACTGTAGTGATAATATAGATTCAATGATGTTACAATAGTATTTATGTTACTTATTAATGAGATGACTAGTAAAATAGTGATGTGCTACTCCCAAATACAAAGTGACAATCATCCATTAGTAAAAGTTAATTAGCACAAATAAACAATTCCAACAAAGGTACAGGATGCAAAATCAACATACATAATCATTGCACAATTATATACTAACAATGGACAAGGCAAAAATAAAATCAGAAAAGCAATTCTACTTATAATAGCAAAAGAAGAATAAAATACTTAGGAATAAATTTAAGAAAAATATGGGAAAATTGTATAGTGTTGAACAAAAGTAAATAATAGCTGTATGAGCCAGGAGCTTTCTGTGTCACAAACTAGAGAATGTGATATTAAAATGATCACACGCTGCAATGAAATATTATGGAACTCTTATGACCCATTGCTCTATATTATCAGACAGCAAAATCATCCCAAAGGAAAGGAGATGAGGAGATGAAGGGAGGATGAACCCTTAAACCTCCAAACCTCTCCAGTCAGCCATTGCTGAGATCATTGAACTTCAGTTTCTTGAGAAGCACACACCCACACATAAACCCATGCTGAAGTCTTTGTTAAAATCTCTTAACAGAATTCTTTTCTACAATGTAGTCAAGCATCCAACATGGAAGTCTCTGTAACTCCTCAGGTTTCTGCAGGTGGCAACAGGGAACTATGTCAATAGCCTCACCCCATTGCTGCCAACACTTCTACTTTGTTCTTTAGTAGTTATTTTTCAAATCCATTGATATTTCTCATTAATATTATTTCTTATTTCTAAAAAATGTGTCAAGGGTTTTATTTTGGGTGATTCTGATATCTTAAAACTTTTAAATATTCTAATTAGTGAACATGAGATATGTTTCCATATCCTTTTAATTCCTTTCAAAAATGTTTTATAATATTTATTATATAAGATTTTAACTTCTTTGGTTAATTTAGTGTCTAGTATTTTATTCATTTTGTCATCGTAAGTTGCATTGCTTTGAATAGATAATTGATATGATTGTTACCTAATTAAATTTCTTAATGGTTGAAATGTCTATCATATCCATCCATTGTCCTACACTGAGCTATCTTTGCAGTCCAGGAATAAGTCCTGCATTGTCTTAGTGTAAAATCTTTTTCATGTGTTCCTGAATGTGGCTTGCCAGCATTTTGCCTCACTCCATAAAAGATGTTGTCCCTATCTTTCTTATTTGTTTCTGGCCTACTTGAAGGTAGAACTCTTCATATTGTTATAATTTATTCCTTCAGTTCCTTTGCTGTTGGCAAGTTTGAAGGTGAACTGTATTACTTGGTGGAATTCCTCACTGAAGCCATCACATACAGTTTCTCTTCTTTGGGAAATTTTGTTGTTATTATTATTTCAAATTCAATGTCCTTACAAGTTTAAAACTATTTAGTTTTCTATTTATTTTTTACTTAGTATGGGCAGATCGTATTTTTTCAATTTGGTCTGTTTCATCTATATTGTCTAATTGTTTCCATGTAGTTATTCACAGTGGCCAATTAAATTTATTTAGAATTGAAAATAATGTTGCTGTGGGAAAATGTTCTTGCACACTGTAAAGATTTGTCAGTTGTATTGGTTTAATAAAATGCTGATTGTTCAGTAGCCAGGCAGGAAGTATAGGTGGAGTGAACAGACTAGAAGAATTCTGGGAAGAGGAAAGCAGAGACAGGGTTGCCAGCTAGATGCAGAGAAAGTAAGATGAGAACGCTGGACTGAGAAAAGGTACCAAGCCATGTGGCTAAGCATAGACAAGAATTATGGGTTAATTTAAGCATAAAAGCTAGTTAGTTATAAGCCAGTGTCATAGGCCAAACAGGTCATAATTAATATACCTCTGTGTGTTTATTTGGGACTGAGTAGCTGTGAGACCGGTAGAACAGAAACTTCTATCTACATAATGTCTCCATTTTTATTTCTTATTTTATTTATATGAGAACTTTCTAATGTTTTTTAATTGTTCTAGCTAAATATATTCAATTTTGTTGACCTCAAATAACTTAAGTTTATTTTCTCTATAATTTTTACCCCCTACAAAATTTATTTTTACAATAATCATATTTTCTTCCTTCTGTCAACTTTGAGTTTATAGTTTTGTGTTTCTTTTTCTAGTTCTTAAATTTATTAAGTTAGAATTTAAAGCTGGGTATTCTTGTTTTGTTCATGATACAAAATACTGACCTATCAGTATTAACATTGCTTTTGTTGTATCTCACAAGTATTGGTATATTCATTTGAATCTGTCTCTAAAAATTCTCTAATTTTTCTCATTATTTTTTGGTCAATGGAATGTTTAATTTCTACAACTTTACAAAAATTACAGTTTTATGTTGTTATTCATTTCTAACTACATAATGTTGTGTTTAGAGATGGCATTTCTTTCATTTCTATTGAAGTTTAATAGTTTTGTAGCATATGACTGCTCTTGTAGACTGTCCCAAGGGTACTTGAGAATGATGTAAATGCTACTGTCATTGGGAAGGATGTCCTGAATTTACCTCTTGGGTCTGTTTAACACCTTGTATTTTTAAGCTCTCTAGTTTCTTACTTATTTTTTATAAGCATTTCTGAACATTATTGAGAATGAGGTTTCCAATGATTTTGTAAGACTATTTATCCTTGCAATTGTTAGTTTTGCTTCAGATATTTTGATGGTATGATATTAGATGTATAAATTTTGTAACTTAAAATTTTATGCAACAGTGAACCTTTTATTAATGTGCAGTGGTCACTGTGTTTTGTAAACTTATACTAAGAATCTATTGCATCTGATTTAGTCACTTCTGCTTTCCTTTGATTTCTATTTACATGGAATACCTTTTCTGCTTTTTCACTTAAAATCTATATTTGAAACTCTGAATATAAAGTTAGTCTGTAGTATATTGTTTAGTTGGATACAGACATCCAATCAACCTAACAGAACAACTAGGGTTTGATTAGTATTGTTAATATTGCTGCATAGAAGATATGCAAGGGGTCAACAAGCACCTAAAAGCAGTATTCAACCCCATCAGCTTAATGAAAGAATAAACCTAAGAAAGTGGGATTTCATACGTACCAAACCAAAATAATTTTTAGTGTAATAAATAAATAATACATACATTTATTGTTTAACTCAGAGAAAAAAGCATTTGTTGTACTAGTCTTGATAGGAATAGCCCAGACAATGGGACCTGTGTTTTCACGTGGTGCTCCTAGAGCAGAGTAGACTGGAAAGCTGCAGAGGTCTGTGACTCAGCAACACAGCTCACTTTCTTCTGGTCTTAGCAGTTCTACCCACCCATTTTGTGCTGTTGGTCAGAAAGCTGACTGCTTTGAGGAATGTGGTCATAAATTTGAGTGAAGGCAACTATTATTTTTCTTTTTTAACTTAATGGAGGGAAGAGCCATTGCCACCAATACACTTTTGAAATTTCATTCCTTAAAAGCTTTTTCATTGCTTCTCTTAGTCTTTCAGCATCTCCATGTTCATACAAATTTAAAGGACAATATAAACCTTTGAGTATGTAGACAGATTGAACTATTCAGTTGCTCTTAAAAATAATTGGGAGGTTCCTAAAATGTAAACAAAAATTACTACATGATCCAGAAATGTAAGTCCCAGGAATATTACCCAGAAACTGGGCACTGTGTCACTACGTAATTGACATGACAAGTTAGCTAGAGTAGCTAAATTAGAACCAACTTGAAGGGCAAGTGCTGGAATGGTGACCGTGCAATGCAGCACTACTCAGCTACAATAAACAATGACTATTGGTACAGCTGTGGGGAAGGAGGACAAGCTAGACACAAAGCGCCATGTGATATATGACTCAATTCATATGAATTGCCTAAAATAGAAAAATTCTTGCAAACATATGTAGATGGGTGGTTGCTAAAGAAGGAGGGAGATGAAAATAAGATGTTTCTAATGGGCATTTCAGGATGATATAACTGTTTCAAGCTAAAACAGTGGAGATGGTTCTAAACCTTTTTGAATATACTAAAAGGTATATTCACTGGGTTGTAAACTTGAAATGGATTAATCTTATGGGAATACAAAATGTACCATAACTCAACAGTGATGAAAATACTCAATATCAATGATTCAAAGTAGAAAAGACCTCAACAATATCTTATAGTTCTGAAATTCTTATGATATCTTAGAATTCAAGACAAGGGCTGGCATTTAAATATTATATGGAAGAATAAACCTTATCTCAAATTCAGCTGCAACCCCCAGAAGACCACTAAGTTTTCTGAGGATGAGGAATAACTGAGGTCTCCAAGTCTCAGGCAGTGTTCATGAAATGGGGCAGAGATGTAAGAACTCTATGTCACTACTGGGCAACTGGAGAAGTTTACTATGGTTGGGATTGGGAAAAGAGATTAACGGAATTAGAAAAGAATTAACCAGGAAATAGATTAGAAAACTATCTTCATTTACCTAAAAATGTGTCCCCAGTATAACAATTACTCCTGAGCAAGCCACCTACCAACAGTTTAAGAAGCCGTATTTTAAATATTTTTGCTATATTCTTCTTTGTATTTTATGCACAGCACAACACACCTGTATGTACTATGTGTTTTTATGTCTTCTAATATTGCCTCAAGTCCTGAAAACAGATTTTAACCTCAGGTGCATTAAGACTGTAGAGTAATTACATGGGTCTAAAAAAAACTAAAGTAAAGGAAATTAATTATAGTGGAAGGCTGTGTCCTCCATAACTATGAAGGTTAGAAACTTACCAGGAGATGCTTGATGAGTCTCCATGGACTGCTAATTCATACCAAGCCTTTGTGTCAATGTGCAATGAGATATCTATGACTGTTTAGGTCTTGTCTATGTGACATTAAGATGTGTAAAAACTTTTGCTTTGTCAACTAGCTATCTTAACATAATCTAAGTTGTAATTTGAGGTCACTGTCCTTGTCATGGTTATAAAAGTTTTCACAGCAAAATAAATAGCCTCCTTTTGTTCTTTGGTTATTGTTGCACAGCAGCAGTTAAGAGAATTCAATCCTAATGGAGGAACATCATGTTGTAGAGTAAAGGAGCTATCATTTTTTGTGATGACATTTCAGTGTGATATTCTATGGACAAAAGCCCTACACACAAGAGGCAGCCTTCCTTTTCTTTTTTTTTTCTTCCTTTCTTTCTTCCTTTTCTCTGAAGTTTTCAATTCTCTCTCTCTCTCTCTCTCTCTCTCTCTCTCTCTCTCTCTCTTTCTCTCTCTGCGTGTGTGTGTGTGTGTGTGTGTGTGTGTGTGTGTGTGTGTGTGTGCACAGAAACATATCCCATGATGCACGTGTTTAAGTTAGAGGGCAACCAGTAGGAATCAGTTCTCTCTCCTACTGTGTGAGTCACAGGGTAAAACTCAGGTCATCAGGCTTGAAAGAAAGCACCTTTACCCACTGAGCCATCTTGGCAACTCTCTTCCTCCATTTCTCCCTCTCTCCTTCTCATCTTCTCTTTTTCTTTTTTCCAACCATTCATCCATAAGTCACCTGTCTTAGTTAGGATTTCTATTGCTTGAAGAGACACCATGACCACAGCAACTCTTATAAAGGAAAACATTTAATTGGGGCTGGTTTACAGTTTCAAAGGTTTAGTCCATTATCATCATGGCAGGAAACATGGCAGCATGTAGGCAGACATGGTGCTGGAGAAGGAGCTAAATGTTCTACATACAGATGGGCAGGCAGCAGGAAGCGAATGAAACACACTTCCTCTAACAAGACCACACCTACTCCAACAAGGCCACACCTCCCAATAGTGCCATTTTCTTTCAAACCATTACATCAGCCAGTATGGAATACACCCAGCTTAGTGGAATACACTCAGCTTTGCTGAGTGTGCCATTGCCATTATCTGACTATCTCCAAAAAGCTAAAAAGCACGGACTACAAAATGGTTCCTCACTGTTCTTAGTCTAAATGCATCCTTCAAAGGACCCCTCTGCAATAGCAGATGTGTCCTAAGTCTGCACTGTTTTGCTAGTGAGCATTTGACTTGACCCTAGGGTTCTCTATGAACCAAAATTTTCTACTTTATCTACTTTTAATTAATTTAAATTTAATTATTTTTGAAGGACCAGTGACTGTTATATTGGACAACGTGAGTGTGTTACTTTCTTTTAACCTTAAATATTTTCATAATTCCCAATACATCTCTATCAAGTATGCACTGTAAACTCACAGGACTACTAGAGTTGTTTCAAATTGTGATGTACCAAAGTTATAGAGTGCTTTAAAAAAGGAATTAATGCACAAAGTAGCAGACATGAATCATCAAACAGGGAAAATCGAGTTAATTAAGCTCTCTCTAGCCTTTCATCTCCGTTTTGACTAGGCAGTCTAAAAGTCACAGGCAATTTCAGCTTCCATTTGTCGTAGATAGGCTCACCATTCTTGATATTTTAAAGACAAAGTTTCAACCAAGTGAGACTGATCCCAGAAGGCATGTCGGAAGTCATTGAGTGTAACAGAATCATGCAGATTAATTATGTAGATCAATTTCACATTCAGAAGGACTTGGAGGATCAGCTCTGATTGCAGTTTTTGCCCCAGTATAGTCAGATTTTATCCTTTGTGATCTATCTTTGATTGAAAACATTCCAGATAATCCTAGGAATCATGTAATGCAAAGACTGAGAAATCCTAAGCTGAGTGCAGAGAGCCTGCTGCTGGCTGATTATCTGGGGGTATGTATTTTAGGATTCACATTTAGAGAGATTCCTTTTAAGGCTGAGCCCCACTGGGTGAGCAGGCCCTTCTCCAGAGGGCTGCAGGTCTGAATTGCACAACTCACAGTGGATTCACTCCCTGTGGCCTGCCTTAGGCAGACTACTGCCTACACCAGTATATCTCTCCAGCCTTGAATTTCTTTGATGTAAAACACTATGACTTAAAATGGACATACTATTCTATGGCTATCTGCTTTCTGATATTTTCTAAAATTTTTCAGCTACATTGAAAAACTTCCCTTCAGTTCTTGCTGTTAACATAAAATTTCCTTGAAGTCCATTGCCAGACAGCACTTCAAACAGTGGTCATTAAGAGAATCTGGCACTGGAAAGTACTGTGACAACGCACCTGCTCCAAAACTCACTCAGGAATAGCTAAAACAGCATAATCCCACATGTTGCTAATATACTCTGGGATTTTGATAAACATCACCATTATATGTTTTACTCAGTTCACAGCTTTCATAACTGAGACTTTGTCAATCCAAAAGCTAGAAAAAGATGCAAAAGTACAGAAATAAACATTCTGAAGGCCATTTGGTATCAGATATCATAACAAAGGCTTTAAATGTGTTTTTTTATGTAATCCTGTCAAATTTCTAGGTTGATGTTATTAGGTCATTTTAGAGAAAAAGCAGACAGTAGCTACTTAAGAAGCACACTCTAAATCAAGCAACACATTAGTGATACAGGCAGAAGAAAAGCCAATGCTTCTTTAGTTCTGTGGGCCAATATTAACTACTAATCAGAACCACTGAGTAAAGCTGGTGCTTGTCCAGAGGTACAAGGTGTGGTGTGTGGTTCTTTCTAGTTGCTCCACCCCTTTTGCTAATTTGGTGTCGTGTGCTTGTATGACCTCTCTAGAACCATACTCATCTTTATTCTACTTGTGTGGTTAGTACTCCAGTATCCAATGGGGACACTGTTGCCTCTAATAAAAAGGAGGATGGTTTTCCATAATGAAAATTGAGTTGAACATATAGCCTAGCTACTAGGAACAAAACAATTGCTTTAGGACTTTCTTATCCTTTGTTTACTATTGCAGAATGGATTCATAAAAAGACAACAGAAAAAGTGTCATGATCTAAACTACCATTGGAATTTATCAGTGCCCATTATCCTTTTAAAATGATGATGCCTCACTTGTAGCACTGTTAGTGTGATTGCCACAAGCTGAAACTAAACTAATAGTGCTACTTGGGTCACTTACTAGAATGTCAATGTGTAAGAAGCAGAGATATTATATTAAATAACTTATTCCTAAGTGTACCTAGACATGTGCTTGCACATTATAGGAATCTGGTAATGTATCATATTAAAGTTTGTTTAGGACTATGATAAGTGAATGTAAATAAATGACCTGTCAACATATTTGTTGAACCAGAAGAAAATATGTGGAACTTTAGTATCAAAGCTATTCTGAAATTTGAGAAAATAGGTGCATTTCCTTTGAATTGCACATTTGTATAGGTTGGTTGCTTAGTCTGGTATCAACATGTTAGAAAAGAAAAGCATACACACAGAGTACAAAAGCTGAGTTGGTATTGTTTTCATGGGATTTCTGAGTGTGTGAATAAGTAGGTCTCTGATTCTTGTGCCTTATTTTGTCCTCTTTTCTTTCTGTTAGTTTGTTTTGTCCAAATTCAATGCAATAGTTTTTGTTTTATTGAATATTTTATTTTGTTATATTTGAAATAAATAAGTGAATAAATTAATTAATTAATGAAAACACAGCCACTAGAGTAAAGGTTGACAAATCAATCGTCACTTATACCTGCTGGTAGAGAGAAAATCAGTTTTCTTCAACAGAGTGACACTGGGTATATCAACCCCTTCAGGACAGGCCTGTATGTGAGTAGCTGACAAGCCTATAATGGACTCCACAGTCTTTTTGTGTGCTTTTATTTGGTTACAGTTTGGTGTTTGCATTTGTTGTTGTTGTTGTTGTTGCTATTGTTGTTGTTATTGTTGCTGTTGTTTTCCTTTTGGGTGGGGTTTTATTATGTTTTCTTGGTTTGGGAGATTTTGTTGTTGCATTGGGTTTTTGTTAACTGAGAAAGAGCTTAAAGGTGGGTGGGTAGGGAAGGGGAGAGGATCTGGAATGACTTGGGGGAGGGGAGGAATATCATCAAAATATATTTAAATTTAAATTTTGTTTTAAATTATAAAAACATAATAAAAAACACAGAGGAAAAACTGAATAAGTATTTAGATTTTTGATGAGCATGGGGTTTATATTTCATCATCAGTACAAAACTTGCTATGCAAGTATGAGACCTTGGTTTGAATCCAAGCTAGGTGTGGTGGCATGTATTTTAAATATTCATGGTGGGGAGGTGGAGAGCAGTGAATCCCTCGAGCTTGCTTGTCAGCCAGGCTACACAAAATAGTGAGCACTAAGTTTGGTGAGAGATCCTGTCTCAAAACATAAAGTAGAAACAATGCCTGGCCCATACCTCTGGCAGAAGCCTTCTCTTCCCGCAGAGGACAGGCCATCATCCTAAACCCAGGTAATACTGCCCCCCCATCCCACCTTCACTCATTCAGTATAACCCCAACTGCCCCTCCTCTCCTTATCACCACATCCGGGCCACACCTGTGGCAGAAGCCTGAAACTTCCCCAAGAGATCAGGTCAGCATCCTGAACCCCAACTAATACTGACCTTCACCCCCCCAACTCACCCAGGATAATTCCAACTGCACTTCCTCTCCTCATTACCATATCCTGACTAACACTTGTATCAAAAGCTTTCCACCCCATCAGAGGTCAGTCCAGAATCCTAAACCCTAGGGACTAGGCCAACTCCCTAAAAGCCAGGCAGAGGCCTCCTACCACACCAAAAGCCAGGGTAGCATCTGAACCCCAGAATACCCCAAGCCAGATTAGAGGCCATGTACGTATATAGCCAGAACTTCAGCCTCAAACTTGGGCAGCAACCCCCTGCTGGAGCAGAGGCCATCCAGGCCATCAGAAGTTCAGCTCCCAATGTTGGCAGAGAACCTCTATTCAACCACAAGCCATGGGATCCAGAAGACCAGAGAGGAAACAGAAACTAAGGAAGAAACATTCACCCAACAAAAATAAATCCAGAAATTGGTACCTAGATGTATAATCACTCCAAATTCAAATGTCTAAACCTAAGTGTAAGAACACAAACAACAGCAGTAAGGGCAATATGTCACCACCAGAGCCCAGCCATGCCACTACAGCAAGCCTTGAATATTCCAACACAGCAGAAGCACAAGAAAACAGTCTTAAAACCAACTTTACGATAGTAATAGATGTCCTTAAAGAGGAGATGAAAAAGACCCTTAAAGAAATCAAAGAAAGGACAACTGAAAAATTGGAGGAAATCAACAAATCCCTTAAAGAGTAATAAGAAAGCCAAGAAAAAATAAACAGGTGAAGGAAACTATTCAAGACATAAAAAATCTAATTAGAAGCAATAAAGAGAACAGAAACTGAGATAACTCAGGAAATAGAAAATCTGGGTAAGCAAACAGGAACTACAGATGCAAGTATCAACAACAGAATTCAAGAGATAGAGGAGAGAATTTCAGTCATTGAAGGTATAATAGAAGAAATAGATTCATTGGTCAATGAAAATGTTACAGCAAAGAAAAACAAGTAAACAAAAAACAAACCTCCTAACACAAAACATTCAGGAAATCTGGAACACCATGAAAAGACCAAAGCTAAGAATAATAGAAACAGAAGAAGAAGCAAAATCCCGGTTTAAAAACCTAGAAAATATATTTAACAAAATCATAGAGGAAATTTTCCCTAACCTAAAGAAGGATATTCCTATAAAGGTACAAGAAGTTTTCATAACACCAAATAGATTGGATCAGAAAAGAAAGTCCCTGTGTCATGTAATAATCAAAATATTAAATATAAAGAAAAAAGAAAGAGTATTAAAAAACTGCAAAGGAAAGGGCCACGTAACATATAAAGGCAGACCTATGAGAATTACAACTGACTTTTCAATGGAAACTGTAAAAAGCCAGAAGGGCCTGGACAGATGGTTTGCAGACTGTAAGAGGCCACAGATCCAACCAACAAAACTGTCAAGATGGAGAAAAACAAGGTATTTCATGACAAAGTCAAACTTAAACAATATCTATCCACAAATCCAGCCATACAGAAGGTACTGGAAGGGAAGCTACAGCTCAAGGAAGTTTAACTACACACACCCACATAAACACAGGCAAGAGATACTCTCACACCAACAAAATCCAAAGAAGGAAAACACACACACAACAACAACAAAAATAACAGGAATTAACAATCACTGGTCATTAATATCTCTCAATATCAATGGATTCAATTGGCCAATAAAAAGATACAGGCTAACAATGGATATGAAAACAGGATCCATCCTTCCTCTTCATATAAGAAACAGCTCAACATCAAAGATAGATATTACCTCAAAGTAAATGATTGGAAAAGTATTTCCCAATCACATTGACCTAACAAGCAAGTGAATGTAGGTATCCTAATAGCTAATAAAATAGACTTCAAACTAAAATTAATCAAAAGAAATACTGAAGAATATATCATACTAATTAAGGAAATCCACTAGGATTATATTTCAGTTCTTAAATCTATGCCCCTAAAGCAAGGGCATCCACATTTGTGAAAGAAACATTACTAAAGCTTAAATCACACATAGAACCCCAAACATTAATAGTGGAGTCTTCAATACCACATTCTCAACAATGGGCAGGTCATTCAGACATAAAATAAACTGAGAAATAATGGACCTAACAGATCTAACTCAAATAAACCTAACAGATATCTATAGAACATTTCACCCAAACACAAAAGAATATACCTTCTTCTCAGCACGGCATGGAACCTTCTCCAAAATTGACCACATACTTTGTCATAAAACAAGTCTCAACTGATACAAGAAAATTAAAATAATCCCCTGTATCCTATCAGATCACCATGGATTAAGGTTGGATTTCAACAACAACATAAACAACAGAAAACCTATAAACTCATGAAAACTGAACAACCTTCTACTGAATTATCACTGGATCAAGGAAGAAATAAAGAAATTAAAGACTTTCTAGAATTCAATGAAAATGAATGCACAACATCCTCCAACTTATGGGACACAATGAAAATGGTGCTAAGAGGAAAGTTCATAGCACTAAACGCCCGCATAAAGAAATTAGAGAATTCTCATAACAATGAAATAACAGTACATCTGACAGATCTAGAACAAAATAAGCAAACACGCCAAAGAGGAGTAGACAGCAGGAAGTAATCAGACACAGGGCTGAAATCAACAAAATAGAAAGAAAGCAAACAATACAAAGAATCAGAGAAACAAAGAGGTGGTTCTTTGAAAAAATCAACAAAATAGACAAACCCTTATCCAAACTAACTAAAAGGCAGAGAGAGAATATCCAAATTAACAAAATCAGAAACAAAAAGTGGGACATGACAACAGACACTGAGGAAATCCAAAGAATCATGAGATCAAACTTCAAGAACCTGTACTCGACAAAATTGAAAAATCTAAAACAAACGAACAATTTTCTCAATAGATACTAGTTACCAAAGTTAAATCAAGATCAGATAAACAATTTAAATACAGCTATATCCCCTAAGGAAATAGAAGCAGTCATTAGAAGTCTACCAATCAAAAAAAGCCCAGGACCAGATGGTTTCAGCACAGAACTCTACCAAACCTTCCAGACAAGCTAATAATAATATTCCTCAAATTATTATACTAAATAGAAACAGAAGGAACATTGCCGAATTCACTTTATGAGGCCATAGTCAACCTGATATCCAAAACACACCAAGAGTCAACAAAAGAAAGTTTACAGACCAATCTCCCTCATGAGCATAGATACAAAAATACTTAATAAAGTACTTGAAAAAGGAATTCAAAAACACATCAAAAAGATCCTCCACCATGATCAAGTAGGCTTCATCCCAGAGAAGCAGGAACGTTTCAATATATGAAAATCTGTCAATATAATCCACTATATAAACCAACTGAAAGGAAAAAAAAACACATGATAACCTCACTATATGATGAAAAAAGCTTTTAACAAAATCCAACATCTCTTCATGATAAAAGTCTTGGAGAGATTAGGTATACAAGAGACATACCTAAACATAATAAAAAGCAATATACAGCAAGCAGATAACCAACATCAAAGATAATGGAGAAAATCTCAAAGCAATACCACTAAAATCAAGAACAGCATAAGGCTGTCCACTCTCTCCAAATCTATTCAATATAGTACTTGGAGTTTTATCTAGAGCAATAATACAGCTAAAGGAGATTAAGGGAATACAACCTACAAAGGAAGAAGTCAAAGTATCATTATTTGCAGATGATATGAAAGTATACATAAGCTACCCCAAAAATTCTACTGGGTAACTCCTACAAGATAATAAACACCTTCAGTGAAGTGGCTAAATACAGGAGTAACTAAAAATAAAATCAGTAGCCTTCCTATATGCAAATGTTAAATGGGTTGAGAAAGAAATCAAAGAAACAACACCCTTCACAATAGCTACAAATAATATAAAATATCTTGATGTAACTCTAACTGAGCAAGTGAAAAACCTATATGACAAGAACTTCAAATCTTTGAAGAAAGAAATTGGAGAAGATAACAGAATACAGAAAGGTCTCCTATGCTCATGGATTGGTAGGATTAACAGAGTAAAAATGGCCATCTTACCAAGAGCAATCTACAGATTCAATGCAATCCCCACTAAAATCCCCACACAAATCTTTATAGATGTGAAAGAACAATACTCAACTTCATGTGGAAAAAAAACCTAAGATGGCTAAAACTATGCTGTAAAATAAAAGAACTTCAGGAGGTATCCCCATTCCTCATTTCAAGCTCTACTACCAAGATATAGTAATAAAAACTGTATGCTACTAGTATAAAATAGACAGGTTGATCAACAGATTTAAATTGAAGACCCAGTTGTAAATCCAGACACCTATGGACACTTGATTTTAGACAAAGAAGCCAAAATTATACAATAAGGAGAAAGCATCATCAACAATAATGCTGGTCTAACTGAATTTTGTCATATAGAATAAAAATAGATTCATATCTATCACCCTGAACAAAACTCAAGTCCAAGTGGATCAAAAACTTTAACAAAAATCCAGATACACTGAACCTGACAGAAAAGAAAGTGGGGAGTAGCCTTGAATGTGTTGGAACAGGAGACAACTTCCTGAATAGAACATCAATAGTGCAGGCACTAAGATCAACAATAAATAAACGGGACCTGATGAAACGGGGAAGCTTCTGTTAGGCAAAGAATGCCATCAATAGGATAAAACAGCAACCTACAGAAAGGGGAAAGATCTTCACCATCTCCACATCTGACAGATGGCTGCTTTCCAAAATATATAAAGAATTGAAGAAACTAGACATCAACAAACCAACTAATCCAATTAAAATGTAGAGTATGCAGAGGGTCCAGCCTTCTGTAGGTCAGAGAGACTGGGAACAAGATGCAGAGCTGGCAAGAAAAACACACAGGCTTCTTTTCTAAGGGATAAAAGCTTCTTTATTTTATTATTCTGTCTGTTGCTTGTTCTACTCTACTCTTTTTCTGTCCTGTTCTTCTACCTGATGTGTTTCTGTTCTTTTTCTTTCTTGATGACTTCCTTCAAACTTCTTCTTTTTTTTTCTTACAGCTTATATACCCCAACAAAAATCTTTCAAGCAGTATAAAAATCACAATGTGGTTACATTCTATTTTTTAAGTGAATGATTACAATGAATAGAAGTAAAAAGTAGTATATTTTTATATACCTTAAATGATTAAACATTTTACATATTACAGGCAAAAAAAATTATCCCTAAGAACTCACATACATTCACCAACCCATCCTAGCAAGAAAGGTATGTCAACCAGCAATAGCCAGGATGCCATTATTTCTTTTCCCTGACTTCAAGGAGTCCCCCATTCTACCACTGAAAGTGTGCCTTTCTAAACTTTAAATTGTTCCCCAAGATTTTCTACCTCAGAGCCATTAACTAAATCATCTTAACCTAACTTTACTAACAATTTATATCTAAATTTTTTCTAAGGGTGGTGGTTGAATAATTAATCTGCTCTAGCAGCAATGCTTAGTAAAAGCCAGTCACTATTATTATAAGTACCAGCAACACTGACCAGTGAGGGGCTAGAAACCCACTGAGAGTTTTCCTTCAACTCATAGATTATAAGGGACATGGTGACCGCAAGGGCAACAAGCAGAGCTATGCTTAAAAACAGCATAAAGTCCTCAAGACATATAGTCTTTGGGGCTCTGCCTCTCCAAGGCTCACTTTTTGTTTTGTTTTGCTGAACACACAGCCATGTTCCAGGAGTTCCAAAACTGCTTGTTGTTCTTTTTGTATGGCCCCTGATGGGGGTACAGTTCTAAACAGAGAATTCTCAACAGAGGAATCTCAAATTTCTGAGAAACACTTCAAGAAATGTTCAATATCCTTAGCCATCAGGGAAATGCAAACCAAACAACTCTTAAATTCCACCTTATACTTGTGAGAATGGCTAAGATCAAAAACACAAGTGACAGCTCATGCTGGAAAGGATGTGGAGCAAATGGAACACTCCTCCTTGCTACTGGGAGTGGAAAACTAAATAGCCACTTTGGAAATCAATATGGTGGTTTATTTGAAAACTGGGAATATATCTACCTCAAGACCCAGCTATACCACTTCTGGGCATATACCCAAAGGATGCGTAATCACACTACAAGGACACTTGCTCAACTATGTTCATAGTACCTTTATTCATAATAGCCAGAGCCTGGAAACAATTTAGATGTCCTTCAACTGAAGAATGGATAAAGAAACTATGTTACATTTACACAATGTAGTATTACTTAAATGTTAAAGACAATGACATCATGAAATTTGAAGGCAAATGGATGGAACTAGAAAAAACTATCCTGAGTGGGGTAACCCAGATTCAGATAGGCAGATACAATATGTACTGACTTATAAGTTGATAGTGGTTGTAAAATAAAGGATAACTATGATATAATCCACAGACCCAGAGAGGCTAACAAGGAGGGCTCAAGGCAGAAACTTGGATCTCCCTGCGAAGTGGAAATAAAAGAGATTTCTTGTGTGGACTGGGGGCAGGTGGGGATGGGAACATGAGGGATCAGGTGAGGGTAGGGGGAGAGTATTGAAGAGTCTACTGGAAAAGTAGGCCATTTCAGGGTCAGGTAGAAACCTGGTACAAGGGAAACTCCAAAGAATCTACAAGGATACCCCCTGCTAAGACTACTGGCAAAGGGGGCTATGTAGCCTTCTCTGGCCACCTCCTGTGACCAAGCATGACTACCATTGGAGGGATTCAGATAACAACCAAGCCGCATAACTTTCACTTATAGTCTGCCTGGCCTAAGGGAGATGCTGGGGTAAGGGTGTAAGGGTGACATAGTGATTGTGGGAGCTGTCAACCAATAACCAGTCCAGCCTGAGACCCATACAACAAGAGTGGGCCACACACACCCCATGGCACTGCCTGGAGTGCCAGGACCTAGAAGCTGGATGACCCAGAAACCTAGGATAGAACCAAACATGACTGAAGAAAAAAAATATATCAATGTAATGATGCCTAACAATATTCTGCTGTACTCATAGATTGGTACCTATTGCAGTAGTCATCAGAAAGGCTTCATTCAGCAACTAGTAGAAACAAATGCAGAGACCCACAGCCAAACATTAGGCCAAGCTTGGGGAATTCTGCTGAAGAGAAGGAGGAAGGATTGCAAGAGCCAGATGGGTCAAGTACATCAGAAGAAAACCCACAGAATCAACTAACCTGGGCTCATAGGAATTTACAGAGACTGAACTGACAACTGGGGAGCCTGCATGGGACTGACATAGCACCTCTGCATTTTTGGAACAGTTGTTTTAGCTTGGTCTTCTGTAGGACTCCTAACAGTGGGAGCAGGTGCTGTCTCTGACTCCTTTGCCAGCTTTTGGGACCCAGTTCCTCATACTGGGTTGCCTTGCCCAGCTTTAATACAAGGCGAGATGCTTAGTCTTACTACAACTTGAAATACCATGTTTTGTTGCTATCCACTGGATACCTGCCCTTTTTGGCATAGAAACAAAGAAGGGTAGAAGGTGGGGAGACAGAGGTGAGGTTGCGGGGAAGGGATTGGGAGGAAGAAGGAAGAGAAAACTGTGGTCAGGTTGTAAAATAAATAAATAAATAAATAAATAAATAAATAAATAAATAAATAAATGTAAATTTAAAAAGACAAGGTAGAGAGTACCTGAGGGAGATGTTATCATATAAGTAATGTATTACTTCATAAATACTATATTAAAGTAATATTATATATTAGTAATATGTAAATATTACTGACTATATGCAATGTATAAATAATATAAATATTTAATAATCATGTATGACACGTACTTGTTTATAGTTGAATATATAAGTACATGTATCATACTACTTTTTAGGAATTAAGGTCCTTTTAAAGATATAACCTTCTTTTCTATACACTTTTATTTTTCTGTTAAAATAAATCATGATTATTGCAACATGCAGGCACATGTGGTGCTGGAGCTGAGATTGCTACATCTTGCAGGCAACAAGAAGTCAACTGACTCACTGGGTGGTATCCTGAGCATAGGAAACCTCAAAGCCCACCTCCACAGTGATGCATTTCTTCCAACAAGGTCATACTCACTCCAACAATGCTACATCTCCTAATAGCGCCACTCCCTATGAGCTTATGGGGGCCAAATAAATTCAAACTATCACACTATACTTTGACATGGACTAGGGGTGCATTTACAAGAAGGCTTGAATGAAGCTGAAGGGTTCACTTCCAATGTGGCTTATTCAAGGCTATGGCACACTGGGGCTGGCTTCTGGCTTGGAGTGCACAGCTCTTCTTTCCAAGGTTCTTTCTATGGGACTCCCTCAGTAGCTGCAAGGCACATCAGTGTCTCTAAGAATAGTGGTCTAAGAGCCCAAGGAAGCAGTTGTAAGGCCTTTTCTGAACTAACCTCTAGATTATACATTAAGACTTCACTTTGCTCTATGGACCACTCACACCAAGGTGTTCATTAAAGGTGGAGGACAAGAATCCCAGAAGAGGGAATAGCAAGATGGCTCAGCAGACAAGGGCACTTGCTGCCCAGCCTGTCAATCTGAGTGCCATCCCTGAAATACACATGATAGAAGGAGGGAATTGACTGCAAGTGGTTCTTGACATACACTGTGCATGCACACACACACACACACACACACACACACACACACACACACATACACACACACATGAACAGATGCACACACAAACACATACAGCCACATGCACACACAAATAAATAAATAAATAAATAAATAAATAAATAAATAAATAAATTTTAAAAGATTGCTTTTACTGGCTTTTGGGCCCCTACTGTTCATACTGGGTTGTCTTGGCCAACCTTAATACATGGGGAGGTGCTTACTCTTACTGCAACTTGATATGCCATGTTTTATTGATATCGATGGGAGGCCTGCCATTTTCTGAATAGAAATGGAAAAGGAAAGAATTTGGGGGTGGGGAAAGAGGAAGGTTAGGGGTGGGGACTGAGTGGAGAGGAGGGAGGGGATACTGTCTTTGGTATATAAAATAAATGAATAAATAAATAAAATAAAAATATTGCTGTAAAAAGAAAACAATGGAAGACAAGGTAAGAAAGGAGACAGAAGGAAACCTACAGAGTTAGAGGGAGGGAATGGGAGGATATGATCAAAATGCTTTGAATGTATGTACAAATATTTCAAAGAATATATAACTTATTATTTTAAAAAGTGATATCAGAACAGAGTGATCACCAGTGTCCATACTGAAACATCCTTATATTTGAATTATAACAAACTCTCTAAAATGTGACATTCATATTTTTGCTATAGTAAGTAGTATGCTTCTAAAAACAGCACCCTTTATTTTTTATGATAGCAAGTCAAGGAAAAACTTAGCACAATTTCATGCCATAGAACAACAGCATTTTCAGAGATGAATGGGATATGGAAGAGGCAGATGTCAAAAGAGAAATGTTCTTTAACTTCATTTTGCCACCTTAATATCAAAAGTATGTTGAAGCATGCCTCTTCCCCAAACACTCCTGAATTATATTTCCCTTTTTATTAATGTATTCTCTTTTCTTTTTTCCCAGTGGTAATTTCTGCTCATCAATGTCATTTTCCATGACTGTCAGTAGTTCTGTATCTTGCCACTTCAGTTATTTATATTTGCTTGCAATACAAGCACTCATTTCTCTACCTTTTCTATTTTCATTTCTCTCTTATTGTCCCTGCTACTTAAACTAGAAATATTCAGCAATTACAAATCAGAAATGAGCTTAGGATAATACATTCTTAACTGTCTGATCAAGTGCTAACTTTTGTCAACTCTCAGTCATCAGCTTTTTTACATGCACACACTAATTTACAGTTGGATTGCATTGTGTAACCATGTATGATAAAGAAATTTAACCTGTACATGCAATCAGTTTTGTTCTCTCACTTTATTATCATTGTCAGTACCAATCTAAGTCTGATTAGGGTACCAGTCGCCACCCTGAGATGAGTTCTGTCCTTTCTCTAGCTGCACTGAGATGATGAATATTATCTTCTACGAACTATCTGATTCCACTCTACAACAGTGACCAATATGAACTTCATTTAAAGTAAAACGTGTATCTCAAGATAGGACCATTACTTTCTTCTGGGCCAAATTTTCCAATAAGAATGGTGGATGTGGTTCACTTTATTTTATTTCCCACTGCACTTCCTACTCCACCTCAGCTTAAAGACAGAATGTTTCCCACTAGGGATCACAGAGGAAGAAACAAGGAAGAAGAAATTACTGTTTGTTTGTACTCTTTTACACTGGTGCCTGACCTCTAATAGTCTTTAAAAAAAATAAATAACCTATACTTCCTATCCTGGAAGTTTGTTGAGTTCACTGGCCACCTTGATTTATTGGAAGAGTGGATAGCATAAAGGCCCTTAAAGATGTCCACTTAAAATTATATTGCCATCAGTTCCTCAGAAAATTGGGAATCTATCTGCTTCAAGATTCAGCTATACCACTCTTAGACATATACCCAAAGGATGCCTCATCCTACCACAAGGACCTGGCCCTGTCTTTCTTCTCTCTCTAACTCTCTTGGATTTCCTGCCTAACTCCATTCTGCCCTGCCATTGGCCAATGCAGCTTTATTTATTAGCCATATGAGAGCAACACAGATTCAGAGCATACAGAAAGATATCCCACAGCACTTCCTCTTTTCTGTCTAATCAAAAAGGAAGGTTTTCATTTTAATATAGTAAAAGTACATATAACAAAACAGTTATCAAGTAAGAGTTACAGTTACAATATCTAGTCTATTTGTATTTGACAAAATTAAAGAAAATATTCAATCATCTATCCTATATTTGTGAGTCTAAAGTTTTATATCTAATTTACTTTTTATTATAACTAATGAAAACTATAATCATAACTATCTAGTCTTCAACTCCGTCAAAGACCGCAAAAGGACATAGCATTACCTAAGTAAACAGGAAATGCATTGTGAGCAACTTTCAAAATTCTAGAAATGACAAGAGACATGTGGTTGCCTGGACAGTCACTCAAAGTTCCTCTGCAACATTGGAGCATTCATCTTCAGCCTACAGGCCTAGAGTCTCTGGCAGGCTTGTTTGTGAAGCCGGAAATTTGAAGGATTGTCTTGCCTATTGGCACAGTTCATCAGTCGCTTCTCCCCATGTCCTGTAGAATGTCTGGTAGTCTCCTCTGCAAAGCAAGAACCTGAAGGACCATCTTGCCTTGTTTTACCAAAGTTCAGTGGTCACCTTCCTATGAGTCCTGTATGTCCAGTTTATACAACATATTGTCATGCAGTCCAGGCAAGAGCAATTTCTTGCCCAAACGGCTAACTTTTGCCACAAAGAAGACAAACTTCAGATGGAGTGTCTTTGATTCCCATCTTCCTTTTTGAAGTAAATTGGTGCTGACAGGAGTAGACATGTCTCATGGTCCAGAAAAGTCTAAGTTTTTAAAACATTTTAAATGCCATATTCTGTAGGTCTTTGAAGTGTTTCAAGATTACCTACCTAATTGAAATATATCTATGTATACCTAGAAAACTTAACTAACATGACTATAAGTTTGATTATCATAGATGACTAATAATCTGTATTTCTTAATTATATGTTATAATTTTATATGGGTTGTATAAATATAATACCTTAAACAAGAGTAGAAATATACATACAGTATAACAAAATTAAATTTGTATCAATAAACTAAAATCCATAGCAATGTAAAATATTTCAAACTAGTTGTTGCTTTTTAAAAGTTGATTCAATAATCTACCCTTTTCTCCTATCATATCTATATCCTCTTTTCTTCTTTAGAAAGAGATTGCATTTATAATCAACCCCTTTAAATAAAAATAAACTTTTTTAAACAATATTTTGGAAATTTGGGCATAAATTTTTTTTACTACTTCCTGCTGATTGGAGGCACTGGCAATCTAATGGGGATCTTGAGAAAATTAAAAATAATGGTCAAGTCTTGGGAAGACTGACTATCCTTTGTTGATATATACCATCTGTTAAGGTTCAGGAGGTCTCACTTGATCAAATATGATCCATCTTAACCTTAAACAAATCCACAGCCTCTTGATTCCTGTGGAAACAAAAGCAGAACCTCCATTCCAAAGTAATATATCCTTAGATCCAAATTTGAAGTCAAGATACCTTTAAAATATACATATTGGTTTAACTTAGCAGTCTTGACAATCAAAAGTCTTTCTGAAGCTAGCTCATTAACCATCAAAAAATTAGAAAAAATATAATATACATAATCCAGACTGTAATTTCCATCTTTACATGGCTTATTTCTTTTGCATTATTTTTACTGTCTCTTAAAGACTTTATTTTTTTAAACTTTCTTTATATAACTACCTATATTCATTTTCCTCTCTCTTCCAACCCTATATACATTTTACACATATTGTAAACCGTTTAGATGTTCATTTCATCTGAGTCTGTCTTACTGTGTATCTATAATCCTTTTCTGACCAGGAGAGATTTTAAACTGCTAAGGTGTGTGGCAGCTTTAGCTGTTGACTCCACCCCATTTGGTTTCCCAACATGGTGGAGATACGTTTACTGCCAACTCTTGGAGCCATGCTTACTGCCAACTCAGGTAAGCAGTGGGTCTACGCCTCCATCAAGCAGCATGCAGCCCAGAAACCTTTTTTTGTCTGTACTAGCAAAAGCTAAATCCATCACAAAGCACACTATATGGCTTGGAGATGACTCTGTGTACAGCAGCAGGAATCCACCATGTTGTGCTCAAATGCTGCAGCCTCTCTGTGTTGCCGCCCACATGAGAGACACAAACTAGGAAGCTGCTGTTGACTCCATTCTAGAACCTTTTTTCAGGCTTTAGGTGGAAATTCTTGCCCCACATTGGGACTCCAGATGTAGAAGGAAGATTTCCTATGTCCTGCCCTATCCCACAGTCATTCAGTCCCAAGTGAACACCAAGAGGCTTATATTAATTACAAACTATATGGTCTATGGCTCAGGCATCTTGCTAGCTAGCTCTTACATCTTAACTCAACCCATTCCTATCAATCTATGTTTTGCCATGTGGCATTACATGTTCTCTCACATCTTGCTTCTCCTGGTGGTGGCTTGCAGCGTCTCCCTGAACCCACCTTTCTTCTCTCTTTATCTCTCTTGTATTTCCTACCTGGCTCCATTCTGCCCTGTCATAGGCCAATGCAGCTTTATTCATTAAATAATGGGAGCAACACATATTTATAGCATATAGAAAGACATCCCACAGCAATAACCACCTAGATGTTCCTCAAAAGAATGTATAAGGAGAAAAAAATGAATAAATTATAAAAGTAGATAAAGTGTGATACATTCATACAATGGATTATTATTCAACTGTTTACAATTAACATCATGAAATTTGCAGGCAAATGGGTAGAACTAGAAAAAAAATCATCCTGAATAAGGTAACCCAGACCCAGAAAGATAAATATGGTGTGTATCAACTTATATGTGGCTATTAGCCATTAAATAAATGATAACCAACCTATAATCCATAGACCAAGAGAAAGTAGGTATAGAGGGAGGGATATGGGGGACACAAGGATCTCCCTGGGAAGGATAAATGGAATAGATTTTATTGGCGACCTGGGGTAGAGGCACAAAAATGGGATGATCAGGTGGGAAGGGGAAGGGAGTATAGTATTGAGAAAGGAACATGGGGAGAGACAGATGGAATTGAGGGGCATTTGAGAGATGGTATAGAAATCTAGTGCAGTAGAAGCTTCCTAAAATATATGAAGGCAGTCCTAATGAGTTCTCCTAATAATGGTGGAGAAAGAGTCCTAACTGGCCATCTCTTGTCACCA